>NC_072474.1:8870000-9495000 GCF_027574615.1 Eptesicus fuscus | reverse complement strand
GCTTTCTTTTTTTCATTTCCATTTGCCTGAAATATATTTTTCCATCCCTTCACTTTCAGTCTTTGTGAGTCCCTTGTTCTAAGGTGGGTCTCTTATAGACAGCATACATGTGGGTCATGTTTTTTTATCCACTCAGCCACTCAATGTCCTTTGATTGGAGCATTTAGTTTGTTTACGTTTAAAGTTATTATTGATAGGTACATGTTTGTAGCCATTTTTATTTTTTTGTGCCTGTGTTCCTTCTTACCTTTTTTTCTTCTTTTTACATCAGTCCCTTTAGCATTTCTTGCATTGCTGACTTGGTAGTGATAAACTCCCTTAGCCTTTTTTTGTCTGTGAAGCTCCTTATTTCCCCTTCAATTTTGAATGATAGCCTTGCTGGATAGAGTATTCTTGGATTCAGTCCCTTGCTTTGCATCACTTTGTAAATTTCCTTCCATTCTTTTCTGGCCTGATGTGTTTCTGTTGAGAAATCATTTGATAATCTAATGGGAGATCCCTTGTACTTAACTGTCTCTCTCTTGCAGCCTTTAAGATTCTCTCTTTGTCTTGAACATTTGCCATCGTAATTATGATGTGTCTTGGCGTGGGTCTTTTTGGGTTCATCTTGTTTGGGACTCTCTGTGCTTGTGTGACTTTATTCTTCCCCACATCAGGGAAGTTTTCTGACACTATTTCTTTAAATAGGTTTTCTAACCCTTGTTCCTCTTCCTGTTGTTCTGGCACCCCTATTATTTGTATGTTGCTTCATTTTATGTTGTCCCATAGCTCCCTTAGGTTCTCCTCTTGCCTTTTTTTCCCCTCCAATTGTAGTTCAGTTTGGGTGTGTTTTGCTTCCCTGTCTTCTAATTCGCTAATTCGGTCCTCTGCTTCTCCTAGTATAGTATTGAAACTTTCCATGGTGTTTTTTATTGAAGATATATCACTCTTCATTTCTTCTTGATTCTTACATAAGTTGTTGATTTTTTCATCCATCCAGTTTATGAACTATATGATCCTTATTCTGAATTATTTTTCTTAAATATTGCATGTCTCTGTTTCACTTAGCTGATTTTCTGGCAATTCCTCCTTTTCTTTCCTTTGGTGGTTTCTTTGTCTACCCATTTTTCATCTCACCAACTGATCTAGATGTTGAGTCATGCAGGGGCTGCTCCTTGGGTGGCAGTGGCTCGAGGCTGCTGCTTCTCTGATGGGGGCGGGCTGCATGCGGCTGCTGCTCATTGGTTGGGGGTGGACTGCTCACATGGCTGCTGCTCCTTAGATGGGGGCTGGCTGTGCACAGCCGCTGCTCCTTGGACCGTGCAGGCTGCTTTTGATGCTGCTGCTCCTTGGATAAGGGAAGGTTGCTCACAGGGCTGCTGCTCCTTGTATAGGGGCGGGCTGCTCACACAGTTGCTGCTCCTCGGACGGGGGCTGGCTGTTCGTGTGGTTGCTGCTCCTCAGATGCGGGACAGGCTGCTAGAGTGACTGCTCTTCCTCAGACGGGGATGGGCTACTTGTGCAGCTGCTGCTCCTCAGACAGGTGTGAGCTGCATATGAGGCTGCTGCTCCTTGGACGGGGGTGGGCCCCTCACCTGGCTGCTGTTCGTCAGATGGGTGCGGGCTGCGTGTGGCTGCTGCTCCTCAGACCAGGTTGGGCTGTCTAGGGCTGCTGCTCCTTGGACGTGGGAAGTCTGCTCGGGCAGCTGCTGCTCCTCAGATGGGTGCAGGCTGCTCATGCAGCTGCTACTCCTGGGATGGGCGCAGGGTGCAGGCTGCGCACAGCTGCTGCTCCTCAGATGGGGGTGGGCTGCATGGGGCTGCCACTCCTCAATTGTGGGTGGGCTGCTTGCATGGTTGCTGCTTCTCGAACAGGGGGCAGGCTGCTCATACTGCTGCTGCTCCTTAGACATGTCAGGGAGCTACTGCTCCTCTGACAGGAGTGGGCTTCTCACGTGTCTGCTGCTCTCATGGTTGCAGTACCCTGGGCTTTCTCCAGGGGTCCTCTGCCCTTCCTGGCTGCAAATTGTCTCATCAGCTGAGTCTCCTTCGCCAATTCGGGGTAGATATTATTTGTTTCAGCTGCTCATTCTATCTGCTCCGGGACAAGGCTCGGGACACATCCGTCTATTCTGCCAACATTTTGTCCTCCTCGCCATTTTATTTTTTAAACTATGTTCCTCTGTGTTTTTTTCTTCTGCTGCTGCTACTTAAAGCAAGCCTTTTAATATTTCTTGTAATAGTGATTTGGTGATAACAAACCTTTAGCTTTTTCTTGTCTGGAAAGCTCTTTATTTCTCCTTCAATTTATGGAGCTCCCTTAAAGGTAATTGACTGCTTTTCTCTTGCAGTTTTAAGATTCTCTCTATGTCTTTAATTTTTGGCATTTTAATTGTGATGTGTTTTAGTGTGGGCCTCTTTGGGTCCATCTTATATGGAACTCTCTGCACATCTTGGACTTGTATGACTTTATCCAGATTAGGGAAGTTTTCAGACCTATTTATTTTTTTAAACAGGTTTCCCTTGCTCTCTCTTCTTCTTCTGGCACCCCTATGATGCAGAGGTTGTTGCAGTTAATGTTGTCCCAAAGGTCCCTTAAACTATTCTCATTTTTTATCTTTTTGCTGCTATGATTGGGTGTTTTTTTCTACCTTGTCTTCCAAATAACTAATTGGATCCTCTATTTCATTGAGTCTGCTGTTCATTCCTTCCAATGTATTCTTTATTTCCTATATGGCATTCTTCATTTCTCACTAGGCCTTTTTTATGGTTTCTATATACTTTTCATGCTGTTGAGTATCCTTACAATCATTACTCTAAACTCTATATATCTGATAAGTTGCTTACCTCCACTTCATTTAGTTCTTCTTCTGGGGAATTCTCTTGTTTCTTCATTTATGGCTAGTTTCTTTGTCTTCCCATTTTGGCTGCCTGATTGTGTTTGTTTCTATGTATTAGGTATATCTACTACAACTCCCAGTCTTGGTATGATGGTCTTATGTGGTAGGTGACCTGTGGGACTCAGTGGCACAGAATCCCTGTTCACCAGAACTGGGTGCTCCAAAAATGTCCCTTATGCACATTGTGTGGTTCCTCCTGTTATAATTGAGTCTTTATTTTTTTTAATATGTTTTTTTCTCCAATTTTGTTTATTAAGGTATTATATGTGTACATATCTTACCATTGCCCCCCCACCCCACTCCCATATATGCCCTCACCCCCCAGAGTTTTGCATCCATTGGTTATGTTTATATGCATGCATACAAGTCTTTTGGTTGATCTCTTATCTCCCCCACCTCTCCCTAACCTACCTGCTGTAGTTTGACAGACTGTTTGATGCTTTACTGCCTCTGTATCTATCTTTTTGTTCAAGTTTATAATGTTCTTTATTATCCATAAATGAGTGAGATCATGCGGTATTTTTCTTTCATTGACTGGCTTATTTCACTCAGCCTAATGTTCTCCCAATTCCATCCAGGTTGCTGCAAATGGTAAGAATTCCTTCTTTTTTATGGCAGCATAGTATTCCATTGTGTAGATGTACCATAATTTTCTGATCCAGTCATCTGCTGACGGGCACCTAGGCTGTTTCCAGATCTTATCTATTGTAAATTGTGCTGCTATGAACATAGGGGTGCATATATCCTTTCTTATTGGTGTTCCCAGTTTCTTAGGATATATTCCTAGGAGTGGGATTACTGGGTCAAATGGGAGTTCCATTTTCAGTTTTTTGAGGAAACTCCATACTGTTCTCCACAGTGGCTGCACCAGTCTGCATTCCCACCAGCAGTGCATGAGGGTTCCTTTTTCTCCGCATCCTCGCCAACACTTGTCGTTTGTTGATTTATTGATGATAGCCATTCTGACAGGTGTGAGATGGTACTGCATTGTCGTTTTGATTTGCATCTCTTGGATAATTAGTGACTTTGAGCATGTTTTCATGTGTCTCTTGGCCTTCCTTCTGTCTTCTTTTGAAAAGATTCTATTTATGTCCGTTGCCCATTTTTTTATTGGATCATTTATATTCCTTTTATTAAGTTGTAGAAGCTGCCTGTAGATGTTGGAAATTAAACCTTTATCAGTGATACCATTTGCAAATATGTTCTCTCATGCATTGGGCTTTCTTGTTGCTTTGTTGATAGTTTCTTTTGCTGTAAAAAAGCTTTTTATTTTGATGTAGTCCCATTTGTTTATTTTCTCTTTAGCTTCCATTGCCCTAGGGGCAGTATCAGTGAAGAAGTTCTTTTGGCATATGTCTGAGATTTTGCTGCCTGTGGATTCCTCTAGTATTTTTATGGTTTCCCGTCTTATGTTTAAATCCTATATCCATTTTGAGTTTATTTTTGTGTATGGCGTAAGTTGGTGATCTAGCTTCATTTTTTTGCATGTATCTGTCCAATTTTCCCAACACCATTTATTGAAGAGACTGTCTTTATTCCATTGTATGTTCATGCCTCCTTTGTCAAATATTAATTGAGCATAGTGGTTTGGGTCAATATCTAGATTCTCTATTCTGTTCCATTGATCTATATGTCTGTACTTGTGCCAGTACCAGGCTGTTTTGAGAATAGTGGCTTTGTAATACAGCTTGAAATCTGGTATTGAGATCCCTCCTACTTTATTCTTCTTTCTCAGGATTGCTGTGGCTATTCAGGGTCTTTTTTTATTCCAGATGAATTTTTGGAGAGTTCTTTCTAGGTCTGTGAAATATGCCTTTGGTATTTTAATGGGGAGTACATTGAATCTATAGATTGCTTTGGGTAGTATGGACATTTTAATGATGTTGATTCTACCAATCCATGAACATGGTATGTTCTTCCATCTGTTTATGTCTTCCTCTATCTCTTTTTTCAGTGTCCTGTAGTTTTCCGTGTATAGGTCTTTTACCTCCTTAGTTAAGTTTATTCCTAGGTATCTTAATTTTTTTGGTGCGATGGTAAATGGGATTGCCTTTTTAGTCTCTCTGTCTGTAAGTTCACCATTGGTGTATAGAAAGGCCATAGATTTCTTGGTGTTAATTTTGTATCCTGCTACATTGCCAAATTCATTTATTAAGTCTATTGGTTTTTTGACGGAGTCTTTCGGATTTTTTATGTACAATATCATGTCGTCTGCAAATAAAGACAGCTTTACTTGTTCTTTTCCAATTTGGATGCTTTTATTTCTTCTTCTTGTCTAATTGCAATTGCTAATACTTCCAGTACTATGTCAAAAAGGAGTGGTGAGAGTGGGCATCCCTGTCTTGTTCCTGTTCTTAGGGGAAATGTTTTTAGTTTTTGTCCATTGAGTATGATGTTTGCTGTGGGTTTATCATATATAGCTTTTATTATGTTGAGGTATGAGCCTTCTATTCCCACCTTGTTGAGAATTTTTATCAAGAAAGGGTGTTGGATTTTGTCAAATGCTTTTTCTGCATCAATTGATATGAGTATGTGATTTTTATCTCTCAATTTTGTTTATGTGAGGTATCACGTTTATTGACTTGCGGATATTGTACCATCCTTGCATTCCTGGGATAAATCTTACTTGGTCATGGTGTATAATCTTTCTGATGTACTGCTGGAGCCGATTTGCTAGAATTTTGTTGAGGATTTTCGCATCTATGTTCATGAGGGATATTGGCCTGTAATTCTCTTTTATTGTGTTGTCTTTATCTGGTGTTGGTATTAGGGTGATGCTGGCTTCATAGAAGGAGCTTGGAAGTGGTCCTTCCTCTTGAATTTTTTGGAATAGTCTGAGGAGGATAGGTTTTAGTTCTTCCTTGAATGTTTGGTAAAACTCTCCTGTGAAGCCATCAGGCCCCGGGCTTTTGTTTGCCGGAAGCTTTTTGATGACTGCTTCAATTTCATTCATAGTTACTGGCCTATTGAGATGTTTAGATTCTTCCTGATTGATTTTTGGAAGGTTATATTTTTCTAGGAATATGTCCATTTCCTCCAGGTTGTCCAGTTTGTTGGAATAGAGTTGTTGGTAGTATTTTGTAACAATCCTTTGTATCTCAGTGGGGTCTGTTGTTATTTCACCTCTTTCATTTCTGATTTTGTTTATTTGGGTCCTCTCTCTTTGCTTCTTGGTGAGACTGGCTAGAGGTCCATCAATCTTGTTTATCCTTTCAAAGAACCAGCTCTTGGTTTTGTTGATCTTTTGTATTGTTTCTTTGGTCTCTATGTCATTTATCTCCGCTCTGATCTTTGTTATTATAATTGAGTCTTGATTGCTATTTAATTCGTGCATGGGCTTGACCTTCAGGCTGGCTGACACTAAAGCTCAAATCTCTACAGATACTGATCACATGAAGTAGAATTTGCCTCGGCAGGATTTGGTGCCTGCCATTATCCCCTTGTAGATATGCTGCTTATGAAGCTTATTGGATTCTGCTGTTGTGTCTGAAGCTGGCTACTGAGTATATTGGTTCTGGGCCTCTTCAGAGGGACTCTGGTGCAGGCCAATGTCAGACACTGTCTGTGACTGGCCCTGAGCAACCTGTTTGGAGCTATCAGCAATCCTCAGCTTATGGCTCCCTCTGCTTGGCCTGGGTGCATGTGAACAGGATCAAGCTGTGTATCAAGGCCTGATTTTACTAGTCCCAGGCCCTAGAGCTCATCAGGCAATGACTCAAAGCACCCAGAGATCGCTTCTGCCTGCAGGCTGTCTGATAGTCTCAGTCACTTAATGAGCCTCTGGCTCTAGTCCTTATCAGGTCTTAATTTCCACAAGGTAGAATGAGAGGGATTCCAATGGGTGGGGCTATTGCTACCCTCAGGCTAATGCTGCGTGGATGGAAAAGCTCTACCTGAGAAAAATGGCTTTTGCAGTATAAGGAAATTACTCAGTACAGGGATCCCGGCAACTGTCTTCTCAACTCTCTTGACAGAGCCACCAACCTGACTCTCCTCATGCATCTCTAGTCCACTCTGCCCGCCCTCTGCTGGAGCCCAAGGTTAGTGGCTACTAACAAAATTTTGTGCATTATCCCTGCCCTCATTCCTTAGTGGATGGAAATGTAGTTCTTTTTCACAGTGAGATTTCATGTGAGCACCTTTCCAGGTTCTAGTGCTCTGGACTGAGGAGCCCAGTTTAGGGTTTAGACTTCAGACTTCTCAGGGGGGGGACCTCCCCTACTGAGATATCCCACTGAAACTTCAGCTGATGCCTATGGGAGCCTGGCCAGCCCTGTCACACCTCCACACTGCCTACCAGTATCAATATTGCCTACTCTTTAAGGCTTTAGTTATGGCTTCTCTCCAGCTAGTCTTCAGTTGGTTTTTCAGGATGATTTTTCTATATTTTAGTTGTAATTCCAGTTTGGTCCTTGGAAAATGTATCTTCCACCTAATCCACTGCTATCTTGGAATCCCAGTCTGTCTTCTTAATTGCCATTACAGTCATATCTATTAAAACTGAATCTGGTATGGACACAGACAATAGGGTGGCGAGGGCCTGGGGTGGGGTGGGAACCAGGTGGAGGGTAGCTATGGGAGGAAGAAAGAGGGATATTTGTAATAATCTCAACAGTAAAGATTAATTTTTTTTAAAAAAATGAATCTGCTCATGTCACTGTAGTCCTTACAAACTCAGTAAGCCTGTCACTGCCTACCAGTGGAATCCAAAGTCCCTAGCTAGGCATACTGATCCATTCATAGTCAGCCTCAACTTCTTGCTAAGTAGCACCTCTCACTGCCCTCCCCACTGAGCTTTTATTCAGGGAATCCTTCTTTTGTATCACCTGTTCCCTGCTCTCTCTGAAATACCCATCCCCTAATTTTACACCTACTAAAATGCCTTCAAGATTCATGTCAAATGTCATGCCCCTCCCTTAATTCCTTTGGCATCATCTCCCTCTCCTCCAGACATCCACAGCACTTTGTTCATACCTCTAGCATAGCCCTCAACCTCAAAGTTAATGTTAATATATCTGTTTCTCCCATCAAACTAGAAGCTTCTTGAGTGCAAAGAACATGTGTGAGTCATACTTATGTCCCCTAAACCTTACTTAATCTAAAATATTACATTTATAATACATTTCTTAAACCACAAATTATAGAGGATAAGAGACCTTTCTTTGTTTATCATTTAAAATCAATAAAACAAAGACAACTACAATTAATGTGCAATGTTAATTCAAACTCAGTAAGGTTTGCATTCATTTAAATTAAACATAAAAAAGATCATTAAAAGCTTTTCCCTATGATTGAAACACATTAGTATATAATTATAGACCATATTTTAAAAATTAAAGTGTTTTCCTTCTTTGAGGATTCAATTCTTTCATTCCATCTACTGTTTCTATAGCATGTATGATAAGCCACCTAAAGATATTTCCAAAGTAGTTACCAGAATAAAAGAAATTTAAATAAAATACCTTAAAGATTTTCCTTGGGAATATTAAATCATCTTTCCCATGACTACCCAATGTATTTTCTGTATTGCTATAAATTTTAGTTAAAAAATTGGAATTCTATGACAAAAAATATTAAAAATTATTCTGCAATAAAGTAATTCTAAATGAATTAATAACTTATAAAAATATGTATAATCTCATTTGCAATATTTTCCCTGTTTTAGTTATCAAACAGATGAACTACAAATATTATAAACTGTTTGTGTTTTCAAAATATAATTATTTTAATTATATAATCTGTCTTGTAAAACATTAAATTTTATTTATTAAATAATGTACCTTAAATTTTGACACAATCTAAACAATTATTATACAATCTATAACTAAATTCTATGATCTTTTTAATCCACACTGACCCATCCAGAATGGCTCTGAACTACTATTTATATCTGTGCTGACATTTAGGGCTTTTTCTGATCAATGTCTTTCAAGACAGAACAATATGGATATCACTAGTAGCCCGGTGCACGAAATTCGTGCACATTGAAAGGGAATTAATTAGATGAAATATTTTAATATTGCTATTTGCCCTTTCTCTATAATAAAAGTGTGAGAGATAAAAGGAAATGAGTACAATGTATATGAAAATAATACATAAATTTATTAATAAGTAAACAATAACAAACTGATATAACAATAACAAACTCGTAATATAAAAACAACATTGATGCAAATAATGATTGATAAAGTGATTAAACTTATTCTAATATCTTCCTGTATACCACATTAAGAGTAAAAACACTTTCAGAGTGCTTGACTAATTTCCCTTGAGATAAAGTATTTACAGCTTTAACTTTAACGTAACATGCTCTTTGAACTTAAGAGAAAGCAACAGCCGTAACTGGTTTGGCTCAGTGGATAGAGCATCGCCCTGTGGACTGAAAGATTCCAGATTCGATTCCGGTCAAGGGCATGTACCTTGGTTGCGGGCACATCCCCCGTAGGAGGTGTGCAGGAGGCAGCTGATCGATATTTCTCTCTCATCGATGTTCCTAACTATCTATCCCTCTCCCTTCTTCTCTGTAAAAAAAATCAATAAAATATTTGTTAAAAATGCTTTTAAAAAAAGCGAGAGAGAAAGCAACATATAACTGACCATGTCCAAAAATGGGTTCAGGTAGGAATATCCCTACTCTGTCTAGAGTTTGTCCTTGTGATTTATTAATAGTCATCACAAATGCTGGCATAACAGGAAAATATCTTCGAATTAATTTAAATGGGTGGCCAGTGTCAAAAGGGGACAAATCAATTCTTGGAATCAGAACAATCTTTCCCTCTGCAGATCCTGTTAATATTTCAGCTTTGATAATGTTAGGTTGCAATCTTTTGATAATAAATCTGGTACCATTACAAAGACCCCATTTACTATTAAGATTTCTCAATAGCATGATGATTGCACCCACTTTCAATTTTAATTTATGACACGGCATTCCAGAAGGAGTAATACTATTAAGAAATTTAATAGGAAAATTTTCCTTTTCAGAATCATCTGTTGAGTCAATGGAATCACCACTCAAATAGGCGTGAAAATCTCCATCAAGTATATCCAAAATTTCTTCATTTAATTTTTGAACGTGCTCATTTTTTGAACAAAGAATTGCATGTTTAGATATATTTTTAATATTATCTATAGATATACTATTTCCAAAGATGGCTTAAATAATAGATCCATTAAAAATCATTTCATGGGGAATTTCAATAATATCCATTCCTAAATGAAAATTGCTATCAAGTTTGCCATCTCCAAGTTTTACTAACCATTCACTATAAGCAGAATCCTCTGATCTCATATTTGTTTTAAGAGACAACTGTCTGAAACATCCCCAAACACTACAGTACTTTAAAACTTATTTGTACTATGTGGCCAATCGTATAGCATGGCAACACAAAAATCCCCTCTGAAAAGAACTTTCCCACCAAATGCAACATTCAAATTAGCGCCAGCGAGAGCTTTATATGTATGGCACCTGTGCGAGTCAAAGTTTATTTTTATATTTCCAGTGCGTCATATGTACCAGTTGGTCAGACGGATGGACAAATGTCGGTCACTTAGCCTTTTATCTATACAGATTATAAGTCATGATTTTAACTTTTTTAAAAATTATCCTTTAATACCTCCAAAGCACAATGAGTAAGAATCTGAAGGTTTATGTGGCTTCTATTTGGTTTCTAGGACAAAGTTCTTTCCTTTACCCACCACTCACTTCTCTCCTTTTACTCTTGAATGTTAATTCCAACATAATTTTTGTAACACCTCTTGAAAAGGATCCCACCAAGTTTTTGATAGTCCACATGATAAAACTTACAGAAAAATACAGCATGAGACTTTCATTCTCTCACTAAGTTCTTCATATAACTGTAATTCCTCATCCTCTAAAGAATGAAAAAGGAAAATAAAAGTGCCTTCTCTCATTCCAAGGCCTTTCTCAGTCAGGCAACCACAAAAAGAAAGAATGAGCCTACAATTCATGCCATGTAATCTCTATCAGGCATAATTCAAATCAAATCCCATCATGCAAAGTCTGGGATAATTAAAATGTATAAGAGAACAGTGGTGACCTGGGGGAGAACTTATGAAACCTTGTCTCCTGCTTTTGCTGACTATTCTTTTTGTTATGCTAGACTCCAAGTCTCTATCGGGGACCTGGTCAGGCGGCTGTGGGTGCTAACCCACGCCACCTGGATCCGCGATCGGGGACCTGGGCAGGCGGCTGCGGGTGCTAACCCATGCCGCCTGCCCTGGTCCGTGATCCGTGATCGTGGACCTGGTCCGATGGCTGTGGGTGCTAACCCACGCCACCTGGATCCGTGATCGTGGACCTGGGTAGCCTGCTGCAGGCATTAACCCACGCTGCCTGCCCTGGTCCATGATCTCTGATAGGGGCTTTGAGTCAGCTGCCACTGGCGATGGCTGACTTGAAGCCCTCATCCGGGACCTGGTCAGGCTGCTGCAGGCGCTAACCCACACCGCCTGCCCTGGTCCGAGATCGGTGATGGCGGACCTGGGCAGCCGGCTGCGGGCATTAACCCACGCCGCCTGCCCTGGTCCATGATCGGTGATGGACCTGGGCAGGCAGCTGCCCTGGTCCGTGATCCCTGATCGTGGACCTGGGCAGGCCGCTGCAGGCCTTAACCCACGCCACCTGCCCTGGTCCGAGATTGGTGATGGCGGACCTGGGCAGGCGGCTGCGGGCTTCAACCCACGCCGCCTGCCCGGGTCCACGATTGGTGATGGCGGACCTGGTGATGGCGGACCTGGGCAGGCGGCTGCGGGCTTCAACCCACGCCGCCTGCCCGGGTCCACGATTGGTGATGGCGGACCTGGTGATGGCGGACCTGTGCAGGCGGCTGCGGGCTGCGATCGGTCATGGCGGACCTGTGCAGGCGGCTGCCCCGGTCCGTGATCGGTCATGGCGGACCTGTGCAGGCGGCTGCCCCAGTCCGCGATCGGTCATGGCGGACCTGTGCAGGCAGCTGCCCCAGTCCGCGATCGGTCATGGCGGACCTGTGCAGGCAGCTGCCCCAGTCCGCGATCGGTGATGGTGGACCTGTGCAGGCGGCTGCCCCGGTCCGTGATCGGTGATGGCGGACCTGGGCAGGCGACTGCCCCGTCCGAGATCGGTGATGGCGGACCTGGGCAGCCGGCTGCGGGCTTCAACCCATGCCGCCTGCCCCGGTCTGCGATCGGTGATGACCGACCTGGGCAGGCGGCTGCGGGCTTCAACCCACGCCGCCTGCCCTGGTCCGCGATCGGTCATGGCGGACCTGTGCAGGCGGCTGCCCCGGTCTGCGATCGGTGATGGCCGACCTGGGCAGGCGGCTGCGGGCTTCAACCCATGCCGCCTGCCCCGGTCCGCGATCGGTGATGGCCGACCTGGGCAGGCGGCTGCGGGCTTCAACCCATGCCGCCTGCCCCGGTCCGCGATCGGTGATGGCCGACCTGGGCAGGCGGCTGCGGGCTTCAACCCACGCCGCCTGCCCCCGTCCGCGATCGGTCATGGCGGACCTGTGCAGGCAGCTGCCCCAGTCCGCGATCGGTCATGGCGGACCTGTGCAGGCAGCTGCCCCGGTCCGCGATCGGTGGGTGATGGCGGACCTGTGCAGGCGGCTGCCCCGTCTGAGATCGGTCATGGCGGACCGGGGCAGCCGGCTGCGGGCTTCAACCCACGCCGCCTGCCCCGGTCCGCGATCGGTCATGGCGGACCTGGTCAGCCGGCTGCCAGCGCTAACCGCCTGCCCCAGTCCACCATCATGGCTTGGATCTCACTGGCATGGGTGCTGCCCTCTCCCCCGCCATCTTTGCTGGTTTAACGTTTATATTTGCTTCTGATTGGCTGGTGGGCATGGCTGGTGGGCGTGGCTGATGGGCGTGGCTGGTGGGCGTGGTTGGTGGGCGTGGCTTATGGGTGTAGCGGAGGTGCGGTCAATTTGCATATTACTGTTTTATTAGGTAAGATTCTTTGCTTTAGAACTTAACATATCATCTTATCTCTAATCTGCATTTATCAACTACACTATATTGTAAAGAGCATTTTATTTACATGCTTTCCAAAATATTGAAATGCAATTTTCTTCAGGTAATCTTCCCAATGCTGTTCCTGTGGAAGATGTTACCCAGCAAATTTCATTTCTATGAAAAAAAATGTTATCTACCTTCCAGGTATATTTTATTTTGTCACAGACTGATGGTTGCCTACTCAACATCCATTCTCTTCTTCTTCCCCATTAATAAAACTCCAATTTTGTTGACAGTGCCCAGGTGCTCAAGAAAAACAACAAAATGAAAAACAACAAAATAAAAAAAAAAACACCTATATTTCCCAACCTCCTTTGCAGATAGGGATGGCCATTGGACATAATACAATCCAATGCCATGGAAGTGGAAATTGTTGTTGGGCTTCTGGAGAAGTTTCAAAAATAGGAAATCTAACTCAACTAACACAGTGATTTTTGTCCCTTTTTTATTCCTAATTTAGACTTTGAGACAAGGGCCAAAAGAATTGCAGACATCTCAGCCCTGATACCTGGAGTCATCAAGCCAACATCAGTAACCGGATTTATCATTACACAAGCAAAAACAAGTTTCTATCTTGTTTAAGCTACTACTATTTGAGCTTTCTGTTTCATGCAGCTGCACTGAACCCCTGAGAAATATGTACTTACACAGTAGTGTCAATTACTAGAATCACCTTGCATACCTACCTGCACAAAAGAACAGCACTACTTTTCACACATGGATTCTGTTAAATTTTAAATTTCAGCACCTGAATAAAAGTAATTACACAAATTCAATTTATCTACTTATGAAAACCTTTGGAAAGAGTGGGTACCAAAGAAGAGCACAGTATATAGTAAAGAGGCAAGACAATGAAAGAAAGAAAGGTCAGCATCCTCCACAATAGAGCACTGAAAAAGAATTAGGCACAGTCCCTCAGAGCTATTTCTGAAAATAATGGCGATGTTAAAAATTTTTTTAAAACTAAGGAAGGAAAAGACTATGAATAGCATAGCCTTTGAAATATGAAGAATGTTACAAAAATAATTATATATATGTATATGCTTCATTATTCTGTTAGAAATTCCCAGAATATAAGACATACTCATAAATGCCAAGTCACATATAAAAGATTTAGATACATTTCCTCATCCATTTAATATGTTTTATATGCCTACTAAATACCAGGCACTATTCTGGGTCCTGGAGATATGGCTATAAACAAGACAGTCAAAGATTCTGTTGATAAGGAGCTTACAGTTTGCAGGGAGTCAGACAGATGTAAACAAGTTAGACAGTAGCTAAATGCTGAAAGGAAAAGAAGGTGGGAAGAGGTGTGAGATGTCAGTGAAAGGTACAATTTTAGATGGGATAATGAGGAAGCCTCACTGAGATGACACTTAGTAGAAATATAAAGGGGGTAAGGAAATAAATTATGATGATCTAGAGAAAGAACATTCCAAGCCAGAGAGGCAAGGGAAGATGAGCAAAAAGGTTGGGAGATTGACATGCTTACTTTGCACATTCGGAATACAGTTGGAGGCCAGTGGGGCTAGAGGGGAAGCACCAATTTTAGAATAATATGATTGTGTCACATTTGAAGCGCCATATCCATTTGCTCAACAGTAATTCATAATATAAAAAACTCACATTTGACCCTCATAGTTTCCAATGGCTTTTGGGGAAAGGAGGTCTTACATTTTATAAAATGTCAACAATAATAAAATTCTTGATACATCATAAGAAAAAAATTGCTTTTAAATAACTGCTCATAAGGAACTATATTTTCATATTGCTACCAATTTTTAAAAGGTGATGGCACTCAAATATTCTTGAACTTTTTAAATTTCAGGTTTTCAACAATGTGTTACACAGATTAAATACTAGTTTCAACCTTTAAAATATTGTTATCCCGTAATACAAGAAATTTTCTAAAAAAGTATTGCTTGTATGAAGAAAATTAAGCACCTATCTTAATCTAGGAGTATATCTTCAGTGTATCCCTTAACTGGGTTATCTTGTTAAGGGTTTGAAATAGTAGATTGAGGTTTGTAATGTATATTAAAATGGAAATTATTTTTGATAGGCATTATATCATTCCAATTGCTCTGCTGAAATGTAGATATAAGTATAATAAATCTGCTGCATTAAAATATTAAATTGGTTGCTCTAAAATGAATGTACCTTGACTGCCTACATGCTTGGGTGAGTCCTCTATCCTCTTATTCTCCTACAGACAATTTGATTACATTAAAACTGCCCAGCTAGAGAATTCAGCTATCTTTGGTAAAGTTGACATCAAAGAAGGATCTGTGAAGAGCTCTCCTACCTGGAACAAAGTTTGAGTGTGCCCTGATGAGGCCAACATCACTTCTTCACAGCTAAAGTAGGAGGAACAGGCATCCCGCCATCTCCAACCAGTACTTCTAGCATTAGTGAATTTACCACTTAGAAGATGAGAAAATGGATTTTAACATGTTCATGATTATTTTCAAAAATAATCATGTCATATTTCCCTCAATATGCATATCAATTAATATATCCAATTAAATTTTAGAACTTTCATTGGTTTGAAAACCATTTAATTTAGCCTACTTTAAAGGTCCATAAATCACAGACTTCTAAATAAATAAATAATGACAATGATCTCTTATACAGATCTTTGTCTTAAAAAATAATCATAGCAGCCCAACTGGCATGGCTCAGTGGTTGAGCATCAACCTATGAACCAGGAGGTCACGGTTCAATTCCCAGTCAGGGCACATGCCCAGGTTTCAGGCTTGATCCCCATTGGGTGGCATACAGGAGGTAGCCAATCAATGATTCTTTCTCATCATTGATGTTTCCCTCTCTCCTTCTCCCTTCCACTCTGAAATCAATAAAAATATTTTCTTAATATATTTTTTTGTTGTTCATTTTATTTTATTCATTAGATTTCACATAAAAGTGAGATAACATGGTATTTGTCTTTCTCTGACTGACTTATTTTGCTTAGCATAATAATCTCCAGGTCCATCCATGCTGTTGCAAAAGGTAGGAGTTCTTTCTTTTTTTACAGCCACGTAGTATTCCACTGTGTAAATGTACCACAGCTTTTTTATCCACTCATCTACCAATGGGCACTTGGGCTGTTTCCAGATCTTGGTTATTGTAAACAACGCCAGTATGAACATAGGGGTACATATATTCTTTCTGATTGATATGTTGGGATTCTTAGGATATATTCCCAGAAGAGGGATCACTGTGTCAAAAGGCAGTTCATTTTTTTGTTGTTGTTGTTGTTGTTTTTTATTTCTTTATTGATTAAGGTGTCACATATTTGTCCTCATCCCCCCATTCCCATCCCACACCCCTCCCCACGGATGCCCCAACCCCCTGTTGAACTTAACCATTGGTTAGGCTCATATGCATGCACACAAGTCCTTTGGTTGATCTCTCCCCCCTCCCCCCACCCTCCCCTATCCTCCCTCTGAGGCACGATAGTCCGATCAATGCCTCCTTGTTTCTGGTTCTGTTCTTGTTCATCAGTCTATGTTGTTCATCAATTCCCCTGGATGAGCGGGATCATGTGTCACTAGAGATATACTTGTAAGAACTGAATGTGAGACGAGCAATAATAGTTATGCTGACAGGCAAATGAATCAGTCTGTAGTGAGTTTCTTTCTGGACCAACAGTTCTTTTGAGACCCAATATCAATGTCCACCAGTTCCTTATGTGTACATGTCGGCACTGACCCCTCAGCTCTGGATGGTGGACAAATGGTGGTAATGCAGGTCCGACTCCCTCTAGTTTGGTCTCGGCCGGACCCAGGGGCATGGCTTCACCCGGACTCAGAGGCAGGTGCGCACGGCCTCACCCAGACCCGGGACCCAGCCTCACCCGGATCCAGGGGCACACGGCCTCACCTGGACCTGGGATCCAGCTTCACCCGGCCCCAGGGGCGCGTGGCCTCACCCGGACCCAGGGGCGTGAGGCCTCTCCCAGACCCAGGGTCACGTGGCCTCACCCGGGTCCAGGGGCGCACGGCCCCACCCGGACCCAGGATCCAGCCTCACCCAGACCTAGGGGCGCATAGCCTCACCCAGACCCAGGGGGGCGGCCCCACCCGGACCCTGGACCCAGCCTCACCCGGACCCAGGAGCGTGCGGCCTTACCCGGATCCAGGGGCGTGTGGCCTCGCCCGGACCCGGGACCCAGCCTCACCCTGACTCAGTTCCCAGCCTCACCCGGACCCAGGGGCGCGCGGCCTCACCCGGACCCGGGTCCCAGCGGGGTTTCGTCTTCTTGATCCCAATTCCTGTTGGTCAATTCCCTCTCAGCAATTCCTTCAGTCATTTTCTCAGAGCTCCAGGGCGGCTGCCACAGAACTCGTTGGGCGGCGGGCTCGGTGAAGCTCTGGTGTGCCCGGTGCGTGGTGGCGGGCTGGTCCGGTGTCACTGCGTCGGCCCTTGGGTCTGCAGTGGTGGCCAGTCGCCGAGCGTGCGCACCTGGCCACTTCCGGGGCATTGAGAATCTTGAAGGACTCGGAGGTCAGCAAGCGCAGAGTCTCCCACCCCATGTCTCCCAGGGGCTTGTCTGTCCGTGCTCGGCAGGAAGTGGAGCCGTCCCCTCAGCCGGAGACCACTGGGGGAACTGCATCGAGCACGTTACAGGCCGCCATTGTGTTGCCTGAGCCGTAGTTCTTAAAGTGTGGTCTTTGGGTCCCCGGCATCAGCATCATCCCGCGTACCCCTCTCTTTTATTCTAGTTGTAGAGCATCTGCTCAGCCAGCCCTCCGGTGGTTCTGGATGGTGTCTGCTCTGCTCTCCCGTCATAGTCTCAAAATTGTTGTGGTAGGCAACAATCAGGCTTCCGCCCTATGCCTCCATCTTGGTCCTCCTTTGTATATTTAAGTCTTGATTGTTGTTGGTGTCACTGGGAGGAATTGTCCTCCAGGCCAATTAGCCGTGAGGACCCTCTGTGTCTATAAAGGAAGAGTTGCTGTGCAGGAGACACGTTTATGGGCCGGGTCTTGGTGCAGCAAGGCTTTGGCGCTCACTAAGTCTGCCTCTTGAATGTGTCCCTTATGCGAGTGGTTGAAATCTGGTGTCATCTCACACCGACCACTAGATGCCCTCGTTTCTGGGTCTCCAATGGAGTGTAGGTCAGCTACTGCCTGAGGCCACTCAGCAGGGATTACAGCAAAAACTGCAGTTTCCTCCTCCTGTCTGAGCAGTCTGACTAGAACCGCAGTTTATCTGGTCAAGCTGCCACAGGGCAGGCCACCCACATGCAAAAGCTGCTGCTTGGAGCCCAGGTGGGTCTGCAAGACGTGCGGGGCGGGGCGGGTCCCAGGGTGGGGCGGGTCTCAGGGCAGGGCAGGGTCTCAGGGCACCACCAGGCCATGGCGTGGCGAACCGCAATGGCTGCAAGTCTGCTCCTTCTGCTTTCCACGTTTCTAAGCCCCCTCATTCCGCACTCCAGCGCAGCAAACACTGATTGCTGGGCGCACCTCCGCAAGGAAGTTACTCCCACTCTCTGACACGAAGGCCAAGAGTCCAGCCTCTCCCCACAGGTGTCTGGGTCTACCACGCATCCCCAGAAGCTGGATTTCAGGGTAATGGGGAGCTAATCTCCCCTAGGGTTGGAAAAAAAAAGCTGCACGACCCTTCCCCCTCCACCAGCCCGACCCACGCGCCTCTGCACCTTATCCCCTCCGAGTTCGCTCTTTCCTCTTCCCTCTTAGCTGTAAATCCACCATTCAGCCAGCTCTCCTGTGGTTCTGGGTGGCAGACGCTCTGTCCTCCAGTTGTATTTTTGAAATTGCTGTGTGCGGCGCAGTTCATTTGTTTAACTTTGCCGCCTTCTTGGTTTTCCTCTCTCAAAATGGCTAAAGGACTTGAATATAAGACGGGAATTCCTAAAAATCCTCCAAGTCGGTGTCGGCGGCCTCCGGGGCCCCGAGGATCTCACTGGGCAGCTCGGCCAGGTCGGTGACGCGGATGAGCCCGTCCTGCAGAAAGATGGTCTCTTCCTTCACCGAGAGCCACTGCACCGAGTCCGCGGCCGCAGCTACCGCAGCTTCCGCGGCCGCCCAAGAGCTCATGGCCCCGGCTGAGGTGCTGACTGAGAGGAGCAGCCGCCCGGCCTGGGGAGACGCGAGCAGGAGTCGCCGCGCTCACCAGTCCATCTTTTAGTTGTATTTCCGAAACTGCCATG
Organism: Eptesicus fuscus; assembly: GCF_027574615.1. Taxonomy (NCBI): domain Eukaryota; kingdom Metazoa; phylum Chordata; class Mammalia; order Chiroptera; family Vespertilionidae; genus Eptesicus; species Eptesicus fuscus. The sequence goes on along the minus strand of NC_072474.1, from coordinate 9,475,926 downwards.
CAAGGCAACAGATCAGCCGTTCACCTCCACCGCCATCTTGGCTCCTCTTTCTTAATATTTTTAAAAAATAACAATAATCATAGCAGGATAATAAAATGGTGGTTGAATAAGTGGAAGCTACACCAACACACTCCAAGGACCAAAATGGAATTACAACTAAAATACAAAAAAACCATTCTGAATAATCAACTGAAAACTAGCTGGGGAGAACCCTTATAACTAAGGACAGAAAGTGGAGACCACATAGAGACTAGTAAAGTATGGAGGTCCTAAAGAGCTGGCTGGGCTCCCACAGACAGCAGGTTAAGTTCCTGAGGGCTGTCTCAGCTGTGGAGATTCCCACTGAGAACTCTAGCAGACTGGTGTAACCATTATGAGAAAAAAGTATGAAGTTTCCTCAAAAAATTAAATATGGAACTTCCACTGACTCAGTGATCCCACTTCTAGGGATATATCCTAAAAAACATGAAATACCAATCGGAAAAAATGTATACACCTCTATATTCATAGTAGTGCAATTTACGATAGCTAATATCTGGAAACAGCCCAAGTGCCCATCATTTGATGAGTAGATAAAAAGTTGTGGTACATTTACACCATGGAATGCCAGCATCAGTAAAAAATAAGGATCTCTTACTCTTTGAGACAGCATGGAGGAACCTGGAGAGTATCATGCGAAGTGAAATAAGTCAGAGAAAGATAAGTATCACATGATTGCACTCATATGTGGAATCCAAGTAACAAAATAAACTGATGAACAGAGTAGATCCAGAGAAATGGAAGCATGGAACAGTGTGCAGAATCTCAGAGGGAAGGCAGGGAAAGTGGTTGGGTGGGAAGCAATCAACCAAGAACCTTGTATGCATATATGCAGAACCTATGGACACATACAATAGGGTGTTGAAATCCTGGGGGGTATCTAGAGGGGGTTAATGGGAGAAAGGGGGGACATATGTAATACTTTCAACAATAAAGAATTATAAAAAATAAAAATTAAAAATAAATAAAATAAATATCCTTGATACCAAAGGGGGAAAAAAGATATCCATAGACATGGAAGCATGGAATAGACTGTTGAATCTCAGAGGGAAGGCAGGGGTGGGTGTGTGGGTATGAAGAGATCAACCAAAGAACTTGCATGCATATATGTATAACCCATGGACACAGACAATTTGGTGGTGAAGGCCTGGGGTCAGGGACAGGGCAGGCCAGAAAGGTTTGGCAGGGGGGACATTTGTAATACTTTTAACAATAATGATTTCATTTAAAAAATAAGAAAATAAATAAATATAAAATAATATCCTAATATATAAAAACCCTGGGTCTGTCACAACCAGAGGAAGTCAGTCCTGCAGTCAGCGCTAGGTTGCTGTGGCAACCCAGCACTGACTGCTGCGGCTGCAGGTACGGTGACCCAGCACTGACTGCTGAGCGGGCTGCGAATCAGGCCCAGAGAGAGGCCTGCAGAGAGAAGCAGGGTCTGATTCATAGCCTCTGTGGCAGCTATTGATCAGCACTTGCCTCTCTCTTTCTCTCCAACAGCCGCACCTCCATTTCTCTCCAGGCCTCCACCAGGGCTGCTAATCAGCCCCACCTTTCTGATCAGGCCCCATTGATAGGCCCAGAGACACTGACTGGCATAGAAACCAACCAATCAGAACCAAATCTGGGTCAACTGTGAGGATCCAATGGCTACCTAGGAGGCAGAACTTTTGACACTGACTGGCATAGAAACTGACCCATCAGAACTAAATTGGCCAGCAGAGGAGGGCAGTTGGAGGCGACCAGGCCTGCAGGGGAGGGCAGTTGGGAGCCATCAGACTGGCAGGGGAGGGCAGTTGGGGGTGACCAGGCTGGCAGGAGAGGGCATTGAGGGTGAACAGGCCAGCAGGGGAAGGAAGTTGGGGGCCATCAGGTCAGCAGGAGAGGGCAATTGGGGGTGAGATCAGGCCAGCAGGGGAGGGCAGTTGGGAATGATTGGGCCAGCAGGGGAGCAGTTAGGTGTTAATCGGGCCAGCAAAGGAGCAGTTAGGGGGTGATCAGGCTGGCAGGCAGAAGCGGTTAGGAGCAATCAGGCAGGCAGGCATGCAGGCGAGCGGTTGGGAACCAGCAGTCCCGGATTGTGAGAGGGATGTCCTAGGGGTCCCAGATTGGAGAGGGTGCAGGATGAGCGAGAGACCACCTCCACCCCAGTGCATGAATTTCATGCACCGGGCCTCTAGTAAATAAATAAAAATAATCATAGCATACTCTAGTATAGTACTTGTAAGAGCAGTTACTATTCTGAATACCCTAAAACTATTAATTCATTTGATCTGCCAACCAACCCTAGGAAGTTAGTGCCATTATCATTTTACAGATAAGGAAACTAAGCAACATAGAGCTAATTAATTTGCCCAGCATCACACAACTGTTAAGTAGTGCCAGGATCAGACTTTGCAGTGTGGGCTCCAGACACACTGGACTTCTAACCACAATGTTAATCTAAGTTCTTAGTGCTATATTTTCTTCAGGAGAATTATGTCTACAAAATGTGGCTCTGTTATTGTATAGATATGTAATTATGCATAAAGTAAGACACAGCTAGATAAGAGATAGCCAAGGTAGTTAAGTGTATACTCATGGAAATATATCCAACACTACCAACTTGTAAACAATCCTATATAATAAAGAGCTAACATGCTAATTAGACCAAACAGCAGAACGACTGTCCGGATGACCTTCCAGATGAAGCCAGGATTGTGAGGGCTGGCCAAGGCTGCAAGGGGCTGTGAGGGCCAGCCAAGGCAGCCGGGGCTGCAAGGGTGAGACCCTTGCATGAATTTCATGCATTGAGCCTCTAGTAGTTAAATAAACCAAGTGAAACTGAACAACTAATGGGTCCTAGATGCCTGTCACTTCTTCAGCCAATTAAGCAGAGACATGGTTGAATCATATATGAGCATTTATTCCAATAATGCCAACAGTATTGGGGAGCAGTAGGTCGCCCACAAAAATCTGTTCTACCCCTCCCCATAAGCCAGCTGCTTTTATTGGGTAGAAGGACAAAGATTACCTGGGAAAGTAGGGATTGTAGGGATGGGAAAGTAGGCAAAGTATAATGGTTACAGGGTATAGTCAATGTGGGCTGGGGGAGGCAGGGAGTTCTCAAAGGGAGGAAAAGGGTAGGTGCCTCTGGGACCAGATTGTTTCAGCAACAAAGTTATTAATATTTCCATGATGATAGGCAGTTCTCAGAAAGGGGGATGGACTGCATTCCAATGTTAGTTCCATTGTCCCGGGGCATACAACTCTAAGTCAGGTTAGCATGTGCTTTCTCTTATCAGAAAAGAACTATCACGGTTAACAGAAACTGATTAATATTTCTTATAATTATAGCTAGTATAGCTAGTCCCCTATTCTATTTCTGCCCCTAACACCATATAAGTAGAAAGAAACTCCATATAAGTTTAAAAGAAAAACTTCTAAACCAAACTTATTAACAAATGGTTTAAAATAAGAGTGGGTTTTGAGGTATCATTAAGAGAGGGGGGGAGATAGAGATTGAGAGAGAGAGAATAGGATTTCAGAAAGAGGAGGAATAGATGGGTTAGCTTGAGCAAAGAGCATGGAGAAGAAAAGTAAGAATTGTTAACAATACAGCAAATACACCAACTGACAGAAAAGTGGATTCACCAGCACCAGCTAATGGACTAAGGATTTCTTCATTTATGTATGAAATGTTCTTTGAACATCTTGAAAAAACTAAGTATTTACATCTGAGAAGAGATTATCCAAAATATATAAGGAACTCATATAACAACACCAAAAAAGCAAACAATCTGATTAAAAAATGGGCAGAGGAGCTGAAAAGACATTACTCCAAAGGAGACATGCAGATGGTGAATAGACATATGAAAAGATGCTCAACATCACTAATCATCAGGGAAATGCAAATTAAAACTACAATGAGATATCACCTCAAACCTGACAGAATGGATATCATCAATAAATGAACAAACAAGTGTTGGTGAGGATAAATTAAGAAAAAAGAACCATCATGCTCTGTTGATGGGAAGGCAGATTAGTACAGACACTATGGAAAACAGTTTTGAGGTTCCTCCAAATATTAACATTAGAACTACAATGTAACCCAGCCATTCCACTTCTGGGTATTTATTCAAAAAAATCCAAAACGAAAATTCCAAAACACATATGCACCTCGTTAGGAGGAGAAAATGGCGGCAGAGTAGGCAGATGTGTTCCCAGTCTGGTCCTGGAGCAGAAAGAGAGAACAGCTGAGGGTCGCACGGGGAGTGTTTGTTAGCAAGCTGAGGGACAGCTGAACACCAGGAGAAGGTGGGGGACTGCTGGACGGGGTTCCCCTGACAGGGCAGCCCCCCGGTGGCTGGGTCCCCTCCCGGAGCTACGGGCACGGACGGCAAAATCTCGCCATCTTGAAAGGGAAGGTGGATTTTGTCCGAGGCCTGAAAATCAACAACTGTGGCGACCACCCAACAGCTCTTTGCCCCAGAGTACCAATCCCAGGAGGTGCAAACACTTGGACTCAAAGGTGCTCTTCACTCCACCACGGAAAGGAGAGTGAGAACTACATAACCAGACATCCGGAGAAGAGAGACCATGGGGAGACAAAGAAACAGCCCGCATAAGAAAGAAAAGCAGGCATCACCAGAAAAGGAAGTAAACAAAATGGAGGCAAGCAACCTATCAGAGAAAGAATTCAGAGAAATGGTAATAAGGTGGTTGAAAAAAAATGGAAGACAAATTCGACAATATGAATAAGAACCAAGAGGAAATGAAGAAGAACGAAGAAGAAATGAAAAATCACATCGCTGCTGTAAAGAACTCAATAGAAAGCATCAAGAGTAGACTAAAAGAAGCAGAGGACCGCATCAGTGAGCTAGAAGACAAGATGAAAAAAAATACCCAAGTAGAGCAGCTTCTAGAAAAGAAAATGAAAAAGCAGGAGGAAAGCCTAAGCGAACTTTGGGACAACACAAAACAAAATAACATCCACATAATAGGGGTTCCAGAAGGAAAGGAAACTGAGCAAGGAATAGAAAACCTGTTTGAAGAAATGATGATAGAAAACTGTCCTGATATAGAGAAGAAAAAACCCACACAAATCCAAGAAGCTCACAGAGTCCCAAGCAAAATGAACCCCAAAAGACCGACGCCAAGGCACATTATAATTAAATTGGCAAACACCAATGACAAAATAAGAATCTTAAAAGCTGCCAGAGAGAGACAGAAAGTTACATGCAAAGAAATCCCCATCAGACTAGCAACTGATTTCTCAACAGAAACTCATCAGGCCAGAAGGGAAAGGAATGAAATATACAAAGTCATGCAAAGGAAGGGACTCAATCCAAGAATACTGTACCCAGCAAGGCTATCAATCAAAATTGAAGGTGAAATCAGAAGCTTCACAGACAAAAAAGGTCTAAGGGAATTTATCACCACCTAACCAGCAATGCAAGAAATGCTAATGGGTCTGCTGTAAAAGAAGAAGAAGGAGAAGGAGAAGGAGAAGGAGAAGGAGAAGGAGAAGGAGAAGGAGAAGGAGAAGGGAAGGAGAAGGAGAAGGAGAAGGAGAAGGAGAAGGAGAAGGAGAAGGAGAAGGAGAAGAAGAAGAAGAAGAAGAAGAAGAAGAAGAAGAAGAAGAAGAAGAAGAAGGGAAAAGACAAGAAAAGACAAGACAAGACAGAAAAGAAAAGAAAAGAAAAGAAAAGAAAAGAGAAGAGAAGAGAAAAGAAAAGAAAAGAAAAGAAAAGAAAAGAAAAGAAAAGAAAAGAAAAGAAATAGAAAGTGAAGAAGAGACACAGGAGTATAGAATAAAAATGGTGACAAATAAGTACCTATCAATAATAACTTTAAATGTAAATGGATTAAGTGCCCCAATCAAAAGATATAGGGTAACAGATTGGATAAGAAAACAAGACCCAAATATCTGCTGTCTACAAGAAACCCACCTCAGAAAAAAAGACGCACACAGACTGAGGGTGAAGGGATGGAAAAAGGTTTTCCAGGTGAATGGAAATGAAAAAAAAGCTGGGGTAGCAATACTTATATCTGACAAATTAGATCTCAAAGTGAAGGACATAACAAGAGATAAGGAAGGCCACTTCATAATACTAAAGGGAGCAATCCAACAAGAAGAAATAACTCTGGTAAACATATACGCACCCAATATAGGACCACCCAAATACATAAAAAAAACTCCTAGAGGATATCAAGGGAGAGATTGATAGCAATACAATCATAGTAGGAGATTTTAATACACCACTATCACCACTGGACAAATCCTCTAAACAAAAAATCAGCAAAGAAACATCAATCCTAAATGACTCACTAGACCAGATGGAATTAATTGACATCTTCAGAACATATCACCCCAAAGCCACAGAATATACATTCTTCTCAAGTGCACATGGGTCATTTTCAAAGATAGACCATATGTTAGGACACAGGCAAAGTCTCTCCAAATTCAAGAAGATAGAGATCATATCAAGCATCTTCTCAGACCACATTGGCATAAAACTGGAAATCAACTACAATAAAAACAATCCAAAGGAATCAAACACATGAAGATTAAATAGCATGCTATTAAACAATGACTGGGTTACCAGAGACATCAAGGAAGAAATAAAAAACTTCATGGCAACAAATGACAATGAAAACACAACAATCCTAAATCTATGGGACACAGCGAAAGCAGAATTCAGAGGGAAGTTCATAGCTTTACAAGTCTACTGCAGAAAACAACAATGGTAATAAATTACCTAACCCTACAACTCAAAGAGTTAGAAAGAGAGCAACAAGAAAAGCCCAGTGTAAGCAGAAGGAAGGAAATAATAAAGATCAGAGCAGAGATAAACAACACAGAGACCAAAGAAACAATACAAAAGATCAACAAAACCAAGAGCTGGTTCTTTGAAAGAATAAACAAGATTGATGAACCTTTAGCCAGACTCACCAAGAATAAAAGAGGGAGGACCCAAATAAACAAAATCAGAAATGAAAGAAGCGAAATTAACAACAGACCCCGCTGAAATACAAAGGATTGTTTCAAAATACTATGAATAACTCTATTCCAACAAACTGGACAACCTGGAGGAAATGGACATATTCCTACAAAAATATAACCTTGCAAAACTCAGTCGGGAAGAATCTAAACAGTTCAATAGGCCAGTAACTATGGAAGAAATTGAAGCAGTCATCAAAAAGTTTCTGGCAATCAAAAGCCCGGGGCCAGATGGCTTCACAGGGGAGTTTTACCAAACATTCAAGGAAGAACTAAAACCTATCCTCCTCAGACTATTCCAAAAAATTCAAGAGGAAGGAACACTTCCAAGCTCCTTCTATGAAGCCAGCATCACCCTAATACCAAAACCAGATAAAGACAACACAATGAAAGAGAATTACAGGCCAATAACCCTCATGAACATAGATGCCAACATCCTCAACAAAATTCTAGCAAATCGGCTCCAGCAGTACATCAGAAAGATCATACATCATGACCAAGTAGGATTTATCCCAGGGATGCAAGGATAGTATAATATCCACAAATCAATAAACGTAATACATCACATAAACAAACTGAGAGATAAAAATCACATAGTCATATCAATTGATGCAGAAAAAGCATTTGACAAAATCCAACACTCTTTCCTGATAAAAACTCTCAACAAGGTGGGAATAGAAGGATCATACCTCACCATAATAAAAGCAATATATGATAAACCCACAGCAAACATCATTCTCAATGGACAAAAACTAAGACCATTTCCCCTAAAAATAGGAACAAGACAGGGATGCCCACTCTCACCACTCCTGTTTGACATAGTACTGAAAATATTAGCCATTGCGATCAGACAAGAAGAAGAAATAAAAGGCATCCAAATTGGAAAAGAAGAAGTAAATCTATCCTTATTTGCAGATGACATGATATTGTACATAAAAAACCCGAAAGACTCCATCAAAAAACTACTAGAATTAATAAATGAATTCGGCAATGTGGCAGGATACAAAATTAACACCAAGAAATCTATGGCCTTTCTATATACCAATAGTGAACTTATAGAAAAAGAGACTAAAAAAGCAATCCCATTTACCATCGCACCAAAAAATTAAGATACCTAGAAATAAACTTAACTAAGGAGGTAAAAGACTTATACGCGGAAAACTACAGGACACTGAAAAAAGAGATAGAGGAAGATGTAAACAGATGGAAGAACATACCATGTTCATGGATTGGTAGAATCAACATCATTAAAATGTCCATACTACCCAAAGCAATCTATAGATTCAATGCACTCCCTATTAAATTACCAACGGCATATTTCACAGACCTAGAAAAAACTCTCCAAAAATTCATCTAGAATAAAAAAAGACCCCGAATAGCCTCAGCAATCCTGAGAAAGAAGAACAAAGTAGGAGGGATCTCAATACCAGATTTCAAGCTAAAGCCACTGTTCTCAAAACAGCCTGGTACTGGCACAAGAACAGACATATAGACCAATGGAATAGAATAGAGAATCCAGATATCAACCCAAACCAATATGCTCAATTAATATTTGACAAAGGAGGCATGAACATACAATGGAGTCAAGATAGTCTCTTCAACAAATGGTGTTGGGAAAATTGGACAGATACATGCAAAAAAATGAAACTAGATCACCAACTTACACCATACACAAAAATAAACTCAAAATGGATACAGGACTTAAACATAAGACGCAAAACCATAAAAATACTAGAGTAATCCACAGGCAGCAAAATCTCAGACATATGCCAAAAGAACTTCTTCACTGATACTGCCCCTAGGGCAATGGAAGCTAAAGAGAAAATAAACAAATGGGACTACATCAAAATAAAAAGCTTTTTTGCAGCAAAAAAATCTATCAACAAAACAAGAAATCCCACTGTATGGGAGAACATATTTGCAAATGGTATCACTGATAAAGGTTTAATCTCCAACATCTACAGGCAGCTTCTACAACTTAATAAATGAAAGATAAATGATACAATAAGAAAATGGGCAACGAACCTAAATAGAATCTTTTCAAAAGAAGACCAAGAGACACATGAAAACATGCTCAAAGTCACTAATTATCCGAGAGATGCAAATCAAAACGACAATGAGGTACCATCTCACACCTGTCAGAATGGCTATCATCAACAAATCAACAAACGACAAGTGTTGGCGAGGATGCGGAGAAAAAGGAACCCTCATGCACTGCTGGTGGGAATGCAGACTGGTGCAGCCACTGTGGAGAACAGTATGGAGTTTCCTCAAAAAACTGAAAATGGAACTCCCATTTGACCCAGTAATCCCACTCCTAGGAATATATCCTAAGAAACTGGGAACACCAATAAGAAAGGATATATGCACCCCTATGTTCATAGCAGCACAATTTACAATAGATAAGATTTGAAAACAGCCTAGGTGCCCGTCAGCAGATGACTGGATCAGAAAACTATGGTACATCTACACAATGGAATACTATGCTGCCATAAAAAAGAAGGAATTCCTACCTTTTGCAGCAACCTGGATGGAATTGGAGACCATCATGCTAAGTGAAATAAGCCAGTCCATGAAAGAAAAATACCACATGATCTCACTCATCTATGGATAATAAAGAACATTATAAGCTGTTGAACAAAAAGATAGATACAGAGACAGTAAAGCATCAAAAAGAAGGTCAAATTACAGCGGGAAGGTTAGGGAGAGGTGCGGGAGATAAGAGATCAACCGAAGGACTTGTATGCAAGCTTATAAGCATAACCAATGGACACAAAACTCTGGGGGGTCAGGGCATGTAAGGGAGTGGGGGGGAAATGGTAAGATATGTACACATATAATTCCTTAATAAAAAAATGAAGAAAAATAAAACACATGTGCACTAGCCAAAGCAATCTATACATTCTTCTCAAGTGCACATGTGCCATTTTCAAAGACAGATATATTGGGTCACAGGCAAAGTCTCTTCAAATTCAAGAAGATAGAGATCATATCAAGCATCATCTCAGATCACAGTGGCATAAAACTGGAAATCAACTGCAATAAAAACAATCCAAAAAAATCAAACACATGGAGAAGTAAATAGCATGCTATTAAACAATGACTGGGTTACCAGAGACATCAAAGAAGAAATATAAAACATCATGGCTACAAACAACAATGAAAACAAAACAATCCAAAATCTATGGGACACAGTGAAAGCAGTCTTGAGAGGGAAGTTCATAGCTCTACAAACCTACAGCAAAAAACAAGAAACAATGGTAATAAATTACATAACCCTACAACTCAAAGAGTTAAAAAGAGAGCAACAAGAAAAGCCCAGTGTAAGCAGAAGGAAGGTAATAATAAAGATCAGAGTGGAGATAAACGACATAGAGCCCCAAAAAAAAAACAATACAAAAGATCAACAAAACCAAGAGCTGGTTCTTTGAAAGGATAAACAAGATTGATGAACCTCTAGCCAGGCTCACCAAGAAGCAAAGAGAGAGGACCCAAATAAACAAAATGAGAAATGAAAGAGGAGAAATAACAATAGACCCCACCAAAATACAAATGATTGTTAAAAAATACTATGAACAATTCTACTCCAACAAACTGGACAACCTGGAGGAAATGACATATTCCTAGAAAAATAAAACCTTCTAAAACTCAACCAGGAAGAATCCAAACATCTCAATAGGCCAATAACTATGGAAGAAATTGAAGCAGTCATCAAAAATCCTCCAGCAGCCGAAACCGGTTTGGCTCAGTGGATAGAGCGTCGGCCTGCGGACTCAAGGGTCCCAGGTTCGATTCCGGTCAAGGGCATGTACCTTGGTTGTGGGCACATCCCCAGTAGGGGGTGTGCAGGAGGCAGCTGATCGATGTTTCTCTCTCATCGATGTTTCTAACTCTCTATCCCTCTCTCTTTCCTCTCTGTAAAAAATCAATAAAATACATTTTTTTAAAAAATCCTCCAGCAAACAAAAGCCCGGGGCCAGACAGCTTCACAGGGGAGTTTTACCAAACATTCAAGGAAGAACTAAAACCTATTCTCCTCAGACTATTCCAAAAAATTCAAGAGGAAGGAACACTTCCAAGCTCATTCTATGAAGCCAGCATCACCCTACTACCAAAACCAGATAAAGACAACACAATGAAAGAGATTTACAGGCCAATATCCCTCATGAACATAGATGCCAAAATCCTCAACATAGTCATATCAATTGATGCAGAAAAAGCATTTGAAAAAATCCAACACCCTTTCTTGATAAAAACTCTCAGCAAGGTGGGAATAGAAGGATCATATCTCAACATAATAAAAGCCATATATGATAAACCCACAGCCAACATCATACTCAAGGGGCAAAAACTAAAACCATTTCCCCTAAGAAGAAGAACAAGAAAGGGATGCCCACTCTCACCACTCCTGTTCGACATAGTACCTGTCATAATGGCAATCATTAACAAATCAACAAACCACAAGGGCTGGCGAGGATGTGGAGAAAAAAGAACCCTCATGCACTGCTGGTGGGAATGCAGACTGGTGCAGCCACTGTGGAGAACAGTATGGAGTTTCCTTAAAAAACTAAAAATGAAACTCCCATTTGATCCAGTAATCCCACTTCTAGGAATATATCCTAAGAAACTAGAAACACCAATCAGAAAGGATATATGCACCCCTATGTTCATAGTTGCACAATTCACCATAGCTAAGATTTAGAAACAGCCTTAATGCCCATCAGCAGATGAGTGGATTAGAAAACTATGGTACATCTACACAATGGAGTACTATGCTGCTATAAAAAAGAAGGAATTCTTACCATTTGCAGCAGCATGGATGGACCTGGAGAGCATTATGTTAAGTGAAATAAGCCAGGCAATGAAAGAAAAATACCACATGATCTCACTCATTTATGGAAAATAAAGAACATTATAAACTGATGAACAAAAATATAGATATGTAGGCAGTAAAGCACCGAACAGACTGTCAAATCACAGAGGGAAGGCTGGGGAGTGTTGAGGAGGGAGGGAAAGAGATCAACCAAAGGACTTGTATGCATGCATATAAGCACAACTAATGGACACAAGACTCTGGGGGGGTGGAATGAGGGCATGTGACAGGGGGTCAGGGAGGCTGGGGGAAGGTCCATGGGGGGGGAAAAGGAGATATATGTACTACTATATGTAATACTTTAAATAATAATAAATAAACAAATAAATAAATAGGGGCGTGGGAGAAAGGAAAAAAAAACAAAGGCTAATAATGTGAAATTATATATCCCCAAACAATTTAAAGATAGGAGGAGACTAATTCTGTTTTTATTTGATTTTAACTTTTTGCTTGCTGGAGAGGAGATTTGCAGTGTCTTTCCATTGACCGTGAGCATGTTTGAAACTACCACTAGAGAAGGCACCTCTGCTCTAAGGTTGACCTCACTCAGAAGCATCCTGTCTGCTTGATCTTAGCTGGAGGTGATCACTGATTTCCCAACTCTCTGAGCCTCAGTTTACTTCACATACTTTCCTCCCTCCGAGCCCTCAGAATCACAGTGACCCCCCTGAACAGCCCAGTTCTGTTCCCACCAACCCTTTAATATGGCATGAGGTTGTTTCAGAGGAATCTACAGAGGAATAATAAAGTGAATAAATAGGCAATATTTCAGATAATATTGACAAAGGAATCTGTTGCCAATTAAAAAAAAAAGGTCAATGCAGATAAGTTGAATACCAAATAAATTTTACTGAATCTCACTTTGCCAATGCAAACATAGCATTATAGACTCATAAAACGATATATATGGGGGGGGGGCAAAAGTAGGCTTACAGTTGTAATACAAATAAATAATATCATAATTAATAATAACTAGAGTCCCAGTGCACGAAATTCGTGCATGGGTGGGGTCTCTAGGCCTGGTGAGCGTTCAGGGCCAATCAGGGCCAGGCCAATCAGGGCCCAAGGCCCCAGCGGGGTAGGGAGAGGAGGTGACGGTAGCCAGGCTGGGTGCAGAAGGAACAGATGCCATACGCAGACACTGCCCTTGGCGCCCCACCACCCCACGGTTCCCCGCCTCCCCTCCCTCCTTCCCTCAGTGCTGCCACCACAAGGGGCCTGCTAGCCAGGGGAGTGACAGGGGAAGGGGTTAGGGGAGGTTTCAATCCCCAGTTTGGAACATGCAGGAGGGAGCCAATCAATGATTCTCTACCATCATTAATGTTTCTATCTCTATTTCCCTCTCTGAAATCAATGAAATAGATATTTTTAAAATGCAAGGTTTTCAGAGGGCAAGGGAGCTATTGACAGGAAGCATTTGAGACCTTGCTCACATTTCAGATAGGATAACATAAGGTGGTCCTCAGGGGGTGACAGGTGAGGAGTGGCAGTGGGTGGAGCAGGGCACTGCGGGCTGAGGAATGGGCTGTAATGACTGGGAATGTCTGTGACAGTGACACTGAGTGTGTTTTGGGGCCATCGCTGGGATAATTCATCCCCAAGAGGTTTTGATTCCAGACGGGAGGAGAAACACGGACAGCAGAGGGCCTTTCTTAGCCTAGAAGGTGAGGCGGGAAGCAGGAATGGGCTGCTCTGCTTCCCTACAAATGTAAACACACAGTGTAACTGCACATGGACGTCAGTCAGTGGCCAAATCAATGCCCAGCCAGCCCTGGTGGCTGTGTCCTGCCACTCTCTAGCAGGCCAAAGCCACACACCCAAGTGCATGTAGTATACGAAGGGGCAGGCAGGAAGCCAGAAGCTTGAAGTCGGAGCCTAGGCGGTCTGGCCCGGCAGTGCTGCATCTGCCATGGAGCTGGACAGGGAGTAGCTGCCAGTGCAACCGGCTTTAGAGTTGGAGGGGCTGCGCTTTCTGCATGGCACCAGTGAGTCCCCGTGAGCCCCGGTGCACCAGCCAAGCCGGGCAGGGCCTGGTGAGGCCTTTCCCTCCTAGAGCCATTCTTCCCAGGGTGGCAGTGTTGGCCGCTTTTTTTTTTTTCCCCCAATTTATTTATTTTTGTTGGAAAGCAAGCTCTGGGCTTGCAGTTTCTTGGGTCCCTGGGCCATAGCATGCGCCTCCAGGTCTCACTGTGCCCCCCTCCCCCTCCTCCTACACTGAGTGTCTGGCCCCCGGTGGTCAGTGCGCTCCCACAGTGGGAGCTCTGCTCAGCTGACTGACCAGTCCCAACGGCCCACCAGCCTGGCGGCAGCCACTCACTCCCTCAGTAGTCCTGCAGGTCCAATCTCCAGAGAATGGGCCAGGCACCTATGGACCAGCATACCAGCATGATCCTGACAGCGGCACAGGCCCCCTGGAAGTCAGCTTCAGGCACCACAGCTGGTTCCCCTCCTTAGACACTCCGCAAGGAAGAAAGGATATAAAAGCGGCTGCCAGGTGGCTCATGACAACCTGCGTGAATGTCAGCAGGACAGATCCGGATCCTGGGCCCTGGATCCTGGGCCAGCAAGGGCATCTCACTGCCCACCCAGAGGGCCAATCGCATCATGGCCCCCCTCACCCCCATCGGGACCCCACCCATGCATGAATTCATGCACCGGGCTTCTAGTTCAAAAATAAACTCTGTTTCATGTACTCACAATTGGAAATCTACTTTGCTCCCTCCTATATATACATATAGGCAGGCATAGAGGAAAAAAACCTCTACATCACTATCTTCTTATTTCTCAACCCCATCATCTGCCAAATGGTCTTTCATACTCTTTGGTTCTTCATCCCCTTTAATAACAAGAGCAGCAATTTTTTTAAATGGCTAGCTTGCATTTATGGATCCTATCCTGTGTAGCATTTCATTACATTTTTATATGCATCATTGCATTTAACTCTTATAACAACCCTATGACATGGCTATTATTATGCCAGCGTTACAGATTAGGAAATTGAGAAGTAATGTAGTTAATAACCTCAAATCTCATAGTAAGAGGTGGCAGGACCAGGACTACGTGACTTCCAAGTCCTGTGTGTAATGGTTTAGCATACCACTTCTGCCTATCTCTAATTAGAGTGCATAGGTGGGCCCAGACAAAAGTGACTTAAAGCACATGCTGGAGGATCCCAGTGCCTCCAAAGCATTTCTCCACTTTCATATTTTCTACAAAATGGCTTTGGTAGACCTTAACATTCTTATTTTTCCCAACTTCTAGCTTTTCTCAAAGCTTCCTCTTCCCTTTACAGTCAATCAATTACTCAATTCACACATCAGGGACCCACATGCCCATCTATCAG
This sequence comes from Eptesicus fuscus, assembly GCF_027574615.1. NCBI lineage: Eukaryota > Metazoa > Chordata > Mammalia > Chiroptera > Vespertilionidae > Eptesicus > Eptesicus fuscus. The sequence continues at coordinate 9,460,686 of NC_072474.1, read as the reverse complement.
AGTATTCTCACTCAGCATGGATATTAGTACATCTAAAACTCACATCTACACTTACAATGACTCCTATTTTTTGCTCAGGGTTATAATATCCATACATATATAGGAAGAGGGAGTTTGACACAAAATAGCTAGATTGCCAGTCTGTAGCATTTGAATGCACAATTTTTTCATAGGCAAAAACTTGTTAGCAATCTAAGTTCATTTAGTTTTATTAGTTTTCCCTTTAAATTAAAGTTAGGGATAATTATATTTTGATAATCCCTAAACTACTCTGACAGACTGAGCCTAGTACAATCTAAAAATAATACTTGTATAATAACCACTTGTAAGAGAAAACTAAGGATTAAAACTATAAGCTTGCATTTGAATGTTCAAATACATAAAAAGAACCAAAATAATAATGCAGATATCCTTTGTTACGCAGAAATTACTCATGTAGAATTTTGGAGATTACAGAATTTAAACCAAAGGAAAATCTTCAATACTCAAAGTATCAAAAGAAAAATAAAACAGATTTGAGTTTTGCTCTGTTTTGCTCAATATGCATCCATAAGGAAAACATGCTTATTCCTCATAGTCACATGCTTTTCAAAACTGAGGTTGATTGGAAAATAAAATTTAATTCTTGGATTATCAATACCTACCAATGTAATGATAATACAAGTCAATAACTATGTCAACTAATATGCTTTCAATTCCAACTAAGTGAAAAATATTCCAATTTAAAAAATTATTTTTTCCTATACAAGTGTGATGCCACGGCTCATTGTCAATGGGACATTGGCTTCAGTCACAGTCCTAGTAACAGTAGCATTTATCCACACCCTCTTGTGAACAATAGTATGTCAGTAGGATCAGAAGCCACAATGAGACATGAGTCTATAACAATGAGAAAAAGGTTCCTTGGTTCAAAGCTGACCTAATCAAACAATGACTTTGGCTATGACACAGTCCTTCAATAACCAACTAAGCCTGCTGAGTTAAGCTAAAGAAAATAACTCTTTATATTCATCCAGTTTTACTCTGGTATCTTATTATACAAGACAGCTGATCAAAGACTCCAAATGTCCTCTAAAATAAAATCTTCCCATTTTTGTTTTTGCACACAAAAAAACCCAAACCACCTCAATCCCATTGTCTCATTCTATATCCCTATCTCTTCTGTACATTCCACTTCAGATAAGGATACCCAACCTTCCTCATCCATTCATCTCACTCACATCACTGGCCCAGCTAGGCAGAGCTGAGAAGACCCACTCATCCCCATTTCTTCCAAAGCCAATCAGAAGATCTCTTTTTCTTAAATATATATTTTTATTGCTGAGAGTATTATAGATATCTCCCATTTTCATCCCCTATACCCCCCTCCTCCCAGCCCTTACCCAATCTCCCAGCTCTTCAACACCCTATTGCCCAATATATTAATTAGACCAAATAGCCAAACGACCTTCCAGACATCATTCCAGACATCCTTCCAGACAAAGCTGCGGCAGTTGGGGCCAAGGCAGAGGCGGTTAGGGGCGATGAGGCAGGCAGGCAGGCAGAGTAGTTAGGGGCAATCAGGGAGGCAGGCAGAGTGGTTAGAGGCATCAGGCAGGCAGGTGAGTGGTTAGAGGCATCAGGCAGGCAGAGGCAGTTAGGGGTGACCAGGCAGGCAGGCAGAGTAGTTAGTGGCTATCAGGCAGGCAGGCAGGAAGGCCAGCGATTAGAAGCCAGTGGTCCCAGATTGAGAGAGGGATGTCCGACTGCTGGTTTAGGCCCAATCCCACAGGGACTGGGATCGGGCCTAAACCAGCAGTCAGATATCCCCTGAGGGGTCCCTGATTGTGAGAGGATGCAGGCTGAGCTGAGGGACACCCCCCTGTGCACAGATTTCATGCACCGGGCCTCTAGTAAGTACATAGTAAGTTCTTTGGTTTATCTCTTGTTGTCCTCAACCCCACATCAAGATATGTCAGTCTGTTCCATGCCTCCCTGCTTCATATTGGTCAATTTATTTTGTTCATTAGATTCCATAAGTAAGTGAGATCATGTGATATTTGTCTGTCTCAGTTTGGCTTATTTTACTTACCATAATATTTTCCAGGTCCATCCATGCTGTCCCAAAGGATAAGAGATCCCTGTTTTTGAAAGCTGCATAGTATTCCATAGTGTAAATGTCCCACAATTTTTTTATCCATTCATCTACTGATGGGCACTTGGGCTGTTTCCAAATATTAGCTATTGTAAATAACGCTGTTATGAACATAGAAGTGCATATATTCTTTCTGATTGGTGTTTTGGGGTTTTAGGATATAGTCCCAGAGGTGGGATTGCTGGGTCAAACAGAAGTTCGATTCTTAATTTTTTGAGGAAATGCCATACTGTTTTCAATAGTGGCTGCAGCAGTCTGCATTCTCACCAGCAGTGCATGAGGGTTCCCTTTTCTCCCCATCTTCGCCAGCACTTGTTGTTTGTTGATTTTTTTATGATAACCATTCTGACAGGTGTGAGGTGATATCTCATTGTGGTTTCAATTGCACTTCTCTGATGATTAGTGACTTCGAGCATTTTTTCATGTGTCTCTTGGTCATTTGTATGTCCTCTTTGGAGAAATGTCTATTCAGGTCTTCTGCCCATTTTTTAATTGGATTGTCTGCTTTTTGCTGAGTTGTAAGAGTACTTTATATATTTTGAATATTAACCCTTTATCAGATGTATCATTGGCAAATATGTTCTCCCATTCAGTGGGTTCCCTTTCTAATTTGATGGCAATTTCTTTTGCTGCACAGAAGATTTTTACATTTATGTAGTCCCATTTATTTATTTTCTTCTTAGTTTCCTTTGCCCTAGGAGATATATCCATAAACATATTGTTACATGAGATGTCTGAAATTTTACTGCCTATGTTCTCATCTAACATGTTTATGACTTCATGTCTTGCATTTAAGTCTTTTATCCACCTTGAGTTTATTCTTATGCATGGTGTAAGTTGGTGGTCTAGTTTCATCTTTTTGCAAGTGTCTGTACAGTTTTCCCAGCACCATTTGTTGAAGAGACTGTCTTTTACGCCATTGTATGTTCTTACCTCCCTTGTCAAATATTAATTGACCAAAATGGTGTGGGTCAGTTTCTGGGGTCTCTGTTCTAATCCATTGGTCTATATGCCTGTTCCTGTGCCAGTACCAGACTATTTTGATTATAATGCTTTGTAGTATCCTATATAATAAAAGCCCAGAAACTGAAACAGCAGAATGACCAGAATGACCAGAGACCAGAATGACCAGAGACCAGAATGACCGCGGCCCCTCACCCTGGCCAGCCCTGTCCCCTAGCATGACCCCCTACCCCAATCCGGGGCCCGCATCAGGGTAGGCCGGCTGGCCCTCACCCATGCACCAGGCCTCTATCCCTCTATCCTATATATTAAAAGGATAATATGCAAATTGACCCTAACAGTGGAACAACCAGAATGACCACTCGACCAGTCACTATGAGGCATGCTGACCACCTTTTGGTCCCTTTCCCCAGTTGGCAGGCTCCGATCATCTGATGGCAAATGGGGAACTGGGGGTGGGTGGCAGCAGGGCGTGAGGCCAGCTGCAGGCATCTGAGAAAGATGGCCCTGATTGCAGACCAGGCCTAGGGACCATTCCTGCACATGAATTTTGTGTGTGGGGCCTCTAGTAGTTTGATATCCAATATTGTGACCCCCTCCTACTTCGCTCTTTTTTCTCAAGATTGCTGTGGCTATTTGGGATCTTTTATGGTTCCATATAAATTTTTGGAGTATTTATTTTATATTTTTATTGATTTCAGAGAGAAAGGGAGGAGAGAGAGATAGAAACATCAATGATGAGAGAGAATCATTGATTGGCTGCCTCTTGCACACCCCCTACTGGGTATTGAGCCCACAACCTGGGCATTTGCTCTTGACTGGAATTGAACCTGGGACTCTTCAGTCCACAGGCCAATGCTCTATTCACTGAGCCAAACCAACTAGGGTGGTTATTGGTATTTTAATAGTGATTGTATTGAATATGTAGTTTGCTTTGGGTAGTACAGACATTTTAATGATATTAAATCTTCCATGAACATGGTATATGCTTCCATTTGTTTGTATCTTCCTCTATTTCTTTTTTCAATGTAGTTTTCCAAGTACAGTACCTCCAAGTACAGTTTGTTCCTAGGTATCTTATTTTTTTGGTGTATAAAAATGCCATCGATATGTGGATGTTGATTTTGTATCCTGCTACCTTGCCAAACTCCAGTAATTTCCTGGTGGAGTCTTTAGGGTTTTCTACGTACAATATAATGTCACCCTATCTAATAATAGACAAATATGCAAATTGACCATACCTCCGACACACCCACAAGCCACGCCCATAAGCCACGCCCACCATCCAATCAGAGCGAATATGCAAATTAACCCAAACCAAGATGGGCTACAGCCACAGAGAGCAAAGTTTCCTAGGTAACAGAGGAAGCCAAGCTTTCCGCCTGCCCTTGCCAGGCCTAAGCCTCCACTCAAGCTACAAAGTTTCAATTATAGAAGGTAAACAAATTCAAACAAATGGCGGCAGAATGGAGCTTGAGAGAGCAGGCCAGGGTTGCCGCCGGCAACAGGGGAAGCAAAGCTTTCCACATACCCTGGCCGGGCCCACCAGCTTAAGGCAACAAAGTTTCAATTATAACCCCAACACAAATGGCTGCCATCCCCAGGCTTGGCTCCACTCCAGGCTACAAAGTTTCAATTGTAGAAGGAAAATAAATTCCAGATACCAGGGCCTCTGCTTGCGTTGCCAGGGGGCATGGTCCGCCTGCAAACCACCACAGGCCCCTCGCTCAGGCCGCCCCACACCCCAAGGGACCCCCACCTGATCCGGGACGCCCTTCAGGGCAAACCAGCTGGCCCCCACCCCAGTACCAGGCCTCTATCCTATCTAATAAAAGAGTAATGTGCAGATTGATCATCACTGCAACACACAATATAGCTGCGCCCATGTGGTCAAAGATCCTGCCCCCATGTGGACACAAGATGGCCACCACAAGATGGCCAGCAGGAGAGGGCAGTTGGGAGGCACCCGGCCTGCAAGGGAGGGCAGTTGAGAGGGACCAGGCCTGCAAGGGAGGGAAGTTGAGAGGGAGGTGATCAACCCTGCAGGAGAAGGCAGTTAGGGGTGACCAGGCTGGCAGAGGAGGGAAGTTGGGGGCAAATAGGCTGGCAGCAGAGTGGTTAGGGGGTGATCAGGCTGGCAGGCAGAAGCAGTTAGGGGCAATCAGGAAGGCAGGCAAGCAAGCAGTTGGGAGCCAGCAGTCCTGGATCATGAGAGGGATGTCCCATATTGGAGAGGGTACAGGCTGGGCTGAGGGACAACCCCCCTCTGTGCACGAATTTCATGCACTGGGCCTCTAGTCTGCATATAATAAGAGTTTTACTTCCTCTTTTCCAATGTGGATGTCTTTTATCTTTTCTTGTTATCTTATATCTGTGGATATGACTTCCAGTACTATGTTGAATATGAGTGGAGAAAGTGGACATCCTTGTCTTTTTTCTGTTCTTAAGGGAAACACTTTTAGTTTTTGCCTATTGAGTATTATGTTGGCTGTAGGTTTGTCGTATGTGGCCTTTATTTGTTGAGGTATGATTCCTCTATTCCCACTTTACTGTGAGTTTTTATCAAAAAAAAAAAAAGGGTGCTGAATTTTGTCAAATGCTTTTTTTGCATCTAATGATATGATCATGTCATTTATATCTTTTAATTTGTTTGTGTGATGTATCACATTTATTGATTTGTGAATATAGTACAAGCCTTGCATCCCGAGAATAATTCCCACATGATCATGTTATATACATTTTTTAATATATTGCTGGATCTGATTTGCTAATATTTTGTTGAGGATTTTAGCATCTGTGTTCATCAGAGATATCAGCCTGTAATTTTCTTTCTTTATAGTGTCTTTATCTGGTTTTGGAATTAAGATAATGCTGGCTTCATAAAAAGAGCTTTGAAGTGTTCCTTCCTCTTCAATATTTTGGAATAGTTTGAGGAGGATAGGTGTTAGTTCTTCTTTGAATGTTTGGTAAAATTCACAGTAAATCCACCCAGTCCAGGACTTTCGTTTGCTGGAAGTTTTTTAATTACTGTCTCGATTTTATCACTTGTTATTGGCCTACTCAGGTTTTCTGATTCTTCCTGATTGAGTTTGGAAGATTGTATGTTTCTAGGAATTTGTCCATTTCACTCAGGTTGTCTACTTTGTTGGCATGTAGTTTTTCATAATATTTGCTTACTAGTATAATCCTTTGTATTTCTGTGGTGTCTGTTGTCATATTGCCTCTTTCATTTCTGATTTTATTTATTTGGGTCCTCTCTCTTTGTTTCTTGATGAGTCTTTCTAGGGGTTCATCAATCTTGTTTATCTTTTCAAAGAACCAGCTCTGAGATTTATTGATCTTTTATACTGCTTTGTAAGTCTCTATGTCATTTATTTCTGCTCTGGACTTTATTATTTCCTTCCTTCTACTTCCTCTGGGCTTTTCTTGTTGTTCTCTTTCTAATTCATTTAGTTGTAGGGTTAGATAGTTTATTAGTGCTTTTTCTTGTTTCCTGAGGTAGGCCTGTAGTGCTAAAAACTTCCCTCTCAGGACTGCTTTTGCTGTGTCCCATAGGTTTTGGTTGTTTTGTGTTCACTTTAATTTGTTTCCAGGAAGTTTCTAATTTCTTGCTTGATCTCATTGATAACTCATTCATTGTTTAATAACATGCTATTTGGTCTCCATGTATTTGAGTACTTTTGAGGTTTTTTTTTTGTAGTTGATATCTATCTTCATTTCATTGTGTTCCAAGAAGATGCTTGGTATTATATCAATCTTCTTGAATTTGTATAGACTTGTTTTGTATCCTATCATGTGGTCTATCTTTGAAAATTTTTCATGTGTGCTTGAGAAGAATGTATATCCTGTTGCTTGGGGGTGAAATGGTCTGTAATATTGGTTAGATCCATCTGATCTAGTGTCATTTAAGGCCTCTGTTTCCTTATTAATTTTTTATCTGGAAGATCTATCCAGTGATGTCAGTTGGGTGCTAAAGACCCCCACCATGACTGTATTGCTGTCAATTGCTCCCTTAAGGTCTATTAAGAGTTTTTAATACACTTGGGTGCTTCATGTCACTACCTTCTGACCTGAAGTGTTTCTCTGGAGAAGTCAGTTCAAATTTTAATGGGAACTCCTCTGTAGGTAATATTCTGTCTCTCTCTTGCTGCTTTTAAGATTCTTTCTTTGTCTTTAATGTTTGCCATTTTTATTGTGATGTATCTAGGTGTGGGTCTCTTTGGGTTCATCTTGATTGGGACTCTCTGTGCCTCCTGAACTTGTATGACATTTTCCTTCACCAGGTTGAGAAAGTTTCCTGTCATTATTTCTTTAAATATGTTCTCAGTTCCCTGCTCATCCTCTGCCCCTTCTGGCATTCCTATAATGTGGATGGTGTTATGTTTCATGTTGTCCCAGAACTCCCGTAAACTATTTTCCTGCTTTTTAATTCTTTTTTTCATTTGCTTCTCTAATTGGGTATTTATTTCCACCTTGTCTACCAAATCACTGATTCGGTCCTCTGCTTCATTCAATTTACATTGAAACCCTTCCAGTGTGTTCTTTTTGTGACATATCATTCTTCATTACTGTCTGGTTCTTGTTAATGGCCTCTATTGCCCTTTTCATGCTGTTGTAATTTGCACTAAGTTCTTTAAGCATCTTTATAAGCATTGCTTTGAACTCTATGTCTAATAGGTTGCTTGCCTCCATCTCATTTTGTTCTTTTTCTGGAGATTCCTTATTTTCTCTCATTTGAGAGTTGTTTCTTTGTCTCCCCATTTTAGCTGTCTCTTTGTATTTGCTTCTATGTATTAGATAGAAGTGCTATGCTTCCCAGTCTTAGTGAGATGGCATATAGAAAGTGTCTTGAGGGGTCCAGTGGTATAGTCTATATCAGGGGTCCTCAAACTTTTTAAACAGGGGGCCAGTTCACTGTACCTCAGACCATTGGAGGGCCGGACTATAGTTTAAAAAAAACTATGAACAAATTCAAATGCACACTGCACATATCTTATTTTGAAGTAAAAAAACAAAACGGCAAAAACACCCACATGTGGCCCACAGGCTGTAGTTTGAGGACGCCTGGTCTATATATTCACCTGAGCTGGATGCTCTAATAATACCCATTCTATGAATTGATTGGGCTCTCCTGTTGTAATTGGGACTTGATTATTGATGTCCCATTTGTGGGAGGGATCTCCCTTCTGATGTGCTGCCAGTGAGGTTCAACCCCAATGTCCTTGTGCCAGCTGTATAGAGAGGTCAGGGACTCCTAAACCCATAGGCTGGGTGTGCCTCTAGTCTCACACCTTGTTGACCCTCTTATAAGCTGTACTTTCTTCTCCCATGGAGCTGGTCCAGCAGGTGTCAGCTGCAGGCACTTGGGGTCCCACTGGCTTTTGCCTTGCTGAGCTGTCCCTGATGGTGTCTGGGATGGGGAACCAAACTGCAGTTTCTCACTAATTAGATCAGGCAAAGACTCAAAGCCTCCAGAGAACTGCCTCTACCTGCAGATTGATTGGATTCAGTCTGGAGTAGCCCCAAGCAATCATCCACAGGTGGGGTGAGAGGTTTTCCAACAGGGTGGGACACGTGTTTCTGCCTGGGGGCTAATTGTTATTCTCAGTCTTTTAATGGACCTCAGAAACTCTACACTGTGGGGCAAGGAATTTTCCAATAGGGTTGGTCAACTGTCTTCCCCACAGGCAAAAATGGCAGGATAGCAAAAGTTTGCCTTGGAAAGATGACCTCTGTAGCATGAGAAAATGGCTCAGCACAGGAAATCTGGGTATGCCTGAGTTCTAACCCCAGATCCTCCAACCCTGGCTTATGTTTATAGAGCTCCAGTCCACTCTGCCCTCCCTCTGCCAGAGCCCAAGGTAAGTGGTTGAACTCAAAATACTATGTTGGCCCTTTAAGAGGGTGCCTGCTTTTCCAGCTGTCTCCCTGTCTGACAACAACCTTGCTGTTTTTCAAAGCCAGATGAACATAGACACCTTTCTCAGTTCTGGTACTCTCTGCTGGGAGATCCAGCTTGGGGATAAGGCCCCAGAGTTCTCAATAGCAACTCCCCACAGCTGATATATTTCCCTGGAACTTCACCTGCTGTCTGTGGGAGCCTGGCCAGCCCTTTCACACCTCCACCCTTCCTACTAGTCTCTATGTAGTCTCCACTGTCCATCCTTGGTTATCAGTGTTCTCTCCAGCTAGTACACAGTTGATTTTTCAGGGTGGTTCTTGTATATTTTAGTTGTAATTCCAGTTTAGTCCTGGGAGCCTATTTGTGAGCTTCCATTTACTCCACCACCATTTTTAGTGCCCCAGAAGATGTCTTTTTATCATTAACAAAGCTCTTTATGAACAAAAACACACATACACTCAAAGACTCATCCTTGTGAAATTTATTTATTTTTAATTTCTTTATTGATTAAGGTGTCACATATTTGTCCTCATCCCCCCATTCCCATCCCACACCCCGCCCCACAGATGCCCCAACCCCCTGTTGAACTTAACCATTGGATAGGCTCATATGCATGCACACAAGTCCTTTGGTTGATCTCTCCCCCCTCCCCCCACCCTCCCCTATCCTCCCTCTGAGGCCCGATAGTCCGATCGATGCCTCCTTGTTTCTGGTTCTGTTCTTGTTCATCAGTCTATGTTGTTCATCATTTCCCCTAGATGAGCGAGATCATGTGTCACTAGAGATATACTTATAAGAACTGAATGTGAGACGAGCAATAATAGTTATGCTGACAGGCAAATGAATCAGTCTGTAGTGAGTTTCTTTCTGGACCAACAGTTCTTTAGAGACCCAATTTCAATGTCCACCAGTTCCTTATGTGTACATGTCAGCACTGACCCCTCAGCTCTGGATGGTGGACAAATGGTGGTAACGTAGGTCCGACTCCCTCTGGTTTGGTCTTGGCCGGACCCAGGGGCACAGCTTCACCCAGACTCAGGGGCACGTGGCCTCACCCAGACCCAGGGGCGCGTGGCCTCACCCAGACCCAGGGGCGCGTGGCCTCACCCGGACCTAGGTATGCGAGACCTCACCCGGATCCAGGGACACATGGCCTCACCCGGACCCGGGGACGCGTGGCCTCTCCCAGACCCAGGGCCGCGTGGCCTCACCCGGAGCCAGGTGCGCGCGGCCTCACCATCCTTGTGAAATTTAGAACACTGATGAGAAAGATCATAGAAGAACCCAGAGAGTAAATATCTATAATAATAAAAGTGTAATATGCTAATTAGACCAAACGACCTTCTGGACAAAGCCGGGGCTGCAAGGGAAGCCCGGATCCTGGGTGCCAGAGGGAAACCGGTGCCAGCAGCCAGGGGAAGGAAGGCCTACTCTTGCACAAATTTTGTGCATCAGGCCTCTAGTATGTATATAAAAACATATATGTATATATAAAATATACACAACATAGCTATATTTTACATATACATACATTTTATATATGTATATTTTATACATACATTAATTATATGTGTTTTTTATATATACACTAGAGGCCCAGTGCATGAAATTCATGCACAGGTACAGTCCCTAGGCCTGGCTGGTAATTGAAGTGTGAGTGTCTGGCATGGAAGGGCTGGTACCAGGGCAGCACCTGGGCCCTGGGTCCCCTTCTTGCCCCCCTCTGCCTGAGTCATGGCACCTGAGTCCCCACACAGACATGTAGTAAACGCAACTAGACACCATGGGACAGGGTGCAGCATGAGCCTCTGGGTTGCCGAGCAGCACTGCACAGAAGCCAGGCCAGCAGCGCACTCTCTCACAGCTGGCCTCAGCAGACTGGCTCCTGCACAAACCCACGGTGAGTCCAACCGGCCCCTGCAGTCTCGGAAGCCCATTGGGGCCGGCAGCACCTCCGCTGCCGTCTGCTGCCAGTGCCTCATCGCCAACACCCACCATGTTCTGCACCACCCCCTGGTGGTCAGCACACATCATAGTGAGCGTTTGAACTCTTGGTCGAACTCCTGGTCAAGGGAACAATATGCATATTAGGCTTTTATTATATAGGATATCTTCCATTGATTTCAGAGAGGAAGGGAGAGGGAGAGAGAGAGAGAAACATCAATGATGAGAGAGAATCATGGATCGGCTGCCTCCTGCATGCCCCACACTGGGGATCAAGACCACAACCTTGACCTCCTGAGTCATAGGTCTACTTTCAACCACTTAGCCACACCCGCCGGGCTCCTGTTCTTATTTTAAAGGAGAGAGAATTAACACTCCAGAGGTCGACTTGCCCAAAACAGCCAAGTTTTGCAGTGACAGAGTCAGAGGGAGGGAGGGGGACCGGTTCTAAATACGCACTCATGAGGCCTATGGGTTAATGGGTTCATCCAGGGGGCGGGTAGACACTGTCTCTGGCTCTTCAAGCAGCACTTCCTCGTGGCCCTCAGAGTCCCCGCATGACCCACCCACCCTCCCTACCTGCCATCAGAGCTGAGGAGGGTGGAGAATGGGAAGGGCCATCTGTGGTTCACCTGGGAGGGCATGGGAGGGGGGAGGGAGGGGCAGAGCTGGGAGCACCACAGACCCAGGGTGGGAGTTAGAGGCAGTGATATGGATGCTGATTGCCCTGTCCCAGTGTCTCAGGAGCATTTCTTTCTCCGGAAGCACTGCAAACATTGTCTTAGGCCGCGGGACTTGGGGCTGGTCTCCACGGTTCTGTTCTGTGGTATGGGATCCTCTCTGTCCTAAAAACTGGAGTAGGGGATTGGAGTCAGACCACCTGGGCAAGTCCTTTGCATTGGACCCTGAGACCTTTTGTGTCACCAGTGACCCGGTTCTTGGCACAGCTGATTTGTGTGTCCAAAAGGGGGCTTCATTTTCCTAGTTTTCAACATTTGCTTTCCATAATACTGTACATTCTGTTTTGTTGTTTTTTGTATCAAAAATAAACCCATTTGCTTGTTCCCAATAAGTATTGTCATCAATGAAGAGAGCTTGGGGGTGGGGCCGTGGAGGGATTAGGAAAGCCAGCTGGAAATGACCCACCTCCTGGACCTCAGGGTGGGAGGCTGATGGTGAACATTCCATGTCCCTCGTGTGGAGCTCAAACTAAGGTCTGGGTTTTACAGTCAGACCCTCAAAACAGACAGCCCCCTGCCAGCAGCTGCCGGAGACCCTGCCTTCCCAGGGGCCGAGTGGAGCATGGGGCCTCCTCCTGCCCCCCATCATTCCTCATGCTCTGGCTTCCCTCCAGTACACCCCAAAGCCACAACCTTGGCTGCCACAGTTTCCACTGTCTCTGCATCACCCTCAGGGAGGGTGCTGTCATCTCCTGCTGTCTCCCTGCTTCCTCTTCCCCTCAGTCTGCTCCTGACACAGAATCCAGCAGATCCTCACCTATAGCCCTGGTGCCTCCGCCTGCACTCAGGGGATGCCAGGTTCTCACGGGCTCTCGATCCCTGCAGGATGTGCCCCCTGACTCAGCTTTGACTCCCTTCCACTTGGCTTCTTGCTCATCCTGCTGCCCCTCTGCCCGATGCCCTTCTCCAGGCATCCACCTGGCTCTCCTCCATCAGTCCAGTTTCCTTCAGCGAGCCTCCCTTTGCCCCTCTCTCACGGAGCCCCTATGTGGCTTCATTCCCATGTTTTCATGGTGCCCGTGCCCTGTAAGAACTGCACCTCATGTCTGTCCAAGGCTGTTTCCTCCCCACACCCCCGTCCTGTCCTGGCAGAATGCACACTCTATAGGACAAGGCAGCTGTCTCCCTGCTGCTCTGCAAGTACCCTGGCATTGCCTAGGACACAGCAGGTGCTCAGTCAGTGATACAGGTTGAGTAAGATGCTCAGGCAGTGGTATTAGGTGTAAAGGCCATTGGAAGGCAGACTCACTTGGAGCTGAGGGCCAGTGAGCTCTCCGCACAGCGCTCAGGGTAGGACCTTAGGAGCCAGTTGGTCTTTCCTCACAAGAAGGCGGAACGAAGAGAATGAAAAAGGAGCAGTGTATTTTTTCCCTCAACTACTTAAAAGCTGATAATCTCATTCCATTCTGAAAGCTGTGAATAAAACCCTTAGATCAACCCTGTGAGGCGGGTTCTGGGATTACCTGAGATTCCCTGGAGAGTACGCGGCTTTCGACTGCCACAAGGACCATGCTTAGTAACCACCAGCTTTTAGTGCTATGATTCATGCACTGGTGGGTAGTAGCCTGCGGGATCAGCCTGTTGTGGGAGTGCCGTTTATCCTGGTCTGCAACCGCCATATTTTAGTGCTGTGATTCGTGCACTGGTGGGGGGGCGGTCTGTGGGGATCAGCCTTCTGTGGGAGCATCGCTCATCCTGGTCAGCCCAATGGCTATGGACCCACCCTCTGAGCAGCTGCTACCACTGTGAGAGGGCCACACACTGACCACCAGGGGGCAGTACCTGTGTTGAGCATCTGGTCAATTGGTCATTTCTATCGTCACGATCACTGCCTTTTTATATACAGAGATATTGTTTATATGTAATATATATGTATACATATATATTATACACACACACACAATGTACAAGCCATAGGAAACAGGAATAGCAAGTCTCAACACCAATACTAGAATATAGAATACTAGAGGCCCAGTGGACGAATTCATGCACCAGTGGGGTCCCTCAGCCTGGCCGGTGGGATTGGGCTGAAACCAACTCTCTGACATCCCCTGAGGGGTCTCGGATTGCAAGAGGGCACAGGCCAGGCCGAGGGACCTCACTGGAGGTACCGCAGGAGGGTTCCAGGGCATGTCTGGACCATCTCACTCAGTCCCGATCAGCTGGACTCCAGCAGCAAGCTAACCTACTGGTCGGAGCATCTGCCCCCTGGTGGTCAGTGCATGTAATAGCGACTGGCCAACTGATCAATTGTATGACCCTGGTGGTCAGTGCATGTCATAGCAAGCAGTTGAGTGGCCTTAGCATATCGCTAGCATATTACACTTTGATTGGTTGAACGGCCGACCAGTCGACTAGACACTTAGCATATTAGGCTTTTATTATATAGGATAAGAAATAAATGTTTTCAGGGAGAAACCAAGATGGCGGCATAGGTAAGCACCTAAACTGCTGCCTCGCACAACAATTTCAAAACTACAACTAAAAGACAGAACGAACATCATATAGAACCACAGGAAAGCTGGCTGAGTGGAAATTCTACAACTAGAAGGAAAGAGAAAAGCTCACAGAGAATCAGAGGAGCTGCAAAGAACTGAGGTATGGAGACACGCGTGCAGAGAGGAAGGGCAGCTGAGTGCCTGGCTGGCTTTCTCTGGCGGAAGGGAGAAGGAAGCTCCCAACTGCACTGAACCCCAGTTCCGACTGCACTGAACCCCAGTTATGGGCGAGACCCCATGGACCCAGGATCATACGGGGAGAGTCTGGACTGTCAGGTAGAGAGAAAGGCACACGGAGACTTAGGGGAGCCGCAGGAGGCAGGGGTCTGTAGGCGCGCACATGAGTGCACACAGAGAGGAATGACTGCTGAGGTTGCTGCTGGCTTTCCCTAGTGGGAGGGAGTGTAAGCTCCTGACTGCACTGAACCCCAGTTCCGGGCGAGCCCCTGGGGACCCAGGCTCTTATGGGGGGAATCTGGACTGTCAGGCAGAAACTCAGGGGAGCCATGAAAGGCAGAGGTCTGAAGGCACATGTGCAAGTGTGCACAGAGAGGGCTGACTGCTGAGTGTGCCGCTGGCTTTCTCTAGCTGGAGGGAACCGGAAGCTCCCGACTGTGCTGAACTCCAGTTCCGGGCAAGACTCTGGGGACCCAGACTCATACGGGGAGAAACTGGACTGTCTGGCAGTGGGCGAAACTCGAGGGTGGCTTTCTCTCAGAGGTGCTTGCAGTGATTACCGAGGGACACTGAGACCCAGGGGACTCATAGGACAGGGCTGACGGGAAGCCAAGACTGTCTGCTCAGCCCTGAGACTCCGCCCCATCCAAGCTGAGCACAGAGGCTTTTGCAATTTTGCAAGTCTTGTCTCATAAGGCTGTCTCCAGAACAGAAGTTCTCCCAGCGTAGACACAGCTGATCCTCACAGCCAACTGGCCTGGAGGTCAATTCCCCCCAGTGATACCAACAACAATCAAGACTTAACTACAACAAGGCTGTACACACAGCCCACAAAGGGGTGCATCAAGAGTGGCCACCTCAGGTAACTGAGGAGGCCAACCCACTGGGCCATATAGGACACCTAGCACACAAAGCTACCCTACCAACTCAGGGAAGCAGCAAAAATGCGGAGACAAAGAAACAGATCACAAATGAAAGAAATGGAGGAAATCAAATGACTGGATATAGAATTCAAAACCATGGTTATAAGGTTTTTCAAAAATTTCCTAGAAAAGGCCGATAAATTTAGTGAGATCCTCAAGGATATGAAAAAGGACCAACTAGAAATTAAACATACACTGACTGAAATAAAAAATATTATACAGAGATCCAACAGCAGACTAGAGGAACACAAGAATCAAGTCAAAGATTTGAAATGCAAAGAAGCAAAAAACACTCAGCTGGAAAAGCAAAAAGAAAAAAGAATCCAAAAATATGAAGATAGTGTAAGAAGCCTCTGGGACAACTTCAAGTGTACCAACATCAGAATTATGGGGGTGCCAGAAGAAGAGAGAGAGCAAGATACTGAAAACCTATTTGAAGAAATAATGACAGAAAACTTCCCCCACCTGGTGAAAGAAATAGACTTACAAGTCTAGGAAGCACACAGAACCCCAAACAAAAGGAATCCAAAGAGGACCACACCAAGACACATCATAATTAAAATGCCAAGAGCAAAAGACAAAGATAGAATATTAAAAGCAGCAAGAGAAAAACAGTTAATTACCTACAAGGGAGCACCCATATGATTGTCGGCTGATTTCTCAACAGAAACTATGCAGGCCAGACGGGAGTGGCAAGAAATATTCAAAGTGATGAATAGCAAGAACCTACAACCAAGATTACTCTACCCAGCAAAGCTATCATTCAGAATTGAAGGTCAGATAAAGAGCTTCACAGATAAGAAAAAGCTAAAGGAGTTCATCACCGCCAAACCAGTATTATATGAAATACTGAAAGCTATTCAAGAAGAAGAAGAAGAAGAAGAAGAAGAAGAAGAAGAAGAAGAAGAAGAAGAAGAAAGAAGAAGGAGAAGGAGAAGAAGGAGAAGAGGAAGAAGAAGAAGAAGTAGGAGGAGGAGGAGGTGGTAAAGATAAAAATTATGAACAACAAATACATATCTATCAACAAGTGAATCTAAAAATCAAGTGAATTAAAAATCTGAGGAACAGAATAAACTGGTGAATATAATAGAATCAGGGGTATAGAAAGGGAGTGGACTGACAATTCTCAGGGGTAAAGGGGTGTGGGGCGTGCGGGAAGAGACTGGATAAAAATCGTACACCTATGGATGAGGACAGTGTGGGGGGAAGTAAGGGCAGAGGGTGGAGTGGGAATCAGGTGGAGGAGAGCTATGGGGGCGGGGGGGAAGGAGAAACAATTGTAATAATCTGAACAATAAAGATTTATTAAATTTAAAAAAAGAAATAAATGTTTTCATTCTTTTGAATGAGAAACATTTTTTGCATTACAGTTGACATTTAATATTATTTATATTCATTTCAGATATTCAACATAGTGGTTAGACATTTATATAATTTATTAACTGATTCCCCAGATAAATATCCCACCCACATGACACCATACATAGCTATTACAATATTATGGACTGTATTCCCTATGCTGTACTTTATATCCCTATGACCATTCTGTAGCTACCACTTTTTAATCCCTTCACCTTTTTCACACAGCTCCCCAACCCCCCTTTCAACTGGTTACTATCAGTTTATTCAAGGAAGATACATTTTTAATTCACAAAGCTATATCAAACAAAAGTAGTAATCAAATATGAGGATGAGATAGGTATTTTTGGACATGTAAAAATATGTGAAACTTTATTTCTCAAACATATTTTCTTAAGCACCTACTGAAGATTCTTTCTTTTTATAAAACAACAATAATAAAGGAAGACATAGAACCCAGAAATATAGCCCATCATCAGGATGGCAGCAACAGAAACTAATTTCTAATCAATAATTAAGCAGACTGGTACAGCCACTATGGAAAACATGCAGTTTCCTCAAAAAATTACAAATGGAACTGCCATTGGACCCAGTGATCCCACTTCTAGGAATATACCCCAAGAATCCTGAAACACCAATCAGAAAGAATATATGCACCCCTATGTTCATAGCAGCATAATTTACAATAGCTAAGATCAGGACACAGCCTAAGTGTCCATCAGTATATGAGTGGATAAAAAATATGTGGTACATTTACACTATGGAATACTATGCAGCTGTAAAAAAGAGGGATCTCTTGCTCTTTGAAACAGCATGGAGGGACCTGGAGAGTATTATGCTAAGGAAAATAAGCCAGTCAGAGAAAGACAAGTATCACATGACCTCACTGATATGTGGAATCTAATGAACAAAATAAAATAATGAACAAAATATATGCAGAGACACAGAAGCATGGAATAGACTGATGAATCTCAGAGTGAAGGTGGGGGTTATGGGGATGGTAGGAAGAGGTTAACCAAAGAACGTATGTGCATATATGCATAACCCATGGACATCGAAAATAGTGTGGTGAAGGCCTGGAGTGGGGGGACATTGGAGGGGGTCAATGGGGGGGGGGGAACATCTGTAATACCTTCAACAATAAAGATAATTTTTTAAATAAATTCTAATTTAGCTTCTGGAAAAGCCAGCCTTGGTGGTGGGATTCACAGAGCCTGGGGTAATCCAGGGTGGCACAGCTGGGTGGATGTGAGGGTACCCTTAGAATGAGGACACTGCACATGAAGCTGGTTGGGGTGTTCAAAAGCTCCCTCCTGTCTGTCCCACTGAATGTAAGCAAAATCCTGGTCAGAATACTTGGTACATCTGGTAGTAGGACAATCAGAGAAGGATATCAGAACTTTTAGTACCACTGAACCTGTGGGCATAAAACAAATCTTAAGGAATTTATAACAGAAGTACATTCTCTGATTATAATAGAATTAAATAAAAAAATCAATTTTAAAAAATAACTATGACAACCTCCAAACCCTTGAAAATTAAAAAACATACTTCTAGATGGGTCAGAGAATGAATCTCAAGGGAAAACAGAACTATTTTGAATTGAACAAAAATTAAAATGTAACATCAAAATTTGTGGGATACAACTAAAGCAGTGGTTAAAGTGAAGTTTACGATATTAACTGCTTATCTAAGAAAAGAACAATTTAAAATCAACCTAAGCTTCATTTTAAGAAATTAGAAAATAAGAAGTAACACCAATCCTACACAAACTCTTCAAGAAAATTGAAGAGGAATGAACTTTTGCATTCATAAGCCCAGCATTAGCCTGATAAAACCAGAAAAGGACAGACATTAAAAGAAAAGTAAGACCAAGATCCCCACGAACATACAAGCAAAAATTCTTAGCCAAGTTTTTGCAAATAGATTCCAACAACATAGAGAAAGGATAATACGTCATAACTTAGTGGTGTTTATCCCAGGAATTCAAGATTGATTTAACATTCAAAGCGAAGTGTAATTCACCATGAGATCATCTCAACAGATGCAGGAAATGCTTTTGACAAAATCTTATTATAAAAACTCTCAGCAAACTAGTAAGAGAACTCCTCAACCCAATAATAGGCATCTATGAAAACCTATTACAAGTCAAAACAATCTTGAAAAAGAACATAGACGACTCACACTTCCTGATATCAAAACTTATTACAAAACTAGAGTAAATGGCCCTGATCAGGTGGCTATATACCAAAAGGTTGCAGGTTCAATTCTCAATCAGGGTATGTACAGGAAGCAACAAATCGATGTTTCTCTCTTACTTATCTCTCTCTCTCTCCTCTCTAAAAAAAAAAAAAAAAAAAATTAATAAAAATAGCCCTAGCCAGTTTGGCTAAATAGATAGAACATTGGCTTATGGACTGAAGGGTCCCAGGTTCAATTCTCATAAAGGGCACGTGCCTCAATTGCATGCCGTGGCTCCAGTTGGGGCGCATGCAGAAGGCAACCAATTGGTGTGGCTCTCTCACACCGATGTTTCTCTCTGTGTGTCTCTCCTGCTCCCTTCCACTTTCTCTAAAAATACTCAGGTGAGGATTTTTTTTAAAAACTACAGTAAATAAAACAATGTGGTACTTTCATAAGGATGGGTATATAGATATTAGAATAGAATACAGAAACCAGATGCTCACATATCTAGTCAATTGATTCTGACAAGGGTTCCAAAACTATTCATTGGTGAAAGGACAGTCTTTTCAATAAGTGGTGCTGGGAAAACTGGATATCCACATGTAAAAGAATGAAGTTGGACCCTTACTTTACACCATATATAAAAATTAATTCAAATGGATTAAACTTATGCTACAAAGAGTAGAACTTTCATTATCAAAGTATATCTATATTTCCCTGGAGTAGAAGCCTCTATAAAATTTCTAGTACAAAGAATTTATGCATTTTTTGATGAGCTAAGCAATGTGAAATTGCCCTCCCCCAAAAAACTTTCATACTGTATTAAATTGTATTCTTACTAACAGAGCTCGAGAGAACCTATATTTTCCCTCATCTTTGCCAGCATAATTTTCCCAACCTGATAGATAAAAAATGGCATCTGAAAAAAAATTGTATCTCATTGCTGTAACTCATTTTCTCTGATTCCCTCTGAGCTTGAGTATTTTTTTTCATATTTATTAACCACTTGTATTTCTCCTTCTCTGAATAACTCGTCATATAATTTATTCCATTTCCCACTGGACTGCTTTGCTTTACTCATTGGTCTACATAGACTGTCAGTGTACCAGACATTAAGATTCTGTTAGGCATGTATTATGAATATTTTATCCCAATCTGTCATTTATCTTTTAACTGTCTAGGTACTCAAATCTGTCATTTGCTTTCCTTCAAAATTCTCTTGAATTGTTTTCAATTTTTAGAACTTTATATATTACATTTAAATGTTAAATCCATCTTGGTTTTTTTGTTTGTTTGTTTTTTAATTTCTTTATTGATTAAGGTGTCACATATTTGTCCTCATCCCCCCATTCCCATCCCACACCCCTCCCTACGGATGCCCCCACCCCCCTGTTGTCCTTAACCATTGGTTAGGCTCGTTTGCATGCACACACGTCCTTTGGTTGATCTCTCCCCGCTACCCCCACCTTCCCCTACCCTCCCTCTGAGGCCTGACAGTCCGATCGATGCCTCCTTGTTTCTGTGTCTGTTCTTGTTCATCAGTCCATGTTGTTCATCATTTCCCCTAGATGAGTGAGAACATGTGTTACTAGAAATATACTTATAAGAACCGAATGTGAGATGAGCAATAATAGTTATGCTGACAGGCAAATGAATCAGTCTGTAGTGAGTTTCTTTCTGGACCAACAGTTCTTTTGAGACCCAATTTCAATGTCCACCAGTTCCTTATGTGTACATGTCGGCACTGACTTTTCAGCTCTGGATGGTGGACAAATGGTGGTAATGCAGGTCCGACTCCCTCTGGTTTGGTCTCGCCCGGATCCAGGGGCGCGGCCTTACCCGGACTCAGGGGCGCGCGGCCTCACCCAGACCTGGGACCCAGCATCACCCGGACCCAGGGGCGTGCGGCCTCACCCGGATCCAGGGGCACGTGGCCTCGCCTGGACCAAGGGGCGTGCAGCCTCACCCGGACCCGGGACTCAGCCTCACCCTGACCCGGGTCCCAGCCTCGCCCGGACCCAGGGGCACACAGCCTCACCCAGACCCGGGACCCAGCAGGGCTTCATCTTCTTGATCCCAATTCCTGTCAGTCAATTCCCTCTCAGCAATTCCTTCAGCCATTTTCTCAAAGCTCCAGGGCGGCTGCTGCGGAATTCGTTGGGCGGCGGGCTCGGCGAGGCTCCGGTGCGCCCGGTGCGCGGCGGCGGGCTGGTCCGAGGTCGTTGCGGTGGCACTCGGGTCTGCAGCGGCGACCAGTCGCCGGGCGAACGTTCCTGGATCCAGGACCCAGCGGGGCCTCGTCTTCCCGAAACCAACTCTCATCGGTCAATTCCTTCTCAGCAATTCCTCCAGCCATTTTCTCAAAGCTCCGGGGCGGCTGCCACGGAACTCGCTGGGCAGAGGGCTCGGCGAAGCTCCGGTGTGCCCGGTGCGTGGCGGCGGGCTGGTCCGGGGTTGCTGCGTCGGCGCTCGGGTCTGCAGCGGTGGCCGGTCACCGGGCGTGCACACCTGGCCGCTTCTGGGGCGCTGAGATTCTTGAAGGACTCGGAGGTCAGCAAGCGCGAAATCTCCCACCCCATGTCTCCCAGGGGCTCGTCTGTCCATGCTCGGGAGCAAGTAGAGCCGTCCCCTCAGCCAGAGACCGCCGGGGGAACTGCGCCGAGCACGTTCCAGGCCACCATTGTGTCACCTGAGCCGTAGTTCTTAAAGTGTGATCTTTGGCTCACCAGCATCAGCATCATCCCGCATCCCCCTCTCTTTTATTCTAGTTGTAGAGCATCTGCTCAGCCAACCCTCCGGTGGTTCTGGATGGTGTCTGCTCTGTTTTCCAGTTGTAGTTTCAAAAGTGTTGTGGTAGGCAACAATCAGGCGTCCGCCCTATGCCGCCATCTTGGTCCTCCTTTGTGTAGTTAAGTCTTGATTGTTGTTGGTGTCACTGGGAGGAATTTTCCTCCAGGCCAATTGGCTGTGAGGACCTGCTGTATCTATAAAGGAAGAGTTGCTGTGCAGGAGACACGTTTATGGGCTGGGACTTGTTCCAGTAGGGCTTTGGCGCTCACTGAGTCTGCCTCTTGAATGTGTCCCTTATGCGAGTGGTTGAAATCTGGTGTCGTCTCACACCGACCACTAGATGCCCTTGTTTCTGGGTCTCCAATGGGGTGCAGGTCAGCTACTGTCTGAGGCCACTCAGCAGGAGTTACAGCAAAAACTGCAGTTTTCTCCTCTTGCTTGAGTGGTTTTAAAGCAGTCTGACTGGAACTGCAGTTTATTTGCTGCCACAGGGCAGGCCATTTATATGCAAAAGCTGCTGTTTGGAGCCTGGGCGGGTTTGTAGAATGTGCGGGGTGGGTCTCAGGGCGGGGCGGGTCTCAGGGTGTCACTAGGCTAGGGCGTGGCAAACAGCAATGGCTGCAAGTCTGCTTTTTCTGCCTTTTCTGCATTTCCAAGTCCCCGCGTCCCGTGCTCCAGCGCAGTAAACACTGATTGCTGGGCGCACCTCTGCAAGAAAGTTACTCTTACTTTCCGACACGATGGCCGAGAGTCCAGCTTCTCCCCGTAGGTGTCTGGGTCTCCCGCGCGTCCCCAGAAACTGGATTTCAGAGTGATCGGGAGCTTATCTCCCTTAGGGTTGGAAAAAAAGCCACGTGTCCCTTCACCCACCATCAGCCCAATTCATGCGCCTCCGTACCTCAGCCCTTCCGCGTTTGTTCTTTCTTTTTCCTTCTTAGTGGTAAATCTACCATTCAGCCAGCTCTCCTGTGGTTCTGGGTGGTAGATGCTTTGTCTTTTAGTTGTATTTTTGAAATTGTTGTGCGCGGCGCAGTTTATTTGTTTAACTTTGCCGCCATCTTGGTTCTCGGTCATGGTTTTCCTCCCATCTTGTGTTTTTGTATGCAGTCTGAGATAAATTATTTTATTCCAAATATAATAAACTAATTTCCCAAAAGCCATGTCTTTAATAATTGTTTTCCTTCAACAAATTTGAAATGTCATTTTTATAACATACCAAATCTTCATTTATGCATGGTTTTGGTTCATAACTCTTCTTCCAGCATCATATCGTTGCAGTTGCTATAGATTTGTGATATATTTTGCTGTGTGATAATGCAAGTATTTTATGGTCATTCTTTAACACTTGTTCTTAACTATTCTTTCATTTTCAATTTTCCTAATAAACTTGAAAAAGAATTTTCCGCGAAAATTTCTAATTTAAAAAGAAATACACACAAAGTATAAAATGATTCATTTCAAAAAATTAAAAGCAGTCTTTTGACAAAGTTGGAAAATAAAATTAATTTACCTACTTCTAATACTATATTTCCTCTAAAATCGCCTCTTTCTCATTTTGACCCTTCTTGAAGGCAATAGTACACTGAACTCTAGAGGATACAAAATGTCTCTTCAAATATGAAAAAAAAAACTTTGGCATTTCTGAACCAGGAAATATTGATGACTTACTGGTTGTTTTTTTTTCAAATTATTTGAACCTTTTATTTGTCTTCCATGTATTTTTCTGGCCTCCAAAATTTGTAGGAGAGTCCAGGGATTATAATTTATCCTTTTGGATTATAACTCCAAAAGTCCTTAACATATGGTTGAGTATTCAATAAATAACTGTGTAACCTACATAAAAGGATAATTAATTCATGTGTGTTGCTACCTCAGGTGTGAAGATTCTTAATGGTGCCACACAAGAAGCTATCAGTGAACTGCATAATGAAGACCCAACAGGAGTAAAGTAATCAAGTGGGGCACCAGCATTTTGAAGAGTATATTAGAAGAAAGCCAACTCTCTCTAAATATCAAGTGATAGAGGCTCATTACTGAAAGAGTATACTTTGAGCAAATACTAGGCAAACACTATGATATTTCTGTGATTCTGATTAGGGTCCTAAAACAAGAAGTTGACAATCCAGAACTGATGGCATGAGAAATGTAGGAGTATATCCCTAGGACAAATGAAAGAAGAAAGGTAAGAAAGTATGGAGAGAGCATATAATGGAGTCAAAACAGTCTCTTCAATAAATGGTGCTGGGAAATTTGATCAGATAACATGCCAAAAAAATGAAACTAGACCACCAACTTACACCATACACAAATATAAACTCAAAATGGATAAAGGACTTAAACGTAAGATGGGAAACCATAAAAATCTTCGAAGAATCCATAGGCAGCAAGATATCAGACATATGTCGTAGCAATATCTTTACCAATACAGCTCCAAGGACAATGGATACTAAAGAATTTAAATTAAAAGAAAAAGGAAAATAAAAAGAAAGTATGGATACAGGATGTTTGGAAGAAAAGGAAGGAAAATTGATGAGAGGAAAGGAAAGAGTAGAGAAATCCAAAAGGAACAGAATATTCCTAACTATTCTTTTAGTGGGCCTAAGTAAAGGTTATCAATGGTATACTCACAGAAATTATCATAATTCACTATTTCTTTCATCTATTAAACATATATTGTGATTCTGGTGTTGGATACTGTACTAGGAATTAAATGTTCAACAATGAACCCTATACCATAATAACTCTCTTCATTGAACTTAACATTTGTATATAGATATATGCATACCTAATAAATGTATATTTTTCTCATGCTATTGTTTTTACAATTCTCAACATATCCTTCTGTATTTTCATTAAAATCCAGAATAAAATACCCACTCCAGGCCCTAATTGTGTTGGTCTTACCTGATCATACTCAAGACTTAGGGGAAAGAGGCTGCCGAGGGCGGTAAAGCCAAATAAGCAGCACTCTACAGAATCATGTTTTGCTGAGATTTATTTTTTCTGATTATACTACATATTACAGTTGCTGGTTTGTTCTATTGCTGCTGTTGATGCTAAAAGGGACATCTGGAAACTAGGGATTGAAAGTTTTCAGCTCCACAGGAGCTCAGGGTCATAGCCCCAGACCTTACACAAGTAACTCTAATCAATTTGTCAGGGCTCTCACTAATAGAATCTGTGAGATCAAGACTGGTGTGTCAAGGGTCTCTTGTACTAAGATATATTTTAACAGCTACAGACTTTTGGAATTCTGTTTTCCTCTGTAGCCCAAAAAGCCACTGAGATACACTGAAGCAAGATTTCAATACAGACTAAGTTCACATTTTACATGTAGAATTGGAATCAGACAGAGAAGACTTGAAATTCAGTCATAAGCAAGTGTTCAGGCAAGTTACTTTATGCCTCTCTCTCCACACAGACTACAAACTACAGCTCTAAAATTGATCCCACTGGGGCCTGAGACAAATTATTGTCCAGGATGAATACCCTGCGCTAATTGCTCTCCTCTACCTATTTGTTCCCGGTTTTTTTCCTGTTTTTCCCTTCTCCTTACCATTGCCTCTCAGCAGAGGAAATGTATTTCCTTTTTTTCTCTTATAAAATCGAACGAAAATACTCAGAAGAAAAGGACTGTGTGAAATAAGAACTAGGAGGGCAAAGGGCACATACAAGAAAAGAATCCCTTAAACACTACTTTGCATTTTGGATATGTCTCAACCACGGCTTGTGCAATTGAATCCTTGAGACCAGAAAAAGAAGCATCCCAATTATTTAATAGACTAATAAGGTCATTCATTCATCCATTTACCTCTTCCTCTCCCTCATGTAAGCCACCCTAACAAAGAAATGAATTCCTCTCTCCTCTTTTCATTTTGATTGTGTGTGGCAAAGCCTTGGATGCACATTTTGTTATTCTAGAGTCCTTGTGGACAAAGATATATGAGGTGTGAGGGGCATGTTAATAAACCATTTATAGCTTATACAACAGTGTTTTAAAAAGCCTAGGGTCAGCACAGCAGTCTATTTCACCTAAAGCCAAATTTTTAAGCTAAGGAAAAAGAGAAATGGTGTTTTAAGCTTTATTTACTACATACTGATAATTCAAAGAAAAACAACAAAAGCAAAGACTAAATGCACTGATTATTATTGACTCCTCCATGCAGAAAAATAAGGGATTTTGAATGTGCAAAATTAAAGTTTTTAAATTACATTGCTTCAAAATTTCATTTGATAATATTTCTGTATCCTGGCTTCAATTTAAAACAATCTCAGGAGCCAAAATTTCCCTTTTCTAAAACAGTATAATTTGTAAAATGGGGTAGTTGATGATAATTATAGAACCAATATTCATAGTGAGGCTTAAAGTACGTAGAATAGTGCCTGATTCTTAGGCTATGTTAAATAGCTTGTCAAAGTAAATATTAGGTTTGTTATAACAAATTAATCTTTAAATTTAGATTGTAATTTATGTATTACCTCCATTTGTCATTGAAGTATAATCAGTCACCTTTGTTCCTTACTTTTTAATTTCTTAGATTCTTGACATTAGAGCCCTTTGGACTACTACTAGTACATTCTTCTACTGTATACAACATCAAATAAACTCAAAATTGTATTTCCTAGATAAACATTTTGTCTCTTTTTTCCCCCTTAACAGTACTTAGCAAAAGAGCTTAAACTTGAATGGATTATTGGAAAAGTTTACTTTTTTTTTCTTTCTTCTTTTTCTTTTTTATTGGTTTCAGAGAGGAAGGGAGAGGGAAAGACAGAAATATCAATGATGAGAGAGAATCAACGGCTGCAACCTTCCTTCCCCCTCTACCACCACCCCACCCTCATGCCATCCCCCGCACTGCAAATCAAACCCCAACCTCCTGGTACTCGGGTAATTGCCCAATGACTGAGCCACAACAATGGTTCTTAAAAACACACTCCTCTGTTCCAAATGACATAGGGAAAACTATATAGTTTAGGGTTATTTCCCTATTTTTTTTTTTTTTTTTCATTTGCAGGCTGTGCTTCCAAGCATGAACACAACTAAGTAGGGAAAAAAGAAAAAGGAAAAAAACAGCTTCAGTTATTGAACCCTATAAGCCAGTACAAAAAGACACAGCTAAAGATGCCATTTTCCATCAAAATAGCTACCTTAAATGCATTTCATTGTGATACTTCCAATTTTGGATGGTATTTTAATGGAAGAAAATAGAAGCTAAGGCCAGTTTGAGCAGCACTGTATTATAGGCTATAGCCATGACTCAGTGTAATTTGCTTTAACCAAAATCAATACTGGCTACACAATGCATTGTATCATGAACTTCAGATTTTCCTCAGCAGTAAAACTCTTTTGAATCCTGATATCCAGCAGGAAGACTCACATCACCTGTTGTAATTCCTAATTAGCATATTGTGGACCAAAACATGCCAATGGCCAAAATCTCATACATATTCAGACTAAAGTCAGGCCAGTAAGGAAGTGTAGAGCAAGCACTCAAGGAGGGGAAATGTGCATTTATTAATATGAAAAATATGAAAGACTCCTGGAAACAAGGTATTTAAAATTTTCAACCCAATATGAGTTTAGAGACAGAGTGCCAAGCCTCAAAAGAGTAACTAATCAATTTAGTCATAGTTGTCACCAATAACCTTTGTAAGGTGGGGACCAGAAGGTCCCCAAGATTTGCCACCAAGATTGACGTTTTAGTAAGTCATGGTTTCGTTCATTCTCTGCTCTTGTTTGAGCTGTGATCAATGTCCATCTAAAGCCCTGACACTTGATACAGATGCTTCATAAAACTCATCATATTAAAGACACATTGATTAATATGATTCTAATTTAAAAGAATAATTTCATGGTAAAAGCCTTCATTTCAAAACTTGAAAGCTATTTTAGAAGCAGATGAATATGTTTGTGAAAAAATTGCTGAGTAAAATCCCCAAAAGAAATGTTTGAGACCATGTCAGAACTGTTTAATTGAGCACTCACTGTCTAATTAGAATTATGTTATTTCGATAATGTTCACATTTACAAAATAAACCAGAGTCTTTGTACTATGCAACCTGGCACTAAAAGAAAAAACAACAAATCTAAAAGGATCAATCAAGATGGTTAAAAAAAAAAAAAAGCCAAATGAAAGGCAGCAACAGATTTTAAAATATCCCATACATGACGTTGCTTTCATGTTGACAAGAAAACAGACTAAATGTGATCTAAATGTGAAACGCCCTTTCAACAGTGCCTTCAAATATGTTGACCTACATAAAGCTTGACGGCCCTTCATAGAAACACTAGGTTGGAAATTTTCTGAGAAACACTTGACCAAAGCCTCACTGATTATCTTCAAGTTGCATAATCAAGTACCCAAGATTTTTTTTTTTAATCATCTGACCTTTCTTTTGGAAATAGATAAAACTAACTGTTTTGAGCTCCTTTTTATCCTCTTGCACACACACACACATACACATACACACACCATGAATTATTAACAATGAAGATATTAGAAAACAACTGGAAATAATCAGCTTTTCTAAATAACAAAACTAAGTTTTGAACCCAGTTATTAAAATATATATAGCTTGTGAGATTTCTTCGAATTCATATGTAACACACTGCTTATGCATTTTTTAAAAAGAAAATAGAAACAAAAATGCAAAGAAAAAAAAAGCAAAAGTCATCTATTATTCCAGTACCTAAAAAGTAAATACTAATGTTTCTGTGTGTATGTCACTCTATATCCATATATGTTTTAAGTTTTTATAATATTGGGATCTCACAGAATGTAGTTTTACAAGTTTAATAACATCTTATAAATATTCACATCATTAAATATTCTTCTACTTATTTTAGTAACTAAATTGTATTTAACTAATCTCACTTTCAGATTATATAAATAATGCTTTGATTATCCAAGCAGATTCATCAAAAACTATTTTCCTGGGAAACATTTCTATGAAGGAATTGTTATGTTAAATTATATGTATTTTTAATGTTTTGATATATATTGACCAATTGACTTCTGGTAGGCTCTTTTTTTTTTTTTATGTTCCATGTTTTTACTTAATTGACCAAGCTGCTAGCTAGATTAGTAAAAATCATAGTTACTTAGACTTTTCCTGTGGCTCAATAAAATGTTTTCACGATGCTGACTTTCAGTACAACCAAAGAAACATCAATTAGAGCTCATGTGTCATTGCCCCACCATCCCAACCTATGGCTCAGATATGCCACCAACAATAAATGTCTATGTAAGATCCTCTAACATCAGCACACACCTTCTTGACAGGGTTGTAGAAACATCATCGCTTTGTGATTGAATGGCATTCAAAAAGGGGAAAAAAAATGCTACATTTTCTTAAAATATTTCAGAAATGAGGATTTCCTATTTCAGGAAATTCTATACTAAGTCACAATACCCAATTTAGAGTAATTCCTAAATGGGTTTCTTTCAAAAGAAGTGTTTAGTACTGTTTTTCACAAAGATTCTTCTTGGTGAGTGGACATAGTAACCAGTTAAGGACAAAGTTAAATTCAGCAATTGGCCTCCCTATGTTTGAATTCTTTTTCTGCTATTTCCTGGTCCTGTGGCTCTGAGCAAATTATATAACCTCTCTGTGCTCCAATTTCTTCACATGTGAAATTTGATTGTAATAAGAGTGAAATTCCTTCTGAAGTTGCTCTAAGAAAATATTAAATAAGAGAAATCTGTGTAAAATGCTTAACACCATGCCTAGCACAAAATAAGCATTTGATATCTCTTGGTAGTTATTATTAAGCAAAAATGGCCTTTGGGTCTTTGAAAACTTGTTGCCTTCATTCTTCATTAGCCTCATAAAAGAATGTTCATTCTATGCAGCCTGTGAGGAAATAAGGTCTTTTTTGTCTCTGTGATGCTAAAAGAAGTCCATGACCCTTAGAAGCCAGCAAAGGTGCAGAGTGTTGATTAAGAGTCTGATACAATCCTCCTGGGCTCTTACTTCACCTCAGCCTGTGAGTTTGCAATGAAACAACACTGACATCTACTGATTAGAAAGGTGAATTACATGTTTGGGCACACAGCAAATGTAAAAGCATCTGGTTTCGGCATAAAGAGTTTTCCTATTATTTTAGGGGAAATAAGTTAAATTCTAGTTAGATTGTTCATATCCTCTTTATGTTAGCTATATCCCATGCTTTGTTTGCATACAAAGTCTTTTTTTTAAATATATTTTATTGATTTTTTACAGAGAGGAAGAGAGAGGGAATAGAGAGTCAGAAACATCAATGAAAGAGAAACATCGATCAGCTGCCTCTTGCACACCCCCTACTGGGGATGTGCCCGCAACCAAGGTACATGTCCTTGACCGGAATCGAACCTGGGACCCTTGAGTACGCAGGCCGACACTCTATCCACTGAGCCAAACCGGTTTTGGCATGCATACAAAGTCTTGAACAAGTAAAATCAACATTACCCATCACATTAACCATTGCTCTTTTGTTTTAATCAATTTGTTTATCTTAAAATCCCGAAAAAGAAACATATATTTAAGAGAAATATTAATATATGTTCATTATTCTTTTAAAGCATATATAAAAGTCCATCAAAGTAATACAATTAATCCAAACATAATATAGCAGTCACAAAATACATTTATGAACTTTAAATAGTATATATTAATTTATGAATTCTATTTTACACAATTTTATAATGAAGATTAGAGAATCAACCCATTGTTTTAAATAAAACATAACCAATCAAGGATTTTTACTTTTCATTTATATTTTTCTATAACAAAGAGGAGTTAAAAATTAATATTTCAGGAAAGGGTTTAACATATCAATCATTAAAAAAGCTCTAAGATAATCTCTTACAAGAAGTTTATATTAGTCACAAGAAATCCATCATTATCAATAGATCCATATTTACTGAAGCTGTGCTAGTACCATTTTGCCTTGTGTTATAGTCACTTGGTTAAACTCTTGCAAGAAAGCCTAAAGATTTAATTCAGTAGCAGGACCTCAGAAATGCTCATTAGAAATGCTAATAGGAGCAACAACTAGATTATAAGAACAAAACTAAGAATGATCCCCTGAGTCAAAAGAACCATTTGGTTCATTATCACCATTGTTAATAGCATCTATCGCCTATAGAGCATTTATTATTTCTCACACTCTGCTAGAAATTCATAATTGTTCATTTACTAGTATTCAACAAACAGACTCATGTATATTGCTTCCAGACAATGTAATAACAATGATGACTCACCACAAACACAATCCCTGTCCTCAATGAGGCCATAAGCTACTGGAGAAGACAATAATAATCACCAAACTGAATATCCTATCTAATAAAAGAGTAATATGCAAATTGACCATACCTCCTCTACACCCAAAAGCAACGTCCACCAGCCACGCCCACCAGGCAATCAGGAGCAAATATGCAAATAAACCCAACCAAGATGGCTGTAGCCACAGAGAGCAGGAGGGAGGCTTGGGTTTCCCCGGCAATGGAGGAAGCCAAGCTTTCCACCTGCCCTTGCTGGCCCAGGCTTCCACTCAATGCTACAAAGTTTCAATGATAGAAGATAAATAAATCCCAACAAAAATGGCGGCAGCTATGGAACTGGAGAGAGCAGGAGGCTAGGGTTGCCCCCGGCAATAGAGGAAGCCAAGCTTATGCAGCCCTGGCCTGCTTTGGCCTCCGCTTAAGGCTACAAAGTTTCAATTATAGAAGATAAATAAATCCCAACAGAAATGGCTGCCACCACAGAGCAAGCAGAAGGCTTGGCTCCGCTCCAGGCTACAAAGTTTCAATTATAGAAGATAAATAAATCCTAGATACCAGGGCCTCTGCTTGGGTCGCCAGGGGGCGTGGCCAGCCTGCAAACCACCATAGGCCCCTTGCCCAGGCCGCCCCACGCCCCAAGGTAACCCCCACCCTGATCCGGGACACCCTTCAGGGCAAACCAGCTGGCCCCCACACATGCACCAGGCCTCTATCCTATCTAATAAACTGATTGACCATCACTCCAACACACAAGATGGCTGCCCCCATGTGGTCAAAGATCTTTCCCCCATGTGGACACAAGATGGCCACCACAAGATGGCCAGAAGGGGAGGGTATTTGGGAGGGACCAGGCCTGCAGGGGAGGGCAGTTAGGGGCAAACAGGCTGGCAGGGGAGCAGTTAGGCATCAATCAGGCTGGCAGGGGAGTGGTTAGGGGGTGATCAGGCTGGCAGGCAGAAGCAGTTAGGGGCAATCAGGAAGGCAGGCAGGCGAGCAGTTGGGAGCCAGCAGTCCTGGATTGTGAGAGGGATGTCCGACTGCCCATTTAGGCCTGATCCCACCAGAATCGAGCCTATATGGGCAGTCGGACATCCCTTAAGGGGTCCCAAATTAAAAAGGGTGCAGGCTAGGCTGAGGGACACCCCCCCATGCACAAATATTGTGCACCGGGCCTCTAGTCCTATATAATAAAATCCTAATATGCAAATTGACCGAATGGAAGAACAACCAGCGGAATGACCGCTCACTATGGCACACACTGACCACCAGGGGGCAGAAACTCAATGCAGGAGCTTCCCCCTGGTGGTCAGTGTACTCCCACAGGGGGAGCATCACTCAGCCAGAAGCCGGGCTCACAGCTGGCAAGCGCTGAGGTGGTGGCAGGAGCCTCTCCCGCCTCCACTGCAGGCAGGCAGTAAGAAGCAAGGGGTCCCAGACTACGAGAGCCCCAGACTGTGAAAGGGGTGTCTGACTGCCAGCCTAGGCAGACATCCCCCGAGGGGTCCCGGACTGCAAGAGGGCACAGGCTGGGCTCAAGGACCACCCCCTCCAGTGCACAAATTTTGTGCACCGGGCCTCTAGTAGATGTATAACTGTCTTATGGGCTGAATTGTGCCCCCCCAAAAAATGTATATATTGAAGCTGTATCCCCAGTACTCAGAATGTGGAGATAGATCCTTTAAGGTAATTAAGTTAAAGTGGGGCCTTTAGGATGGACTCTAATTCAATCTGATTGGCATCCTTATAAGAAGAGAAATGTGGACACAGACACCAGGGATGCACACATGGAGAAAAGAGGGTGTGAGGATTCAGTGATAAGAAGCCATCTGCAAGCCAAGGAGAGAGGCCTCAGGAGAAACTAAATCTGCAAACACCTTGATCTTACACCTCTTGTCTCGGAATTGTGAGTAATTAATTACTATTGCTTAAGCCAGCCAGTCTGGTATTTTGTTACGGCAACCCTAGAAAATGAATACACTGTGATAGAATGCCATTTAGGGTAAGTTCATAGAATTATGAGCACATACAATAGATCAGTTGTCTTAGAGTCAGAGAAAAAATGAACTCTGAAGAATGAGTAGAGGTTAGTATGTCTGAAGGTAGGACCAGCATGTTGCATGCTGGGAGAGAGCTTGCACAAGGCCCTGAGGTGGGAAGAAGCATGGCATTTTCCAGGAACTATCAATGTGGCTAGAGCACAGGCAGTGATGGGGTGGCATGCTATGAAATGAAGCTGAAGAGAGAAAAAGAAACCAGATCACACAAATACTAGCAGGCCAAGAGTTAAAGATTTTGGTCTTTAACCTGAAAAAAAATGGAAGCCATTGATGTGTTTTAAGCAAGGGATAATATAATTTTGAATTTCAAGATCACTCCAGTTGGAGTAGGGAGAACAGATTGGAAGGCAGCGAGAAAGGAAATGAGGAGACCAGTAGGAAGTTATTTCAGTATCTAGAGTAAAGAAGTGATATACTGAAAGAGCAATAGCAGTGAAAACAGAGAGAAGTATATAGATTGAAAAGAATTTTAAGATATAAGACCAGAGGGATATGGCAATTGCTTACTAATGAAGGATGATGAATAAAAGCCTTTCCAGATTTCTGGCTTGTAAAATGGATAGATAAAAATGGAACCATCCTCTAAGATAGAGAAATGGATGAGAACAAAATTTGCAAAAGAAGAAATTTTTGCATTATTTTGAATTTGTTGAGTCTCACTTTTCCACATTGAGAGGCCCAAGTAGAAATGTCAGTAAGTCAGCAAGAATGGCAAGTTTGGAGCCTAGAGAAGATACAGATATTAATTTGGAAGCCATTCGCATGGAAGTAATAAGTGAAACCATGGGTGTAAGTGGGAAATAAATATGAAGTGAGAAAAAGACTAGGAATAAGTTTAAGGAACTCCAAAGACAGAGTAAACAGAGAAGTAGGAAGAAACCCAGGGAAGTAGCATGTCATGGAGTCTAAAAAGAGAAGGATCACCAATGTAGAATGCTACTGAAATGTTAGGATCAGTTTAGAAATATGTAAGAACTGTTTCAGGATTTAGCTGAGGGGTGAATGGAAGATGAGAAAATAGGTACAATGAAAATAGACAAGTATTTTGAGATATTTTCCTAGAAGAGGGAAGTAACTGTGAAACTGACAAAAAGTTTGGGGTATAGTTTCTTGGGTTTTATGGGTATTGTGGACAAATATGTCCCTTCAAAATTCATATGTGGAAGCTCCAATGTAATGGTATTAAGAGGTGCAATCTTTGGGAGGTTACTGGGACTAGTGCCCTTATAAAACAGACCTCAGAGAGTTTCCCTCACCTCTTTCACCATGTGGTAAACCACACAGAGGTAAGTCAGCAGTCTGTAACCCAGAAAAAAGGCTCTTATCAGAATTCAACCGGCACCCTGATCTTGAACTTCCAGCCTCCAGAACTGTGAGAAATAAATTTCTGTTGTTTATAAGCCATCAGTATATGGTTCTTCATTATAGCAGCTCAAACTGACGAAGAGAGGAGGTATATAGATATAGAGGATGTCATAAAAATGGAGTCTCCATGACAGGATTACTGTCCTTATAAGAAAGGGCATCAGAGCTTCCTCTCTCTACTATGCAAGGATAAAGTGAGAAAGTGGCCATCTGCAAGCCAGGAAAAGGGCCCCAACCAAGAACAAAATCTACTGGCACCTTGATCTTCCCATATTTCTGATCTATAACATGTGAACTTCCCAGCTTCAAGAACTGTAAGAAATAAATGGCTATTGCTTAAGCCACTCAGTATAACATTTTGTTATAGTAGTCCAAGCTGACCAAGTCAGTGGGAGTTGTTGCTTTTTTGTTTGTTTGTTTGGTTTAGTGGGAAATTAAGAAATATGTTTGAAAGCTGATGAGAATCACACCATCTCTGAAAGATATTTTATTTTGTTTTCTTTATTTATTAAGGTATTACATATGTGTCCTTATCCCCCCACACTCATGCCCTCACCCCCTGGTGTCTGTGTCCATTGGTTAGGCTTATATGCATGCATACAAGTCCTTTGGTTGATCTCTCCTCCTTACCCCCATCCTCCCCTACCTTGAAAGAAAGATATTTTAGTTCACATGTTATAGATCAGGAACCCAAGGATCATAAAGATTAAATAATTAGACTTAAATAATACAGATAAAAAGTGATTGAAGTTGGAAAAAGATAAATATCACATGATCTCACCCATTTGTGGAATATAATGAACAACATAAACTGATGAACAAAAATAGATCCAGAGACATAGAAGCATCGAACAGACTGTCAAACCTCAGAGGGAAAGCAGGAGAGGGTGGGAGGAGGGGGTAAGAGATCAATCAAAGAACTTGTAGGCATGCATATAAGCATAACCAATGGACACAGACAGTAGGGGGGTGAGGGCATGTGCTGGAAGGTGGGAATGGCCAGGGAGATGTCAATGAGGGGAAAAGAGATGTATGTAATACTTTAAACAATAAAGAATTTAATTTTTTTAAGTGATTGAATCAGGTCCCAAACCCAGGTCTATCTGATTCCACTTTGCCATGCTGCCTCTCAGTAAATATCTATTGTGCACCAACTACATGCAAGACCAAATGACATAATTCAAATCTAACTAGGGTTGGAGACATTTTCAGTATATAATATGATAATGATCCTCCATAGAAACAAAAGCTGTTTTCTAGTAGATACCAGGGAGACCCTTTGTTGCCTTAGAATCACCAATTCTATATAGTTAAAACATGAAAACTTAGAACTGCCTAGAATTCTGAGCAGGAGTTGGAGGAAGAGATGAAGAAATGGAGTATAAAGAGCAGGAAAGAGGGAACAAAGGCATGGTCTGAACCTCAGTTATGGTTATACCATTCTTTGAGATCCTTGGAGAATGCAATGGGATTACTAATTTGTATAATATCATAATACTGCTATAGTTCTGATGGTATCTTCTCATCTCATTTCTATCCCACATATCTTCCTTATAAAGATTTTTAATAGGCTAACACAAAAGTGGTTAAAATATATTTTCAATAAAACACACTATCTTTGTTAGGGATATAATCCCTAACTACTGCTTGAATTCTACTAAGAAATAAAACCTCAAGAATCCCATACACATACCTGTTTTTTCGTTCTTCTCCAGAGAGTACTAAAAAAAACCCAAAAAACTGAAAATATTCCATTACAGTGACTGTCAACCTCAACTACACACTTAAATCCCCTGAAAAGCTTTAAAAATACTGCTTTTAGGAGAGAACCAAGATGGCGGCATAGGTAAATGCCTGTACCTGCTGCTTTCCAAAACCACATCAAAACTACAACTAAAATACAGAACAACCATCATACAGAACTGCCAGAAAGCTGGCTGAGTAGTAGTACTACCACGAGAGAAGTAAAGAAGAAAGCACACTGAGACGGGTAGGAGGTGCAGAGGCATGGAACAGGTTGGCCCGGCACCCAGGTGTGCCACTTTTTTAATCAGGAGGGAGATCACCTTTGTGGAGGCTGCCTGGAGGAGCAAGGAGTCCCAGCCCAGCACCAGACCCCCAGCCCAGGGTCCCAAAGCTGGGGAAAGAAGTCCCTAAGGGCAGTAAGAACTAGGACTGTAAAAACCAGTGAGAATTGGGGCTCAGTGACACACAGACTGCTGGAGACCCAGCTGCTCCTCTTAAAAGGCCGGCACCACAAACTGAATTTACAAGCTCCCACTTCCTCTAAGCTCCAGTGCCAGGTGAGGCTCTTGGGGACCTAGAAAATAGAGGAGAAACTGGACTGTCTGGCATTAGGGCAGGAACTTGGGAGCTGCTTTCTTCCAGACAGAGGTGCTCACAGTGGTCATTGTTCCCATGCTGGGACCTCCCTGATGCAGGGCTGACTGGCAGCCATTTCTGTTTGCTCCACCCTTGTGATTCCCTGAAACCCTGCCCCATCCAAGCTGTGTGTAGTGGCTTTTGCATATGAATGGTCTGTCCTTTCTCAGAATAAAACTCTGTCAAACAAGCTGCAGCTGGGTCAGGGAGCCCCAACCCTATCAATAAAAGCCCCAAGGCAAGGTACCAGCACCAGCCTGCCTTGCTTCACAGCTGGGCCTCATCTGGGCACTTCCAATCCCGATACAAAGAAGAGGATCTCTGTAGCTCCTACTGATGGCCACAGGCAGTGGCTGACTTTGCACCTCCCTGGAGACCCAAGAGCCAGTGTACCCAGTGGTCAGTGTGAGACCATACCAGATTACAATTCTTCACATCCATAAGTGACACACTCAATGGGGCAGACTTAGTGAGCACCAATGTCCCACTGAAGCAAGTCCTGCTTCCATAAGGTGTCTCCTGCACAGCAGCTCTCCCACTGTAGTTGCAGATGGTCCCCACAGCCAATTGGCCTGGAGGTCAATTCCTCCCAGTGACACCAACAGCAATCAAGGCTCAACTACAACAAAACTGTGCACATAGCCCACAAAGTGGTGCACCAAGAGTGTCCATCTCAGGTGATTGTGGAGGCTGAGCCACTGGGCCCTATAGGATACCTACTACACAAGGCCACTCTATCAATTCAAGGATACTTAGCAGCTACCCACTACATAGAAACAAACACAGGGAAACAGCCAAAATGAAGAGACAAAGAAACATGTCACAAATGAAAGAAATGGATGAAAGCAAAATACTGGATATAGAGTTCAAAACCACAGTTACAAGGTTACTCAAGAATCTTCTAGAAACCTCTGAGGAACTTCGTGAGACTTTCAAGGATCTTAGTGAGAATGCCAAAAAAAAATGGAAAAGAACCAGTAAGAAAGTAAGCATACACTAACTAAAATAAAGAATAATATACAGGGATTCAACAGTAGACTAGAGG
Organism: Eptesicus fuscus; assembly: GCF_027574615.1. NCBI lineage: Eukaryota > Metazoa > Chordata > Mammalia > Chiroptera > Vespertilionidae > Eptesicus > Eptesicus fuscus. Next base: position 9,422,960 of record NC_072474.1, on the reverse strand, counting down.
ATCCCAAGAATCAAATCAATGATTTAAAATATGAGGAAGCAAAAAACGCCCAACCAGAAGAGCAAAAAGAAAAAAGAATCCAAAAATATGAAAATAGTGTAAGGAGCCTCTGGGACAACTTCAAGCATACCAACATCAGAATTATGGGGGTGCCAGAAGAAGAGAGAGAGCAAGATACTGAAAACCTATTTGAAGAAATAATGACAGAAAACTTCCCCCACCTGGTGAAAGAAATAGACTTACAAGTCCAGGAAGCACAGAGAAACCCAAACAAGAGAAACCCAAAGAGGACCACACCAAGACACATCATAATTAAAATGCCAAGGACAAAAAACAGAGAACCTTAAAAGCAGCAAGAGAAAAACAGTTAGTTTACCTACAAGGGAGTGCCCATACGACTGTCAGCTGATTTCTCAACAGAACTATGCAGGCCAGAAGGGAGTGGCAAGAAATATTCAAAGTGATGAATAGCAAGAACCTACAATCAAGGTTACTCTACCCAGTAAAGCTATCATTCAGAATTGAAGGTCAGATAAAGAGCTTCACAGATAAGAAAAAGCTAAAGGAGTTCATCATTGCCAAACCAGTATTATATGAAATGCTAAGGGTATTCTTTAAGAAGAGGAAGAAGAAGAAAAAGGTAAAGACATAAAATATGAACAACAAAGTGACAACAAATATGTATCTATCAACAATTGAATCTAAAAATCAAGTGAATAAAAAATCTGATGAACAGAATAAACTGGTAAATGGAATAGAATCAGGGGAATGGAAATGGATCAGACTAATGATTCTCAGTGTGGGGATGCAGGAAGAGTTAGACAAAGATCTTATATGCATGTATGTATATCGTCTGTATGCATACAAACAATAGGGTGGTGAGGGCCTGAGATAGGGTGGAAACCGGGTAGAGAGAAGCTATGGGGGAAAAAATATGGACATCTGTAATAATGTCAACAATAAAGATTAATTTTTAAAAATTTTAAATGCAAAAAATAAATAAATAAAAATACTGCTTTTTAAAACACTGATGTCTAGGTCCTACCTCCAGAGATTCTGATATGATAGGTCTCAGGGATAGCCTATGCATTGGAATTTAAAATTTTACCGAAGTTATTCAAATGTGTATTCACAGGCCACTGAGACCCATATCCAAAGGTTCTCTAGGAGAGTTAATTCTTGCAATAATTCATTCAGGTGGATATCATATAAATAAGACAATATCTCTATCCTCAAGGAGCTTGTCTCTTCATGAAAGAGTCAGACATAAAACAAAACAATTGCAGTATCTTTAATAAGTCTTATAGTAGACATATAATCCAGATGCCAACCCCACCACCACCACCCTTCCAATTTGAAGGATACCATTTGTTGTCAGAGTTCAGAATATTTGGTCATACTTTCTCCACAGCAGGTGAATTTTTCTCTAGGACAGTCCACTAGAAAAGTATATGCTCCCTTCCCTTGAGACCCAGGAACATATGAGGAACAGCAAAATAACCTGTGGCAAACCCTGTTCTTTGGCTTTTTTCAGATGTCCTTCCACCCACCACTACCATGTCTTCCCTCTATGCAACTGTAACATCAATTCTGTGTTAGGTAAATATCAGGAAAGTTAGACCTTCTCCTGCTGGTCCAAGAGTTGAATCATGATCAATTTGAAATAGTCATGGTAACACCTTTCCACTTTGCCAGATATGGTCTTTCCCACACTCCTTTTGTAACTAGAGTTAACCAGGTGACACTGTTCCAGTCAATAGACTAGAAGGGGAAGTCTGAAAGTGGGCTTCTCGGAAGACTTTTCCGTGATAGGAGGAAACTCTTCACCCTTTTCTCTCTTTTCCTATCTTAAAAGAAGATGCAATGTGGGAGCTGAGGCAGATATCTAGAGACCATGAGGCAACAAGCACAAGCACAAAAAAACCAACATGCTGGGAACATGGCAGGTGAAAGTGAAAGAACCTGAGCCCTCTATTGTAACAGGGAATAAAAACTTTATACTACTCTAAGCATGAAATTCAATTAGAATAAAATGTACTAACAAACTGATAAAGTGAACTCGCATACTGATAGTTTCCTTATAAGCATATTGCAGCATCCGCAGTTCCAGTTCCTACTTGTACAAGAAATGGCCTTGACCATGACTTCAGTTGATGCAGATCTCCCAGCTGCAGGAATTTGGCTGGCACTAATCAGTTCCAGTTTGCTGACATTAAAGATCCATATTGGAACCAGCAAGGACACTGTCTGCACATCCACTGCCCCTCCCCCTGATCTCTTCATTCTTTTTGCCTCTCTCTCCCTATAAAAACTCCTGCCTGCACTGAAATGTTAAGGTTGTCTTTAAGGCATGAGCCTGCCATCTTCTCAGGTTGCCAGCACCTGAATAAATCACTTTCCTTTTCACCAGCACCTGTCTCACGCTGTTGGCTTTCGTGTGGCAGGCAGCCTAACCTTGGTTTTGGTACAGTGTGATTCTATTGAGCCTCTGTTCCAACTCAGGACAAGCGTCATCCAGATTTCTTACTCTATGCAAAATATAAATCCTTATTGTTTTAAGCTACTCTTAACTGGATTTCTGCTACTACCAAAATCATAAATAACTAATATATAGCCCTTCTTTTTTCCCCACATTGTTCTTTTTGGCCCCCAGAAAATTAATCACATTAGATATCAATGTAACTATGAAGTTCTTTACTGAAGGGAAGTTCAGAAGAGAAATATACTGTGGGATGGACAAAGTTCACATTCTGGCTAATCTGGGCTTTTATTAATTGAATTTATTGGAGTGACATTGGCTAATAAAATTATACAGGTTTCGGGTATACAATACTACAATACATGATCTGTATAGTATTGTATTATGTGTTTACCACCCTAAGTCAAGTCTCCTTCCATCCCCACTTATCCCTCCTTTATTATCTTCTACCTACCCTCTCTTCCCTCTAGCAATCACCACACTATTGTCTGTGTCCATGAGTCTTTCTTTTTTTTTTTTTTCTTTGCTTATTTATCATTTACATGAGGCATCTCCTTTGTGAAGGAGAGTGACCACCTCATAGCTGTCTCTATTTCTGATTAGGCCCACTGCCCTTGGGTTCACAGCCCTGCTGTGAGGGTTTGCACTGTTAAACTAAGGAAAGATATTTCCCAGGATCCCCTTCCTTGTATGCTTCTGAGAGCTGTTGGACAGAACTTGCACAAGATTTAAAAGGCAGAAGTAAAGCAGTGACCATTACACTCTGAAGGTCACTGCTGGCAGATACAGAGTAGGATAGGTGCAGAAATAATGAGAAGATTCCATTTCATCCTTGCTCTCTTATGTTCTGTGCCCAACCCTTCTTCCCAAATGCTGACCTCATTGATCCCAAGCCCACCATCAGACAACTGGCTGCAGACCCACCAGACACAGTAACCACATAGAAGCAAGAGCTTACCATAGACCTTTCCCTTCTCAGCCCCACTTTGGTGGCTGGACATGGTTGGCTTCTCAGATGGACCAGTGAGTCATTTCTTTTCTGATCCTGCAACTCTCCTTCCAGATCTTCACTTGTCCAGCTCCTCAATCATATACAGTCTAATGCCTCTAATAATTCCCTATTACATAACACTCATAGTGCCTCTGTTGCCCTGACTAATATTCCTGCCTACCCACTCCCTACATTATACATAAAATGAGCCTATTCCCAATTTCTTCCTCAGAGCAGGTGGTGAACAGTGATATTATCCACATCCTATTTCAGTTCTTCAACCAAAGTGAACATGTGTCCCCCAATTCTAGTTCGTTTCCCTTCTGTGACAGTGGCAAGCCGGCTGATTCCCTCACTAGGGGACCAATTATATAAACACCTCTTAGTGACAAACATTAGCTTTCCCTGGAGACAATTAAGTTTTCATGTAGAAAAAAAAATGTGTCCAATAGTAGATCTCTAGCTTGCCATAGAGAAACAAGTGGCAATTCATTTCTTTCAGGTAACTCATTTCTTTCAGGAAAAACGGTGGTTCTGTTCAACTGAACTGAGACCAAGCACAGAGTCACACAGCTGCATAATGCCTTCCAGGTAATAGCCCCATCTCAGGTTGCATCTTTTCAAATTAAGAGTCTCTCTTTGATGGTAAAATTGGGGAAGAGGGGTTATTTGGCAATTTATCCCACATGGAGTATGAAAGGAGACTGGAGAAAGTACTAAAGGTAGAGTGGTAAACATAGCTGGGGAAAGCTGGCAAAGGTATCACCCAGGAGATTCTGTTCTTAGAGAAGGGAGATTTTCCCAAATAGAAAATCTGAGTGTGTCCATTCCTATGTCCACATAGTAAGTGTTAGAATAAGAAATGGGCACAGCATTATCTGAGTCTACTCCAATTCCTGTTTCAGACAAACTAGAACACTTCAGCAGCTCCTTGCAAGGAAAGAGGAGGGAGATAATTATCACAGCAGTTCAATAAAATATCAATCTTGTTTTATTACACAGTATTTTTTGTCACAGATTTTTCAACACTAGAATTCAATGAACCATAATCCATAATCATTTTGGTAAAATATTAAAGGTTAGCACAGAAACCTCTTCACAACCATTTTTCTGAGGGGAGACAAGAATTGTCATTTAAACCTTTCTCAAATTTCAAAGCTGCCAAAAATGGATATAACTTGACCTCCTCGAATAAAAAGAAATGACATCAAAAGCAGTCTATTTTTCAAATTGTATCAAAGACAGTAGGTATTATTTAAAAATTAAGACAAATTTAGATTTCCTTAAAGACAAGTAGCAGTTTAACATATAAATCAGATCATAAAGTTCAGCCACAAAATTAACTTTTCCCTTAGTGAACTTTTCTTAAGCTTCTGAAATATTGCCATAAAATATAAAATCCTTGGTAAACTCCATAGAGCAAGACTGTTCAAATAATGTTCAGGCTGAAATATTTGAAAGAGGCAAAAAAAATGTGCTTACCATTTGAGCAGGATGAGACTGGAATAGATGGAAGGAGATGAAATGCAGCTTGGAAAAGTCATTTAAATATAGCCAATATTAATATCAGTCAAAAAACTCACATGTGAAAGGAAAACCACTTGTATTTACGACAAATCAATATAATTTTTGGCCAGCAAAAAAACATGAGGCAGCCGAAACCGGTTTGGCTCAGTGGATAGAGCGTTGGCCTGCAGACTCAAGGGTCCCAGGTTCGAGTCCGGTCAAGGGCATGTACCTTGGTTGCGGGCACATCCCCAGTAGGGGGTGTGCAAGAGGCAGCTGATCGATGTTTCTCTCTCATCGATGTTTCTAACTCTCTATCCCTCTCTCTTCCTCTCTGTAAAAAATCAATAAAATATATTTTAAAAAAAACAAAAAAAAAAAAACATGAGGCATCTATATGCTCCCATGTACACTCCTAGGATTTAGCCAAGGTTCCATGATCTTACCTAACACCATTGCAAACAGATCATTGGGTCATCTGCTCAAACAACTCATGCCTGTGAGCTGGTCTCAGTGGTTTACTTCTAATTCTCTACTGCTTCCTTGCCACAAATGGGACACAAGAATCTGCTGAGGTTGGAAACCCAGCACTTCACGCTGTCTTCCTGCTCACACCAACTCTCCTCTGTTGTCTGGCTACACCTTTGGAATACAGCCAAAGATAGTATACTCTACAAGTAGTACCCACAGATCTCCTTCCCCTTTTAGTCTTGGAGGGTATCCTCAAGTTCCCCTCAGCTTCTCCAGTGTACCCTGCCTCTTTCTTCAAACCCTATCATCCCTACTTTTTAACAAAACACTTTAGTGGGCTGCTATGGTCTTACTGCTTGTATCCCCCCAAAACTCATATGTTGAAACTTAATACCCAATATTAGGAGGTGGGGCCTTTGGGATGTGATTAAGTTGTGAGGTGAGGTCCTCATGAATGGGATTAGTGCTTTAATAAAAGAGACCTCAGAGAGTTCCCTAGCCACTTATAACTTGAGGTTACAGCAAAAAGACAGCACTCTAGAAAGTGGGCTCTCACCAGACACTGAATCCCACAGAGCCATGATCTTGGAATTCCCAGCCTCCAAAACTATGAAAAATAAGTGTTTATTGTTTATAATCCACCCAGTTTATGGTATTTTTGTTAAAGCAGTCTGAATGGACTCAGACAGTAGCTGTTTAAACGTAGGGCCTAAGTCATTATCTAAAACAGTCTCCTCCCTGAAGGAGCCCTCAATCCCTCAAACTTCACTCACTTACTTGCTTTAATTTGTTCATAGCACTTTTTTGAAATCACATATTTATATTTCTAATTATATAACTCTCCCTATATATTTTTCCCTATGCATCTTCCTACTTATTTACATAAAATGTAAACTAGTACTTAGGCTAATGGCTGACATGTTATAGATTCTCAATAGAGTTGTTGAATAAGTGTTGAACACACAAATTTGGCCACCAAACAATAGTTTTCCTGTCCACATGAACAGGGATGGTTTAATCATCAAACCAAAGGAAAATATTTGTTTTCTATACATCTAGTATACTTAATAAAGGGAAGAAAAATAAAAATTTATGTTTTCATGTTTAAAATAGTGTGAATGGTCCTGGCTGGGTGGCTTAGTTAGTTGGAGCGTACACACACACACACACACACACACACACACACACACACACACACAGGTTGTAGGTTCCTTTCCCTGTTAGGGCACATACCTAGGCTTGTGAGTTTGATCCCCAGTCAAGGTGCATATGGGAGGCAACTAATCAACATTTCTCTATCCCTTCCTCTTTCTTTAAAAATTAGTAAACATGGGACTACAACAAAATAAAAGGCTTCTGCACCGCAAAAGAAACCATCAACAAAATGAAAAGGGATCCCAGTGTATGGGAGAACAGATTTGACAATGATACATCTGATAAAGGGTTAATATCCAAAATAGGAAGAGTGAACGTAGCAGCCAGCAGTGAGGGAGAGAGTGTGAGTGAGTAAGGGAGTGAGAGGGAAGTGTGCAGACGTGCGTGGTGTGTGTGTGTGTGTGTGTGTGTGTGTGTGTGTGTGTGTGTGTATGACAGATCTCTCAGGAGTCTCCAGGGCTAGAAGATGAGGCTCTACTGGACAAAGAGCCCCTGGTAACCACATGCACTCCCTGGGCTGGTGGGCAGGCACGGCTCTAGGACAGAGACCACACCATCTTGCAGTGGGGAGCACAGCCTCACCACCACCTAGACTAACCTTGGACATCACTCCAGACCCACACAGTGAGCCTCCACCACTGGCACTGCAAAGTGAGTCATGCACAAAGGGACCATCAAGAGCACCAGGACAGTGAGTAACACACCAAAGGGACTTTGCCCAGGATGCTGCTACAGGCTCCAGGAACATGAGAGCCAGGGACCCCAAGGTGAGTCACACACCAGCAGGACCTTGCAATCAATCCCACCTTGGCTCCAGGACTTCGCAGTGAGCCGCCCACCAGCAGGCTCAGGAACCTCACAGGGAATTGCATGACAGAGTGAGGGTACACACACCCTGGTGACCCCAAGTGCCTGCAGATGACACCTGTGGGACCAGATCTATGGATAAAGGAAGTACAGCTCAGAACAGACACTATTAAGTGGTGAGACTCAAGGCAGACCCACCCTTTGGGCTAAGGAGACCCTGACCAAAGGGGTAGCAGGGGCTTCAACCTCTCAGACCTCAATCAGGTTGCCCAGTGCCATAAAGGAACAGCAACACACATTCACCTGCACTAGAGCAGCTTCCAGGAGACCCAGGATAGATATACCAAGGGACCAGATTCAATAACATCAGAGCAAAATCCAGTGAGTCCCAACGTCACTGTCAGGAAGTCTGAAAGGAGATCATTCCCACAAACAGGACATCAACAATAAAGTTCCAATTACAACAGGAGAGCCCAAATAACGCATACAAGGGGCACTCCGAGAGCATCCAGCTCAGGTGTACAAAGAGACTATACCACTGGACCCCTCAAGACACTTTCTACATTAGGCTAGCCCACAAATATTGGGAGACACAACAGTTCTATCTAATACAGAGAAGCAAATACAAAAAGACAACTAAAATGTGGAGACAAAGAAGCAACCCCCAAATGAGAAAAAAGAAGGAATCTCCAGAAAAAGAACTAAATGAAATGGAGGCAAGCAACCTATCAGACTTAGAGTGGAAAGCAATGGTTATAAAGATGCTTAAGGAACTTAGTGCAAATTACAACAGCATGAAAAGGAAAATAGAGGCCATGAACAAGAACCAAACAGAAATGAAGCACAATATATCTAACATTAAGAACACACTGGAAGGGATTCAAAGTAAATTGGATGAAGCAGAGGACTGAATCAGTGATTTGGAAGACAAGGTAGAACTAAATAGCCAATTAAAGTGGAAAATGGAAAAAGAATTAAAAAGCAGGAAGATAGCTTAAGGGAGCTCTGTGACAACATGAAACATAACAACATCCACATTATAAGAATACCAGAAGGAGAAGAGGGAGAGCAAGAAACAGAGAACCTGTTTAAAGAAATAATGACAGAAAACTTCCCCAATTTGGTGAAAGAAAATAACATACAAGTTCAGGAGGCACAGAAAGTCCCAATCAAGAGGAATCCAAAGAGACCCACACCTAGACACATCATAATAAAAATGGCAAACATTAAAGACAAAGAAATAATCTTAAAGGCAGAGAGAGAGAGAGACAGAAAATTTCCTACAAAGGAGTTCTCATTAAAATTTCAACTGACTTCTCAAGAGAACACTTCAGGTCAGAAGGGAGTCGCATGAAGTAATCAAAGTAATGAAAAGCAAGGGCCTAAATCCAAGACTACAGTATCCAGCGAGGCTGTTATTTAAAATTTAAGATGAAATAAAAAGATATCCAGACAAAAAAGGTTGAAAGAGTACATTACCACCAAATCAGCAATGCAAGAAATGTTAAAGCAACTCCTTTAACAAGAAGAAAAGGAGAGAGGATCATAGACACAAAGAAATAAAAATGGAAATAAGTAAATACCTGTCAATAATAACCTTAAGTGTAAATGGATTAAATGCTCCAGTCAAAAGATATAGGGTGACTGAATGAATAAGAAAACATAACTCATACATATGCATCAAAACATGACTCTACAAGAGACCCACCTCAGAACAAAAAATAGACACAGACTGAGAGTAAAGGGATGGAAAAACACACTCAATGCAAATGGAAAGGGGGGAAAATGCTGGGGTAGCAATACTCATATAAGACAAAATAGACTTCAAAACAAAAGCCATAACAAGAGACAAGTAAGGTCACTTCATAATACTAAATGGGCAGTAGGACATCCCTCTCACAATCCAGGACTGCTGGCTCCCAACAGCTCGCCTGCCTGCCTGCCTGATTGCCCCTAACCGCTTCTGCCTGCCATCCTGATCACCCCTGAACCACTCCCCTGCCAGACTGATCCATGACTAACTGCTCCCCTGCCAGGCCAATAGCCCCTAACTGCCCTCCCCTGCCGGTCTGGTCACCCCTTACTGCCCTTCCATTCCAGCCTGGTCGCCCCTAACTGTTCTCCCCTGCAGGCCTGGTCGCCCCCAACTGCCCTCCCCTGCAGCCTAGTCCCCTCTAACTGCCCTCCCCTGCCTGCCCAATTGCCCCTAACTGCCCTCCCCTGCCAGCCAGCCTGGTTGCCCCCAACTTCTCCCCTGCAGGCTTGGTCTCCCTCAACTGCCCTCCCCTGCAGGCCTGGTCATCGCTAACTGCCCTCCCTTGCTGACCTGGTCACCCCCAACTTTCCTCCCCTGCTGGCCTGACTGCCCACAACTGCCCTCCCCTGCAGGCCTAGTCTCCCCCAACTGCCCTCCCCTGCATTCCTGGTCTCCCCAAGTTCCCTCCCCTGTAGGCCTGGTTCCCCCTAATTGCCCTCCCCTGCTGGCCTGATTGCCCCTAACTGCCCTCCCCTGCAGGCCTGTGTCCCCCTCAACTGCCCTCCCCTGCTGGCCATCTTGTGGTGGCCATCTTGTGTCCACATGGGGGCGGCCATCTTTGACCACATAGAGGTGGCCATCTTTGACCACATGGGGGCGGCCATCTTGTGTGTTGGGGTGACAGTCAATTTGCATATTAGCTCTTTATTATATAGGATTTTCATATACATTTTACTAATTTCCTTTCATCTCTGACACTCCTATTATACAGAAAGGGCAAATAGCAATATTAAATATTTCTTCTAATTAATTCCCTTTCAATGTGCATGAATTCATGCACTGGGCCACTAGTAAATAAATAAATAAATAAATAAATAAATAAATAAATTTTTAAAAAATATTCTGAATGTTTTTATCTTGCCACATATGTTTTCAAGTTAAATGATTATTATGCAGCATCAGGTCTCCTTGAATTACCCACATTGTCCTGAAGCTAATTTGTTCCAGGAATGCGGACCTATACTTTTCTCCCTATGCAATGCAATGGGAGAAATTTGTGAAACCTGAGAAGAGGAGGGCATAAGGGACTCCTATCTTGCTGTGTATGCTCTACTTCTGTTATATTTTCAATAATTAAACTATGTCATGAGGTTCTGGGAAACTGTATAAAAACCTTCTTATTCAGAACAGTGAAAACTAGATAATTAAAGGAAGAAAATACGTAGAAATTAAATAAGAATTGTAATTGGTAAATGGAAAATAAATTCTTGAGAGAAAGATGTCTATTAAAATTATATTCTCATTGGTTTACTTTTATCTAGACTATAAAAGAAAAAAGTAGAAATCTACTTCACAAAAATGTCAGGTATCATATCTTTTTATCACTGTGTGATTGCACTTATAATGTATTCATCAGACTTGTTGACTCAAGTTATTACATTCAAACATAAATTAGCTAAATTGTTGGAATACAGATTCACACTCAAAGAGAGCATGAATTTTAATATCCAATTTTATATCATAAGTCTTGAGAAATTTTACTGTGGTTGGAGATTTATCTTGGAAGAGCATGGTAGAATATTTTTCCCATTTGTATTATACATGACAAAACCAACAGGTCTGCTACTTATTCCTAACTAAAATTGTCTAGAATTGTATTAACTGTCAGCCTCTAAAGGGCTTATCTCATATCTCACAGTTTAATTGAATTGTTTTCTGAGACAGCCATTTCTTTTCAATTTCATTAGACCATAAGTGCTCATATTAATATTCTTTCATTTTCTGTCCTCAAAACTTAGCTCATTTTAATTTTTAGTCTAAAATGACCATGTTTTCCCTTCTAACCCAAAATTGAAGTGAATTAGTTGTATTTATGCTACCATTTGACATCTTTCCATCTATAATTCCATAGATAAGATAAAAAGCACTTAATAAGAAAAGCTATGAGCGCATCATCTATATTTGCAAGTGATCAAAATCATAAAGTGGCAAAGCAAATTTAATTCTACATACCAATGATTCTTAAGTTATGTACCTGGAGATATATCAGTTTATTTAGTCATGCCAAACTCATAGCTGTAAGTACTGTGACCAAAGATAGTCCTTGGGAAGCAAATAAACCACTCAACAAAATTTACTGTAAGTCAAGTATACGGGGTTGGTAAAGTAGGTTTACAGTTGTGAGTTTGTGAAATACAGAATTTACTCTTGTATTATTATTTATTAATTTTTGTATTATATTTTTAACAACTGAAAACCTACTATTGCTCACCCTGTGTATAACTACAAATACTTTGAGAACATTATAAATGAAAATAGAACTATGCTGGGAAAAATGTCATCCAAAAGCACTTCACAATTTATTGAAGTCTTAATCATTCTTGGTACTATATTAGACACTGCGAAAATATTAAAGTTTGGTTTAAATATAGTTACAGTGCAAGTGTAAAAAGGAATCAAAAAAAAGCAAAAATATTTTCAATATTATTTTATTATAAAAAATGTTTGTCATAAGTTTCCACTCAAGATGGTGGCATAGGTAAATGTGGTACTTGAATCCTCCCACAAACACATCAAAATTACTACTAAACTACAAAACAACCATCATTCAGAAAGACCTCAAATCTAGTTTAACAGAGTCCTACAACTAAATATATAAAAAAGAAGCTACATCATGACTGGTAGAAGGGGCAGAGAGACAGAAAGTGTGGTCCCATACCCAGGAGTGGCATATAAAAATCAGGAAGAATATCTTGGCTGTGGAGGTCCCCCTAAGGATGGAGGGGTCCCAGCCCCACACCAGAACCTCCTGCCCAAGATTCCAGTGCCAATAGGAGAAGTTCCCATAACTTCTGGATGTGAAAACCAGCATGGGTTGTGGCTGAGAAAGACAAAGGGATTCTGGAGTCCCAGGCAATTCCTCTAAAAGGGCCCATGCACAGACTTACTTGATTCACTCCCTCTGAGTTCCAGCACCAGGGCTGCAGCTCAAAAAACACCATGAAAATACAGGAGGAACTAAGTTGTCTGGCATCAGGGTGAGAGCTAGAGTGGCAGCTTTCTCTCAGATAGAAGTTCTGGCAGAGGCCAGTTTTCCTTTTCTGAACCCTCCCCAACAGAGCTGGCAGGTGGGTTCTATATCTGAGTCTTCATCAACTAGCTGTAACTGCTTACACCACCCTGGTAATTCCCTGCAACCTTGCCCCACCCAACTTGGGGGCCCACCCAAGCTGTTTCCAGTGGCATTTCCATAGCAAAGGCCTGTCTTGGATCATGCTTCAGGCTTCCCTAAAATACCTCAAACAAGAAGCATCTGGCCTCTGCATGCCCTCTATCTCTTACTAATTGGCCACAGGCTGACACTGGAAACAGCTGACCTTGCCTCACAGCTTGGTCTCTCCTGTGTACTTCCAAGTCCAGCACAAGTAGCAGACATCTACAGATTGCTTTATAGCTCATACCAGGTGGCCCAAGGCAGAACACAAACAGTGGCTGACCTTGGCGTGCACCTCCCAGGAGGTCCCAGAGCCAGTGGAAAGCTTCAAACCATGTCAAAGCACCCAACCAGCTACACACTCAAGGGGAAGACTCAGGACACCACAGCCCCACTGAAGTAAGTCCTGTGGGTAGACCCCTGCACAGCTGATCCTCCATGGTGGTCAGTGGTCAGTGGTGACAAACAGTCCTTGCATCCAATCAGCCTGGGGGGTAAATCGCTCCCATTGAAGTGTCAACAGCATTCCAGGCTCAACTACAATAGGAGGATATACACAGCCTACATGGGGCAGGGGTGGGAGATTGCACCTGGAGTGCCCAGATTGGATGAACGGGGAGTGCCACAGACTCTACAGTACACCTACTACATTAGACCACTCCACCAAGCCGAGGAGACATAGTAACTCTACCTAATACAAAGAAACAAACACAGGGAGGCTACTAAAATGAGGAGGTATGTTCCAAATGAAAGAACAGAGCAAAACTCCACACAAAAAAGAACAAAACAAAATGGAGACAAGCAGAGTTCAAAACACTGGTTACAAAGATGCTCAATGAACTTAGAGGAAGAGTAGATTAACTTAGTGAGAACTTCAACAGCATAAAAAGGGACATAGAAACCATAAAAAAGAACCAGTCAAAAATGAAGGATACACTAACTGAAATAAAAGAATAATTACAGAGAATCAACAGTAGAGAAGATGAAGATGAAAATTAAATCAGAGATTTGGAATATAAGGAAGCAAAAACCCAATCAAAACAGCAAAAAAAAAGAAAGAAAGAAAGAAAGAAAGAAAGAAAGAAAGAATCCAAAAAAATGAGGACATTGTAAGGAGCGTCTTGGACAACTTCAATCATACCAACATTCACATCATGGGGGTGCCAGAAGGAGAAGAGAGAGAGCAAGAAATTGAAAATCTATTTGAAAAACATAATGACAGAAAACTTCCCTTACCTGGTGAAAGAAATAGACTTACAAGTCCAGGAAGTGCAGAGAGTTCCAAACAAGAGCCCAAAGAGGCCCACACCAAGTCATATCATAATTAGGAGAAACCAAGATGGCGGCATAGGTAAACACCTAAACTGCTGCCTCACACAACAATTTTAAAACTACAACTAAAAGACAAAACGGACATCATCCAGAACCACAGGAAGGCTGGCTGAGTGGAAATTCTACAACTAGAAGGAAAGAGAAAAGCACACTGAGACCCTGAGGAGCTGCAGAAGGCAGAGGTACAGAGGCGCACGCACGGAGAGGGCTGGCAACTGAATACGCGGCTGGTTTTCTCAATCGGGAGGGAGACAAAAGCTCCCGACTGCTCTGAACTCCATTTTCGGGCGAGACTCTGGGGACCCAGACCCATACGGGGAGAAACTGGACTGTCAGGAAACAGAAAAGCACACTGAGACTCAGAGGAACTGCAGAAGGCAGAGGTACAGAGGCGCACGCACGGAGAGGGCTGGCAACTGAGTACACGGCTGGCTTTCTCAATCGGGAGGGACACAAAAGCTCCCAACTGCTCTGAACTCCAGTTCCGGGCAAGACTCTAGGGACCCAGACTCATTTGGGGAGAAACTGGACTGTCTGGCAGCGGGCAAAACTCGAGGGCGGCTTCCTCTCAGAAGTGATTGCAGTGACTACCAAGGGACACTGAGACCCAGGGGCCTCTTAGAGCAGGGCTGAAGGGAAGCCATTGCTGCTTGCTCCACCCTGAGACTCTGCCCCATCCAAGCTGAGCACAGAGGCTTTTGCAAGTCTTGTCTCATAAGGGTGTCTCCAGCACAGAAGTTCTCCCATAGTAGACACAGCTGATCCTCACAGCCAATTGGCCTGGAGGTCAATTCCCCCCAGTGATACCAACAACAATCAAGGCTTAACTACAACAAGACTGTGCACACAGCCCACAAAGGGGTGCAACAAGAGTGTCCACAACAGGTAACGGGGGAGGCTAAGCCACTGGGCCCTATAGGACACCTAGCACACAAAGCCACTCTATCAACTCAGAGAAGCAGCCAAAATGTGGAGACAAAGAAACAGGTCACAAATGAAAGAAATAGAGGAAAGCAAACAACTGGATATAGAGTTCAAAACCACGGTTATAAGGTTTTTCAAGAATTTTCTAGAAAAGGCCGATAAATTTAACGAGACCCTCGAGGATATGAAAAAGGACCAACTAGAAATTAAGCATACACTGACTGAAATAAAGAATAATATACAGAGATCCAACAGCAGACTAGAGGATCGCAAGAATCAAGTCAAAGATTTGAAATACAAAGAAGCAAAAAACACCCAACCAGAAATGCAAAAAGAAAAAATAATCCAAAAATATGAAGATAATGTAAGGAGCCTCTGGGGCAACTTCAAGCTTACCAACATCCGAATTATGGGGGTGCCAGAAGAAGAGAGCAAGATACTGAAACCTTATTTGAAGAAATAATGACAGAAAACTTCCCCCATCTGGTGAAAGAAATAGACTTACAAGTCCATGAAGCACACAGAACCCCAAACAAAAGGAATCCAAAGAGGACCACACCAAGACACATCATAATTAAAAAGCCAAGAGAAAAAGACAAAGAGACAATATTAAAAGCAGCAAGAGAAAAACAGTTAGTTACCTACAAGGGAGCACCCACACGATTGTCAGCTGATTTCTCAACAGAAACTATGCAGGCCAGAAGGGAGTGGCAAGAAATATTCAAAGGGATGAATAGCAAGAACTTACAACCAAGATTACTCTACCCAGCAAAGCTATCATTCAGAATTGAAGGTCAGATAAGGAGCTTCACAGATAAGAAAAAGCTAAAGGAGTTCATCACTGCCAAACCAGAATTATATGAAATGCTGAAAGGTATTCTTTAAGAAGAGGAAGAAGAAGAAAAGGTAAAGATAAAAATTATGAACAACAAATACATATCTATCAACAAGTGAATCTAAAAATCAAGTGAATAAAAAATCTGATGAACAGAATAAACTGGTGAATATAATAGAATCAGGGGCATAGAAAGGGAGCGGACTGACAATTCTCAGGGGAAAGGGATGTGGGGGGTGCTGGAAGAGACTGGACAAAAATCGTACACCTATGGATGAGGACAGTGTGGGGGAGGGGTAAAGGCAGAGGGTGGGGTGGGAACCAGGTGAAGGGGAACTATGGGGGGGAAAAGAGTAACAATTGTAATAATCTGAATAATAAAGATTTATTTTTAAAAAAGGCATATCATAATTAAAATGTGAAAGGTTAAAGACAAAAAGAGAATCTTAAAAGCTTCAAGAGAATAGCAGTTAGCTACCTACAAGGGAACTCCCATAAGGCTGTCGGCTGATTTCTCAAACTTTGCAGGGCAGAGAGATTGGTAAGAAATATTCAAAGTGATGAAAAGCAACAACTTACCACCAAGATTTCTCTACCCAACAAAACTATCATTTAGAATAGAAAAACATACAAAGAGCTTCCCAAACAAGAAAAAGCTAAAGGAGTTTATCACCACAAAACCAGTATTATGTGAAATGTTAAAGGGTCTTCTTTAAGAAGAAAAAGATCAGAAATATGAACAATAAATGGCAATAAATATATACCAACACTTTAATTTAAAAGACAAAATAAACAAACAAGCACAACAGAAACAAACTCTTTAAATACAGAGAACATTTTGACAGTTGCAAGATGGGAGGGAGGCAGGAGGGATGGGTAAAAAAGGTGAAGGTATTAAGAAGTGCAAATGGGTAGTTACAGAATAGTCATGGGGATGTAAAGTACAGCATAGGAAATCCTATTTAATAATAGAGAAATATGCAAATTGACCGCACCTCCGCTATGCCCATGATTGGGCCTGCGAGAGGCTGGGGGCGGGACTCCGGGTGGCCTATCTGGCCATTGAGAAAACCAAGATGGCGGCGCCAAATCCTCTTAGTTCCGGGGGTCCTGGGGAGTGATGGCAACCCTAGAGGGGCGTGGCCGGGCACAGCCAGCAGCCTCCCGGGGGTCCCGGGCTGGATCGCGACCCGGGGGGGCGTGGCCGGACACAGCCAGCAGCCTCCCGGGGGTCCCGGGCTCGATCGCGACCAGGGGGGCGTGGCCGGGCACTGCCAGCAGCCTCCCCGGGGTCCCGGGCTCGATCACGACCCGGGGGGGCGTGGCCGGGCACAGCCAGCAGCCTCCTCAGGGTCCCGGGACCCATCGCGACCCGGGGGGGCGTGGCCGGGCATGGCCAGCAGCCTCCCTGGGGTCCCGGGACCCATCGCGACCCGGGGGGGCGTGGCCGGGCACAGCCAGCTGCTCCCGGGGCGGGGTCCCCAGGCGATCGCCACCCTCGCCTAAATGGCTGGTGCTGAGAGGGATCAATGGGGCCAGTGGAAGGAGCAGGTGGTAGTTGACCACCGAGGCTATCTGCAACAGCCGGATGCAGAGCTGGGGTCCATGTTCTCCAGGTTGGCCTCCGTGGGGCCCGTGTCGCACCCATAGTAGCCGAGTGGGCATGCTGGCATAGTAGCCCCAGCATGAGGCCAGCTTCCCAAGCCAGGCTGCGGAGGGAGGGAGGGCCTCTGGGCTGGGAGCACTCCCCCACCCCAGTGGACAGGGCACAGAGAGCGAGCAGCAGAGAGCTACTAGCGGTGGTGGGTGTGGTGGCCTGGCTTCCAAGAGGCTGGCTTCAGCTGCTGTGGCCTGCGCTGAGGTGGCTGGTGGTGGGGGCAACTGCGTGGGCGCATCCGAGGCTGGGGCACTGGGAGACGTGGGACTGCAGCCCAGAAAGCGAGGCTCCGGAGGACCTGGTCACCGACCCCGGGCATTGAAGCCGCCTCCTACAAGATGTATCCTAGCCTAGGTGTGTGGGAAGCAGATTCAGGAACCTCTCCCTTTGCGGCGCCAGAGCCCAGGCCTGCCAGCGCCCCAGAGGAGACCCCCACCAGGATCAGGGGCTTGACCAGTCTCTAAACCAGGGTGGCCATTAGCCCAGGCCTGCCAGCACCCCAGAGGAGACCCCCACCAGGATCGGGGGCGTGACCGGCCTCCAAACCGCCAGTGACCCTAACCCAGGCCTGCCAGCGCCCCAGAGGAGATCCCCACCAGGATCGGGGGCGTGACCAGCCTCTAAACCGCCCGCAGCCCTAGCCCAGGCCTGCCAGCACCCCAGCGGAGACCCCTGCCAGGATTGGGGTCATGGCCAGCCTTCAAACTGTGGCGGCCCCTAGCCCAAGGAGGCCTCCTGGCCGAGGACGCCTGAGTCTGTTCTTGAACTAGGGCCGGGCTCTCCCCGCAAGGGACTCAGAAGCCACCAGAGTCTAACTGCCAGTCTCTGGGAGTGCATCCACTGTCCACCAAAAAGTAGGGCCATCAAAGCATTCAGTCTCAGTGCAGGCACAGGTCCGTGGCTGACGGGGTGGAGGCCAGACCAAAACAAAACAGCAGAAACACCCTGCCCACCTGGGCGGGTACTGCTGTAGTCCACGTGGCCTGGGCAGTGTAGAAAGCGCTACCTTCTCCCAGGTCCTGTGCTGGCACCGCCGCCTTGCTCACCCTCAAGCCCCCTGAGTCCTGACAGCAAAGTGTGTGGGGCATTCTGCAGGAGTTGTGCCGTTCTGGATGCTTTTGCCCAAAGACACACTTTGGGATGAATTCAGAGCCACATCTCATTTCCCATGAGACTGGAAGAACCATGTAAAAGGATTTTGACAAAAGCTTTCCACATCTCTGTTTATTCTTTTGAATCCATAAAACAACCTTAAAAAAAGCATCCGGGCCACCTAAGAAAGAATGCACTTTCTGGCCAGAGCACGCAGGATTCTTTTGCCCAACAGGTTAAAGGGAGCAGAGCTGGCACAGTGGGAATGGCCCTGGTGCCCTATGAGGAGACCAGGGGAATGGGGTTGCCGAAATTCCATAAGCCTCTTGCCACCTTCTCCTTTGCAAACCACACCATCCAGATCCACCAGGACTGGAGGCAACTGGGAATCACAGCCGTGATTTGGGACATGGTGAGCAAATCTTGAGGGGCCTCTGAAAACATCTGCAATTGATTATAAGACTGGTCTTTATTTAAAAAGAAATAAAAGAACAGCTTTGTTGAGATATAACCCATATACTGTACATGTCACCTAAAGTGTATAATGAACTGGTTTTTTAAAGTAAATTCAGAGTGGTACAACCATCACCATGCTCAATTTTTAAATATCTTCATGACCCATCCCCTCCAAAAAAAACTTCTACCCATTGGAATCATCTCCTGATCATCTTCCCCAAAATAGATTGCACTTTAAAGGTGGGTAAAGGAAAGTTGAGGGAAGTTAAAACACTGCACAAAGGATATTGTAAGATGACAAAGCCCAAAGTGAAGATCATGTGTTTTCTTTAAAAATATATATATTTTTAAAATTTCAGAAAGGGAGAGGGAGAGAGAGATAGAAACATCAATGATAAGAATCACTGATCAGCCGAAACCGGTTTGGCTCAGTGGATAGAGCGTCGGTCTGCGGACTGGAAGGTCCCAGGTTCGATTCCGGTTAAGGGCATGTACATTGGTTGCTGGCACATATCCCGGTGGGGGCTGTGCAGGAAGCAGCTGGTCGATGTTTCTCTCTCATCGATGTTTCTAGCTCTCTATCCCTCACCCTTCCTCTCTGAAAAATCAATAAAATATATTTAAAAAAAAAAAAAAATCACTGATCAGCTGCCGCCCACAGGCCCCCTACTGGGGATTGAGCCCGAAACCCAGGCATGTGTGCCCCTGATCAGAATCAAACCTGGACTCTTCAGTCCACAGGCCGATGCTCTCTCCATTAAGCCAAACTGACCAGGGCCATGTGTTTTCTTCAAGTTCTGCGTGGTTGTAATGGTCCCCAAGTCTATACTAATAAAAGGGTAATATGCTAATTAGAGTGGTTGTCTTCCGGACATCTTTCCAGACAAAGCCGCAGTGGCTACAAAGGCCAAGGCTCAGGCAGCCATAACCGGCTGCAGTGGCAGCAGCATTAGGGTTTGGGGGTGGTGCCTCCAGAGGGAGGCCAGACTGGGGGCCAAGGCACAGGCAGTTTGGGGTGATCAGGCTGATAGGGGAGGGCAAGGTAGGGGCAATCAGGCTGGCAGGAGATCAAGGTAGGGGCGAGCAGGCAGGCAGGCAGTGGGGTTAGGGACAATCAGGCAGGCAGGCAGGTGAGTGGTTAGGAGCCAGCGGTTCCGGATTGTGAGAGGGATGTCCGACTGCTGGAAGTTGGACATCCCCTGAGGGGTCCCAGATTGAAGAGGGTGCAGATTGGGCTGAGGGGCACACTTCCCCACCCTCCCCAGTGCACGAATTTCGTGCACCGGGCCTCTAGTCCTATTTAATAATAGACAAATATGCAAATTGACCATACCTCTGACACACCCACAAGCCACGCCCACAGCCACGCCCACCATCCAATCAGAGCGAGTATGCAAATTAACCCAAACCAAGATGGCTACAGCCACAGAGAGCAAGGTTTCCTAGGTAACAGAGGAAGCCAAGCTTTCCATAGCCGTTGCAGGCCTAAGCCTCCACTCAAACTACAAAGTTTCAATTATAGAAGCTAAACAAATTCAAACAAATGGCGGCAGAATGGAGCTTGAGAGAGCAAGCCAGGGTTGCCGCTGGAAACAGGGGAAGCAAAGCTTTCTGCACACCCTGGCTGGGCTCACCCGCTTAAGGCAACAAAGTTTCAACCAACACAAATGGCTGCCGGCCTCGGTCGGAGCCCCAGGCTTGGCTCCTCTCTAGGCTACAAAGTTTCAATTGTAGAAGGAAAATAAATTCCAGATACCAGGGCCTCTGCTTGGGTTGCCAGGGGGCGTGGCCGGCCTGCAAATCACCACAGGCCCCTCGCTCAGGCCGCCCCACACCCCAAGGGAACCCCCACCTGATCCGGGACGCCCTTCAGGGCAAACCAGCTGGCCCCCACCCCTGTACCAGGCCTCTATCCTATCTAATAAAAGAGTACTATACAGATTGATCATCACTGCAACACACAATATAGCTGCCCCCATGTGGTCAAAGATCCTGCCCCCATGTGGACACAAGATGGCCACCACAGATGGCCAGCAGGAGAGGGCAGTTGGGAGGCACCCGGCCTGCAAGGGAGGGCAGTTGAGAAGGACCAGGCCTGCAAGGGAGGGCAGTTGAGAGGGACCAGGCCTGCAAGGGAGGGCAGTTGGAGGTGATCAACCCTGCAGGAGAGGGCAGTTAGGAGTGACCAGGCCGGCAGAGGAGGGAAGTTGGGGGCAAACAGGCTGGCAGCGGAGTGGTTAGGGGGTGATCAGGCTGGCAGGCAGAAGCGGTTAGGAGCAATCAGGAAGGCAGGCAGGCAAGCAGTTGGGAGCCAGCAGTCCTGGATTGTGAGAGTGATGTCTGACTGCCCGTTTAGGCCCGATGGGGATCGGGCCTAAACGGGCAGTCAGACATCCTGCGAGGGGTCCCAGATTGGAGAGGGTACAGGCTGGGCTGAGGGACAACCCCCCTCCGTGCACGAATTTCGTGCACTGGGCCTCTAGTATACTCAATAATGTTCTAATACTATGAGTGGTGTCAGATGAGTTGGATATTTATCGGGATGATCACTCAGTAAGTTATATAATGTCTAATCATTGGGGTGTGTACCTGAAACTGTAATTGAAAAATGAGATATGATTTAAAACTGAGGAAAAATAGTTTGTTTTAAAGAGAGAAATCTGGAGGAGAAAAAAAATAGTGGCCAAATAGGCAGATCTGTCATACATCTTATCCCAGGGCCAGACTGGAAATACAACTAAATTGGAGATCATTCACCTGGAATTATCAACTGAGGTCCTGCTGAGGAGGAGACTTATATCAAGGAAGGACAGAAAACACCGGTCCTTCCTTGCTATAAGGAAGACTGATAGGAAGGGCGAGATTGTGAAAGGGGTAGACGCAGCTCCCAGAGGTGGTAGGCTGTCCAGCCAAGAGTGAGGAGGGAACTCACAGCTAAAGGAAGGTCTGTTCCATCAGAAGATAGAGATCCAGGACCCAGGCTGGGCTCCACAGAGCACCAGAGCCAAGACCCAAGGCCCACTTAACAACCAGCTCTGAAAGGTGGCAGGACTGCTGTCTGTGGCAGAATCTGGAGCAGATAGACTGGAGCTGATCAAAGAAAAAACCACAGCCCTAACCAGTTTGGCTCAGTGGACAGAGCATTGGCCTGTGGACTGAAAGGTCCCAGGTTCGATTCTGGTCAAGGGCATGTACCTTGGTTGCAGGCACATCCCCAGTAGGTGTGCAGGAGGCAGCTGATCAATGTTTCTCTCTCATCGATGTTTCTAACTCTCTATCCCTCTCCCTTCCTCTCTGTAAAAAAGCAATAAAATATTTTTTAAAAGAGAGAGAGAGAGAGAGAGAGAGAAAGCCACAGTTGCATTTCAGTTTTTTTGTTTTTGTGTGGGTTTTGTTTGTTGGTTTGTTTGTTTACCCAGAGCACAGGAGTTTTCATTTGCAGCTACTCACCTGAGGCTTTGGTGCAGGGATGGAGACATGGACTTGAGGTGCCTAAGGAGAGGCTGGGATGGGAAGCATTGTGGGGAGACTTGGAAAAGCAGCCGCCAGGAGCATTTTGTCATGGCCCCCAAACCAAAAGGGCTGGTTCTAGCAGCCACAAGACAGGAAAGGAAAAAATAAGCCTAGGTGATACACACTGTCCCACCCTCAGGAGCCTTGCATGTAACACCCTGCATTGACCTTTTCAGAGGAAACAAAAGCAGAGGCCAAACCTATGAGTTTGAACAGTCTCAGGAGCCCTCAGTGACTGTATTGGGAGAAGGGGCCTCTGCCCCACTATCCTGGGAACCAGACTGGTACTTTCCCTGCATGGAAGAGCTAATAAAAACTCCAGGTTTTCACCCGACCTGCTGGTATGCATACAAGGATTTCTGTCCAGCTGATGGAGTTATATTTTGAGCCACTCATGGAGGAGTAGCTCTGGGACAGGGAAACACACCCACCACTTTCCCTGAAAGCTAAACAGGATCTCCCCTACCTAAAGCCCTTTCAGAAACAGACTTTTGAGTGATTATGATTGAGAGCTGGCTAGCAGGCAGAGGCAGAGCCTGGGGAATAGGGAAAGTTTCCTGACCCAGCCCTGGGCCACATGCTGCTAACAAACCTACTTTAGAGGGCAGATTGGTCCCTCCTGATGGCAGCCAAGGCCTGTGGTTCAGTGAAGCACTTGGAGCTTCAAACAGGTTGCTGAAGGCCAAAGGAGGGTAATTCCTGACAGTGGTTAGCACCTAAGTATCTCACAGGAAGCCCAGAATTGGTAAAGAGAACAGAAGAGTGGAATCCAAAGTGAGCTCCCATGGGGCATTAAACTCGGCTGAAATGAACATCACTTCACCTTTTTTTTTCTGCCCTTTTTTCCTTTTCCCTTTTTTCCTCCTTCTTTTCTTCTTTTTTTTTCCTCTCTTTACTTTCTTGTTTCCCCTTTTTAAATTTATCTTTATCTATCTGCTTTATTGATTTGTTATTATTCTAGCCTCTTATTTCTTTCATATATCTAATTTTCCCCTTCCCTTTTCCTACTAAATTTTTTTCACTACTCATTTTTTCTCTTTTCTTTATCATTTTCTCATTTCTCATCTTTTTTCTTTTTCTTATTTTAGATCTATCTGCTTTCTCCTCTATTTTTCTTTTCCAATTTTTTGTCTTTTCATTTCTTTCTTCCCTCTTTTATTATAAACCATTTTCTTTCCCCTGTTCCCCTAATTCTTTATTCTTATTTTATTTCAGCACTGCATCTATATATTCTATCCCCCCCTTTTACTTGTCTTTTTGTTTCTGCTTTTCTTTAGTTTGTTTTGGTTTGTTTTCTCCTCATAATTCTTCCTTTTTTTCTATCATTCTTGCTCTCATTTTTCTTTCTTAATTCTCTCTTCTCTGGTGGCTGCTTTTGTTGGTGCTGTTGAAGACTTGTGTACATTTTTGTTTTGTTTCTTCTGTTTTACATTTTGTTGCGATGTATTTTGTTCTATTCAGTCAGTGCCTCCACAACAGCTCTCATGATGTGGTTGGGAGTGAGCCACATAATCAACCAGCCTGAGAGAAGACTCCATCCATGAACAGGACAATAACATTGAAAACCCAACTACAACAGGAGAACCCAAATGACTCAAGTAAGGGGCTTTCTTAGAGCATCCAGCTCAGGAGATCTAAGAGACTGCATCAATGGCACCACAAAACAACTACTACTTTAGACCACCCCACAAAATCTTGGAGTTTAGTCTAATATATAGAAATAAAATCAAAGGGACAACAAAAATGGAGATATAAAGAAACAACCCCCAAATGAAAGAAAAGGAGTTGCCAGAAAAGGAACTAAATGAAATGGAGGCAAGCAATTTGTCAGATAAAGAATTCAAAGCAAAGGTAAAAGGGTACTCAAACAATTCAGTGAAACTACAAGCAACTTAATGAGAATTATAAGGGTATTAGTGACAGCTACACCAATATGAAAAAAAGCTTGGGAGGGAGAACCAAGATGGCAGCATAGGTAAATGCCAGTACTTGCAGCCTCCCACAATCACATCAAAATTACAACGAAAATACAGAACAACCATCATTCAGAACCACCTGAAAGCTGGGTGAATGGGAGTCATACAACTACAGAAGTAAAGAAGAAAGCACATCAAGGCTGATAGGAGGGGCAGAGGTGCAGAATGGGCTGGTCTAACACCCACTTCTGATGTGCTTTAAATCATGAGGGATATCTCTGAACTCCACACTAGACCCCTAGCCCAGGTTTCCAGAGCTGGGAAAAGAAGTCCCCATAATTTTGGTCTGTAAAAACCAGCAGAGATTGTGGCTGAGGGACACAGAGGCTGACAGAGACCCAGGCAGTTCCTCTTAAAAGGGCTGGTGCACAGACTTACTTGGACTCAATCCCTCTGAGTTATAGCACTGGGCAGCAGCCTTGGGGGAATAAAAGACTTGCAGGGAGAAACTGGATTGTCAGGAACTCAGGGGCAGCTATCTCCCAGATGAAAGTACTCACAGGATTCATTGTTTCTGTGCTGGGACATCCTCCAGTTGCAGAGCTGACTAGAAGCCATATCTTAGTTTCCATCAGTATGGCACACACTGTTTGGTCCACCATGATGATTCCCTGACGATCCCACCCCATCCAACTTGCAGCATCAACAAAGCTGTTTGCAGAGGTGTTTCTATATGCATGGCCTGTCCTGGCTCAGGCTTCAGACATTCATAAAATCTCTCAAATAAGCAGCAGCTTCTGTCAGCATATCCCATATCTATCAATAAGAGGCCCAAGACCCTGCACTAGCACCAGCATGCCTTGCTTCACAGCTGCACTTCTAAACCCCATACAAATAGCAGCCATCTTCAGATCACTGAGTAGCTACTGCCAGGGTGGCCCAGGCAATGGCTGACTTTGCATCTCCCAAGAGGACCCAAAACCAGTGCACCTGGTGCACAGCTTCAGACCATATCAGATTACAACTCTACAAATGCACAAGTGACACACTCAAGGAGCAGACTCAGTAAGCACCAAAGCTCCATTCAAGCAAGTCCTGCTCCATAGGGGTATAGTTGCAGCTGGTCTTCACAGCCAGTTGGCATGGGACTCAATTCCTCCCAGTGATGCCAACAGCATTAAGATTAAACTACAACAAGACTGTGCAGACAGCCCATGCAGGAGTGCACCTAGAGTGCCCAGCTCAGATGACTGGGGATGCTGAGCCACTGGGAACTACAGAAAACCTACTACACAAGGCCACTCTATGAATTCTAGGAGACATAGCAGCTCTACCTAATACATAGAAACAAACACATGGAAGAAGCCAAAATGTGGAGACAAAGAAACATATTACAAATGAAAGAAGAGAAGAAATTTCCAGGGGAAAAAGATAAGTGAAATGGAAGCAAGCAAACTGTTAGATACAGAATTCAAAACTATGGTTATAAGAATGCTCAAGGATCATAATGAGAGCTTCAAGGGACTTAGTGAGACTTTCAAGATCTTAGTGAGAATTTCAAGGAAATTAGTGAGAACATCAATGACATGAAAAAGGACTAGTCAGATATTAAGCATACACTAACTGAAATAAAGAATAATTTACAGGGAATCAACAGTAGAGTAGAGGACTCCAAGAATCAGATCAACAATTTGAAATATGAGAAAGCAAAAAACACCCAATCAGAAGAGCAAAAAAAAATCTAAAAATATGAAGATAGTATTAGGAGCTTCTGGGACATCTTCAAGCATATCAACATTTGCATTGTGGGAGTGCCAGAAGAAAGGAGAGAGCAAGATATTGAAAACCTATTTGAAGAAATAATGACAGAAAACTTCCCCTACCTGGTGAAAGAAAGACTTACAAGTCCAGGAAGCACAGAAAGTCCCAAACAAGAGGAATCCGAAGAGGCTCACACCAAGACACGTCATAATTAAAATGCCAAGTGCTAGAGACAAAGAGAGAAACTTAAAAGCAGCAAGAGAAAAGCAGTTGGTTACCTACAATGAAGTGTCTATACGACTGTCAGCTGATTTCTCAGCAGAAACTTTGCAGGCCAGAAGGAAGTAGCAAGAAATATTCAAAGTGATGAATAGCAAGAACCTACAACCAAGATTACTCTACCCAGCAAACCTATCATTTAGAATTGAAGGTCAGATAAAGAACTTCACAGATAAGAAAAAGCTAAAGGGGGTCTGGGAGAGGCCACGCGCCCCCGGGTCCAGGTGAGGCCATGTGTCCCTGGATCTGGGTGAGGCTGGGTCCCGGGTCCGGGTGAGGCCTCGCGCACCTAGGTCTGGGTGAGGCCATGCGCCCCTGGGTCTGGGAGAGGCCACGCGCCCCTGGGTCCGGGTGAGGCCATGTGTCCCTGGATCCGGGTGAGGCCTCGGGCACCTAGGTCCGGGTGAGGCCACGCGCCCCTGGGTCCGGGAGAGGCCATGCGCCCCCGGGTACAGGTGAGGCCATGTGTCCCTGGATCCAGGTGAGGCTGGGTCCCGGGTCCGGGTGAGGCCACGCGCCCCTGGGTCTGGGAGAGGCCACGTGCCCCTGGGTCCGGGTGAGGCCATGTGTCCCTGGATCCGGGTGAGGCCTCGCGCACCTAGGCCCGGGCGAGGCCACGTGCCCCTGGGTCTGGGAGAGGCCACGCGCCCCCGGGTCCGGGTGTGTCCATGTGTCCCTGGATCCAGGTGAGGCCTCGCGCACCTAGGTCCAGGTGAGGCTACGTGCCCCTGGGTCTGGGAGAGGCCACGCGCCCCTGGGTCCGGGTGAGGCCATGTGTCCCTGGATCCGGGTGAGGCCTCGCGCACCTAGGTCCGGGTGAGGCCACGCACCCCTGGGTCTGGGAGAGGCCACGCGCCCCTGGGTCCGGGTGAGGCCATGTGCCCCTGGATCCGGGTGAGGCTGCGTCCCTGGGCCCGGGTGAGGCCACGCGCCCCTGGGTCCAGGTGAGGCCTTGCGCCCCTGGACCCGGGTGAGGCTGGGTGCCTGGGCCCGGGTGAGGCCACGCGCCCCTGGGTCCGGGTGAGACCACGCGCCACTGGACCCGGATGAGGCTGGGTCCCTGGGCCCGGGTGAGGCCATGTGCCCCTGGGTCCGGGTGAGGCCTTGCGCCCCTGGGTACGGGTGAAGCTGGATCCTGGGTCCGGGTGAGGCCGTGTGCCCCTGGATCCATCCAGGTGAGGCTGGGTCCCGGGCCTGGGTGAGGCCACGCGCCCTTTGGGTCTGGGTGAGGCCACGTGCCCCTTAGTCCGGGTGAAGCTGTGCCCCTGGGTCCGGCCAAGACCAAACCAGAGGGAGTCGGACCTCTGTTACCACCATTTGTCCACCATCCAGATCTGAGGGGTCAGTGCTGACATGTACACATAAGGAACTGGTGGACATTGAAATTGGGTCTCAAAAGAACTGTTGGTCCAGAAAGAAACTCACTACAGACTGATTCATTTGCCTGTCAGCATAATTATTATTGCTCGTCTCACATTCAATTCTTATAAGTATATATCTAGTGACATATGATCTCGCTTATCTAGGGGAAATGATGAACAACATAGACTGAGGAACAAGAACAGAACCAGAAACAAGGAGGCATCGATCGGACTATCGGGCCTCAGAGGGAGGATAGGGGAGGGTGGGGGGAGGGGGGAGAGATCAACCAAAGGACGTGTGTGCATGCATATGAGCCTATCCAACGGTTAAGTTCAACAGGGGGTTGGGGCATCCGTGGGGAGGGGTGTGGGATGGGAATGGGGGGATGAGGACAAATATGTGACACCTTAATCAATAAATAAATTTAAAAAAAATAAAAATAAAATAAATAAAGACATCACACACACACACAAAAAAAAAAAAAGCTAAAGGAGTTCATCAAACAAGTATTACCGGTACATGAAATGGTAAAGGGTATTTTTTAAGAAGAAAAAGAAGAAGAAGGAGGAGGAAGAGAACAAGGATAAAAAATATGAACAACAAAATGACAATAAATACATATCTACCAACAATTATTTCTAAAAATCAAAATACACAAACAAGAAATCTAATCAACAAAATAAACTGATGAATAAAATAGAACCAGAGGCATGGAAATAGGGAACAGACTGATGAATCTCAGAGGCAAAGGAGGAGGTAGAGCGGGGAGAGATTAACCAAAGATAAGAATGGTAATGAATATAGAATAATGATGGCAATAAATAATTACCTATCAATAATAACCTTAAGTGTAAATGGCTTAAATGCTCCAATCAAAAGACATAGGGTAGCTGAATGGTTACAAAACAAGAGACTCACCTCAGAACATAGGAGTCACACAGAATGAAAGTGAAAGAATGGAAAAAAAAATTCAGGCAAATGGAAATGAAAAAAAATGCTGGGGTAGCAATACTCATATCTGACAAAATAGACCTCAAAGTGAAGGCCATAACAAGAGATAATGAAGGCCACTTCATAATACTAAAGGGATTGACACAACAATAGGATATAAATCTGGTAAGCATATATGCACCCAATAGAGGAGCATCCAAATATATAAAAACACTTCTGGAGGATTTTAAGGGAGAGATTGATAGCAACACAATCAGAGTAGGGGACTTTAACATCCCACTGACATCACTGGATAGATCTTCTAGACAAAAAATCAACAATTCTGTTTAGAAAACAGCAATCTTAAATGACACACTTGATCATTTTAGATGAAATTAATTGACATTTTCAGAACATTTCACCCCAAAGCTACAAAATATACATTCTTCTCAAGTGTACATGGGACATTTTCAAATATAAACCACATGTTAGGACACAAACTAAGTCTCTACAAGTTCAAGAAGATTAACTCATATCAAGTATGAAGTTATGTCAGAGGAATGAAGGTGTAAGGGCACACTTTTTCCTCTCTCTTAGATATTTCAACAGGTTAACCAACTATAATTCAACAAAGAAATCCCTGCTCAACACAGATGCATGCCTGAGAGACCCATGCACTGAAACATCTAAAAGTGGGCATCCAGGAATAAAGGGGGAAACAAGAAGGGAGGAGAGCACAGATGGCCCACGGAAGCAGCCCTGCAGCTGAGAGGTCACAGCTCAGCTGGCCAGGAGAGGGGAGAAACCTGGAGATAGCAGGAGAAAAACAGAGAGCTGTGGGAGGCAGCCACGCAGGGCAAGTGGTGAGCAGTGAGAAAAAGTGCCTGACAGTGAGAAAAAGTGCCATGTGGCTCCCCACTATCGGGACAGGCAGAGATGTTTCAGACAGAGAAACGGAGCCACAGAGCCCTGCTACTGCTTGGACTCCCAACTCTCACTTCCCATTGCTCTTGGAGTCAGGTCTAAGAGTATATCATCTGTAAACCAAGAGCTGTTGCAATAGAAATACTGTTTCCCTCTGTGACTGATCCCCAGAAGGAGTTCTTGGGGTGAAACCATGTGGAGATCAAGGGTTGCCATTACGGTGAGGGCAAACCAAACTCTACCTTCAAGCAGCACAGGCAGTACTGTCATACGGAACCCGCAGAGGCTCAAATATGAAAGACAGAGGTAAAAATCTTATGATTCTGCGTCATCTACTAGAACATAGTAGAAAGACCTCCTGAAAGATAAATAGGAAAACAAAGGAGGGCAGAAATACCATAAAAAAACACAGAAATGATGATGACTAGAAAGAAAATGTAAAACCCCCAGAAAGCAGGCCGGAACACATGGAAATATGTTATATAAATGGCCGAGATGTCAAGATTACAGTTCTGAAATTACTCTACAAGATGCAAGAAAATACTGACAGGCACTCAGTGCACTCAGAAGAAGAAAAAAATCAATGAACAAAATGAGTATTTTACCAAGGAAACTGCAATTTTAAAAAAGAACTAATCAGAAATCCTGGAAATGACACATGTAATTAAGGGGATTAATAGTGACTACTGAGCATAGCAAATAAAACTGACCAATTAGATAAAAGAACTAGTGACATCAAAGACAGGAATCAATAAATGATGCAGAGGGGAAAAGAGAGAGACCTGAGAACAAGAAAAATGAAAGAGCTCTACAAGAATAATCTGACTTCATCAGAAAAAAGTAATATTAGAATTATAGGCATTTGGGAGGAGAAAGAGGTTGCATGGAATGGAGAGTCTATTAAAACAAATAGTGAATGAGAACTTCCAAAACCTATGAAAATAACTAGATCCTCAAAGACAAGAAGCAAACAGAACACCTAGTTACCTCAATCCAATGAGGTCCTCTCCAAGGCAGTTTGTATTGAAGCTATCAAAAATTATCAAAGCAGCCAGGGAAAGGAAGAAAGTAACCTACCAAAAAAAATCAGAATTTCATGTGACTTCTCAGCAGAAACACTACAAGCAAGAAAAGAGTGGAACCAAATATTCAAATACATGACAGAAAGAAATTACCTGTCACGAATAATATATCCAGCAAAATTATCCTTTAAATATGAAGGAGAAATAAAAACATTCCCAAGCATACAGAAGCTAGGGGATTTTATCACCAGAAAACCTCCATTGCAAGAAATACTCAAGGGAGTTATTCTACCTGAAATAAAAACATAAGGGCACAACACTATGAGTAAGTTCACCAAAAAACTTACAACATAAATAGGAATAATATGTGACAACAAAAACATACAAAGAGAAATGGTAAAGGTCTGAACTGGCAAAGGAAGATGAAGATCAGATGCACTCAAAAGGGGAAAAAGCTACAGTATATATTCAACTTCATTCTTTGTAAACCTAATGGCAACCACTACAAAAATTCCCAAGCAAAGACATATAGCTTTAAAACAGAAGAAACAGAGGAAATATGTATGGAATACCACCAAACAAAAACAACAGACAGAAATGTAAAGGAAAAGAACCAATGGAGGCACAGAGCTACCAGAAAACAAAAGATAAAATGGCTATAGGGAATCCTCATACATCAATAATTACCCTAAATGTAAGTGGTCTGAATTCACCAAAAAAGAGGCACAGAGTAGCAGAGTGGATAAAAAACAAACAAACAAAAACATCCATATGCTGCCTACAAGAGACACATTTAAGCTGCAAAGACAAAGGTAGATTTAAAGTAAAAGGGTGGAAAGTAATTCTCTAAGCAAATAATTTCTACAAAAAAGCAGGTGTAGCCATACTTATACCTTACAAAATAGATTTCAAGATAACAAGAGACAAAGATGGACATTTTATAATGATAAGGAAACACTACATCAAGAAAACATAACACTTCTTAATATACTAGAGGCCCAGTGCATGAAATTAGTACATGGGGGGGCAGGGTGTATTTCAGTCCAGCCTGCACCCTCTCACAATCCAGGACCCCTTGGGGGATGTCTGACTGCTGGTTTAGGCCCGATCCCACATAGATTGGGCCTAAACCAGCAGTCAGACATCCCTCTCGCAATCTGGGACCACTGGCTCCTAACCACTGACCTGCCTGCCTGCCTGATTACCCCTAACCACTCTGCCTGCCTGGATTATCAGCCCTAGCTGCTGCCGCGGCTTCATCCAGAAGGATGTCCGGAATGATGTCCGAAAGGTCATTTGGCTGTCCAGTCTAATTAGCATATTATGCTTTTATTATTATAGATATGCACCCAACCAGGGAACACCAAAATTTATAAATCTACTACTCACAGAACTAAAGAGAGAAACAGATCAAAACATAATCATAGTTGGGGACCTTAATACTCCATTGACAGCTCTAGACAGATCAACCAAACAGAAAATCAATAAAGAAATATTGGCCTTAAAAGAAACACTAGACCAGTGATGGCGAACCTATGACACGCATGTCAGCACTGACACGCGTAGCCATTTCTGATGACACGTGGCCGCTGAGGTGGCCGCATGCCGAGGATGAAACATTTGCTGCTCCTGAGGATGAAACATTTGCGAAATAATGTTTTTTTCTCAAAGTGACACACTACCCGAGTTATGCTCAGTTTTTTGGCGATGTTTGACACATCAAGCTCAAAAGGTTGCCCATCACTGCACTAGACCAAATGGGCATAATTGACATTTACAGGGAATACTCAAGGGACATTAAATCATATATTCTTCTCCAGCAAACATGGAATATTCTCAAGAATACACCATACGTTGGGTCACAAAACTAGCATCAACAAATTCAAGATCTAGCCAGTTTTGGCTCAGTGGATAGAGTGTCAGCCTGCAGACTGAAGGGTTTCAGGTTCAATTACAGTCCAGGGCACTTACCTCTGTTGCAGGCTCCTCCCCAGCCCAGGCCAGAACACGTGCAGGAGGCAACCAATTGATGTGTTTCTCACACATCAATATTTCTCTGTCTTTCCCTCTCTCTTCCACTCTCTCTAAAAATCAGTGGAAAAATATCCTCGGGTGAGGATAAAAAATGCATATAAGCATAACCAATGGACACAGACACTGGAGGTTGAGGGCATGTGTTTGGGGGTGGGGGTGGCCGGGGAGAGGTCAATGGAGAAAAAAGGAGATATATTTAATACTATATGTAATACTTTAAAAAATAAAGAATTTTTTAATTTTTTTAATTATAAAAAAATTTTAAAGAAGATTGAAATTACACCAAGCATATTCTCTGGCTACAATGCCTTGAAATTAGAAATCAACTGCAAAAGGAAGTAAGTAAACCCACAAATACATGGAGATTAAACAACATACTATTAAAAATTACTGAGTCAAAGAAGGAATAAATGAGGAGATCAAAAGATATATAGAGACAAATGAGCATGATAATACAATATAACAAAACCACTGGATACAGCAAAAGCAATAATAAGAGAGAAGTTAATATTATTACGGGCCTTTCTCAAGAAACAAGAGAAATCCCAAGTAAACAACCTAACATCACATCTTAAAATACTAGAAAAAGTAGGACAAAATTAACCCAAAGACTGCAGAAAAAAAGAAAAAATTAAAAATTATAGCAGAATTGAATGAAACAAAGAACAAACGAACTATAAAATTTTATGAAAAACAGAGCTGGTTCTTTGAAAAGATTAATTAAATTGACAAACCTCTGTCTAGACTCACTAAGGAAAAAAAAAAGGAAAAGATCCATATAAACAAAATCAGAAATGAAAGAGGAGAAGTCACAGATACAAAGGACGATACTAGAATCTTATGAAAGACTATATGCCACCAAATTCAATAACCTAGAATAAATGGATAAGTTCCTAGAAATATACAGCCTTCCTAGGCTAAATCGGGAAAAATTGGAAAATCTAAATAGACTGATCAGCAGTAAGGAAATTGAAACAGCCATCAAAAATCTCCCAAAGAAACAAAGTCTAGGACTGATGGCTTCACCAGTGAATTCTACCAAAGGTTCAAAGATTTAAAACCAATCCTTCTCAAACTCTTCCAAAACATTGAAGAAGAAACAATACTTCCTAACACATTCTATGAGGCCAATGTAAGCCTGATACCAAAACCTGGCAAGGATAACACAAAAAAGGAAAATGACAAACCATTATCTCTGATGAATACAGATACAAAAATCCTAAACAAAATACTAGCAAATTGAATATAAGAGTACATCCAAAAAAATAATACATCACAATCAAGTGGGATTCATTCCAGGGGGCACAAGGATGGTTCAACATTCACAAATCAAACAATATAATACACCACATTAGCAAAAGAAAGGATAAAAATCATATGATCTTATCAATAAATGCAGAAGAAGTATTTGATAAGATAGAACATCCATTTATGATTAAAACACTCAATAAAATAGGAATAGAAGGAAAGTACCTCAACATAATAAAGGCCATCCTATATAATAAAAGCCTAATATGCTAAGTGTCCCATCATCCGGTTGGCCATTCAACCAATCAAAGTGTAATATGCTAATGATATGCTAAGGCCACTCAACTGCTCACTAGGACGTGCACTGACCACTAGGGGACAGATGCTCTGACCAGTAGGTTAGCTTGCTGCTGGGGTCTGCCAATCAGGACTGAGCGAGACGGGCCAGACATGCCCTGGAGCCCTCCTACGGTCCCTCCCCAGCCCTGATCATGCACCGGTGGGGTCCCTTGGCCTGGCCTGTGCCCTCTCGCAATCCGGGACCCCTCAGGGGATGTCAGAGAGCCAGTTTTGGCCCAATCCCGCAGGCCAGGCTGAGGGACCTCACTGGTGTACAAATTCGTGCACCGGGCCTCTAGTCCTATATAATAAAGAGTTAATATGCAAATGGTCATCACACCCTCACATCATCATGCCCTCACGCCATCACGCTGTAACTCCTCAGACACTCAACACTGGGGAGAGAGGAAGGGGGATCAGCCAGGCACAAATGAGCTCTCCAGAGAGGAATGGGGACCAGCCAGGCTGAAGACCAGGAGAGGGACAAGCCACCCGTCCTGCAGTCCCAGGTGCCAGTGGCTGCGTCTGCGCCTGCGCCTGCGGCCTGGGAGAGGGACAAGCCACACGCCCCATGGTCCCAAGCACCTGCGGCTGTGACCCAGGCAAAGCCACCCACCTATGGTCCCCTGAGGCTGCAACCAGCCCAGGCAAAGCTGGGTGCCTGCAGCCAGCCAGAGGGAGGGAAACCTGGGTCCTGGGTGCAGGGTGAGGCAGAGGTGGTTAGGGGTGATCAGGCCAACAGGGGAGCAGTTAGGGGTGATCAGGCTGGTAGGGTAGCAGTCAGGGATGATCAGGCAAGCAGGCAGAGGTGGTTAGGGGCAATCAGGCAGGCAGAGCTGGTTAAAGGTAATCAGGCAGGCAGGCAGAGGGGTTAGGAGCGATCAGGCAGGCAGGCAGGCAAGTGGTTAAGAGCCAGCAGTCCCAGATTGCAAGAGGCAGTTGGACATCCCCAAGGGGTCCCAGATTGGAGTAGGTGCAGGCTGGGCTGAGGGACCCCCACCCCCGTGCATGAATTTCATACACCAGACCTCTAGTATATGATAAACACTCAGATAATATCATACTCAATATCAAGAAACTGAAAGCTTTTCCTCTAAGATCAGGAACAAGACAAGGATGTCCACTCTCACCACTCTTATTCATCATAGTGCTACAAGTTCTAGCCAGAGCAATAAGGCAAGAGAAAGAAATAAAAGGCAAATAGAGAAGGAAAAAGTAAAACTTCCACCTTTTGCAGATGATATGATTCTGTATATAGAAAATCCTAGAGACTCCACCAAAACTATTAGAAACAATAAACAAATACAGTAAAGTTACAAAATCAATGTGCAAAAATCCATTGCCTTCCTGTATACTAGCAATAAAATTTCAGCAAAGAAAATGAAAAAACAATTCATTTTGCAATTGTAACCAAAGGAATAAAATACCTAGGAATAAACTTAAAGAACGTGAAAGACCTATATACTGAAAATTACAAAGTATTATTAAATGAGATTAATAAAGACACAACAAAATTGAAAAATATCCCGTGTTCATGGATTATAAGAATCAACATAGTTGAAGTGGCCATATTACCCAAAGCAATATACAGAGACCCACCTCAGAACAAAGGATTCGTAAAGACTGAAATTGAAAAAATGTTTCAGGCAGATGGGAATGAAAAAAAATCTGGGGTAGCAATATTTATATCTGACAAAATTGACCTCAA
The DNA here is from genome assembly GCF_027574615.1 of Eptesicus fuscus. Taxonomy (NCBI): domain Eukaryota; kingdom Metazoa; phylum Chordata; class Mammalia; order Chiroptera; family Vespertilionidae; genus Eptesicus; species Eptesicus fuscus. The sequence continues at coordinate 9,387,030 of NC_072474.1, read as the reverse complement.
AATGAAGGCCATAACAAGAGACAAGGAAGGCCACTTCATAATACTAAAGGGATTGATAAAACAAGAGGATATAACTCTGGTAAACATTTATGCACCCAATGCAGAAGCACCCAAATACATTTAAAAAAAAAAAAAACTTCTGTAAGATATCAAGGGAGAGATAGACAGCAATACAGTCATAGAAGGGGACTTTAATACCCCATTGACATCGCCGGATAAATCTTCCAGACAAAAAATCAACAACGAAACAGCGATTCTAAATGACACACTAAATCAGATGGAACTAATTGACATCTTCAGAACATTTCACCCCAAAGCCACAGAACATACATTCTTCTCAAGTGCACATGGGTCATTTTCAAAGATAGACCATATATTAGGACAGGAGCTAAGTCTCTACAAATTCAAGAAGATTGAAATCATATCAAGTATGAAGTAGTGTCAGAGGAATGGAGGCATAAAGGTGCAACTTTTCCTCCTCCTTGGACATTTCAACAGGTTAACCAACTATAATTCAACAAAGAAATCCCACATACATGCCCTTGACCAGAATCAAACCAGGAACCCTTCAGTCTGTGGGCCAATGCTCTATCCACTGAGCCTAACCGGCCAGGACTATATGACATTTTTATACACCAATAATAAACTCTCAGGAAGAGAAACAAAACAAAAAAAAATCCCATTTACCATTGCAACAACAAAAAATAAGATACTTAGAAATAAACTTAACCAAGGAGGTAAAACACCTGTACTAATAAAACTACAGGACATTGAAAAAAGAGATAGAAGAAGATATACACAAGTGGAAGAATATACTGTATTCATAGATTGGTAGAATCAACATCATTAAAATGTCTATACTACCCAAAGTAACCTATAGATTCAATTTAATCCCCATTAAAATACCAATGGCATATTTCAAAGACCTAGAACAAACTCTCCAAAAATTTATATGGAATAAAAAATAGACCCTGAATAGCCACAGCAATCTGAGAAAGAAGAACAAAGTTGGAGGGATCACAATACCAGATATCAAGTTATACTACAAAGCCACTGTGCTCAAAACAGCCTGATACTGGCACAAGAACAGGCATATACTAGTAGACCAATGGAACAGAATAGAGAACCCAGAAATCAACCCAAGCCATTAAGCTCAATTAATATTTGACAAAGGAGGCAAAAGCATACAATGGAGTCAAGACAGTCTCCTCAATAAATGGTGTTGGAAAAATTGGACAGATACATGCAAAAAAAATGAAACTAGACCACCAACTTACACCATACACAAAAAATAAACTCAAAATGGATAAAAGACTTAAATGTAAGATGTGACACCAAAAATATCTTAGAAGAAACCATAGGCAGCAAAATCGCAGACATCTCTCATAGCAATATGCTTACTGATACATCTCCTAGGACAGTGGTCGGCAAACCCATTAGTCAACAGAGCCAAATATCAACAGTACAACGATTGAAATTTCTTTTGAGAGCCAAATTTTTTAAACTTAAACTTCTTCTAACGCCACTTCTTCAAAATAGACTCGCCCAGACCGTGGTATTTTGTGGAAGAGCCACACTCAAGGGGCCAAAGAGCCACATGTGGCTCTCGAGCTGCAGTTTGCCGACCACGGTCCTAGGACAATAGAAACTAAGAAGAAAATAAACAAATGGGACTACATCAAAACAAAATGCTTCTGAACAGCAAAAGAAACCATCAATAAAACAACAAGAGAGCCCACTGCATAGGAGAACATATTTCCCAATGTTAATCTGACAAGGGATTAATCACCAAAATTTATAGGGAACTAATACAACTTAACAAAAAGAAGATAAACAATCCAATAAAAAAAAATGGGCAAAGGACCTAAATAGATAATTCTCCAAGGTGGACATACAGAAGGCCAAAAGGCAAATGAAAAAATGCTCCAAGTCATTAACCATCTGTGAGATGCAAATCAAAACAACAGGGAAGTACCACCTCACACCTGTCAGAATGGCTATCATCAACAAAGAACAAATGTTGGTGAAGATGTGGAGAAAAGGGAACCCTAGTACACTGCTAGTGGGAATGCAGCCACTGTGGAAAACAGTATGGAGTTTCCTCAAAAAATTTAAAAATGGCCCTAACCGGTTTGGCTCAGTGGATAGAGCATCGACCTGCAGACTCAAGGGTCCCAGGTTCGATTCCAGTCAAGGGCATGTACCTTGGTTGCAGGCACATCCCCAGTAGGGGGCGTGCAGGAGGCAGCTGATCGATGTTTCTAACTCTCTATCCTTCTCCCTTCCTCTCTGTAAAAAATCAATAAAATATATATAAAAAAAAAAAAAAATTTAAAAATGGAATTCCCATTTGTTCCAGTCATCTCATTTCCAGTAATATATCCTAAGAAATCAGAAACACCAATCAGAAAGAATATATGCACCTCTATGTTCACAGCAGTGCAATTTACAATAGGTAAGATTTGGAAACAGCCTAAGTGCCCATCAGCAAATGAGTGGATTAAAATACTGTGGTACATCTATACAATAGAATACTATGCAGCTGTAAAGAAGAAATAACTCTTACCATTTGCAACAGCATGGATTGACCTGAAGAGCATTATGCTAAGCAAAATAAGCCAGTCAGAGAAAGATAAGTATCACATGCTCTCACTCATATGTGGAATCTAATGACCAACATAAACTGATGAACAGAAATAGATCCAAAGACATAGAAGCATCAAACAGACTGTCAAACCCTAGAGGGAAGGCAGGGGATGGTGGGTGGGTGGGTGGGAAGAGATCAACCAATGAACTTGTGTGCATGTATGCACAACCCAGGAACACAGACAATGGGATAGTGAAGGCCTAGGGCGGAGGGCAGAGGTGAGCTGGGAGAGTTCAATGGGGGAAAAGGCGGACATATGTAATACTTTCAACAATAAAGATTTTTTTAAATAATAAAAATAAGGGAAAATAACTTTTAAAATATACAAAAAATAATTTTAAAAATTGAAAAAATAATTTGCTGAATCCAAGAGACTCTTTGGATACACTTAGAGAGTATTATAATTAGTTAATAACTAATTCCCAAGAATTAATCATTAAACAATATAAAGCCAGTCATTTATAAAAATAACTAGGGGCTCAGTGCGCGAATTTGTGCACCTGGAAAGGAACTGTGGGCCATGAGGCCACGGTGGGCACAGGGGCGGGTCTCAGCCCATCCTCCCGCCACAGCCCCCAGTCTCCTCTCTCCTGGCAGCCCCACTCCTGCCGCCACCACTCCCACATGCTGATGGCATTGGCCCTGCTCACACCCACTGATGGTGCGAAACAATTGGGACTGGTTCCAGGCATTGGCAGCAGATGCAAGAGGTGGCTGCCTGCCCTAATTGCCCCTCAGGAGCAGTGGGAGGTAGAAAAGCCCTGAGGGGTGATCAACCGCTTGCACCCACTGACAGTGCCAAGCGATTGGGGCCGGAACTGGACACCAGCAGCAGGTGCAAGCGGCTACACCAGCACAGGCAGCGGGTGCAAGCGCCGGGCAGGACCATGGTGCATGGGAGCAAAGAATTTTCAGTAACTACCAGAGGCTCGCCTCGATGACAGTGACCGGTGCCTCACCTTGGTCTAGCAACCCCGCTCACCTGCTCCACCATCCCACTGTGCCTGACACCCGCCATGTTCTGCACTCTGCCGCCTGCTGCCTATGCCCGCCATGTTCCACATGCCCCCTGGTGGTCAGCGCACGTCATAGCGACCAGTTGTTCGGTTGCTCCACCATTCAGTCTATTTGCATATTAGGGTTTTATATATAGAGATTCCTTATGTACAATAAAGTACCTAAAATTTTCTATTTTATTAGATAAAGATACCATAACAAACTGTACCTCATTGGATTAGATTACCTTATCAGTAAACAATTTAAAAACCTATGTGAGCAAAAAAATTAACCAATCATTTATATTTAAGTACTAAAACCAGGGTGGCCAAATCCAATGGATTTTTCTCTGTTCTGATCTTATTCAACCTTCCAGTATTATTTCCCAATCTCAAGCCTTCTCTTTCCTTGGTTTCCAGGACTCCATTCTCTCCAGGTTTTCTTACTGGTCATTTCTCCTCCATCTACTTCATGGCTCTTCTTCCTCTACCTCAAAATTTTGAAGTGCCCCAGTATTTATTCCTGGGTGCTCCTCTCTTCTTTGTCTTCATTCTGTAAATCACCTCATCAATTTTCACAGAAATATAGACTAGTTGTATGCTAATGATTCCCAAATTTGGATCTCTACCTCAGACTTTTTCCTCTGAGCCCCAGACTCAGACAATAGCTATTTAAAACTTTTACTTAAAGATCTTACAAACATCGCATTTTTAACATATCCAAAATGGTACTCTGCATCTTATTTATCAATTGATCCTATCTAAGTCATCCTTGCATTCCCCCTTTCTCTTGTGCCCCTCAACCCATCTCCAAAAACATCTTGAATCTACCCAAATCCCTTTTGTTCCTCTGCACCAGTTGCATGACAGGTGTCCATTATCTCTTATCTAGATTACTATAACTGTCTCATCCCTGATCTCATTTCCACTGCCCTACTCCAACCCACTAGATACATGAATTCAAAAATAATCCTAACACATGTTTTGAACCAGCCATTTACTTTATTTTTTTAAATATATATTATATTTATTTCAGAGAGGAAGGGAGAGGGAGAGAGAGATAGAATCATCAATGATGAGAGAGAACCATCAATTGGCTGCCTCCTGCACACCACTTACTGGGGATCAAGTCTACAGCCCAGGCATGTACCCCGACCAGGAATCAAACCATTACCTCCTGATTCATAGGTCGATGCTCAACCACTGAGCCTCATCGGCCAGGCAGTTCTTAAAACCTTTCTGTAATTTCCTGTTTCACGTGGAATAAAATCTAAACTCCTTAACCTTTCCACAATGGCTTATAGTATCAACCCCCATCTATGTTTCCATCACTCTCCACCTTGCTCTGAAGCCTCTAGTCACTCCTCCAGTAAATCATCAAGCTCTTTCTACCTCAGGAACTTTGCATACACTACAGGTGTGGATAGATTCCAGATTTATTTGTGGAGATGGATTGAAGGACATGAGAGAAAAGGGAGATTCAAGGATAACTCCTGTTTTGTCTTCCTTTCACTCTTCATATGACTCTCCACATGGCTAGGTCCTCAGCCAGCCCTAACATCATTGAGATCAAGTCTATCAATACTCTCAGGCTGTCCCCTGCCACTCCATAGGCCTTCTGTTAAGATTGGTGGGACTTCCAGCACAGGAGCAAATAGAGAAGAAAGATCTCTGCTAGGAGATGTGGGACAGTGAGTGTTATAGTACATATGAATTAAAAATTCATCAAGACAGTAACCCACAAAATGAGTCTATCTTTATTATACAACTGTACATAATTTTATTGGATCTGAACTCCTAGTCAGCTTGAAAAAAGACTACTTAATCTATCCCATTGTGATAAACATGGTCAAATATAATAAACTAGAGGCCAGGTGCACTAAATTTGTGCATGGCAGGAGAGGGTCCCCTCAGCCCAGCCTGCACCCTCTCCAATCCGGAATCTCTCACAATCCGGAACTGCTGGCTCCTAACTGCTCACCTGCCTGCCTGCCTGATCGCCCCTTAACTGCCCCCCTGCCAGCCTGATCACCCCTGACCACCTCTGACTGCCAGCCTGGTCACCCCTAACTGCCCCCCACCACCGGCCTGGTTGCCCCCAACTGCCCCCCCACCGGCCTGGTTGCCCCTCACTGTCCCCCCCTGCTGGCCTGGTCACCCCACGCAGCCTGCTGTTCAGTCGTTTGGTTGTCCCTCGCTAACCCCCCTGCTGGCCTGGTCTCCCCATGCAGCCTGCTGGTCAGTCATTTGGTCATCCCTCGCTAACCCTTCTGCCGGCCTTGTCGCCCTATGCAGCCTGCTATTAGGTTGTTACTGTGAGGGCATCATGACCAATTTTTGCATATTACCTTTTTATTAGTACTAGAGGCCCGGTGCATGAAATTCATGCACGGGGAGGTGTCTCTCAGCTCTGCCTGCACCTTCTCCAATCTGGTTCCCCTTGAGGGATGTCCGACTGCCCATTTAGGCCCAATCCCACCAGGCCTAAATGTTGTGTTTTCTCAAATAATTCCTAATTATCTGAGAAAACACAACATTTTATTTTCTCAAAAACACATTTTTATATTTTAGGCATATAATTACCATATTTATATAATTTCTCCCAATTCAATTTGAATCTTAAACTTTCAGAGCTTGCAAGTCAAATATTTAGCAGTTCTTTATTAATAACACTTTTATACTTTTAAAAATATACTTCAAAATCCAATAACTTCAAACCGACCATGTTTTTTTCTGCCCGGGGAAATTGAGAAGCAAACATGTAGGTATTCAAATGCCTGGTCACCCCTAACTACCCTCCCTGCTGGCCTGATCGCCCACAACTGCCCTTCCCTGCAGGTCTGGTCCCCCCCAACTGCCATACCCTGCAGGCCTGGTCCCCCCCAACTGCCATCCCCTGCAGGCCTGATCTCCCCAAACTACCGTCCTCTGCTGGCCTGGTCACCCCCAACTGCCCACAACTGCCGGTTTAGGCCACCGGGATCGGGCCTAAACAGCAATTAGACATCCCTCTCACAATCTAGGACTGCTGGCTCCCAACCGCTTGCCTGCCTCTGCCTGATTGCCCCTAACTGCTTCTGCCTGCCAACCTGATCACCCCCTAACCACTCCACTGCCAGCCTGATCAACGCCTAACTGCTCCCCCAACTTCCCTCCCCTACTGGCCCTGTCACCCATAACTGCCCTCCCCTGCTGGCCTGATTGCCCCTAACTGCCCTCCCCTGCCAACCTGGTCATCCCTAACTGCTCTCCCCTGCTGGCCTGGTAGCCCCCAATTGCCCTCCCCTGCAGGCCTGGTCCCCCCCCCCCAACTACCCTCCTCTGCAGGCTTGGGTCCCCCCAACTGCCCTACCCTGCAGGCCTAAATGCCCCCCAACTGCTCTCCCCTGATGACCTGGTCTCCCCCAATTTCCCTCCTCTGTCGGCCTGGTCACCCCAAACTACTCTCCCTGCTGGCCTGATCACCCACAACTGCCCTTCCAGGCAGGTCTGGTCCCCCCCAACTGCCCTCCCCTGGAGTCCTGGTCCCCCCTAACTGCCATCCCCTGCAGGCCTGGTCTCCCCCAACTGCCTTCCTCCGCTGGCCTGGTCACCCACAACTACCCACAACTGCCCTCCCTTGCTGGCCTGGACCCCCCAACTGCCCTCCACTGCTGGCCTGGTCCCTCCCAACTGCCCTCTCCTGCTGGCCTGATCACCCACAACTGCCCTCCCTTGCAGGCCTGGTCCCTCCCAACTGCCCTCCCCTGCAGGCCATCTTGTGGCGGCCATCTTGTGTCCACATGGGGGCAGCCATATTTGGCCACATGGGGGCAGGCATCTTGTGTCTTGGAGTGATGGTCAATTTGCATATTACTCTTTTATTAGATAGGATAGATTTCAAGTCACTTTTGGTTTAAAACTTCTTCCCTTTCAGTAAAATTCAAGTACTATCTCAGTCACCATTCACAGTTCAAAGGTTTGTTTTTAGCTTTCTTCTCCTGTACCCTCTTCACTCTATTAGTAAACTACCAGATGAGCCAGTTCTCTGCTTCCTGGCAGCAAGTCAGTAAAGCAGTGGTTCTCAACCTTTCTAATGCCGCAAGCCTTTAATACAGTTCCTCATGTTGTGGTGACCCCCAACCATAAAATTATTTTTGTTGCTACTTCATAACTGTAATTTGCTACTATTATGAATCGTAATGTAAATATCTGTGTTTTCCAATGGTCTTAGGCTACCCTGTTAGCGGTTCTCAAACTGTGGGTTGAAACTTTCGCATTAATTTGCATCTCTCTGATGATTAGTGACTTTATTTGGTGTTGTGTTGTATTTGTTCTCTATATATTTTTGAAATGAACCCTTTTCCCACTGCCCCCTTTCCCCTTGCCCCCATTTGCCTTAGATATCCTCTTTGGAAGTGAAGAAATTTTCTCACACCTGGCAAGGTCAACATCTTGTCTAGAGTAAGGTGACCAGATTTTAACATTGGTAAAGTGGGACACCATTGACTGGGGGGGGGGCGGGGGGTCTTGATTAAAAATTTGGTCTATATTGTAATCACTTTTGGTTTTTTTAATAAAAGGAAATTCACTTCTTAGATCATCGTTGAATTTGCATCCTCTTTTCTTACTCATTATGTTAAAAATCTAAAAAAAATAATTTAAAATTATATTATAAATTATTATATACATATTGCTTAAAAACACAGTAAGTAGGTACATAATTACATGAACATATTTTGTTGTTAGTTTATAAATTAAATTAATTTGATTGTTATAAAGTAACTATATTTTAAAAATTATTTTAATTTTAATCCTATATTTCTTTCTAAATAATAACAATACTAACTTGTATTATTTTTCCTCTGAATTTGCCGTAACGTAAGTCGTTAAGTGTCACTCTCAAGGTCAGCACTAGACTTTTTGCCACCACTATAAAATATAAATAATACAAGTACTGTCTGCTAAATTCAAGAAAATTTTATGTACTTATGAAATAAATAAATATATTACTTACCTAAATTATCTGAATAGCTGATTTGTAATTACATCACTTGTTTAACTAGCATACTAGCATGCAGTACGATGTGTATCGTCTGAGAGACAGTTAAAAAATGTTTTCGTCGTTGCCAATCCCAAAAAATGATATTGTTCATTAAATCCAAACAATGGTGGTCGAATTCTAACACCATGATCAACAATGCAAACTTTGATAAGCAGTTCTCCATAATCAGTTCTCAACAATTATTTGTTATTATTAAAGTTTAACATTATAAAATTAACAAAAATAATATAAAACTCATATCCTGGCTAAATAGCCACATGGCCGCCAAAAACCATATATTCCCTTCCTGTTCTCCTGCCATTCCCTAGCTTGTTGTGCATTCTTTCCAAAAATCGGGACTTTTTTAAAACATCGCGGGACGCGGGACAAATTGTTAAAAATCGGACTGTCCGGCCAAAAGCGGGACATCTGGTCACCTTAGTCTAGATTTGTTCTCAGAGATCTGGAGTGGAAAAAGATACTGAAAAAAATAAAAAAGAAAAAGAAAATGATACTGAAAGGGGGAAAAACAAGCTTTGTATGTTAACATCTGAAGTTACTGCCATGAATAAATGAGCAATATTTGTCTCATATCCCCTGTCAAAGATTGAGACCACTATTTAAAATCTAAAACTGAGAGCACAATGATAAATTAATGCTTATCATACCTAACAATAGACAAACTGTAAATTGACCGTACCTCCGCTACACCCACAGCCAACCAGAGTGAGTATGTAAATTAACCCATGCCGAAACCAGTTTGGCTCAGTGGATAGAGCGTCGGCCTGCGGACTCAAGGGTCCCAGGTTCGATTCAGGTCAAGGGCATGTACCTTGGTTGTGGGCACATCCCCAGTAGGGGGTGTGCAGGAGGCAGCTGATCGATGTTTCTCTCTCATTGATGTTTCTAACTCTCTATCCCTCTCTTCCTCTCTGTAAAAAAATCAATAAAATATATTTTTTTAAAATAATAAAATAAAATAAATAAATTAACCCAACAAATATGGAGGTTACTTTGCATACATAGGCACCCAGCAGCCTGGGTCCCAGGAACTTTCTCTGCACCCAGGTCACTCCGAGGTAGGCCCCCCATGGGTCCTGAGCAACATGGGAAGGGTCTGAGCCAGGGGACTCCTGGGCAGGGGTGGAGCCCGGCGATCAGAGGGAGCTGGGGGTCCCCTGCCCAGGCCCCAAGCCCCAGCCAGAGGCTTGGGGCCTGGGCAGGGGCAGAGCTGGAGATCATGCAATCAGAGGGAGCAGCGGGGTGATGGGGCTGGTGCCTTCCCCTGATCAGCCCGGTCGCCTCAGTAGGACATCTCCTGAGGGCTCCCAGTATGTGAGAGGGGGCAGGCTGGGCTGAGGGACCCTCCCCCACACCTGCCAGTGCATGAATTTCGTGCAACAGGCCCCTCGTTTTAAGTACTAAAAAGCTATGCTGGTTAGGCAGAACAAACTTCTGATCTTATAAAGCATTCTTGGGAAATGCTTATTGATTATAGAGGTGAGAGTAAGCTGACATCAACCTTAAAAGCATATTTATGTTGGTTACAAAGGCAGCAATTTTATGTCAGCTTTAAAAGTGTGTTCACTGGAGTGAAGCCACTACCCATTAGTAATCATTGTCACAAATCAATGACAGGTTTAAAACTAGTTCTAATCCTACCATAACTGTAGAATTGTCAATTATTTTCTAGAAGTGTGGAGAGGCGTTTTTTTGTTTGGTTGGTTAGGGGTGAGGGGTTATTTATTTATTTTGTTTTTTTGTGTTGTTTATTTTCTTTCATTTTTTACTCTCAATCTTCTGATCTTCTCTCAGCCAAAGCTGCAGGAAAGATCACCAAGATTGTCCACACCTTCACCATTGTTGTGGATTTGCTTGGAAATTTATGTTTAATTTGTGAAGCCTAATTTTCAGTTTGTTTATCAACATGATTTTACCTCTATTAGTTTTTGGATCACCTGTTAGGAGAGTGGTGTATAGAAGCATTCAAGATGCTGGATAATAAACATGACATAACTGAAGAAAACAAGAATAACTAAGATACTATAAGAAGGCACTCTGGAACCATGGCCTATGATTTCACCCACTGGACCAAGAAAACAAGTCTCAACAACTCCTTAACATGTAGATTGTTGCCCTGGCCAGTTTTGTTCAGTGGTTGGAGCATCGGCCCACAGACTGAAGGTTCAATTTCAGACAAGAGCACGTAGCTCGGTTGCAGGCTCAATCCCTGGCCCTGGTCAGGGCGCATGTGGAAGGCAACCAATCAATGTGTCTCTCTCACATCGATGTTTCTCTCTGTCTCTCCCCTCCCTTCTACTCTGTCTAAAAGTCAATGGAAAAAAATATCATCAGGTGAGGATTAACAACAACAACAACAACAAAATGTAGATTGTTTCACAATCCCCAACCCTGGTGTTAATCCAGGTACAAAATAAAGTGTTACTAATGATATAGAGTCCCTGCTGGCTGGCCAGAAGAAAAGCAAGGCTATTATTTCATCTGTAATAATTTGAGCTAAACAATTTAAATGTTCATTCTGCTCACTGTATTATCTACAAGGTTGGGGACAAAATTTGAGACCATCTGGATTATTCTACTATGAATGGAATTAGTATGTCCTACAAGACTCTTTGTAGAGTTATTACCCCTACTACTAGTAAAAGTTTTATCCCTTTAGACATTTTTTAGAAGATATAGTCTATTGAAGCTATAGGGGAGTCATTCGATAGAAATTATCTAACTAATAGCTCCATAGAACAATTAGCCAATTACTTAGTTGGTATTACCAACCACTTAGTTGGTATTGAAAAGCCTGATTTACACACAGATAAAAGAATCCAATAACTGATAAGAGGTGCATTCAACCTTATTATAATGGTAAGCTTATTTCCTTTGAGTTTGTCATTACAGTCACTATTATATCCCAAGAACTTCTGTAGCTTCCACTTGCAGTAGTAGGACAGTTTCCTTTATTTATATATTGTCTAAAAAATCATCAAGGCTAATGTAACACATATTTATACCAATCTTTAAATTGGCTGCACTAGCAATAGCTTGGGAGAGCTGAGTTATAGAGTTATGGTAATAATTATCCCTAGACTCATGCATGTTATTTTTGCAGTAAAAGAACTATGATGGATTAACTCAGAAATGTGTAACCTTAAACCAGTAAAGAAGAAAAATATGACATAATTTGTTATTACATGATATAGAAATAGAGATACAAATGCTCTTTTTTACCACCTCCAACCTCTGGCAATTTATACCATAACCAGCAAGAAAGTAGGAACACTTTGAAATGCTCACGTTGATGTGACCTTAAAAGTAAAGCAGTATGACTGACAGGCTGAGACTACTATTCTCCTGAGCTCTGTCCTCAGCAGGTAGGAAGTATATAAGCCCAAAGGTGGATGGAGGAAAGCACACTGAAAAGATGTAGCCCTGTTGATTGACAGGCATTTAAGTTCAGCTCCAGAAATAGTAAAAATTATCATGAATGAATGGAATGGGTCACTAACTATTTTTAATTGAATTTATTGGAATGACACTGGTTCATAAAACCATGCAGGTTTCAAGTATACAACTCAATATCATCTGCATACTACATTGTATGCCCATTGCCCCAAAGCAGTTTCTTTCCATCCCCATTTACCTCCCTTTGCCCACTTCCACCTCCCTCCAACCCCCTTTTTCTGGACTATCACCACACTGTTGTCTGTGTCTATGTGATATATATATATTCTTTTGCTTAATCCTTTCACCTTCTTTCATCCAGCCCACAACCCCACTTCCCTCTGACAGCTGTCAGTCTGTTCCATGTACCCATGACTCTGTTTCTATTTGGTTCATCAGTTTATTTTGTTAATTAGCTTCTACATATAAGAACATATGGTATTTGTCTTTCTCTGACTGGCTTATTTCACTTAGCATAATACTTTCTAGGCCCATTCATGCTGTCACAAAAGGTAAGATTTCCTTCTTTAAAAAAAAAAAAAAGGTTTTAACGACTTCAGAGAGAGATAGAAACATCAATGATGAGAGAGAATTATTGATTGGCTGCCTCCTGCACGCCCCCTACTGTGGATTGAGCCCCCAACCCAGTCATGTGCCCTGACCGGGAATCAAACTGTAACCTCCTGATTCATGGGTCAATGCTCAACCACTGAGCCACACCAGCCAGGTAAGATTTCCTTCTTTTGAACAGCTGAGCAGTATTCCATTGTGTACATGTACCACTGCTTTTTTATCCACTCATCTACTTATGGGCACTTGGGCTGTTTTCACATCTTGGCTATTGTAAAAAAACGTTGCAATGAACATAGGGGTGCATATATTCTTTCAAATCAGTGTTTTGGGTTTCTTTAGATATGTTCCCAGAACCAGGGTTGCTGGGTCAAAAGGAAGTTACATTTTTAATTTTTTGAAGTAACTCCATACTGTTTTCCACAGTGGTTGTGCCAGTCTGCATTCCCACCAACAGTGCACAAGGGCTCTTTTTCTCCACAGCCTCACCAACACTTGTTTTTTGTTGATTTATTGGTGATAGCCATTATGACAGGTGTGAGGTGATATCTCATTGTGGTTTTAATTTGCATCTCTCTGATGATTAGTGACTTTGAGCATTTTTTCCTGTCTATTGGCCATCTGTATGTCCTCTTTGGAGAATTGTCTATTCAGGTCCTTTGCCCATTTTTTAATTGTATTGTTTGGGTTTGGGTTTTGTTTTGTTTTGTTTTGTATTTGTTTTGTTTTTTGGTGTTGTGTTGTATTTGTTCTCTATATATTTTTGAAATGAACCCCTTTCAGATGTATCATTGGCAAATATGTTCGCCCATACAGTGGGCTCCCTTTTCATTTTATTGATGGTTTCTTTTGCTACACAAAAGCCTTTTAGTTTTATGTAGTCCCATTTCTTTATTTTTTCCTTTGTTTCCCTTGCCCAAGGAAATATATAGACAAAAATATTGCTACGAGAAATGTCTTAAATTTTACCATGCTTTTTTCTATAGTTTTATGGTTTTATGACTTACATTTAAATCTTTAATCCATTTCAAGTTTATTCTTGTGTGTGGTGTAAGTTGGTGGTCTAGTTTCTTCTTTTTTTTTTTTTTTTTAATGTATCTGTCCAATTTTCCCAACACCATTTATTGAATAAACTGTCTTTACCCCATTGTATGTTCTTGCCTCCTATGTCAAATATTAATGGGTCATTACATATTTTATTTTTTTAATATATTTTATTGAATTTTTACAGAGAGGAAGGGAAAGGGATAGAGAGCCAGAAACATCTATGAGAGAGAAACACTGACCAGCTGCCTCCTGCACACTCCCTACTGGGGATGTGCCCACAACCAGGGTACATGCCCTTGACCGGAATCGAACCTGGGACCCTTCAGTCCACAGGCCAACACTCTATCCACTGAGCCAAACTGGTCAGGGCTCATTACGTATTTTAAACACAACCTAATGAATGGACTATTGAAGCATTTGGTCCTACCATAGAAACATTACCTCTCTGTACACTCATATCTGCATGGTTCCTGTCTCTCCTCTCTTATTCTTCCCCATTCATGACAACATTTAACTAAAATTTTAAAACTTTGCAAGTGTGCTTTCAAATCATTCCCCCTTAAGCCATCTTTTTTTTTTTTTAGTCTAATAGAACCTGTGTTTCTAGGTGACCATGTCTATCTGATTAAACCAGGAAAGGGGAAAGGTCTTTAGATCATAAGTGAAAGAAATTAATTAGATGATCTCTCGGGTACATAGATTAATACCTTCAAATACTTTCCCATCATACACAAGCTTCCAATAAGAATGAAGACACTGGTTTCACTTACCACGTCCTGATGTCATTCTCAGTGACCTCTGTTTTAGGGAAAGTGATAAAGGTCCAGAAGAGTGCAGTCTCCCCAAGCAGCTTATGAGACATCTATTGGGACAGCTCCTAAGAGCAGGGCCAGGAGCTACAGATAAGACATTGGGTCTTGACACAGGATTAGATATATTGGTGAGGTTGTTGAATGAGATCTTGATATTTGGAGGTTCATCAGTTAGAATACTCTTTTCCATTTCCAAAGCACAGCCAAAGATGTGGTCAGAGCTGTCAACGTGATACTTTGCAAAACTCTTCAAACCTTTGTGGAACTGATGTAAAGGGCTCTACTTCATAAGACTGGGTTCTTCATTTACTTAGCAAAGGATACTAAAATAAGTTAAAGTGAAGTGATAAAGTAGAAACACATATATAACTTCCAAGGCCCACCAAAGTTCCAAACTGGGGCATAGAGTCCAGTTCCTCACAACACTCAATATGAGATTGATCAGTGAAACTCTAAGCATGGTTGAAAGAGACACACAGAGAGATAAAAAGTAAAGAGAAAAGGTGTCAGAAGAACAGGAGACCTTTTGATAGGGGAGATCATATCTATGAGGGAACTCTACCATCTCTATATATAAATAGATCACAATAACTCTTGAGCACATTATAATCCAGTGCAGCAGCAGCCTTCGCACACTGGAGCCAACTCCGAGTCCCAAGGTAAAGCTGGATCACTGATTCTGGGATAGTACTGCCAAATGAGGAGACCTGTCTTTTAAAGATGAGATAAAGGATCCCTGTCAAATTTCAAGGTTAGCCCCAGGCCCTTGAACAAGTCGCATTAAATAGAGAAGCTACACTTTCTCTTCCACACTCTAATCTGTGTATGGTGTGGGAAATATTGCTTTAGCCTGAACTAAAGGGCTCCACATATGATTTCAGGTGTACTTGACAAGCTAACAGCAAATCTGTCTTTTGGACAGCAAATTACTCCTCCCTTCTCTGACATATGCATGGTCTTTATACACAAGCTAATACCCACAGTAAGCAAAACCAATGACATGCTTTTACCCCTTATAGATTTGAATCTTAGCAAGGCTTTTTTCTTTTTTGAGTATACTAAAAATAGACTTATTTTGTCTTTCCACAAACAACAACCAAAGAAAGAAAGAAAGCTAGTAGTTTGCTTGTAGAACTCATTTTTTTTTTAATTTAACAAACAATGAGCACCTACTTTTTGCCAAGCAATTTAGGAAGAGTATTTAAAATAAAATAAATCTGAAAATTAGATGGTACTTCCAACTAAAGCCCTCCAGAATTTTGTTGTTTTATAATTGAAGGTGCTATATAAAGTTAGGAACAGTTAGTCTTAAAAGGGTGTCCAGAACAGGGTACTCCCAAGAAAGAGAACATGATTGCTCACATTGTCTCTTGCTTAAAATATCAAGTAATTTTCAAATTGGTGTCCCTGCCCAGATGGCATGGATCAATGGTTGAGCATTGACCTATGAACCAGGGGGTCACAGTTCAATTCCCAGTCAGGGCACATGCCCAAGTTGCAGGCTCGATACCCAGTGAGGGGCATGCAATAGGCAGCCAATCAGTGACTCTCTCATCATTGATGTTTCTATCTCTCCCTCTCCCTTCCTCTATAAAATCAATAAAATCTTTTTATTAAAAATTGGTGTCCCTACCTCCTATCTATTATCTTCTCTCAAATCAAATTTTCCCATGCTGTCAGAGCCATCTCTCTTAAAAAGAAAAAAAAAAGCCACAACCTTAGCACCTCAGTTCCTCCTCTTTTCTTTCCTCAATAATCCTATCTAATAAAAGAGTAATATGCAAATTGACCGTACCTCTGCTACACCCACAAGCCACGCACACAAGCTAATCAGGAGCGAATATTCAAATAAACCCAACCAAGATGGCTATGGCCACAGAGAGCAGGAGGGAGGCTTGGGTTTCCCCAGTCAATGGAGGAAGCCAAGCTTTCCACCTGCCCTTGCTGGCCTAGGCCTCCACTCAATGCTACAAAGTTTCAATGATAGAAGATAAATAAATCCCAACAAAAATGATGACAGCCACAGAGCTGGAGAGACCAGGAGGCTAGGGTTGCCACTGGCAATGGAGGAAGCCAAGCTTCTGCAGCCCTGGCCTGCTTTGGCCTCTGCTTAAGGCTACAAAGTTTCAATTATACAAGATAAATAAATCCCAACAGAAATGGCTGCCACCACGGAGCGAGCAGAAGGCTTGGCTCTGCTCCAGGCTACAAAGTTTCAATTGTAGAAGATAAATAAATCCCAGATTTATTACTCTTTTAAAACCCAACCCTCCGCTTGGGTCGCCAGGGGGTGTGGCTGGCCTGCAAACCACCACAGGCCCCTCGCCCAGGCCTCCCCATGCCCCAAGGAACCCCCACCCTGATCTGGGACACCCTTCAGGGCAAACCAGCTGGCCCCCACCCATGCACCAGGCCTCTATCCTATCTAATAAAAGAGTAATATGTAGATTGACCATCACTCCAACACACAAGATGGCTGCCCCCATGCGGTCAAAGATCCAGCCCCCATGTGGACACAAGATGGCCACCATAAGATGGCCAGCAGGGGAGGGCAATTGGGAGAAACCAGGCCTGCAAGGGAGGGCAGTTGGGGGCGATCAAGCCTACAGGGGAGGGCAGTGAGGGGTGACCAGTCCTGCAGGGGAGGGCAGTTAGGGGCAAACAGTCTGGCAGGGGAGCAATTAGGCATCAATCAGGCTGGCAGGGGAGTGGTTAGGGGGTGATCAGGCTGGCAGGCAGAAGCGGTTAGGGGCAATCAGGAAGGCAGTCAGGAGAGCAGTTGGGAGCCAGCAGTCCTGGATTGTGAGAGGGATGTCCGACTGCCTGTTTAGGGATCGTGCCTAAAAGATGTTTGACACTAATAACTAAACCTCCCCCCCCCCCCCGGTGGATTGGGCTTAAACGGACAGTTGGACATCTCTCGAGCGGTCCCAGATTGTAGAGGGTGCAGGCTTGGCTGAGGGACACACCCCCCCCCGTGCATGTTTGACACTAATAACTAAACCCCCCACCCCGGTGGATTGGGCCTAAATGGGCAGTTGGACATCCCTCGAGGGGTCCCAGATTGTAGAGGGTGCAGGCTTGGCTGAGGGCCCCCCCCCCATGCATAAATTTCATGCACCAGGCCTCTAGTCCATGTATATAAAAGCCAAGCAACCGAACAGCAGAACGACCAAAATGACCAGTGGCTATGATGCACACTGTGGCAGCCAACGGGCCTGATCAGGGGCTGAGCTGGCCAGCCAACCGCCCGCAGCACCTCCACCCTGCTGGCCCTGCCCCGACCACTGACCTTCAGTGATTCTAAGGAAGTAAACGCTATCCAGCCTTCATAGACCAGAAACATGAATGACCAGTGATCAGGAAGAAAACTGCTAATGGTCTGGACTGTCAGTCAGGTGTCCAGGAGAGGTGTCCAGCACAACCACCATCTTCCTGCATTCTCTCTCCACTATTTACTACCAGAGGGCAGCCACATCACACCACAGTCTCTCTTTAGAGCGTTTGTCAGCAGGGAACTAAACCGCATTACCAGTCTAGGGAGAGGCTTAGAAACGGAAGCTGTGTCCCTGACACAAAGGCACCTTTGAAGCTTCAACTCATTGGAAAGCCAACAGCAAACATGTATACACCCTGAAAAGATGTTTGACACTAATAACTAACCCCCCGCCCCATCGGCCCTGCTCCCGATCACCACCCCCCAATTGGGGGCGGGTGGCCAGACCCCACCCATGCACGAATTTGTGCACCGGGCCTCTAGTCCTACAAAAAGTCCAAACTTCTTATCATAGCTTCCCAAGCCTTCTATCATGTGACTCTGACTCCTCTTTCCAACCTCATTCCCTCCTTTGCAAAGGCTAGAATAGCCCTCCAAGTTACAAACTAGAAGTTTAAAAAATGCTATCAATCCTATATAATAAAGAGCTAATATGCTAATTAGACTGGATGGCAGAACAGCCTTCTGGAATGACCTTCTGGATGACCTTCTGGAATGACCAGTGGGTGGGTGGTGGGGCAAGCATGCCTGCACCACCAGACCAGCCATGGTGGTCCCGGCGCCACACCTTCTCCAGAGGCAGGAGGAGAGGAGGCCTCTGTAGAGGTGGGACAGGGCACAACCGCAGCACCTCAACCTCTCACAGCCCCTCCCCCTGCTGGCCTGGGCCCAGATCACCCCCCCCCCCACCAGTGGGCAGGGGGCTGGACCAGGGCTAAGGAGCAGTGAGCCCAGCTCCTGGTTGAGCGGCACTCCTCTCTCCCCACTCAGCCAGAAGCCAAGTTCATAGCTGGCAAGTGCAGTAGAGGTGGCAGGAGCCTCTCCCACCTCCATGGCAGGTGGGCGGTAAGGAGCGAAGGGTCCTAGACTGATCTATTTAGCATACAAAAGTAACTTATTAAACAATACAGCAAAGTATAGCATAGCCACCTTTTTATTTACAATGAAAGTGTGTGCATATGTGTCATGTGTTTCCTTGTGAAGCATGTGTGTGTGATGTGGTGTGTGTGTGTGTGTGTGTGTGTGCACATGGTGAGTTTGTGTGTGATGGGTGGTGTGTACGTATGGTGAGTGTGGTGGTGTGCGGAGAGGAGGGGTTGTGGATGTTGTGTGTGTGAGGTATGTATGTGTGCCTGCACAGACACACATTCGGAAGGTCCCTCATCACATGGGTTGGCAAAGTGGACCCAGTGTAATGGAAATGACAAGGGAAAGAGTTCACTGTCACTGTACATATTTCAGTGTCCTTTGAGTTCTTATTACAGACTCTTGTCCTGATGTTCTCGTGTCTGAGTCATGTTCCTCTTTTCCTGCTGGACCTTTAAAGAGGAAATGGTGCAATTTCTATTCAAATTCCAGCACAAGAGACCCTTTTCTTAGGAGCCTCATTTGAGGATGGTGTTATTTTGCAATCTCTCCCCCAATGATAGAGACATTCCCAATAAAGGGAGTGATTGTCAGAAACATTTTTTTCATGAAACTTCCCACATAGATACATTTATGCGATAAAGCAGCAGCAACGAGCTTCCTGTATTAAATATCACGCCGAAGTAGCACTTAAGATACCAACCAGAGGTTAAATAAATAGGAAAGGAAGAAACCCTTTGGTAGAAATTAGTTGTTAGTTACATTCTCTATTCAGTATTTTCCAGTAATGAAAAAGGCAGTCACAAGAGAGGTAGCAACAGCAGTGGTTGAGCTACATTCATGTCCTCAAATAAATTTAAAAAAATCTATCTAGAAGTATGTTCAACAGCTGTTGACAGAGGTTACCTCCAGGGGAAGAATGAGGCTTCCGTCTCTTGCTTTAATTATTTAAACATATATTCTTTTCAAAAGAAGAATAAATTAGAATTATGGGTGATATGGGTGAGTTATTTTTTTTTTTTTTTTACTGTTTTTCTGTAGTTACCCAATTTTCTGTAATAAATATGTGGGTTTTGTAATTTTAAAAAACCCAATAATTGAAATTTAACATTTTTAATGTTTTTTTTAATTGATTTCAAAGAGAGGAGGGAGAGTGAGAGATAGAAATGTCAATGATGAGAGAGAATCATTTATTGGCTGCCTCCTGCATGTCCCCTACTGGAGATCGAGCCCATAACCCAGGAATGTGCCCCAACTGGGAATCGAACCATGATCTCCTGGTTCATAGGTTGATGCTCAACCACTGAACCACACCAGCTGGGTAAAATTTAACATTTTAAAAAGGAGGACAAATAAGCCTCTTGTGGGGAACTCCTGTGGCCCAAGAAGCCTAGTTAATATACAAAGGCTATTAACACTTAAGTTGGCAGGGCTTGAAAATTAAAACAGCATTTTAGAGAGACATTTAATTAACAAAAAATAATAGTGAAAACCTATGAGCTTGTAAAAGAATACAGCTTTAGAGTCATACACTCTTGAAGTTGATTTTAGCCATGTAACCAAGGAAAGTGACATAGCTTTTCTGACCCTTAGTCTCCTGGTCTGTGAGCTAGAGAATTGATTACCAAGCTAGCAGAGTACTAGGTTGAAAAGAGATAGTTAACCAGGAGCTATTATTAGTAGCTCTGCAGAATACATATAAAAATTGAGAATTCCACTGTGTTCCCAATCTCTTGGAGACTCGAAATGAACAGACACACCTGGTGGGCACGGTGGCATTCATGATCGGGAACCCAGAGGAGGCGAGGAGTTCTGTCCTCTCAGTGAAACGGTGGGATAGTCGGGCGACTGCAGAGGAGGAATGTGCACTTTGGGTGCTGGCACCCATGAGCGAAGGCTCTCCTGACTGAGCCTCGCTCGCTTGGGCCTAGCACGCTCCTGCGGGGCAGCGGGTGACAGGACGTGCTTTTCTGAGTTAATGAGAGAAAGCATTGATTCTCCTGCTGCCCGTGAAGGTGGAAAGTGGAGAGGGGAGACATGTGGGGAGTGAGCAAGGTTCCCTGTCTGGGAATTCCAAATCGGCCGTTGGTTCCTTTCACCGCTGACTACAGATATACAGGGTGCCCCCCCAAAATGTATACACACTTTGAATAGCTACTAATTCCAATTGGTTTAAGCAAAAAAGAAAGAAACAACAATGGAGCTGTCATCTGTTAAAATAGCAGGCACAAACCAGCAGTCGGACATTCCCCGAGGGGTCCCGGATTGGAGAGGGTGCACGCCAGACTGAGGGGCCCCCTCCCCCTCATGCATGAATTTCATGCACCGGGCCTCTAGTTTTGTTATAACTTCATACTAGAGGCCCAGTGCATGAAATTCGTGCACAGGCAAGGGGGGGGGTCCCCTCAGCCCAGCCTGCACCCTCTCCAATCTGGCACCCCTCCAGTGGGATCGGGCCTAAATGGGCAGTCAGACAACCCTCTCACAATCCAGGACTGCTGGCTCCCAACCACTTGCCTGCCTGCCTGCCTGATTGCCCCTAACCGCTTCTGCCTGCCAGCCTGATCACCCCCTAACCACTCCCCTGCCAGCCTGATCAATGCCTAACTGCTCCCTGCCAGCCCAATTGCCCCTAACTGCCCTCCCTGCCAGCCTGGTCACCCCTAAATGCCCTCCCCTGCCAGCCTGGTTGCCCCTAACTGTCCTCCTCTGCAGGCTTGGTCACCCCCAACTGCCCTCCCCTGCTGACTTGGTCACCCCTAACTTCCCTCCCTTGCCAGCCTGGTTGCCCCCAGCTGCCCTCCCCTTCAGGCCTGGGTCCCCCCAACTGCCCTCCTCTGCTGGCCATCTTGTGGTGGCCATCTTGTGTCCACATGGAGGCGGCCACTTTTTACCATATGGGGGCGGCCATCTTGTGTGTTGGAGTGATTGTCAATTTGCATATTACCTCTTTATTGTATAGAACTAAGGGCCCAGTGCACAAAATTCGTGCACTGGGGAGGGGTCCCTCAGCCCAGCCTGCCCCCTGTCACATACTGGGAGCCATCAGGGGATGTCCTATGGATGGCTTAAGCCCACTCCCCATTGGGAGCGGACCTATGCCTCAGTCTGGCTTCTCTTTGCTTGAGGTGACTGGGCTGATCAGGGGAAGGCGCCCGCTCCATCACCCCTCTACTGCAGCCACTGTCAGTCACCGCAGCCACCCAAGTATTTTCATCAACACAGACTCCAGTCCCTTCACCATGAAAAAATGACAACTTTCTTTAAGCATTTTCAAGATGTGTCTTTCATAGAATATGACATTTCTTTATTTTTCTTTTTATCCTAACCTGAGGATATGTTTCCATTGATTTTTTTCCCCTTCCCTCTGATCCCAAGCCAAAAGCCTCCTCCCCAGGTTTAGGCTTGGGAAGGGGTCCCCACCACCACCTCCGATCTCAGGCTCTGCCCCTTCTTAAGCCTAAAGCCTCCACCCCAGGCTTTAGGCTTGGGAAGGGGTTCCCCCCCCCCCTCAGAACCTCTGATCACAGGCTCAGCCCCTACCCAAGCCTAAAGCCTCCGCCCCAGATTTAAGCTTGGGAAGGGGTTCCCCCCAGCACTTCCCCAAGCCTAAAGCCTCCGCCCCAGGGTTTATGCTTGGGAAGGGGTCCCTCCCCACCCCCCGAACCTCCGATAATAGGCTTGGCCCCTTCCTAAGCCTAAAGCCTCCACCCCAGGCTTTAGCTTGGGAAGGGGTTCCCCCTAGCACCTCCCCAAGCCTAAAGCCTCCACCCCAGGGTTTATGCTTGGGAAGGGGTCCCACACACACACCTCCCATCACAGGCTCAGCCCCTTCCCATGCCTAAAGCCTCTGCCCCAGGCTTTAGGCTTGGGAAGGGGACCCCCGCCCCTCTGATGGCAGGCTCAGCCCCTTCCCAAGCCTAAAGCCTCTGCCTGATGGCTGGCTGGGAGTGACCTGGGTGCCAAGGAGGTTCCGCGGACCCAGGCATGTATGCAAATTAACCGCCATCTTGGTTGGGTTAATTTGCATAATCGCCCTGATTGGCTGATAGGCATGGCTTGGGCGTGGCAAATGTGTGGTCAATTTACATATTACTCTTTTATTAGGTAGGACTATTTGTGGCAGCTTGGATAATAATATAGTAGCTCTTTCTTGGAAACAGCATGTCAAAACCCCAAAGAAACCAATGGTTGGACTCTAATCCAAAACATAGCCCTTAAATTAGGAAGCAGCCTCGTTGCTATGAGCAGTGGGATTTTTTTAGGAAAGCTACTTAGAATATTATCTGTGCCACAATGAAGGAGATGTGGGCCAGCATTTTAATGAACATCATAAAATCTGCTGAGAACAAGCCGTGAGCACAAACCCTAAGCTAGTACTCCTCAGGGCTGGAATAATGTAATGGTTCAAAATGGACCCTGGGGTCTTGTGCTGCATTGTTCTCTCTGAATGGTCCCCTTATTTATGGGACAATCATAAATAAAGTTCTAGGTAGGCAATTTGGCTTGAACTTTGTAAAAAAAGATGAGGGGATGCTACTTTCCTTTCTGGCATGCCCACCACCTGGTCTGGACCCCTCTTGCTGCTCTGTGCCGGACCTGCCACACTATGCACCATGCATCACTGTCTCTCTTTATCTCCCTCTCACCCAGCCCAATGTGATTCACAGTTTCTCAGTGACCTACTCCCAACTAGAAGTTGACTGGAGTACTGATCCCAGGTGTTCCCCTGTAATAGAATATACATCCATTCCTTTGCCAAGTCACTTCGTAGTACCCTCTCACTGTGGGTAAAATATACTTTTCTGCCCCTTCAATACTGACATTGCTTTAGCCAATGAATGTTAGTGGATGTGACATAAACAAAGACCTTAAATGTGACTTCATATTTGGTTTGTATTTTTGTGCTCTTGTGATTTGGCATGAGAAAAATAACATTTCCAGGTAGCTGCTGGTCCTAGGAGAATGAGAAATTTGGGGTAGCAGATATAAATGCAACTGACCCCAGTCAAACCCAGTAGAGCCAACCTGCAGCCCCATGAGCAAAAATATATAAATGTTTATATTTGTAAGGCACTGAGTTTTTGAGATGGTTTATTACTCAGAATTATTGTGGCAAAAACTGAATATACTAGTACACCAGTTTTCATGAGGGCAATAATGATCAGTATTACCTGTCATATGCCAAGTTTTTATCTATGCAATGTAAACAAGAAGAACTTAACTCAAATGGTTATATCGAGAAATAAATGAGATAACAATTGCAAAGCCCTTAGGTAGGGATTGGCCCACAGAAAAATGCAACATAGTCATTTTAAGATTATTTCATTAATCTGTTACCTTTCTAAGTTCATTTGTATTTTCAGATATTTTCCCAAAACAGAATGGTTAAATTTACAAGTACAGCTTCTAGTTAAGACCTCTTAGGTACTCTCTGCCCACTAAACCACAAGATCAGTTTGAGAATGCCCAAAGGATAGAAATATTTAGGGATAGATAGCTGAAAGAGGTGAGAGAAAAGAAAAGAGTACTTACTTAGAAAATTTGGTATGTACACATATAATACCTTAGTAAAAAAAAAAAAAGATTAAAAAAATAATAATAAAATAAAAATAAAAGGAAAAAAAAAGAAAATTTGGGAGGCAAATATTCTTGGGAGAACAAATATTCAGGCCAAACAGTCTCCAGTAAGATAAGTAGCTTGATCAAAATTCTATAATTTTAATCTCCCCTGACCAACACAACCAATATAAGCCTTGATAAGTTCTTCTTAGCACTAAGCATTTGCCTCCAACAAAGCCTCGTCTGATTTACAACTCTTCAAAGTTGACCTTTGAAGGAAGCTTTACTATACCCTAGGAACACAGAAGCACTATGTTAGAATTATCACTGATTCATTCAGGTCCATTCTTAAAGGAATCTATTTATTTTACTAAATTCTGACTTAATATGACTATTAAAGTCAAAACACTTCCCACAGAAAATTTGTCCTTTTCTTTTTCTAAACACTTCACATGATTTAAACAAAACCACTTTATGCTCAGTTATACAGTAGTTTTACCTAGTATTTTAAAATAGGACACCACTTTAACACAGAGGGATGAATTTCTAATGGTAAACTTGGAAACAATATGTCAAGTAAATAGTGGAGAGAGATTTGAGAGGAAGAGGAAGCTTTATAAGACCTGGCAAATCACAGCAAATAGCTATCCCCTTATTTCATCTACTGACCAAGCCAATAATGGCTGAATCAGGACAAAACTACAGAAGGATTTCAATTGGTTTCCAAAGAACTTGAAAAATCTATCTATAGAAAAGCCTAAGCGACCATTGCAACCAAATGGACAACCGAACAAGCTGCGTGGGGCAACCAGGCCGGCAGGGGGGTTAGTGAGGGGCGACCAAACGACCGAGCAGTAGGTTGCATGGGGAGACCAGGCCAGAGGAGGTTTAGTGAGGGGCGACCAAACGACCGAGCAGCAGGCTGCATGGGGCAACCAGGCCGGCAGGGGGCAGTTAGTGAGAAACGACCAAACAACTGAGCAGCAGACTGCGTGGGGCAACCAGGCCGGCAGGGGGCAGTTAGTGAGAAACGACCAAACAACTGAGCAGCAGACTGCGTGGGGCAACCAGGCTGGTAGGGAGGGTAGTTGGGGGCAACCAGGCCAGTGGGGGGTGGGGGGAGTTGGGGGTGATCAGGCTGGCAGGCAGAGGTGGTTAGGAATGATCAGGCTGGCAGGTGGGGCAGTTAGGGACAATCAGGCAGGCAGGCAGGTGAGTGGTTAAGAGCCAGCGGTCCAGGATTGTGAGAGGGATGTCCGACTGCCAGTTTAGCCCAATCCTCAGGATCGGACCTAAATCGCCAGTCGGACATCCCCCGAGGGGTCCTGGATTAGAGAGGGTGCAGGCTGGGCTGAGGGGACCCTCCCCCCCCTCCATGCACGAATTTCGTGCACTGGGCCTCTAGTATGCTGTATTTCTTTTAGAAAAAGTAATAGTTCCAATATGAGTAATTTTTATCACTCTTTGGGCATCAAGATTCCGAGTCCTGCTTTCATGAATGCCTATTCTGAAGGAATCCAGTGTTTTCTATAAGACAATGGAAGGACATTTATTGGGCACCTACTATGTACTCTACTAGGGGACATACAACATTATAAAGTAGGTATAGGGCCAGCTTCATGAGCATGTGACAAGTACAATCACAGAGAGCCCTGCTCTCAGAGGGCCCTGTGTGTGTTTAAAAGCTCTGCTGTTGCCATCTTGAAATTTTTAAGAATTTTATCTTAGATCATGGTTTTTTGTTTGGTGTGTTTTTTTCAGCATGTGTTTTATAAGTGAAGTTGAATGGGACAATGGAGCATGCATAAGAGCAAAGTAGGTATATGCATGTGTCAGCTGTAAGTTGCCATTTCAAGTTACCCAAATAAGCTTCTATAACATGCTTATTTGGGTCTCACTAAAACCCAAAATATAGTTGGTCCACCAGAATTCTGTGTCTTATTCCATAGAGCACACCTGTGACTGAGTAAGCCGTGTCACCGACAGATCAGAGTCCATGCTTTACTCTTTTGAACCAGGACTTGCTTGGAACAAAAAAATAAGGTAATGGTACTCTAAGAAACATGAAGGACCTAGGAATCCTATCACATCCTTTTTTTATCCTGTTACTTCCCAGTACACTAATGCTGAAAATGATGACACGGGGGCGGGGGGGGGGGGGTGGGGGTAGAGATAAGGCAACTCACTTGGCTTTATTTCAGTCCTTCCTTCCAGGAATTGAAAGTAGAGAGTGTTGGTAAAAGTGCACATATAAATAAATAAAATAAAAAGTTAGTTTTGTGCAGTTTTTCCCCCACTGCTGGCCTGCTTGCCCCCAACTGCCCCCCATGCCAGCCTGATCACCCCCAACTGTCCCCTATGCCAGCCTGCTCACCCCCAACTTCCACCCCCTGCCACCCTGCTTGCCTCCAACTGCCCCCCCCCGCCAGCCTGATCGCCCCTAATTGCCTCCCCTGCCAGCCTGCTCGCCCCCAACTGGCCCCCCTGCTGGCCTGCTTGCCCCCAACTGCCCCCCACTGGCGTTCTCACCCCCAACTGCCTCCCCCTGCCAGCCTGACCACCCCAACTCTCCCCCTGCCAGCCTGCTCAACCCTATCTGCTCCCTCTGCCAGCCTTATCGCCCCCAACTGCACCCCCTGCCGGCCTTCTCACCCCTAACTGCCCCCCCTGCTGACCTGCTCACCCCCAACTGCTCTCCCTGCTGGCCTGCTTGCCCCCAACTGCACCCCCACCAGCCTGCTCACCCCCAACTGCCCCCTGCCAACCTGCTTGTCCCCAACTGCCCCCCCTGCCAACCTGCTCACCCCCAACTGCCCTCCCCTCCTGGCCTGATCGCCCCTAACTGCCTCTGCTTCAGCCCCGCCACCGTGGCTTTGTCTGGAAGGACGTCCGGAAGGTCTCCCGGAAAGTCTCCCAGTCTAATTAGCATATTACCCTTTTATTAGTATAGATAGTTAAGGGATCATAATTCTTTGTTACCTGTAAATGGTCAGTGAAAGAGTTATCTTTTTATCACACATACCAGGGGAGGAAGTGTTTATAAAGCTAGAAAATACAAATTAGGATACAGATCCTTCCTTTTATCTTCTTGAAATAGAAGTTACCACCTATATATTCAAGGTATTTTGTTCTTTTTTTTTTTTCAATATTTCCCCGTAGAATTGTGGAGCTGCTTCCAAAGCTGGAAATGTGAAATATTTGTGTCAAAAAATTTATCACAGCAACTCTTCCTTTGGAATTTTCAGAGAATTGAATATATTTCATAGCTATTTCTAGACACAGAACACAAAAACTGTTGTCAAGAAAATTTCCTCTAAGAATGATGCAGCAAAGATGTTACTGTCAGAAAAACAATAAATTCTTTAATGCTAATAATTTCTATAAAACATTTATGAAAGTATAGGAATAACACTACATAAATATTCTTACTAGAACAACTTGAGAAGACATGCATAAACATAAACTGTATTAATAGGTTTAAATTTATACTACATGAAGTCTTAAAAAATATTCCTTGTCATATTTAAATCCATGGAATCATACTGCTAACCAAAGAATGAAAGGAAAAGTGGAGGTTGCAAAGACACACAACCAGAGACTTTAGACCAAACCTAAATGTAGTATATCACCATAAAATATTTTTAAATAAGAGAGAAATTATTTTTCTTATGCCAAAAACTGCTCATCTTGTCTCCATTTCCAAAGGAAAGAACAGTGAGCTTACTATATGAGGAAACTAAAAGCAAATGGCATTCTTATTTATAAGATGGTGCTTGAGAAAGTATATGATTTTAATTTAAAGAAGCATAATTACATACATATAATGTAATAAATATGGTGTTTGTGCCCTAGCCGGTTTGGCTTGGTGGATAGAGCATTGGCCTGTGGACTGAAGGGTCCCAGGTTCGATAACGGTCAAGGGCACATGCCCGGGTTGTGGGCTCAATCCCCAGTGCAGGGCATGCAGGAGGCAGCTGATCAATGATTCTCTCTCATCATTGATGTTTCTATCTCTCTATCCCTCTCCCTTCCTCTCTGAAATTAATACAAATAATTTTTTAAATGAAATAAGTTATTTATGAAAATGCTACCTGCACTACAAATTGCTATACAAACATAATATTCTAGAGGCCCATGCATGGATTCATGCACCAGTGGGGACCCTCAGCCTGGCCTGCAAGGATCGGGCCAAAACCAGCTCTCCAATCGCCAAAGGGTCCCGGATTGCGAGAGGGCACAGGCCAGGCGGAGGGACCCCACCAGTGCATGATCGGGGCTGGGAAGGGACTGCAGGAGGGCTCCAGGGTGTGTCTGGCCCGTCTTGCCAAGTCCCAATCCACCAGACCCCAGCAGCAAGCTAACCTACCGATCAGAGTGTCTGCCCCTTTGTGGTCAGTGCGCGTCATAGTGACTGGTTGAACAGTTGGACACTTAGCATATTAGGCTTTTATTATGTAGGATTATTTTCCAACTCTACCTTATTCAATAGCATAAATAATTTTCCTTATTCAAAAAAAATTTTACTTTACAGAATATTTTTACCCACCTTCTTTCCCTCTTATGGTCTATTGCAGTGGTCGGCAAACTCATTAGTCAACAGAGTCAAATATCAACAGTACAGCAATTGAAATTTCTTTTGAGAGCCAAATTTTTTAAACTTAAACTTCTTCTAACGCCACTTCTTCAAAATAGACTCGCCCAGGCCATGGTATTTTGTGAAAGAGCCACACTCAAGAGCCAAAGAGCCGCATGTGGCTCGCGAGCTGCAGTTTGCCGACCACGGTTCTATTGTACCAACCAAAGCTTTTTCACCAATGTGTCTGCCAAGTTCAGAGATCTTTGGGCCCATCTGGCCTTTGACACACCCGATGCTAATGCTAAGCAAACTTTGGCACAGGAACTAGGAAGAATTAGGATGCACAGGACCCTCATACAGGTCAAGCCCCTGAAGCACTCTCCATCCCAAGCTTGTGATCAGCCTTGGGCCCAGAGTGCTGCTGTTACATCTTCTTCTCACTCACTGTACTAGCTGCCTATTGATGCTGTGACAAGTGGCTTAAAACAACACAAATGTATTCTCTTACCATTCTCAAAGTCCTGAATGAGTCTTACTGAGTGTACTAAGCGGTCAAGGTGTCAGCAGGCTGTGTTACTTCTGGAAGCTCTAGGGGAGAATCTATTTCCTTGCTTTTTCCATCTGTATTTCTTGGCTCATGGCCCCATCCTCTATCTTCAAAGCCAGCAACATAGCATCATCAGATCTCTTTCTTCAGAGGCCATATTCTGCCCACCACACTTTGTCTATCTACTCTATTTTTTGAGGCTATCTCAAGTTCAGCTGCAAATTATAAGCCTGTCTGCCTAGGTCCCCCACTATATTTCTCCCAGGAAAAGTAGATACAGACACCTTTCACTTTAAAGGTTTGTATTGCTAATCACTATGGAGGAGTTAATTTAAAAAGTACTAAGTGAGGAACACTGTAAAGATCCAGGAAGACTTACAAAGTCAGAGATAGACCACAGTAGATGAGAGCTCATACTTTAGCATCCACAGGACCTGAGTCAGAGACCTGATTACCAACTTTGAATTAGCAAATGCCTCAATTTAATCATGTCGGTATTACCAAAGTCAGATTGGAGACCTGTTTCAATTCAAATCAATCTCCCTCTGAAAAGGGGAAATTGGACCGTTTTGTCTCCAGGATTGAAAAGATACAGCAAAATGTGTGATAAGAAACTATAACATCTGAGCTGGGCACAGCCTCTGGAACCTGGCTGCCTGGCCAACTCCTTAAACTCTCAGTGTATGTAAAGCATTAAGAACAGCACAAGCTATGAAAGTGTTGGCTTTGCTGAGGGTTTCCATGTGGCCATGCAAGAAGGAATCTAAGAGAGAGCTAAACCTGATTCTATGAACATAAACATGGAGTAGGGGCAATGACGATGTGGATGGCAATGAAAGTATTAGCTAAACTTGAGTTCTTACTATGTGTCAGGCACCTTGCTGGGAGATTTATATGATATTTAATCCCTACAACAACCCTATAAAGTAGACTTATTATAATTACTACTTAACTGTGAGGTTTTTATAATCTTTTTTCCCATCCCTATAAGTGTCATTTCCTACCTCCCTGATTTTGCTCACACACTCTCCTCCACTAACACTCACCACTTTATCCCACACATATCCTTTGCCTTACCACTTGCCCACCTCTCTCCATGCCCTCCCAACTGGTTAGGAATGCTTCCTTTATTTCCCCATAAAATACTGTTCACATCACAATCATCACATACAAAATTCTCTTTTATGTATCTCTCTCCCCATTACACTGTGACCTCTTAAGAGCCAGAGCCACCTCTTCCTAAGAGTTACAATACAGCCTCATACATAGTAACTGGCACAAATAAGTGTTCCTAGGGATGAAGGAAATACTAAAAAATTAGATAAATAAAATCATTAGAGAAGCATACAAACATACAAAGATATATTATATGGGGACAACCATATCACAAATTGGAACAAGACGTCCAGCAATAGGGACATGGTAAATGCATTCTATTTCCTCCATAATTTGTCTCCTGTGTTTTCCAAGATATTTAAAGTCATGGAGCCCTAGCCAGTTTGGCTCAATGGATAGAGTGTCGGCCTGTGGACTCAAGGGTCCCAGGTTCGATTCCGGTCAAGGGCATGTACCTTGGTTGCGGGCACATCCCCAGTAGGGAGTGTACAGGAGGCAGCTGATTGATGTTACTCTCTCATCGATGTTTCTAACTCTCTCTCCCTCTCCCTTCTTCTCTGTAAACAATCAATAAAATATATTTTTTAAATAAACAAAGTCATGGAAGGGTGCTACATTAAACAAGTAGACATAAAATTACATACATAATACTACTACAATTGTGTATTTAAAAATAACCTTATGGATAGAAAACATATTATAAATAAAAATATCAATAGTAGCTGTGTGTGGATAGGTAAATTGTGGATAATTGTTTTTATAAATATTTTTACACACTACACATTCATTTTTTACAAATTAGAAAATTCAGAGAAATAAAAATTTAAAAAAAAAATATATATATAAAAATATATATATATATGAAAGCCTAAGCAACCGTTATGACCAGACGACCAGCCGGTAGCTATGACACACACTGACCAGAGCCAACCTCCCACGGTCCCTCCCCCCTGGTCAGCTAGCCCCAATTGGGACTGGGCGAGACAGCCCTGATCAGCCCTGATCACTGGCCAGGCGAAGGGACCCCATCCATGCATGAATTTGTGCACCTGGCCTGTAGATTAAACATAATCCCACAATAGATAGGTGTGTAGATACATAGACAGATATGTAAATTTTATTTAATGGGTTAAACCTGGTAGGGTACAAACAGAAAACCTCTTTTTACCACCTTCTTCAGATTGGATCTGTCAACTCTCCCTTCTCCTCCCCTTGATGGGTGGATCACATTGCTTTGCCAAGTCACTTTCAGCTATAGCAACCATTTATCCTCTCTCCTACTTCAGCACTGATCCAAGGATTAGAGACCTACAAGGGCCAGGAGCCAGAGGGAGGAGACTTTTGTTCTTTCTTGCTTTACCTCCTCCCTCCTTCTTCTGGCTGAGACAGGAGGTTAAGTTCAACTAGCAAGAGGGATGTGGGAAAAAAGAAAAGGCTTTTTTACTCAGCTGATGCCCTTGTGTCAATTACCAGCTATCATGACAAGCAGCCAAAATCTAGTTCTCTCTCATGGGGTAAAGAACATTATTTTCATCGCTATTTAGAGACACCTGTGTACCTCCATGGGCACCATCTTGACACCAAGGATGTTCTAAAGGATACAAACACTCCCCTTAGTATCTACCTTTGGTGGTCCACCCACAGCTTCTTTCTACTGAAGCCCCTCCCCAGAGCAAGCAGCCCTCTTGGGTGAGACACTTTAGAAAGACATTAAGACCTTCCTCCGTGTCTACTTGGCTCACAGAACTCACAAACCTTTGTCCCCTCCTATTCCCATTTCTGCCCTATCTCAGGCAGCCTCCCAAAATCAGGACTGTCCAAGTTATAGGCAGTCACCAGTTTTAATCTGCCTTATATTTGTCCCCAATGTCCTGGGCACAGGTATCCAATTCTCATAAAATCTCTCAAGTGACCCTTGCCAGTTTGGCTCAATGGATAGAGCATTGGCCTGCAGACTGAAGGGTCCCAGGTTCAATTCTGGTCAAGGGCACATGCCGAGATTGTGGGCTCAATCCCCAGTAGGGGGTGCAGGAGGTGAGCTCAATTCCCAGTAGGGGGGTGCAGGAAGCAGCCAATCAACTATTCTTTCTCATCATTGATGTTTCTCTCTCTCTCTCCCTCTCTCTTCCTCTCAGAAGATTCAAAGATCCATCTACTACAAACTACCTTCAAAGAATCCTCCCAATCATGTACAGGCTGTATGTAAGCAGGCTGCTGCTGACAACATATACTGGGCTGGGCTGGTCCAATATCTCACAACAAGCCTTCTGGCACATCACCTAGCACCTCTTTTGAAAATGTGGTGGTACTTGATTCTCACCTTTGAGGATCAAGCCAGAATTCCATGGCAACAGAAAAGTTGTCATTCCACCAGTTATGTACATATGCTTTTACAAAAATGGGATTTTATGTATATATTAATAAACATATGTCTCAAAATATATTGGCCTATTTATGTCCTTGGTATTAAGAGAAATAAAAATATGAATATGATAAAGTCTCTGTCCTTTTAGAGAGCTTGCAATCCACCAGGGAAGATAAGACATAGAATAAATAACTGTGATAAAAAGCATTAAAAGCCCAGCCACTGTGGCTCAGCATTTGAGCATTGGCCCAGGAACCAACAGGTCCCAGGTTCAATTCCCAGTCAGAACACATTCCCGGGTTTCAGGCTCAATCCCCAGTGCAGGAGGCAGCTAATCAATGATGTTTCTCTCTCATTGATGTTTCCATCTATTACTCTCCCTTCCTCTCTCTCTAATAAAATCAATTAACAAAAAACATATTTTTAAAAAAGTATTACAAATGCCATAAAAGTGACAAAAGCAAAGCATTATAAGTGATATACAAACAGAACATTGTTTCCAGTGCGGAGTATAGAGGACCATTTCTCAGGAGAGCTTAAATTTCAGCCAGATTCTGAAGAATTGGTAAATCTCAGTAGTGTAAAATGGAGGTGGGAGAACACATATTCCAGAGACAGGAACTTCACGAGCAAAAGGGCAGAGACTAAAAAGCTTGACTTTTCTTCAGGGAATACTGAGTAGTCTAGTTTCCTGGGGAATACAATATTGTGGAGTAAAACTGTGACAATGTCTTGGGCCCAGGTCACAAGGGATAGCTAGAGAACTTAGACTGGTTCATTTGGCAGTAGGGAGTCACTGAAGAATTATGAATTACAAAGAGGTACCACGCTGTGAAAGGAAGGCCGTAAGGCAAGAAAGAATCATGGAAGCATAGGCAATAATCCCTGCCTGAACTAGAATGGTGACAGGGGAAATGCAAAGGGACGCACACTGGTTCAGGTGGCAATCCATAACCTTTCAAGTAGTCAGCCCATCAATCTCCCTGATAAGAGCAGTAAAGCCTCGCTGGAGAGACTGGCTTCACTGTCCGCCAGTAATGAAGGATTTGCACTGAGAATACGAATTCCCACCTTCTATCCCTCTTAAGGCCAGGGTAATGCATTTTCAAAGAGGCTGTCTAGTGTGAACAGTCAGGCTGAAGTCATGGAAAGAAACCAAGTTAACTAGCTCATACGGGAATCCAACTCACCAGCAGAGACAAAGAGCCACAGGCACAGTCTACAGGCTTAAATTACAGGACCGAGGAAATGGATGGCAAATGGACTAACATCTTCTTGAACCTGCCTCCCTAATAAAATTTCCCATAATAGCAAAACATTGAAATGACAATGGTAAGTAATGATCTCTGCTAATTGAGAAGTAACAATAAATGCTACCTATGGATTATGAATATTTAGACACGTGGCGCTAATTTGAAGTGCTATATAGCACTCAATTTCTGTACTAAGTGCCCTAATAACATGTCGATGTGACCAGGAATTCATGTTGTAGGCTGCCTTCATTTTTATTATCATTAAAACACCAAGTTTAATGGATGCTTTGACTTTGCAGCACCCTAAACCGAATCCAACACCCTGTAGCTATCTTGATGTTTTACAAATTTCACTTTGATGCCAGATATAATTAGTAATCAAATGTTTCAAGATTAGGTCAAAGGGGAAGTAGAAAGGAGTAGACGCTATCATTGGCAAAATGAAGGTCATCTTTATAGAAGCAGGAATACCAATTGTGATGTATAGCAGAAAAATAGATGAGCTTCTTGGATGGTACTGTACTGCCCTCTGGAGGCACAGCAACATACCTATCACATGCAGCAGGGTTAAAACTGTTAGAACTGAAAATCTAGCAAGTAC
Organism: Eptesicus fuscus; assembly: GCF_027574615.1. Taxonomy (NCBI): domain Eukaryota; kingdom Metazoa; phylum Chordata; class Mammalia; order Chiroptera; family Vespertilionidae; genus Eptesicus; species Eptesicus fuscus. The sequence continues at coordinate 9,352,097 of NC_072474.1, read as the reverse complement.
AATTAAGGTAAACCAGAAAAGATATGAAATTCTAGAGTAATCTTTTCCAAGATCTTCTGCCTCAACAGAAAATAAAATTGGCATCTGAATCAAAAATAAAGGTAAGGGTGTTTTGAAGTACAGGATATGCATTTTCCCAGAAATCTTGAAATGTAAGGGCAAGAGAATTAACAACGGAACTTGAAGTAGTATGAAGATCAATATATACGTGGGCAAAAAGAAATTGAAGGAGGGGACAATAAAAGGAAAAGTTTTCTGGGAAGGCAAGGGCCATTAATGACTTGAATAACAAAAGATAGTTCAAAAGATGGGGGGTGGGAGAAAATGAGGAGTTTCAGTTATAAGGAGTAGGTTCTGAGACCTAAAGTACAACATGGTGACTACAGTTGGTAATAATGCATTGTGTACTTGAAATTTGGTAAGAAAGTAGACTCTAGTTCTCACCACACACATGCCAAAAGAAATGATAAATTTGTTAGGTGATAGATATGTTAATTAGCTTGATTGTGGTAATCATTTCACAATATGTACATATATCAAAACATCACATTATATTTTTTAAATATATAGTTTTTATTTGTTAATCCTACTTCAATAAAATGAGAAAATAATATATGGGCTGTGAGGCTAGATAAATTCCTTTCCCCAGGCAAAAATTAAGACCCAAAAAAAAGGACAGCCTTCACAACGTCTTTGGTCATTTTGGAGGGGATGAGGGTGTTAATCCTCACCTGAGGATATTTTTTCTATTGATTTTTAGAGAGTGGAATAGAAGGAGGGGGAGAGAGAAAGAGAAAGAAACATCAATGTGACAGAGACACATCGATTGGTTACCTCCCACATGTGCCCCAACCAGAGTCAAGAACAAACCTGAAAGCCAGGTACGTGCCCTTGACCGGGAATCGAACCTGTGACCTTTTGGTGTGTGGGCTGATGTCTACCACTGAGCCACACTGGCCCAAGGGCATATCTCTGCTCATTTTAAATAATGCCAAGATTTCTCTCCTATAGCAGATGCCTCTGAAGCCTGAGTCACATCCCCTCAGCCTACTCCTGATTCCAGCAGCAACTTTGGGGGACAGTCTAGGTGAGCTTAGACTAACCCAGAAGTAATTGTACTAACAGAATGTTGGAATATTCTTTTAAAGGTCAGCTGAGGCACCAATTCAGGGATGGTACTCTGCAAGATAGGTACTCTGTTCTCCAGGATGCAGTACATGAGTTCAACCTATGGCTGATATAGATATCTATGACCCAGTAGCTGAATATATAAGTACAGAACCAAGAGGAGGATGTAGTATTGGCCCATCTCTCCATCACTCTACTGACTCCATGAACAGAATGTGGCTTTCCTCTTCACCATCCTGGGCTCTCTGATCTTCCACCCTGGTTCTCAGCAGGGAGCGGGGGGCCGGGGGGAGGACGGCATTTCCACCAGGAGGCATTGCAGGACTGTGCTGAATCTGAAGCTACAAATAAAGACCTGATCGTTTTGGGATCCTTATGCCAGTGGCCCAGCAGACGACACAAAAAGTTACTATGTTGCCCGGCTGATGTGGTTCAGTGGTTGAGTTTCAACCCAGGAAACAAGAGATCACTGGTTTGATTCACATGCCCAGTTCACATGCCCAGATTGCAGGCTCAATCCCCAATGGGGGGTGGCATGCAGGAGGCAGCCAATTGATGATGTTTCTACCCCTCCCTCTTTCTCCCTCTCTAAAAAAATCAATAAAAACATATTTTTTTAAATTTACTATATTGCAGAGGCAATGAACTCTGATTATCATGAGGAGCCAAGGTTGCTGCTATGTGATGGGAGCATGGAGAGGTATATAAGTACCTGGGAGAAACCAAGATGGCGGCATAGGTAAGCACCTAAACTGCTGCCTCGCACAACAATTTCAAAACTACAACTAATGAATCCAGATTCATTGGGGGAGAAACTGGACTGTCTGGCAGCAGGCAAAACTCGAGAGCGGCTTTCTCTCAGAGGTGCTTGCAGAAATTACTGAGGGACACTGAGACCAAGGGGCCTCATAGGGCAGGGCTGATGGGAAGCCAAGACTGTCTGCTCAGCCCTGAGACTCCGCCCCATCCAAGCTGAGCACAGAGGCTTTTGCAATGTTGCAAGTCTGTCCCATAAGGCTATCTCCAGCACAGAAGTTCTCCCGGCATAGACACAGCTGATCCTCAAAGCCAACTGGCCTGGACGTCAATTCCTCCCAGTGATACCAACAACAATCAAGACTCAACTACAACAAGGCTGTACACACAGTCCACAAAGGGTTGCACCAAGAGTGTCCACCTCAGGTAACTGGAGAGGCCGACCCACTGGGCCCTATAGGACACCTAGCACACAAAGCCACTCTATCAACTCAGAGAAGCAGCCAAAATGTGGAGACAAAGAAACAGATCACAAACGAAAGAAATGGAGGAAAGCGAACAACTGGATATAGAGTTCAAAACCACGGTTATAAGGTTTTTCAAGAATTTCCTAGAAAAGGCCGATAAATTTAGTGAGACCCTCGAGGATATGAAAAAGGACCAACTAGAAATGAAACATACACTGACTGAAATAAAAAATATTATATAGAGACCCAACAGCAGACTAGAGGACCGCAAGAATCAAGTCAAAGATTTGAAATACAAAGAAGCAAAAAACACTCAGCTAGAAAAGCAAAAAGAAAAAAGAATCCAAAAATTTGAAGATAGTGTAAGAAGCCTCTGGGACAACTTCAAGCGTACCAACATCAGAATTATAGGGGTGCCAGAAGAAGAGAGAGAGCAAGATACTGAAAACCTATTTGAAGAAGTAATGACTGAAAACTTCCCCCACCTGGTGAAAGAAATAGACTTACAAGTCCAGGAAGCACACAGAACCCCAAACAAAAGGAATCCAAAGAGGACCACACCAAGACACATCATAATTAAAATGCCAAGAGCAAAAGACAAAGAGAGAATATTAAAAGCAGCAAGAGAAAAACAGTTAGTTACCTACAAGGGAGCACCCATATGATTGTCAGCTGATTTCTCAACAGAAACTATGCAGGCCAGATGGGAGTGGCAAGAAATATTCAAAGTGATGAATAGCAAGAACCTACAACCAAGATTACTCTACCCAGCAAAGTTATCATTCAGAATTGAAGGTCAGATAAAGAACTTCACAGATAAGAAAAAGCTGAAGGAGTTCATCATCACCAAACCAGTATTATATGAAATGCTGAAAGGTATTCTTCTTCGGCTGCCGTCTAATACTCTTCCCCTAGAATGAGTGGTATTCCTTCGGCACCACCCTAAATTAAATTGATCCTAACATCAACCTGCAGGTGTCTAATTTCTGTCCTTCAACATGTCAGTAAAACACACATGAATAACAATGCCATCCCCTATCTATTTTAAAATTTAGAACCAAATGTGATAACTGCCCCAGTGGCATTTTCCAAATCCAAGCTCCCCCATTGCTGTCACCTATCATGACCATGGCAGAGAACTGGTATTATCTGAGAAAAGGAGGGCAGACCAAAACAAACAAACAAACAAAAAAAGACTCTCTGTGGTTTCTGTCTTGCCAAGATGCTGGTCAGTCCACCCTAAACATTTGGAGACTCAGCTCATAAAATTAAATGCAACTGAATTCAATTAAGTCCAAGGCTTACAGAAACTCAAGGTGTCGGTAATTTGTGAAGTTGCTGTTATCTTCTTTTTCCCTGGGGTCCAAGGAGAAGCAAGAATCTCTGCCGAGGGCTTCTCACCAAAACTTGATTTTCCTTAGATTTTTCATTCCCAAGGCCTTAGTTAATCTTCACTAGTCCAGGGGCAAAAATAAAAGAAAAAATCCTAATCCCTTGCTACTGTCTAGTTTCCCATTGCAAAAGAACCTGATCTTCCTTGGAGAACAAAACTTGCCCTTGCTGAAAGACCAGAGACACAGGGTGAGGAGGAGAATGGGCTTGTGCTATCTAATTGTAAAGTACATTCTCACAAAGCCTGAGCACCGAAGCTCTTCCGTTTTGACGCTGGTTTTCTCTGATCCCAGAGAGAATTTGCCCTCTCCCTATGTATTCTGTTCATAACATCTGACGCTGTCTCTGCAAGACTACAAGCTCCTAAAGAGGTTCTCCTCGCCCTGAGAAAATACTTCTCTCCCCTTAGCAAGACCAGATCCCTGCTTGCTCAATCAAACCTGTTCTGACCCCAAAATGAACCCTTTTTTTTTCCCAACCCCAGCCACGGCCCCATGCCAGCAATACCATCTGCTGAAGCTGGGCTGCCACAATTGAAGCCTGCTGCTGCATACCATATAAAAGCTTAAGTCTTCCCACACAGCATGGTGACTCTAAACTCCAGGCTCTATGTTTATACTCACTCGGCCCCACAGTGAACAGCAACATTTAGGCATGCAAAGTGAGGTGTGAATGACATTAGGCTGGTATTAAACTCAGATCCTGCCCTATCCTCACCTCTCCTGCCTGCACATTTTCCAACCATGAGAGCTATAGTTAAGAAACAGTAACCGGTGGGGAAATTACTCCTTTATTAACAGCCAAGCCAGCACCCAATAACTCCCAATGCTGAGGTCTGACAGAAGCTGGGTTGAAGAATGTGGCTTAGTCCTAAAGGTTTACAAATCAAAAATGGCAAGACTCACAGAGAAAACAGACCCTGCCATTATGTAACCACCCAGTTGCAGACATGAAATGGAAGAAAAAGATAGACAATCTTGTCTTGACAGTTCAACATGACAACTCAAGATGCAAAAGACGTGGAAAATGCCTGGCCTCTTCTAAAAAGACAGGACCTGCTTGGTTGTGTTTACCACATCAGGGTAGGATAAACAAAACAGGACACCACTCATAGGTATTGACATTTTTTTAAAAATTTTTTATATATTTTTATTGATTTCAGAGAGGAAGAGAGAGGGGAAAAGAGATAGAAACATCAATGATGAGAGTATCATTGATCGGCTGTCTCCTGCACGACCCCTACTGGGGATCAAGCCCGCAACCTGGGCATGTGGCCTTGACCGGAATTAAACCCGGGACCTTTTGAGCATCTGCAGGCCGACACTCTATCCACTAAGCCAAACCAGTTACCTCAAAAATTAAAAATCGAATTGCCTTATATCCCATTGATTCCTCTTTTGGGAATTTATCTGAAGAAACCAGAAACACTAATTCAAAAGAATATATGTACCACTATGTCCATTCCAAGATTTGGAAGCAGCCCAAGTGTCCTTCAGTAAATGAATGGATAAAAAAACTGTGGTTTTACACAGTGGAATTCTACTCTGTTGTAAAAAGGAAGAAAGTTTTACCTTTTGAGACAGCATGGATGGACCTGGGGAACTTTATGTTCAGTGAAATAAGCCAGTCAGAGAGGACAAGTACCATATGATTTCACTCATATGTGGAATTTAATGAACAAAATTAAGTACCAAGCAAAATGTAAACAAACTCATAGAGAGCAGGTTGACAGCTCTGGCGTGGAGGGGAGTTGGGGGTGATGGAGGGATTGAGCAAAAAAGAAAAAGAGAGAGAGAACTCATGAACATGGAAAACAGTGTGGTGATTGTGGGGGTGGTGGGAAATAGAGGGGGAAGAGGGCATAGAGGGAATAAATGGTGATGGGAAAAAATAATTTTTTAAGTAATAAAATAAAAATAAATAAATAAAAAGAGAAGTTATCTGTTCCACACAGACCCAAAATATGGTGGTGTGAAAGGCACAGAGTAACTTCAATAAATAAATATCCATTAATAAAGGAAGAAAATAGGAAGTCACTAAGTCACTGAAATTATAAAATACAGTTGGGCATATTCTTTCAGTTCATTCAGTTCATGATTGGGGCCTAATCCTGCTTAATAGGAAATGATTTTCCATTTTTGGTTCTTCCCTCTGAGATCTTGGTTTTGCCCTCCAAGCCATTCTTCCTTTTCCTTAGAACTATACCATTTCTTTTTTTTTTTAATTTATTGGGGTAACATTGGTTAATATGATCATATAAGTTTCAGGTATGGATTTCTATGTTACAGGATCTGTATATTGCACTGTGTGTCCACCACCCAAGTCAAATCTCCTCCCATCACCGTATATTAGGACCCCCATCACCCTCCACACCCTTCTCTCTGGCAACCACCACACTGCTGTCTGTGTTCATGAGTTGCAGTTTTATATCCCACATATGAGTGAAATCATATGGTATTAGCTTTTTCTGACTGACTTGTTTCACTTAGCATAATGTTCTCAAGGTTGTTGCAAATGGCAGTATTTCATCCTTTCTTCTGGCTAAGTAGTATTCCACTGTGTATATGTATCACACCTTCTTTATCCAGTCCTCCATCGCAGGACACTTTGGTTGTTTCCATGTCTTAGCCGTGAATAATGCTGTAATGAACACAGGGGTGCATATATCTTTGAGAATACATTATTTTGACATTTTCAGATATGTACCCAGGAGAGGGATTACTGGGTCATATGGTAGCTCTACTTTTAATTTTTTGAAGAATCACCAGACTCCTTTCCATAGTGGTTGTACCAGTCTACATTCCCACCAGCAGTGAATGAGGGTTACCTTTTTCCCCAAACCTCTCCAATACTTGTTATTGCTTGTCTTGCTGATAATAACCACTCTAGCAGGTGTGAGGTGGTATCTCATTGTAGTTTTGATTTGCATTTCCCTAAATGCTAGTGAGATTGAACATATTTTCATCTATCTATTCGCTGTTCTTAGGAGAGGTGTATTTTCAGGTCCTCTGCTCACTTTTGGTTTTGTTTTGTTTTTTGAGTATTTTATATTTTAACTAGAGACCCGATGCACAAAATTCGTGCAAGAGTAGGCCTTCCTTCCCCCGGCTGTCAGCACCGGCTTCCCTCTGGCACCCGGGACCCAGACTTCCCTCACAGCCCCAGCTTCATCCAGAAGGTCGTCCGGAAGGATGTCTGGTCTAATTAGCATATTATGCTTTTATTATTATAGATATTTTTTTATTATTCTTTAGATCTTTCTTGTTGAAAGTATTATAGATGTCTCCTTTTATCCCCCTTGATCCCATCTATACCAAATCCACCCCTGCCAAGGCCTTCACCACACTATTGTCTGTGTCCATGGGATATACATATATAAATACAAGTTCTTTGGTTAATCTCTAACACCCATCCATCCCCACCTTTCCTCTGAGATTTGACAGTTGGTTCCATGTTTCTATGCCTCTGAATTTATTTTGTTCATCAATTTATTTTTTTCATTAGATTCCACATATGAGCGAGATCACAAGATACTTGTCTTTCTCTGACTGGCTTATTTCACTTAGCATAATACTCTCTAAATCCCTCCATGCTGTCTCAAAGGGTAAGAGATCCTTCTTCTTTACTGATGCATAGTATTCCATGGTGTTAATGTTCCACAGCTTTTTTATCCACTCATCTACTGATGGGCACCTGGGCTGTTTCCAGATCTTAGCCATTGTAAATTGTGCTGCTATGAACACAGGGATAGATATATTCTTTCTGATTGGTGTTTCTGGTTTCTTAGGATATGTTTCTAGAAGTGGGATCATTGGGTCAAATGGCAGATCCATGTTTCATTTTTTGAGGAAACTCCTGTACTCTACAATGGCTGCACCAATATCATTCCCACCAACTATGTGCTTGGGTTCCCTTTTCTCCACATCCTCGCCAGCACTTAGCATTTGTTGATGGTAGCCATTATGACAGATGTGAAGTGATAAATAGGTGATTATCATTTTGATTTGCATCTTTCAAATGATTAATGACTTTGAGCATTTTTTCTTATGTCTCTAGGCCATCTGTATGTCCATTTTGGAGAACTGTCTATTTAGGTCCTTTGCCCATTTTTTTAATTGGATTGTTTGACTTCCTTTTGTTAAGTAGTATGAGTTCCTTATACATTTTGGATATTAACCCTTTATCAGATGTATCACCTATCTACATAAAAGACTAAGTGACCAACCGTACGTCCGTCTGACCATCTGGTACATATGACACAAACTGGCAATTTAAAAATAAACATTGACTCGCATGTTCGCGACACTATAAAGCTCTCGCTGGTGCCAATCACACGCAACAACAGAATGTATTGGAAGACCAAGTATTGGCACTTTGTTATTGTTATATCATGCTGTTGTTGTTTATTCATTAATCAATTTATCAATCATTATTTTTATCAATGTTGTTTTTTTCTTGTTTTTGTTGTTTTTATATCATGTCTTTGTTTTTATATCATGTTGTTATTGTTTATTTATTAATAAATTTATATATTATTTTCATATACATTTTACTAATTTTATTTCATCTCTGACACTTCTATTATAGAGAAAGGGTGAATAACAATATTAAAATATTTTGTATTTTAATTTTATACTATATTATATATACTATTTTGACATGTAATTTTTGGCAGTAACATAATTACCACACGAATATTTCTTCTAATTAATTTCCTTTCAATGTGCATGAATCCGTACACCAGGCCACTAGTTGGCAAATATATTTCCTATACAGTGGGCTCCCTTTTTATTTTGTTTGATGATTTCATTTGCTGTGCAGAAGCTTTTTATTTTGATACTAGAGACCCGGTGCATGAATTCGTGCACCAGTGGAGTCCCTCGGCCTGGCCTGCGGGATTGGGCCAAAAATGGCTCTCTGACATCCCCTGAGGGGTCCCAGATTGCAAGAGGGCACAGGCCAAGGGACCCCACTGGTGCACAATCAGGGCTGGGAAGAACATGGGAGGTTGGCCAGCCAGAGAGGGCTCCAGGGCATGCCTGGCCCGCCTCGCTCAGTCCCAATCAGCCAGACCCCAGCAGCAAGCTAACCTACTGGTCAGAGCATCTTCCCCCTGGTGGTCAGTGCACATCATAGCGAACAGTTGAGCAGCCTTAGCATATCATTAGCATATTACACTTTGATTGGTTGAACAGACAACCAGACGACTGGACACTTAGCATATTAGGCTTTTATTATATAGGATAGTCCCATTTGTTTATTTTCTCCGTAGAGTCCCTTGCCCTAGGAGATATATCGGCAAACATTGCTACAAGAGATGTATGAGATTTTGCTGCCTATGGTTTCTTCTAAGATTTTTATAGTTTCACGATTTACATTTAAGTTTTTTTTTATCCATTTTTAGTTTATTCTAGTATATGGTGTAAGTTGGTGGTCTTGTTTCATCTTTTTGCATGTGTCTGTTCAGTTTTCCCAACACCATTTGTTGAAGAAACCATCTTGTCTCCATTGTATGCTCATGCCTCCTCTGTCAAATATTAATTGAGTGTAGTAGCTTGAGTGGATTTCTGGGGTTTCTATTCTGTTCCATTGATCTATATACTAGTTCTTGTGCCAGTACCAGGCTGTTTTGATTACAGTGGCTTTGTACTATAACTTGATATTTGGTATTGTGTTTACTCCAACTTTGTTCTTCTTTCTCAAAATTGCTACAGCTATTCAGGGTCCTTTATAGTTCCATATAAATTTTTGTAGTATATGTTCTAGATCTGTGAAATATGCTGCTGGTATTTTAATAGGGATTGCATTGAATCTGTAGATTGCTTTGGGTAGTATAGACAATTTAATGATGTTAATTTTACCAAGCCATAAACACTGGATATTCTTCCACTAGTTTATATCTTCCTCTATCTCTTTTTCAATGTCCTGTCATTTTCTGAGTACAAGTCTTTTACCTCCTTGATTAAGTTTATTCTTAAGTATCTTAATTTTTTTGTTTCAATGGTAAATGGGATTGTTTTTGTTTTTGTTTTTGTTTTTGTTTTTTAGTTTCTCTTTCTGAGAATTCATTATTGGTGTATAAAAATGCCTTCAATTTCTGTATGTTAATTTTGTAGCCTGCTACATTGTTGAATTCATTTATTAAATCCAGTAGTTTTTTGGTGGAGTCTTTAGGGTTTTATATGTACAATATCATGTCATCTTCAAATAAAGACAGTTTTACTTCCTCCTTTCCAATTTGGATGCCTTTTATGTTTTCTTCTTGTCTGATCACTGTGACTAAGACTTCCATACTATCTTGAGTAAGAGTTATGAAAATGGACACCCCTGTCTTGTTCCTGTTCTTAGGGGTAATGGTTTTATGTTTGCTCATGAGTATGATTTTGGCTGTAGGTAAGTCATATATGGTCTTCATTATGTTGAGGTATGATCCCTCTATTCCCACTTTGCTGACAGTTTTTATCAAAAATGGGTGTTGGATTTTGTTTAATGCTTTTTCTGCATCTATTGCTATGACAGTGTAATTTTTGTCTTTCAATTTGTTTATGTGATGTATCATGTTTATTGATTTACAAATATTGTGCCAGATGTGCATCCCTGAAATAAATCATACTTGGTCATGATGTATGATCTTTTTTTAATATATTGCTGGATCCAATTTGCTAATATTTTGTTGAGGATGTTAGCATCTATATTCATCAGGGATATTGGCCTGTAATTCTCTTCCCTTGTAGTGTCTTTATCTGGTTTTGGTTTAGGGTAATGCTGGCCTCATAAAAAGAGCTTAGAAGTGCTCCTTCCTCTTGGATTTCTTAGAATAGTTTGAGGAGGATGAATGTTAGTTCTTTGAATGTTTGGTAAAACTCCCCTGTGAAGACATCCAGACCAGGGCTTCTGTTTGATTGGAGGTGTTTTTGTTTCATTTTGTTTTTTATCACTGCTTAAATTTCATCATTTATTATTGGCCTATTCAGGTTTCTGATTCTCCCTGATTCAGTTTTGAAACATTGTATTTTTCTAGGAATTTTTCCATTTCATCTACATTGTCCATCATGGTATCTATATATATAAAAGGCTAATATGCAAAGTGTCTCCTCGGGAGTTCAACCGGGAGACCAGGAGCTCGATCGCTCACTATGATGTGCGCTGACCACCAGGAGGGCAGCGCAGAACATGGTGGGTGACCAGCTGTGGCAGCGGGGTGCTGAGGGAGCAAGGGAAGGAGGAGGCGGGGAGGCGAGGAGGTGGGGAGGCGGGGAGGTGGGGAGGCAGGGAGGCAGGGAGGCGGGGAGGCAGGGAACCTGACCGACCCTGATTGCCAGCCAGGCCTAGGGACCCTACCAGTGCACAAATTCCGTGCACCAGGCCACTAGTGTTCTTATAATCTGTTACTGTGATCCCTCCAATGTAGCTTCCACATGATCTGCTACCATATTTGTAGCCCTCCTCTGCCCACTTTTTGATTGGGTTGTTTGTGTTTGGTGTTGAGTTTTATGAGTTTTTTTATGTATTTTGGAAATTAAACCTCTGTCAGAGCTACTGTTTGCAAATATTATCTCCCATCTGGTTGGCTGCCTCTTTGTTTTGTTAGTTTCTTTTGCTGTGCAGAAGGTTTTTCGTTGGATATAATCACATTCAATTTATTTTTGCCTTTACTTCCCTTGCCTTTGGGTCAAGTTCCTAAAACGTCCGCTACAACCAAGGCCCATAAGTTTGGTTCCTATATTTTCTTCTATGTAACTTATTGTTTCAGGTCTCATATTTAGGGCTTTGGCACATTTTGAACTAACTTTTGTATATGGGGGTCAAAGTGTAATCCAGTTTCATTCTTTTGCATGTGGCTTTCTAGTTTTCCCAGCCCAGCACCATTTATTGAAGAAACTAACTTTACTCCACTGTGTTTCTGGCTCCTTTGTCAAAAATTATCTGACAATATACACATGGTTTTATAGCTGGGTTCTCTACTCTGTTCCATTAATCTGTGTATCTCTTTCTCTACTAATAACATGCTATTTTAATTATCATTGTTCTGTAGTATAATTTGAAGTCAGGTAACATGATACCTCCAGCTTCATTCTTTTTTCTCAGGATTGCTTTGATTATTTGGGGTTTTTTGTAATTTCATACAAATCTGATGATTTCTTGTTCTATTTCTTGAAAATATGACATTGGCATGTTGATGGAGATTGCATTAAATATGTATATTGCTTTGGATAATATGTCCATTTTAACTATGTTGATTCTTCCAATCCATGAACATGGGATATTTTTCCCTTTTGTTGTGTCTTTTTCAACCTCTTTTATTTTTTAAATATATTTTTACTAGAAACCCGTTGCATGAAGTTTCGTGCAATAGACTTTCCTTCACCTGGCTGCCAGCACCAGTTTTCCTCTGGCCACCCACCAATCGGAGCACCTCCCGAAGGCTGAGGGCGGGACTCGGGAGGCACTCAGATCAGGGGGTGGCCAGAGGAAAACTGGTGCTGGCGGAAAACTGGTGCTGGCAGCCACGCAATCGGCCACCCCAAATTCCGCTACCAGCATCTTCTGCCGGCCCCATGGGTCCTCCTGCACCGCCGGCTGTTTAGGCCGGCTGGAGGAGCGGGGGCGGGGACTCGCGAGTCCTTGTCCCCCCCCCCCCCCCCCCCCTCCTACTGCCAGCCAATCGGCCACCCTGAGTCCCGCCCCCCGCACCTCCAGCCGGCCCAATCGTGGGCGTAGCGGAGTGATGCAATTTGCATGTTACCTTTTTATTATGTAGGATTTATTTCAGAGAGGAAAGGAGAGGGAGATAGAGATAGAAACATCAATGATAAGAGAGATTCATTGATCAGCTGCCTCCTGCATGCCACACACTGGGGATCGATTGAATTCACAACCTAGGCATGTGCCCCAACCAGGAATTGAACCATGACCTCCTGGTTCATAGGTCAATGCTCAACCACTGAGTAACACTGGCTGAGCCAACCTCTTTTACTAATGCTTTGTAATTTTCAGTATATAGGTCTTTCATGTTCTTTGTTAAATTTATTCCTAGGTATTTTATTCTTTTGGTTGCAATTGCAAAAGGAACTGTTTTTTTCTTTTTCTTTTTTTATACTTTTCTGAAGTTTTGTTGTTAGTGTAAGGAAGGCAATCGATTTTTTTTAAATATATGTTTTATTGATTTCAGAGAGGAAGGAAGAGGAAGAGAAAGATAGAAATATCAATGATGAGAGAGAATCATTGCTCGGCTGCCTACTGCATGTCCCCTTCTAGAGACAGAGCTTGCAACCCGGGTATGAGCCCTAAGCTGGAATTGAACTGTGACTTCCTGGGTCATAGATTAATGTTCAACAACTGAGCCATACCATCCAGGCAAGGCAATGGATTTTTGCACATTGATTTTGTATCCTGGAACTTGACTGTATTTGTTTATTGTTTCTAATAAGGTTTTTGGTGAAGTCTTTAGGGTTTTCTATATACAGAATCACGTCGTTGACAAAAAGTGACAGTTTTATTTTTTTCTTGCCTATTTGGATGCCTTTTATTTCTTTCTCTTGCCTTATTGTTCTGGATAGAACTTCCAGCACTGTGTTAAATAAGAGTGGACATCTTGGTCTTGTTCCTGATCTTAGAGAAAAAGCTTTCAGTTTTTCACCATCGAGTCTGATATAAACTAAGGTTTTATCATATATGGCCTTTATTATGTTGAGGTACTTTCCTTCTGTTCCTATTTTATTGAGTGTTTTAATCATAAATTCATGTTATATCTTATCAAATACTTTTTCTGCATCTATTGATAAGATCATATGATTTTTATCCTTTCTTTTGTTAATGTGGTGTATTACATTGATTGATTTGAGTATTTTGAACCATCCTTGTGCCCCTGGAATGAACCCCACTTGATCATGATGTATTATTTTTTTATGTACTCTTGTATTCAATTTGCTAGTATTTTGTTTAGGATTTTTGTATCTGTATCTGTCAGATACTGGTTTGTCATTTTCCTTTTTTGTGTTATCCTTGCCAGATTTTGGTACCAAGGTTATATTGGCCTCATAGAATGTGTTAGGAAGTATTATTTCTTCTTCAATTTTTGTGAAGAGTTTGAGAAGGATTGGTTTTAAATCTTTGAACCTTTGGTAGAATTCACTGGTGAAGCCATTTGATCCTGGACTTTTATTTTTTGGGAGGTTTTTGTTTTTGTTTTTGTTTTGTATTTCAACTGACACTCTATTTCCAACTTTTATGTTATACATGGTATTTCTCTGAGTGAGGGGGAGGTTTTTTATAGTTGTTTCAATTTCCTTACTGCTGGTTGGTTTATTTCGATTTTCCAATTCTTCATGATTTAGTCTAGGAAGGTTATATATTTCTAAGAACTTATCCATTTCTTCTAGGTTATTGAATTTGGTGGCATGTAGTCTTTCATAATATTATAGTATGATCTTTTGTGTATCTCTGATGTCTGTGATGACTTCTCCTCTCTCATTTCTGATTTTGTTTCTATGGAGCTTTTCCCTTTTTTCCTTAGTGAATCTAGCCAGGGGTTTGTCAATTTTATTAATCATTTCAAAGAACCAGCTCTTTGTTTCGTTTCTTTTTTTTTTTTTTTTTTTTTTGTATAGTCATTTTGTTCTCCATTTTGTACAATTCTGCTCGAATTTTTATTATTTCCTTTCTTCTGCTGACTTAAGGTTGCTTTTGTTCTTTTTTCTAGTTCTTTCAGATGTGATGTTAGCTTGATTACTTGGGATTTCTCTTATTTCTTGAGATAGGCCTGTATTGATATAAACTTCCCACTTTTTACTGCTTTCACTGCATCCCAGAAGACTTGATATGTTGTATTGACATTCTCATTTGTCTCCATATATCTTTTGACCTCATCTGTGAAAGCCGCAACCTGCACAGCTAGGGTTCAGGATCTGGAGAAGGGCCGCACACAAATGAAGATACTAGACAAGAAATATGAATTTGGAAATTACAGGGGGCCAGGCGGAGAGTCTTTCTCTAGTGGAAAGGCTTCACTGGAGCCCAGGCCCGGTTAGCTTTTTATTCACTTTTAGAATACACATCTCGCCCTTAGTCAGGCAAGCAATTCCGGTAGCAGACAGACTATCTTAACGGTCAGTAAATATTAGCAAAGATTTACTTTGAGACTATTAGGTCAGGAAATTGCATGAGCCACCATTGTCTCGACAGAACAATTGGTGCATAGCTTTTAGCCATTGCCAAAGCTCAAGGTCCATCAGCCTTCTGGGTTCCCTGTTTGCACTTTCATGATAGTGTAGACAATGCATAGCTTTTATTTCTTCTTTGACCCAAGCATTTGTTAGTAGTATGTTGTTTAATCTCTACATATTTGTGGGTTTCTTTATTTCCTTTTTACAGTTGATTTCTAATTTCAAGGCGTCATGGTCAAAAAATATACTTGGTATAATTTCAGGTTTCTTGGATTTGTTGATGCTAGCTTTGTGAACCAACATATGGTATATCCTTGAGAATGTTCCATGTGCACTGGAGAAGAATATATAATCTTCTATAAATGTCAATTATGTTCATTTGGTCTAGTGTTTCATTTAAGACTGATATTTCTTTATTGATTTCCTGTCTAGAGCTGTCAATGGAGTATTAAGGTCCGCACCTATGATTGTGTTTTTGATCTGTTTCTCCCTTTAGTTCTGTGAGTAGTTGTTTTTATATATTTCGGTGCTCGTTCTTTGGGTGCCTATATATTATGAAGTGTTACGGGTTTTTTTATATAGTGTCCCCTTTTCATTATAAAGTGTCCATCCTTATCTCTTATTATATTTGTTATCTTGAAATCTATTTTGTGAGGTATAACTATGGCTACACCTGCTTTTCTGTGGATGTTATTTGCTTGGAGAATCATTGTCCACCATTTTACTTTGGTTTTTTTGTTTCTTTGTTTTTAATATTTTTTATTGATTTCAGAGAGGAAGGAAGAGGGTGAAAGAGATAGAGGTATCAATGACGAGAGAGAATCCTTGATCGGCTGCCTCCTGCGTTGCCCCCTCCTGAGAATGGAGCCCACAACCCAGGCATGTGCCCCAGGCATATGTACCAAACTGTGATCTCCTGGTTCATAGGTTCACACTGAGCCACTGAGCCACACTATTTTACTTTGAATCTATCTTTTCTTTACTCTTTAAATGTGTCTCTTGTAGGCAGCATATAATTGAGGTTTGTTTTTTGATCCACTCTGGTACTCTGTGCCTCTTTATTGGTGAATTCAGACCATTTATACTTAGGGTAATTATTGCTGTATTAAGATTTCCTAAAGTCATTTTATCTTTTGTTGTCTGGTAGCTCTGTACCTCCATTGGTTCTTTCCTTTGTGTTTCTGTATGTTGGGTTTTGTTGTTGTTGTTGTTTGTTTGTTTGTTTGTTTGTTGTTTTGGTGGTATTCCATACTTCTTTCCTCTTTTTTTAAGCTATGTGTCCTGGTTTGTGGATGTTGTGTGTAGTTACCATTATGTTTATAAAAAATAAAGTTGCATATATACAGGTTTTTTTTTTCTTTTGAGTGCATCTGATCTTCATCCTCCTTTGCCAGTTCATATCTATGCCCCCTCCCCTTTTATGTTTTTGTTGTCACAAATTATCCCTGCTTATGCTGTATGGTTTTTGGTGATCTTATATGTAGTGTTGTGGCCTTATCTTCTTTGTTACAGGTAGAATAATTCCCTACAGTATTTCCTGCAATGGAGAATTTCTGGTGATAAAATTCCTCAGCTTCTCTATGTCTCAGAATGTCTTTGTTTCTCCTTCATATTTAAAGTATAATTTTTCTGGATACATTATTTATAGCTGGTAATTTCTCTTTTTCACATGTTTAAATATTTGGTTCCACTCTTTTCTGGCTTGTAGAGTTTCTGCAGAGAGGTCAAATGAAATTTTATTTTGTAGGTAACTGCCTTATTTTCCCTGGCTGCTTTGAGAATTTTTTCTTTGTCATTAATTTTTGACAGTTTTAATACAAAATGCTTTGGAGAGGGCCTCTTTGGATTGAAGTAACTAGGTGTTCTGTTTGCTGCTTGGATTTCAGAATCTAGTGTTTTCCATAGGTTTGGAAAGTTCTCATCCACTATTTGTTTGAATAGACACTGTTCCCTTCTCCCTCTCTTCCTCTTCCAGAATTCCTATTATTCTAATACTGCTTTTTCTGATGTAGTCATATAGTTCTCTTAGAGCTCTTCCATTTTTCTTTTTTTTTTCTTTTTTTTTTCTTTTTTTTTAATTTCTTTATTGATTAAGGTGTCACATATTTGTCCTCATCCCCCCATTCCCATCCCACAACCCTCCCCCCAGATGCCCCAACCCCCTGTTGAACTTAACCGTTGGATAGGCTCATATGCATGCACACAAATCCTTTGGTTGATCTCTCCCCCCTCCTCCCAACCTCCCCTATCCTCCCTCTGAGGCCCGATAGTCTGATCAATGCCTCCTTGTTTCTGGTTCTGTTCTTGTTCCTCAGTCTATGTTGTTCATCATTTCCCCTAGATGAGCGAGATCATATGTCACTAGATATGTACTTATAAGAACTGAATGTGAGACGAGCAATAATAGTTATGCTGACAGGCAAATGAATCAGTCTGTAGTGAGTTTCTTTCTGGACCAATAGTTCTTTTGAGACCCAATTTCAATGTCCACCAGTTCCTTATGTGTACATGTCAGCACTGACCCCTCAGCTCTGGATGGTGGACAAATGGTGGTAATGGAGGTCCGACTCCCTCTGGTTTGGTCTCGGCCAGACCCAGGGGCACAGCTTCACCCGGACTAAGGGGCACGTGGCCTCACCCAGACCCAAGGGGCGCGTGGCCTCACCCGGGCCCAGGACCCAGCCTCACCTGGATGGATCCAGGGGCACACAGCCTCACCCGGACCCAGGATCCGGCTTCACCCGTACCCAGGGGCGCAAGGCCTCACCCGGACCCAGGGGCACATGGCCTCACCCGGGCCCAGGGACCCAGCCTCATCCGGGTCCAGTGGCGCTTGGTCTCACCCGGACCCAGGGACGCATGGCCTCACCCGGACCCAGGGGCGCGTGGCCTCTCCCAGACCCAGGGGCGCGTGGCCTCTCCCAGACCCAGGGGCGCATGGCCTCACCCGGACCCGGGACCCAGCCTCACCCGGATCCAGGGACACATGGTCTCACCCGGACCCAGGGGCACGTGGCCTCTCCCAGACCCAGGGGCGCGTGGCCTCCCCCGGACCTAGGTGCGCGAGGCCTCACCTGGATCCAGGGACACATGGCCTCACCCGGACCCGGGGGCACGTGGCCTCTCCCAGACCCAGGGGCATGTGGCCTCACCCGGGCCTAGGTGCGCGAGGCCTCACCTGGATCCAGGGACTCATGGCCTCACACGGACCCAGGGGCGCGTGGCCTCACCCAGGCACGGGACCCAGCGTCATCCGGGTCCAGGGGCACATGGCCTCACCCGTACCTGGCATCCAGCTTCACCCGGACCCAGGGGCACATGGCCTCACCCGGATCCAGAATCCGGCTTCACTTGGACCCAGGGGCACGTGGCCTCACCCAGACCCAGGGAAGTGAGGCCTCACCTAGACCCAGAGGCGTGTGACCACACCCGAGCCCAGAGGCGCGCCACCTCGCCCGCACCCGGGTCCCAGCGGGGTTTCATCTTCTTGATCCCAATTCCTGTTGGTCAATTCCCTCTCAGCAATTCCTTCGGCCATTTTCCCAGAGCTCCAGGACGGCTGCTGTAGAACTCATTGGGCAGCGGCTTGGCGAAGCTCCGGTGTGCCCGGTGCACGGCGGCGGGCTGGTCCGGTGTCGCTGCGTCGGCCCTTGGTTCTGCAGCGGTGGCCGGTCGCCGAGCGTGCGCACCTGGCCGCTTCCGGGGCATTGAGATTCTTGAAGGACTCGGAGGTCAGCAAGCACGGAGTCTCCCACCCCATGTCTCCCAGGGGCTCGTCTGTCCGTGCTCGGCAGCCAGTGGAGCCGTCCCCTCAGCCGGAGACCGCCGGGGGAACTGCGCCGAGCACGTTCCAGGCCGCCATTGTGTCGCCTGAGCTGTAGTTCTTAAAGTGTGGTCTTTGGGTCACCGGCATCAGCATCATCCCGCATACCCCTCTTTTATTCTAGTTGTAGAGCGTCCGCTCAGCCAGCCCTCTGGTGGTTCTGGATGGTGTCTGCTCTGCTCTCCCATTGTAGTCTCAAAGTTGTTGTGGTAGGCAACAATCAGGCTTCCGCCCTATGCCTCCATCTTGGTCCTCCTTTGTATAGTTAAGTCTTGATTGTTGTTGGTGTCACTGGGAGGAATTGTCCTCCAGGCCAATTGGCCGTGAGGGCCCTCTTTGTCTATAAAGGAAGAGTTGCTGTGCAGGAGACACGTTTATGGGCCGGGTCTTGGTGCAGCAAGGCTTTGGCGCTCACTGAATCTGCCTCTCGAATGTGTTCCTTATGCGCGTGGTCGAAATCTGGTTTCATCCCACACAGACCACCAGACGCCCTCGTTTCTGGGTCTCCAATGGGGTGTAGGTCAGCTACTGCCTGAGGCACTCAGCAGGGATTACTGCAAAAACTGTAGTTTCCTCCTCCTGTCTGAGTGGCCCTGGAGCAGTCCGACTAGAACCGCAGTTCATCTGGTCAAGCTGCCAGAGGGCAGGCCACCCACATGCACAAGCCGTTGCTTGGAGCGCAGATGCACCTGCAAGACTTGCGGGGCGGGTCTTCAAAACGTGAGGGGCGGGTCCCAGGGCGGGGCGGGTCTCAGGGCGGGGCGGGGTCTCAGGGTGCCAACAGGCCATGGCGCGGCGAACCGCAATGGCTGCAAGTCTGCTCCTTCTGCCTTCCACGTTTCTAAGCCCTCTCGTTCCGCACTCCAGCACAGCAAACACTGATTGCTGGGCGCACCTCTGCAAGAGTCCCGCCTCTCCCCGCAGGCGTCTGGGTCTCCCGCGCGTCCCCAGAAGCTGGATTTCAGGGTGATGGGGAGCTAATCACCCCTAGGGTTGGAACAAAAGCCGCGCGTCCCTTCCCCCGCCACCAGCCCGACCCACGCACCTCCGCACCTCATCCCCTCCGATTTCGCTGGTTTCCTCTTCACTCTTAGCTGTAAATCTACCATTCAGCCATCTCTCCTGTAGTTCTGGGTGGCAGACGCTCTGTCCTCCAGTCGTGCCCCTGAAATTGCTGTGCGCGGCGCAGTTCGCAGTTCATTTGTTTAACTTTGCCGCCTTCTTGGTTCTCCTCTGTCAAAATGGCTAGAGGACTTGAATGTAAGATGGGAAATCCTAAGAATCCTCCAAATCGGTGTTGGCGGCCTCTGGGCCCCGAGGATCTCCCTGGGCAGCTCGGCCAGGTCGGTGGCGCGGATGAGCCCCTCCTGCAGAAAGATGGTCTCTTCCTTCACCGAGAGCCGCTGCGCTGAGTCCGCGGCCGCCGCCACAGCAGCTGCCACGGCACCCACGAGCCCATGGCCCCGGCTGCGGTGCTGACTGAGAGGAGCAGCCGCCCGGTCTGGGGAGATGCGAGCAGCAGTCGCCGCCCTCACCAGTCCATGTTTCAGTTGTATTTCCGAAACTGCCATGCGAGGCAACAGATCAGCCTTTCACCTCCGCCGCCATCTTGCCCCCTCTCCAAGAAATCCCCATTTTTCTTTATGCTTATGCCTCTCCCTTCTTCCCTCTGCATCATTTCTAGATTCCTATTTTCAATATCACTAATTTTTTCCTCCATCAGGTTGGCTCTGTTTTCTATGCTCAGTAGTTCACTCTTAATCTCCTTAATTGCATGTGTCATTTCCAGGATTTCTGATTGGTTCTTTTTTAAAGTTTCAATCTCTTTGGTAAAGTACCTGTTTTGTTCATTGATTTGTTTCTCAGTGCATAGCATTGCCTGTCAGTATTTTCTCGAATCTCATTGAGTATTTTCAGAACTGTGATCTTGAAATCTCTATCATTTTTATCACATATTTACATATGTTCCAGTTTGCTTTCTGGGAATTTTTCATTTTCTTTCTTTTTTTTTAATATATATTTTATTGATTTTTTACAGAGATGAAGGGAGAGGGATAGAGAGTTAGAAACATCAGTGAAAAAGAAACATTGGTCAGCTGCCTCCTGCACACCCTCTACTGGGGTTGTGCCCACAACCAAGGTACATGCCCTTGACCGGAATCGAACCTGGGACCTTTCAGTCTTCAGGCTGACACTCTATCCACTGAGCCAAACAGGTCAGAGCTTCATTTTCTTTTTGATCATCCTCATTACTGTGGTCATTCATGGTATTTGCTGTTCTTCTTAGTCTAGGCACGTATATCTATTTATATTAATGTCTTATACCAGCTTTCTCTGAAGAGATCTTTCTACTATTTCCCGTAGATGGCACTGAATCACAAGATTTTTTACACCCATGGTCTCCTAGATTTGCCCTCCATGGCATCCTTAAGCCTGTACAGCCGCACTGTTTAGGGATGGAGTTTATTTTGCTCTCACCATAATGGTGACCCCTGACCTCTTTGGGGTCCCACCACATGCACCCCACCTGTGGATCAGTCACTGAGGGAAACAGCAGTTCTACTGCAATAGTTCTTGGTTTGCAGGTAATGCACTCCTTGACCCGAAAACAAAGGGAACAGCGAGTTTTAGGAGTCCAAGTGGTGGCAGAGCTCTGTAGTTCCATTTCTTTGTCTGAAACCCCACTACCCAGTCCCACAGTGGAGAGCCTCATGGCAAAACCCAATGCTCTGTCAGATGTCTGTTTGCTTAGTCCCTGTTCCATCCACTTGCCCTGCTGGACTGCCCCCTGCAGCTCTCTGTCCTTCCTGAGGGAAGCGCCTGCTACCACCAGCTTCCTCCCCTCTCCAGGCTGAGCCACAAGCCCTTGGCTGCAGAGCTGCATCTGTGGGCCATCTGAGCTTTCCACCCTTCTTGTTTGCCCATTTATTCCTGGTTGCCTGCCTTTAGATGTTTCAATGTGCAGGTCTCTCAGGTGTGCCTCTGTATTGAGCAGGGAATTCTTCATTGAATTATAATTGGTTAACTTGTTAAAATTTCAGGGAAAGAGCTCAAGGGGATCTCTCATGCCACCATTACTCTGTCAGTCAGAATTATGCCATTTTTGAAGCTGTGTAGCCTACTCAGCCTGCTTCCTGCCCATAGATGGCTGAAAGTCCAAAAGTCTCTCTTCATTTCATGCAGTCTCTGTTTTGGTTTTGAGGGGTGGGGTGGGGGATTTAAGTCCATGCTGATATAATTACTGTACAAATTTCATGGATTTTTTTTGTGTGTATCAATTTATATCCTATTTCATAGATAAAAGTAACATCCACAAATTCCTTCTAAATAAGTCCTTTTCTATCTTGGGCTACCTGTGAGGTTGCTGTGGGGCAATATCCCAAAGATTCTTAGAAACTGTCGTGTTTAAGAGAGAGAGGCTATACTCTAAGTCTTTAAGAACCTTACAAGCCCTTTTATCTGTTTCTGAACTCTTAACAGAAAGTTATATAAACATAACCTTGGCCTCATCTCTACCTTGAATCCATGCTTTTCTAACAGGGCCTTAGATTTGATCTTTGTCCTGAGGTTGTACTTTACTTTGAGTATGTTCTGCTGGGAGAAACTAAGGATGGGAAATAGTTTCATTTTCAGATCTTGTTCCTGTAAATTCTGTTTGAAATTGAATAGTTCCTTCTCTAGTATAGCTTTGTCTATCCATACTTTATGATTCACAGTTAAAAACAAACAAAAACCAGTTAACCCGTTCAACATTCTATCTCAAAATCTCCTAAGCAGGATTCATCAGTTCATTAAATACATAATTATCCACATTATAAAATTTTCTAAAGCAGGTGTCCTCAAACTACGGCCCGCGGGCCACATGCAGGTGTTTTTTCCATTTTGTTTTTTTACTTCAAAATAAGATATGTGCAGTATGCATAGGAATTTGTTCATAGTTTTTTTTAAAACTATAGACCGGCCCTCCAACGGTCTGAGGGACAATGAACTGGACCCCTGTTTAAAAAGTTTGAGGACCCCTGTTCTAAAGCATGTGCCATGACACAACAAGATCCTCCATCATGTTCCAGTAAAATTTTCCTTACTTTCCTTTAAGTCCTCATTGACACCTTCCTTCATGGCCGTGAGGATTCTACTAACAGTCTTCTCAAAGTCCTTTCAACTTCTGCCTGACATCTTGTCACAAAGCCAATGCCACATTTTAGGTTTTTTACAACAGCACCCAAAATTTTGTTCCACTTATCTAATGTTGTGTAACTACTTCAAAAAATAATTGCTTAAACCAATGATTTCATTATATCTCACAATTAAGAGAATCAGAAATTTAGGCAGATTTTGGCTAGGTTATCTTTCCACTCCTTGTGGCATCAAAGGAAGTTACTCAGTGGTATTCACCTGGTAAATGAGAGGCTTAGTGGGGTTCAAGACAGCTACACTCACATTGAAGTATGGTAGTAGAAACTGCTGTTTGGGTTCTGTACTTATTTGTTTGATAAAACAATAGAAAGTTATTTTGATTTTCTGAACTTATGTATGCTATCCCAATACTCCATTGATGATGGTTTGAATATCCCATTGATTGTGATCTCACTGGTCATCGAAGCACATTCTTCTGGGAACCAGGTCAGCTCAATTATCCTAAATTGTCTCAGTAGCTACAGATAACTGAGTTTCGGTTGACTCAGTGGTCCCGGAATCTGGACAGCACAATTATTCTAAATTGCCCCGGTGGTCCCAGATAATGTGTTTCTGTTGATTCAGTGATTCGTAGATACTTTAGATAACTAACTTGCTCAATTTCGCTTCTGTAAAAATGCTTTTCACAAAACAGGTTCCTCATTCCAGACCCAAAGATGTAATCGATACTTTTGTGATATTCTGCCAATATAAGCCAGATGTGGCAAGCTGTTCGGGGCTGCGAGGTCTGGAGCACTTTAGCCCCTCGTATGCCGCCAGCTTTTTAATAAATGACTCCATAATTCGACTTCTTGAGGCATCCTTTGTAAGATGGGGGTACACTACAACAA
Source organism: Eptesicus fuscus (assembly GCF_027574615.1). NCBI lineage: Eukaryota > Metazoa > Chordata > Mammalia > Chiroptera > Vespertilionidae > Eptesicus > Eptesicus fuscus. Next base: position 9,328,339 of record NC_072474.1, on the reverse strand, counting down.
CAGATCTGATGCCATGGCAAGAGTGACTAGACTGCTTGGCTTCTGTTGACCAGAATGTGGCCTCACCAGCCTGTTAAGTTTTTGCTGGAGGATAAGGACAGTAGATAGCATAATAAATGCGAGAAGTTCGTCTGAAGGCTGATGGACATTTTCAGCAGGGCTGAAAATCTGCCTATTATTACCTGCTGCTGAACAGCTATAGGCATTTCCCCTAACCTGATCATCTTTTCCTGTTTATCAAACCTTACCTTTGATATGTATATCTGCTTTCCTAAAGGGCCAATGTGTTTTTCAGTAAATAAAAAGCCGTGGGTCCGGAGATTCGGGGAGCTTAGTCACTAGAGCTAAGTTTCCGTCTGGCTCCCCCAAAATGCCTTCCAAATTTATATTTCTTGTCTAGTCTCTATTCATTTATGTGCAGCCCTTTTCCTGATTCCTGAACCCTTGCTGCGGAAAGACTGCAGCAAGTTTTCTCACCTGCTGACTCAGAGCTCTAAGAATAAGTGTTCTAATGAATAAAATACAAACTTCATGGTCTTTTAGGAACTAGCCTCAGAAGTCATAGTGTTTCATTTCTGCTGTATAGTATAGGTCAAAGAAATCGTTAGTCTACCCAGATTCAAGAAGAGGGGGCAGTAAAGGTAAAAAAAAAAAATTGTACAGCCATTTTTAAAAACAACATAGCAGATCTGTACTACAGGGAAGTTCTTCAGGCTGAAGTGAAATGATACCACATGGAAACTTGGATCTACACAAAAGAATGAAGAGCACCAGAAATGGTAAACATGTAGATAAATAAAAAGGATATTTTTTTAATTTCCCAAGTTCCCACATAGCATTAAAAATATATGACAACCACACACAAAAAAAAAAGCAGGAGTTAATAACATGGATCTGACCAATGTGAGGTTGGAGTATTGGTAATGTTCTGCTTCTTGGTTACATAAGTGTGGTAATTTAAAAACATGTCCACAGATCCTTTGACACTTCTCCCATCAGAAGGTGAAGTCAAATTCCTTCCCCTTGAATATTGGCTAGCCTTAGTGGCTAACCTCCATTAGACAGAAAGCACTGGAACTGACACTACATGATTTCCAATGCTAGATTAGAAAAGGCATTAGAGCCCAGCCAGTGTGGCTCAGTGGCTGAGTGCCAACCTATGAACCAGGAGGTCACGGTTCGATTCCTGGTCGGGGCATATGCCCAGGTTGCAGGCTCAATCCCCAGGGTGGGGCAAGCAGGAGGCAGTGAATTGATGATTTTCTCTCATCATTGATGTTTCTCTCTCCCTCTCCCTTCCTCTTTGAAATCAATAAAAATATTTTTTTAAAAAAAAGAAAATAGGGTGTATCGGGAGGAACCAAGATGGCGGCATGGTTAAACAACTAATCTGCTGCCTCACACAACAATTTCAAAAATACAACTAAAAGACAAAAACGTCTACCACCCAGAACCACGGGAAAGCTGGCTGAGTGGAAGATTTACAACTAAGAAGAGAAAGGAGCACAATCGCTGAAAAGCTGAGGTACGGAGGCACGCGAATCGGGCCGGCGGCGGGCGGCTGGGTGCGTGGCTTTTCTTCAACCCGCAGGGAGACAAGCTCCCGATCACTCTGAAATTCAGTTTCTGGGGACACTCGGGGGACCCAGACACCTACGGGGAGAAGCTGGACTCTCGGCCATCGGGTCGGAAAGTGAGAGTGACTTTTTTGCAGAGGTGTGCCCAGCAATCATTGTTTACTGCGCTGGAGCGCGGGGCGCAGGGACTTGGAAAAGTGGAAAGGCAGAGACGGCTGACGCCAGCCATCGCCGTTGGCCACACCCCAGCCTAGTGACGCCCTGAGACCCCGCCCAGCCCTGAGACCCCGCCCCTCACATTCTACAAACCAGCCCAGGCTCCACACAGCGGCTTTTGCATATAAATGGCCTGTTCTGGGGCAGCTCAACCAAAGTAACTGCAGCTCCAGTCAGACTGCTCCAAAACCGCCCAAGCAAAGGAGGAGAAAACTAGCCCTTGCTGTAGCTCCTGCTGGGGGACACACAGTACACAAGGGTACACCAAGAGTGTCCACCTCAAGTAACTGGGAGGCTGACCCATTGAACCAATAGGACACCTCGTACACAAAACTACCCTACCAACTTAGGGAAGCAGAGAATATGAGAAGGCAAGGAAATAGATCACAAACCAAAGAAATGGAGGAAAACATAGAGTTCAAAACCACGGTTATAAGGTTTTTCAAGAATTTCATGGAAAAGGCCAATAAATTCAATGAGACCCTTGAGGATATGAAAAAGGACCAACTAGAAATTAAACATACACTGACTGAGATAAAAAATATTATACAGAGACCCAAAAGCAGACTAGAGGATTGCAAGAATCAACTCAAAGATTTGGAATACAAAGAGGCCAAGGACACTCCTCCAGAGAAGCATGAAGAGAAGAGAATTCAGAAAGTTGAAGATAGTGTAAGAAGCCTCTGGGACAACTTCAAGCGAACCAACATCAGAATTATGGGGGTACCAGAAGAAGAGAGAGAGCAAGATGCTGAAAACCTATTTGAAGAAATAATGAACGAAAACTTCCCCCACCTGATGAAAGAAATAGACTTACAAGTCCAGGAAGCGCACAGAACCCCAAACAAAAGGAATCCAAAGAGGACCACACCAAGACACATCATAATTAAAATGCCAAGAGCAAAAGACAAAGAGAGAATCTTACAAGCAGCAAGAGAAAAACAGTTAGTTACCTACAAGGGAGCTTCCATACGATTATCAGCTAATTTCTCAACAGAAACCATGCAGGCCAGACGGGAGTGGCAAGAAATATTCAAAGTGATGAATAGCAGGAACCTACAACCAAGACTACTCTACCCAGCAAAGTTATCATTCAGAATTGAAGGGCATATAAAGAGCTTCACAGATAAGAAAAAGCTAAAGGAGTTCATCACCACCAAACCAGTATTATATGAAATGCTGAAAGGTATTCTTTAAAAAGAGGAAAAAGAAGAAGAAAGATAAAAATTATGAACAACAAATACATATCTATCAACAAGTGAATCTAAAAGTCAAGTGAATTCAAAATCTGAGGAACAGAATAAACTGGTGAACTTAATAGAATCAGAGGCATAGAATGGGAGTGGATTGATAATTCTCAGGGGGAAAGGGGTGTCTGTGTGGGGAGTATGGGAAGAGACTGGACAAAAATCATACACCTATGGATAAGGACAGCGGGGGGGGGAGGTAAGGGCAGAGGGAGGGGGGAACTGGGTGGTGGGGAGATATGTGGGGAAAAAGGAGAAACAATTGTAATCTGAACAATAAAGATTCATTAAAAAAATAATAGTAATAAAATAAAATAAAATAAAATAAAAGGCACTAGAGCTTCTACTGGCTCTCTTTCTTTGGATACTCACCCTTGGTACCCAAACACCATGCTATGAGAAAGTCAAGGAATCACATGAAGGTATTCTGGTCACATAGGCAGCTAAGGTCCAGTCAACAGGTAGCATCAATAAGCAAACATGTAAGTGAAGGAGCCTTCCAATGATTCCAGCCTCCAGCCTTCAAATTATTCCAGCCAAGCTCTGACCAAACTGCAAATTCATAAGCAAAATATATATTGCTATTTTAAGCCACTAAGTTTAAGGGTGATTTGTTATGCAAATATACATAACTGGAACACACAAGTGAAATTTTGTGAAAATTCATCAAGATACATGCATAATTATTATATACTACAGGCCTGGTGCACGGATTTGTGCACCGGTGGGGTCCCTCGGTGTGGCCTGCGGGGATCGGCTGAAACGGGCAGTCCAACATCCTCCGAGGGATGTGGTAGTGCGCAATATGGCAGGCAGGCGGGGAGGAGCCCAGCCCAGGCCCTGGCCAGGTGCCACCCCGCTCTGCCGGCTCGCTGCCGCTCCTCAGCTGTGCTCCCCAGCTGTGAGCCTAGCATCTGGCACCCATCAGTCAGCTAAGCGATGCTCCCAGTGTGGGAGCACACTGACCACCAGCAGGCAGCTTCTGCATTGATCGTCTGCCCCCTGGTGGTCAGTGTGTATCATAGCGACCGGTCGACTGGTCATTTGGTCACTTAGTCTTTTATATAGATACCCTTTTCCTTATATACATGGTGTCCCAAAAAAATGTATATACACTTTAACAGCCGATAGCTCAATTGATGTTTCTTTCTTTTCATATTTAACCCATTGGAATTAATAATTATTAAAAATATGTATACAGCCCAGCTGGTGTGGCTCAGTGGTTGAGCATCAACCTATGAAACAGGAGGTCATGGTTCAATTCCTGGTCAGGGGACATGCCCAAGTTGCGTGCAGGAGGCAATAAATGATTCTCTCTCATAATTGATGTTTCTAGCTCTCTCCCTTATTCTCTGAAGTCAATAAAAATATATTTTTTAAATAAATAAAATAAAAATGTGTATACATTTTGGGACACTGTATATATTAGGCAGATTTGAATAAAATTTTGAAATAAAAATCATATGAAAATTAGCTCAAATTTCTCATCAAATTTTTAATATATTTTATATAAATTCAATATTTCATATCTCCCTCATACTTTGCCTTTTTTATAATTATATAATATAAAAAAATATAACAATATTTTTCACCACACTCTATAGAGACAACTCATAATCTCCAACAGTATGCCCTCACACACTGCTCAATTCTGACTATTTATTATGTGTGGATGTAAAAAAAGTTGGGAAGCACTCTTATGCAATAGCTGCCCAGCATCATTCCCTCTTTTCTGTCAATAGGGTTCCATTGCCTATTGGGGAACTACCTCACTTCTGATCAACCAAGGTAACGGAAACCTGATTTTCAGGTTTTTCTTTTTGTTTTCTTAATATATTTTTATTGATTTCAAAGAGGAAAGGAGAAGGACAGATAGAATCGTCAATGATGAGAGAGAATCATTGATCAGCTGCCTCCTGCACGCCCCACACTAGGGATTGAGCCCGCAAGCCGGGTATGTGCCCTGACCGGGAATCAAACTGTGACCTCCTGGTTCATAGGTTGATGCTCAATGACTCAGCCACACTGGCTGGGATTTTGGATTTTTCTTTAATTCTGTTATACCTTGCATCCTTCTAATAAATTTCTTATTTTAAGTTAGCAATATCTGGTCTCTAGTCTTTGCAATCTAACACTTACTGATATACACTGAGTGGCCATATTATTATGATCTCTGAAGGCATAATAATCTGGCCACTCAGTGTGTGTGTGTGTGTGTGTGTGTGTGTGTGTGTGTGTGTGTATTTTAGAGGCCCAGTGCATGAATTCGTGCATGGGTGGGGTCCGGCCAGCCTGGCCAGGGGGAGGGGACATGGGCGGTTGGCCAGCCTGCCTGCTGGTCGAACTCCTGGTCAAGGGGAAAATTTGCATATTAGCCTTTTATTATATAGGATATACACTGAGTGGCCAGATTATTATGCATTCAGAGATCATAATAATCTGGCCACTTAGTGTATATCTCCAATGGTAGAACACTGTGTAACATACAATTGAGAACAAATAAATATTAAGTAAAATGTTTATAAATGACATTGCACAACTGATTTACAGACAAAAGCATAAAGGCAACACAGTAGAAAAGAATAGCCTTTCAACAAATGTTTCTGAACAATTGATTATTCATAAATAAAAATTAGCCCTAGCCAGTTTGGCTCAGTGGATAGAAAGTCAACCTGGGGACTGAAGGGTCCCGGGTTCAATTCCAGTCAAGGGCACATGCCTAGGTTGCAAGCTCGATCCCCAGTAAGGGGTGTGTAGGAGGCAGCCGATCAATGATTCTTATCATTGATGCTTTGATCTCTCTCTCCCTCTCCCTTCTTCTCTGAAATCAATAAAAATATATATTTAAAAAATAAATTCAAGCCGTGGCCGGGTAGCTCAGTTGTTTAGAGTATCATCCTGATATGCCAATGTTGAGGGTTTGAAACCAGGTCAGGGAACATATAAGAATCAACCAATGAATGCATAAATAAGTGGAACAACAAATTGATGTTTTGCGCTCTCTCTCTCTCTCTCTCTCTCTCTCAAATAAATAAATTTTTAAAAATTTTTAAATTATGGATATGGTAAATTTTTTTTAAATTAACTCAAAATGTATCATAGACCTAAATATACAGTCTAAACAAGAAAAATTCCAGAAGAACACAGGAAAAGGTCTTTGTGAGCCTAGAGTAGGTAAAGATTTCTTATAAATTATACTAAAAGCACAACCATAAAAAATAGTTTGAACTTTATTAAAATTTAAAACTTACGTTCTTAAAAAATGTACTGTTAAGAGAATGGAGGTGGGGGAAGCCATATACTGGAAGAAAATCTTTGTAAAGCCTATATCTGATAAAGAACTTGTTTCCAGAAAATATATAGAACTCTGAAAACAAACAACCCAACTTTTTTTTTTTTATCCTTATCCTAGGACAGTGATGGGTAACCTTTTGAGCTTGGTGTGTCAAAATTAGCCAAAAAACTGAGCATAACTCGGGTAGTATGTCACTTTGAGGAAAAAACATTATTTCGCAAATGTTTCATCCTCAGGAGCAGCAAATGTTTCATCCTCGGCATGCGGCCGCCTTAGCGGCCGCGTGTCATCAGAAATGGCTACGCGTGTCAGTGCTGACACGCATGTCATAGGTTCGCCATCACTGCCCTAGGACATGCTTAGAGAGAGGAAGGGAGGGAGGGAGTGAGGGAGAGAGAGGGAGAGAAGAAGGGAAGGAGGGAGGGAAAGAAACATTGATTGGTTGCCTTCTGTATGTGCCTCAACCAGGGATTGAACCCACAACTCAGGTATGTGCCCTGACTGGGAATGAAACCAGCAGCCCTTTGGTGCACGGGTAGACATTCAACCAACTGAGCCACTCTGGACAGGCACAACCCAATTTTTTTTTTAATGGAACAAAGATCTGAACAGACACCTCACCAAAAAAAGATATACAGATGGCAAATAAGCACATAAAATGATGCTCAACTTCATTAATCACTAGAAAAATTCAACCCACAACAAGATATGACTATATACCTATTAGAACAGCTTAAATTAAAAACGATTGACATACCGAGTGCTGGTGAGGTTATGGAGGAAATGAAACTTGAACACCCTCCTAATGGGAATGTAAAATAGTACAACCACTCTGGAAAGCAATTCAGCAGTTTCTTACAAAGTTAAACATACATCTACCATGAGATACAATCATTCCACCTCTAGATTTTTACCCCAGAAAAAAATGGAAATATACAGGGTTGGCAAAAGTAGGCATTGTAACATTCCAATAAAGCTACTGCAATAATCACAACCTGCATGTCTTTATTTTACATACAAACAACTGTAAGTCTATTTTTGCCCATTCCTGTATGTCCATATAAACAGTTATATACACTGTTCATAGTAGCTTTATTGGTAACAGCCCAAAAGTAGATGCAATGCAAATGGCCATCAACAGGTAAGTGAATAAATAAATGACAGTACATCTACATAATGGAATACAGCAAAAAAACTAAAAGGAATGAACTATTGATACACAGAACAATGTGGATGAATGTCAAGATAATGATGCTAAGTATAAGAAACTAGACACCCCTCAAAAAATAATACATACTGTCTGATTCTACTTATATAAAACTTTAGAAAATGCAAATGAATCTATCATGACAGAAAATGGATCAGTGGTTGCTTAGGTGTGGAGGCAAAGAGGGATGGGGAAAAAGTTTAAAGGGACCTGAGAAAACTTGAGGATGATGGATCTACTCACTTGATTGTAGTGATGGTTTCAAGAGAGTATGCATATGTCAAAACTTATCAAATTATATACTTTAAATATGCTCCATATATTTGTCAATTATACCTGAATAAAGCTGTCTTTTCAAAAACTGCAACTCAGGTATCAGACTTTAAGGGGAGCAGAAAAGAAGCAGAATGAAAATCTGGGTTAAAGGCTTCAGTGAGGTTTGTGAGTTATCCAAGTATGCAAGGAATTCATGATTCCCCTCCCTAGCCAAGCCTCAGCTGAATTTAATGGGCCCTGCTATTCTCCAGAAATGGTAACAACCCCCATTACCGGGTCTGTTTTCTGGAAGAGAATGACCCAAACAATATAAAATGAATTCCATGTCTTATGAGAGATTGTCAATTACACATACAATCCAATTTATAAACATTTTAAAGAACTTTCTACTTGCAGAATGGTTTTAATATTGAGAGTGAACTTTAATGCATGTGAATTCCAATACACACTAGTTATTTAATGAGCCTCAGTTTCCTCATTTGTGAAATACCATAATAATAAAAAGCAGAGAAGAGCAGACTTTGACACAATTATTAATTCCTTTAGTTGGGGCAGAGCCATCTTTCTTCCCCCTCTGCTCTGAGAGATATCCATTTATTCCCATCTCCACCAGCAGTAATTAAGTTCAGTAAGTCAAGCTTCTCTCCCAGCCTTCATCCTTCCATCACGAGACTCCTTGAGAGAGGTCTGAGGTCCACAGTCTGGCTGACCATCACATTGGTCAAGATGGCATTCTACCTCCACCAGACTCAGCTGTGACTAAGGACCACAATAATGTGCTGGGCTGACACTGAGCTCTCTGAATTGTGTGTTCTAAGCGTTGCACTTCACTTTCCAGACAATCATCTGTTGAATGACTAGACAGGGAAAATCTCAACATTATCCCATTTCTAATTGTAGGTGAAGGTAGTTTTCCAGGGTGGTCTGTGTTCTACAGAAGCAAAGCCATGTGGGCTTTGACTCTTTAAGGAAGAATACAAGAACCAGGGCCTACTGAACAGCTATTATGGTTGAGCCCACAGACTACAGCATTAAGCAACTCGAGCTTAAATTTCTAGCTGTCACTTCATGTGTAGAGCCTTATCATATCCAAACCAAAAATTTTTCATCAGATATTAAAGCTTTCTAATTTATTTAGATGGTGTTAACTTCTATTATAAATTACAGCATTTTGACCAAGCATTACCTTCAACACTATAGACAGCATTTAACACACTAATTCAAAATTTTCCTAAACAGATACTTAAATAAAAAGCTTGAATAATTAAAACAAACTGAGAAAACAAAGCTTTCCCCCTCTAAGTTAAGAATTTGAGAAGGCAAGATCTAGAATCAAACAAATCAAGGAAGGTCCAAAAATGGTACAAACTTCAAAAAGCCTAACGGGCTTGGCACTAAGCTCCACCTCCGTGCAAACCCTGCCCACTTTGACTGCTCCACTTTTCCTCCCACACTGGAACCACGCCCCTCTCTACGAGGTCCCGCCCCCCGCACCTGATGTTCGCTCCCATTGGGTGAAGCTGAATGCTGTGTACACCCCCGACACACGCACGTTTGACTGGGGCGTCTTCGCGCCTGCGCAGCAGCACCGTCGGGCGTCTGGGAACTGGGGGCTGGGGGAAGGGAGGCGGAGGTCAGGCCGAATCTTCCTCCGTAATAAGCAACGCGTCCCGCGGTCCTGGCTCCGTGGATCCGGTCGGATCGGGCCTGGGCGCCGGAGCTGCTGTGGCTCCCGCCGCGGCGGGTGCGATGGAGGCCGTGCCGGAGCCCAGCACTCTCGCCGGGGGAGGCCGAGACAGCCGGCGGTTCTAGTACATGAGTCGGCGGCGGCGGCGGCGGCAGCCCGGGCTCTCCATGAGCGAGCGGCGGCGGCGACGGGTGCGGTGGCACCGGCGGTTTTCGGTCCCCGAGGAGGTACGAGGATTCGGCTTCCTGGCGGACGGAGGCTGCCGGGTGTGGGAACGCCACCCGCGGCCCAGTCCTCTAGCCCCTGGCCAGCAGTCCCAGGCGCCCTGCGGGGCCACTGCCCGGGCGCAGACGGGCGTCCAGCCTTTGACACCGGCTTCTGTCTCGGGGACCCGCCCGCATTGCGGAGCCAGTGCTCGGTGCCAGGCCTTCCAGGGTGCGGGGGGCAGGGGGCAGGGTGGGCGCGGCCGGGGGGCTGAGCTGGGTGCCCACCGCCCTCCCGGCGGGTACCGCGCTCTCCCCCCTCCGCCCCGCGCCGCTGGGCGGTGGGCGCGTGGCTGTTTTTCATATTATTTCAGAGCGCTGATTCCAGGCGGGACCTTTAGGACCCCGAGCTTTTAGGGAGTCCGGTATTCAGTACCTTGGGGAAATGGTCTGGTTTTCACGACCAATGTGGAGTACAGATTGTCACCCTTGGAAATGACCGCAAAAAAAAAAAAAAAAAAAAGGTGGTGCTGTGCCCAGGAAATACCGTGAGAGATCAGAGCAGTTCAGCAGGTTTATTCAAACTGGAGGGCCTGTTGAGGCAGGAAAATAAAGACAGCAGGATAACTCCTCCAGGATTTCCAACACAATGCCTAATGAACAATCTTAGAAGGTGTGGCGAAAACAGGTCAGGGCTCTGAAGGCATTTCTTCATCTTTTTAAGTAATTTTTAGTTCTTTGGGACACATCACCACATTAGTGTTGATACTAGATTAAGTGCCGTCTTGTTCTTCCAGTCCTCTCTACCCCCCTCTTTTTTTTTTTTTTCCCTGAAAAAGGCTAAAGAAGTTTCATTGCAAATATATAAAATTGTAGTTTAATTCTCTTAAAGTATAAAGGTTGCTTTGTAGAGCTGTAGTTACTCTTCATTTGGTCATGCCCAAAAGATAATTTGAAAAAAAGTACTAGAGATTAACCATTCCTTTTCAATATAGTATGTAGGAGTGTGAACTCAAGCTCTTGATCCTATGTCTTTGCTACAAAGTTCTTTAAAATTCAACAGAAATAAATCAAATCATGAAGAAATTTATTTTCATTTTTAAAGTATTTGAATGCCCTATGATTTTTTTCAAATCTGTTCTGGATATGTTTGTGTTTTCCTAGGTTCCAGGTTTACCACGCCCTCTTATTCCTAATTGGTTGACTAGAGCCAACCTGTTACTGACTATATATAAACATCTACATTTCAGACTAAATATAGTATTGAATACTTTAGAGTGGAGGATATCTTTCTTCAAGCCAAAAATACCGTGTGTTTATATATCATATAACTGAATTTTTAGTCTACTACTGTTGTAAAATCAACTTCAACTAAATTTTTCACGCAAATAAAATATACAGGTCCAAAGTATTGAGTGTTGGATTCATGTTATGTTTGGGAGGGTGTGGCACTTGAAAGGATGGTCAAAATAAGACACTGACCTCAGTCACTCACTTCTCTTTTCCTATTCCTCAAATGCTTCCCTTTTTTCATGAAAAATATACTTTTCCATAAAAATAATATATTGGAAAGTACTATGATGTTTTTAGTTGACATTTTTTATCCCAAGTAAAGCAGTTTTCTATTCAGTTTTATTAAGACATCATTCTTTAATTTTTTAAAATTTTGTCCTATATATCATACATGTGACATGAACATGTTTGTTAGAATACTGTCAGTGACTTTAAAAACAGAATACTTAGCTACCCTCAAAGTTGGGGGAAGGATATGTACCAATTTAAACAGAGAGGACACCTCATTTCATTCCCAAATTGTGCAGAGAAGGGAATCAGGATACTGACCAAGTTCTGAATCAAATCTTCACAGCATGAAAAAAAAGGGGGAAAAAAGTCTTCACAGCATGGCCTCAAATTGTAGGATATATAGCATGGTCCTAGATTGTAAGTAAAAATCCCAAAGTACATATAAATAATATTTGTATTAGCTGTGCTACTATTCAATTAAGTTCTCACAATTACTCTTCCTATGTTATCTTTCATAGCTAATTGGTCATCATTCTGTAGCCCAAATAAGAGTTCCATTACAGTTCATTTTATAAGTAAAATCACACATATTAAGAAAATGAAGCACAGCTTGTATTTTGGAGGGTGGAAGAAGTTTACATTAGGAATACACAAAACCAAATTTAGATTTTATCGTTAAATAGTTTTACCTTCATTTAAGATTTCTTATTACAGGGTTTTCCTATATCATCAAAAAAAATCTGTGGTATAATATAAAGGCCTCTCAAAAAAAAGGTTGCAGTTTCTTTTTTTTCCATCTTTATTGTTGAGAGTATTACAGATGTCCCCTTCCCCCCATTGCCCCCCTCTACCCAGTTTCCACCCACCCCAGGCCTTCACCACCCTGTTGTCTGTGTCCATGGGCAATGCATACATGCATATAAATTCTTTGGTTAGTCTCTTCCTGCCCACTCCCCCAGACTCCTTACCTCCAAGATTACCTCTGAGATGTGCCAGTCTGTACATGTTTTCATGCCTCTGGTTTTATTTTATTCATAAGTTCATTAGATTCCATATATAAGTGAGATTGTGTGATATTTATCTTTCTGACTGGCTTATTTCACTTAGACTAATAGTCTCCAGGCCCTTCCATGCTGTCTCAAAGGGTAAGAGATCCTTCTTTTTTAAAGCTGCATAGTATTCCATGGCTTAAATATACCACAGCTTTTTTATCCACTCATCTACTGATGGGCACTTAGGCTGTTTCCACATCTTAGCTGTTGTAAATTATGCTGCTATGAACCATAGGGGTGAATATATTCTTTCTGGTTGGTGTTTTGGAATTCTTAGAATATATTCCTAGAAGTGGGTTTTCCTATATCACAAATAAAAATCTTCAGTATAATTAATATAAAAGCCTATCAAATAGCCATTCAGCACCTCAAAAAAAAGGTTGCAACTTTTTAAGTGGTCTTTTCAAAGACCATGTATATTGCCCCCAAAATGACATAGCTAGAATTGTCTTAAGATATTTTTGTTGCATTGAGAGGCCATCTAACCAAATTTAATTTAAATCTTTAGATAGCTTTATTTTCATTTAAACATATCATATGTAATCACATACATGTTCTACTTTTAATTTTTAAAATGCAGGATGAAGACACTGTTTGAAGAGATCAAAGCATCAATTAAAAATAACTATAATCAAGATCGCTCATTTTGGAGGCCTGTTCTTCCTTGGGGAGGTGTTTTTACTATCAAAGCTGGCCGCAAAGCAGTATCCTGTACACCACTCTATGTTGAAATAAGACTGAAAAATACCTGCACCATAGATGGATTCTTGATGTTATTATATGTCATTCTTCATGAAAATGAAAATTTTCCCAGGGAACTCTCTCTTCATTTAGGTAGAGAGTTTGTAGACTGTTTTCTTTATTTAATGGACACCTACAGTTTTACAACTGTGAAGCTACTTTGGATTTGGGACAAGATGGAAAAACAGCAATATAAATCTGAAGTTCATAAAGCTTCATTAATAATCGATTTGTTTGGGAATGAACATGATAATTTTACAAAAAATCTCGAAAATCTCATGTCTACCATACAAGAGAGTTACTGTTCCAATTGGCGATGCCCAATTCGAGTGCAGGAAGATCAGCAGCGTACAATTAATATAAAGTAAGTTCCTCTAAAAGTCTTTTATCTGCTCTAAAGTTTGTTTTATCACTTTTTAAAAAAATTTTATTTTTTTTTGTTAATCCTCACTTGAGGATAATTTTTCCATTGATCTTTCAGAGAGAGTGGAAGAGAGGGGAAGACAGAGAGAAACATCGATGTGAGAGAAACACATCAATTGGTTGCTTCCTGCAGGCTTCACGACCAGGGGCCGGGCCGGGGAGGAGCCTGCAACCAAAGTTCATGCCTTTGACCAGAATCAAACTTGGGACCCTTTGGTCCGCAGGCCAATGCTCTTTCCACTGAGCCAAACCAACCAGGGATGTTTTGTCACTTTTAGAAACAGTATACAACTTTTTTAATGAAGTGCTATAAATGTAAATATATAGTCAAAGTACTTCTTAAAGTACAACACTGTAATTACTTACACATAAATCAACCACACAAATTCAAGATTCTTTAGTCCCATGACAGAAATATCCAAGCATTTTAGAATTTACTTTAGAAAACCAACTGATAACCATTTCGCTTGCAAAGTAATGAATTATTCCAAGTGCAAAATATATTTCCCTTGCTTTGATTTACTAATGTGATTTTGTAGATAATGAATTTCTGCATCACAAATGTAACCTCTTGAAGAACACTATCCAATATGTTTCCAATATAATGTTTCACCTTTTAAATAGATCTATGTTGAGTGGGCTAGTTCTACATGAATAAGAGGATTGAGCCACGGCCAGTGTGGCTCAGTTGGTTGGTGGCGGGTTTGATTCCAGGTCAGGGCATATACCCAGGTTGTGGGTCCAATCCCCCATGGGGGCACATATGGGAGCAACTGATCTCTCTCTTCCTCCCTCCCTCCCTCTCTTCCTATAAAACCAATTTAAAAAAAAAAGATTGAACGTACTCCATGTACTTTCAATAATTATAGACAGAAATCACAAACTTGGAACCTTAATACCTGGAGATGTGGCTATAAGGAGCATTTTCACTGATTACGAAAGGTGCTGGTAGCCTAAGTATTTTTGGCTTTCAGAATGAAGGCAGACCTCCAGGCTAGTAAATGACAGGGAGGAAGGCCAAACTGGCAAGCCCTAGTGGAGTGTCAGGAAACATTAAAGCCCCCAAGGGACATGAGCTGGAAAAGGATAATTGTCAGTGGAAAAAAACAAGACCAAAAAGCAAACCCAAACACATTGTTGTCAAAAATTGTATTTGGTCCTATGGTCCAGAAAAACAGCCTAATAGATTGTTCTCTTTGAAGGCTATATCTCACAAACAATAACTTATTAAGTTCATATTTCTTTATTACACATTTAGTTTAATATTATAATACTAGAGGCCCGGTACACAAAATTTGTGGACTGCAGGGGTGTCCCTTAGCCCAGCCTGCACGCTCTCCAATTTGGGACCCTATGGGATCGGGCCTAAACCGGCAGTCAGACATCCTTCTCACAATCCGGGACTGCTGGCTCATAACCACCCTCCTGCCTGCCTGCCTGATTGTCCCTAACCGCTTCTGCCTGCCAGCCTGATTGCCCCCTAACAGCTCCCCTGCCGGACCGATCGCCCTCAACTGCCCTCCCCTGCCGGCCCAATCGCCCCGAACTGCTCCCCTGCTGGCCCAATCACTCCTAACTGCTCTCCCCTGCCAGCCTGATTGCCCACAACTGCCCTCCCCTGCCGGCCATCTTGAGGTGGCCATCTTGTGACGATGTGGGGCGGCCATCTTGTGAGGGTGTGAGGGCCACCTAGGCTTTTATTAGTATAGATCATGGAACACTGAAGATATTTTATTCTTTTTAGAGTCAGTGTCTCTCTTTTTCTGAAATATGCTTTGTCCATTTTCCTGTATTGCTGATATAAGGATGTTGATTTTCAAATCTATCAGGCAAAAAAGTTTTGTTACTTTAAACCACAATTTAAAGCATTTCAGGAATTTGTCTTTTTTAAAAAAACTAATATTTTAATCTGCATATGTTTTAGAACTATAATGAAGTATTTATAGTACTATATTAATGCTAAATTTTGTGTTTCTCAATAAAATATTTTTATCATACTCTACTTTTTTAAGCTTTTGCATATTTTATTTAATCCTATATTTAAAACAACTTCTGAAATATGTGGGAAAAAGTTTTTTAACAAATCAGGTAAGTGAGGCCAACAGTGGCTGCAACTTAGGCTAGCAATTTTAATAACTAATCAGCTGCTTTCCTGATTCTGGGTCCTAATTTCTTCCCTCTTCTGTTGAATCCTCTGGAAATTTTTTTAAAGTAACAACAACTGCATATTTCAGCATTAGTTTACAGAAAGATTTAATATTTCTTGGAAAGCTTCATGCATTGACATTTATTACATTTAACTGGTTTCTCTACTATTTACAAGAAATACAAAGATGAGTAACAGAGGTTATACTTTTATTGGGTTTGCTAATAATGAAATGACCTGTAAATTTTGTAATCCTAATAATGTATTTGCCTGTAAAATGTTGAAGCAATTCTTACATGCATTTTGCAATTCTTGTAGTCCTCCCCAAGAAATTCCACATGGAAACTTGATACGACTGGCTGTGGATGAGTTATTCTGTTCCAGGATTGAACTGTGTGAAGAGCAGGGGTGAGTATATGATAGACATTTAAGTTGAAAGTATTCTTTGTTTTTTATAAAGAAACCTGGATTGATATCTTTTTGATGTTAATGCTATATGAAATAGCTACTCATAAGTATTTAGGAAGTCTAACATTTTTAAAATCTTAACACCTTCAAGTTTCCTATACTTATTCTGCATTGTCATTACCAAGTAGAATATAATACTACTAGAGGCCCAGTGCACAAAATCATGCGCGGGCAGGGTCCCTAGGCCTAGCCTGCGATCAGGGCCATCTTCCGCCTGCTCTCCAGTCCCCAGTCCCGCACCGCTGCCACCCACCCTGGTTCCCCGTTTGCCATCCAGCAATCGGAGCCTGCAGCCTGGGGGGAAGGACCAAGAAGTCTGCCTTCCACCTGCTTGCCAATCTCCAGTTCCACCCTGCCACCACTCACCCCGGTTCCCCGTGGTTTCCCATCGCCATGATCAGAACCTGTGGGCCTGGGTGAGGGACCAAGAGGTCGGCCTTTCCGCCCGCTCACCAGTCCCCCGTCCAGCCCTGCTGCCAACACCCACCCCGGTTCCCTGTGGTTCCCCGTTCGCCATACGGCGATCAGAGCCTGCGGGATGGGGGGAGGGACCAAGAGGTGGTCGGTGCACCGCATGGCAACTGGTCGATTGGTCGTTCTGTTCGTTACGCCATTATGGTCGCTGGCCTTTTGTTATATAGGATAGTAAATTGATGAATACAAAGCAAATGCCTTTTCTTTTTTCCCCCACTGCTGAGTAGGTACAATAAAACCTTGCTTAACCGGAACCCAGATAGTCGGCACCCTCAATTAACTGGATTTTTTCTGCACTCCTCATTTAGGAGAAAGGTAAATTGTAACCAAAAAATTTAACACAATAAAATGTTTAAAATAATAGAAATCCAAAGGGGCAGAAAGAATATATTCATCCCAACCTCTTAATTTCTATATCTACATTATTGTACAATGAGAATAAATATTGAGAATGATGATCTTACAGCTAATTAATCACTAAAGAAGGAAAGAATAAAATATTTTCAGTTAATTGTACTTAAGTTCAGAGAGTGAACTAATGCATTTTAGCAACCAATACTAAAGCAAAATGGTTTTCCTGTTAATTTAGTTTAGTCAGTGATGTTTGTTAACCAAAATTCTATACCCTGAACATTCCGGTTAATCGAGATTTTACTGTATAACTGTATTTGTTGAATTCTGATCCATATGCTTAATACCTGATGCTGCTAAGAAAACAGAATTTGCTTCATTCAATAGCAAAAGGAAGCAATTAGGGAATTATATCCAGTCTAAAGAGGCCTGTAAGAATCCTATTTTCCCATTTCTGTCATTATTTCCCTTTGAAACCATCTTAGATAAAGAAAAATGTATCTAAAAATAAAAGCTACTCACTTTTATAAGCCTAGATAAAACAGCTAGCTTTTCCTGGAGTTTTAAAAGTATCATTTCTTGCATATAGAATCTCAGAACTTGTGAACTTCTGGAAATAGATATACAAGGATGTGCAAAAGTAGATTTACAGTTTGAATACAAATAAATAATACAATCCTATCTAATAAAGAGGGAATATGCTAATTGACCCTCACACCGTCACAAAGATGGTGGCGCCCACAGCCAATAAGGAGGGAATATGCTAGTTGAATGCCATGCCCTCAAAGATGGCAGCGCCCACAGCCAAAGATGGCAGCGCCCAGTCTCCTCAGCCCCCAGCCGTCCAGGGCCGGCCCAAGGCACAGGCAAACCTCAGATGGCAGCTGCCCAGCCACCCAGGGCTGGCACGAGGTGCAGGCAAGCCTCAGATGGTGGCTGCCCAGCCGCCCAGGTCCAGCCCGAGGCACAGGCAAACCTCAGATGGTGGCTGCCCAGCCGACGCCCGAGACACAGGCAAGCCTCAGATGTCCGGTCCGAGGTGCAGGCAAGCCTCAGATGGCAGCTGCCCAGCCACCCAGGGCTGGCCCGAGGTGTAGGCAAGCCTCAGATGGTGGCTACCCAGCCGCCCAGGGCCGGCCCGAGGCGCAGGCAAACCTTGGATGGTGGCTTCCCAGCCTATGGCCGAGGCGCAGGCAAGCCTCAGATGTCGGCTGCCCAGCCACCCAGGGCCACCCGAGGCTCAGGTAGCCAGGACCAGCCGAGGCTTGTGCTGCCGGCAGTGGCAGCAGCAGAGGTGTGATGGGGTGTCGCCATCCCCTGATCGCCGGGTTGCCTCCCACCCCTGAGGGCTCCTGGACTGTGAGAGGGGGCAGGCCAGGCTGAGGGACCCCCCCCCCACCAGTGCATGAATTTTCATGCACCAGGCCTCTAGTCTGTATAATAAAAGCCTAAGCAACCATTACAGTGGAACGACCAGAATGACCGGTCACTATAATGCACACTGACCACCAGGGGGCAGATGCTCAACACAGGAGCTGCCCCCTGGTGGTCAGTGCCCTCAGCCAGAAGCCAGGCTCATGGCTGGTGAGCGCAGCGGCGGTGGCAGGAGCCTCTCCCACCTCCACGGCAGTGCTAAGGAGCAGTGAGCCGAGTGGTAAAGAGCAGCAAGCAGGCAGGTGGTAAGGAGTAAAGGCTCCCGGACTGGACTGTGAGAGGGCGCAGACCGGGCTGAGGGGACCCTATCCCCCCAGTGCATGCATTTTGTGCACCAGACCTCTAGCACTAAATAATAATAGAAGAATAAATTGTGTTTCATGTACTCACAACTGTAAACCTACTTTGCCCACCTTGTATAAGCTATTAATATGGCTACACTATTATTACCCATTCCTAAAATAGATATTTATGCTTATTATGACATGAAGTAATAAAGACAACCCAAAAGTGATAAAAGGCAGCTTTATTCCAAGTTTAATAAAGTTCATGCCTACTTTCAATTTTAGGTGTGGTGGCTTAAGAGAATTCTCCCAACGAGTTTTCTGCCATGGGGCACCTCCTTTTGTTGTCTTAAATATGCAGCATTGGAAATCTGAAGATCTGGCATATGTACCCTATTATTTGGATTTATCTGATCACAAGTAGGTAGTTTTTTTTGTTTGTTTTATAAAATTAGTGAAAAATAAATTTAATGTTTTTCTACTATTCTGGTATGACTTTTTCTAGCCCGAAAGGAAATATTATTTAGATCATAGCTATCTTTAAATTTGTGTATACTGAATAGGATCAACATCTACTACAGGAAGTTAGTTGCTGACAGGGTGCATTTTGGTTAGGTGCTTAAATTATGGAATAGAAAGAATTGGGTTCAAACCCAGCCCCGCCGTTTATAAGCTATGTGACCTTGGACCAGTAAGGTCACATAGCTTATAAAACCAGTTTACTTATCAGCTTTCTTATCTATAAAGCAGAGATGACAATATCTATCTGGGGTTCCATTACTGTGAGGATTTAATTTACATAGCACACGAAAATGTATAGGATAGTATCTATACACTGAGTGGCCATATTATTATGATCTCTGAACACATAATAATCTGGCCACTCAGTATATATATTTACCGTATTTTCCGGTGTATAAGATGACTGGGCATATAAGATTTTCCTGGGTTAAAAAGTCGTTTAATACGCCGGAAAATACAGTAGTCCAATATCTAATCCATTATATCTAATCCCATCAGTATAGTCCAATATACTATATTTTCCGGCATATAAAACGACTTTTTAACCCAGGAAAATCTTATACGCCCAGTCATCTTATACGACGGAAAGTACGGTATATTAGAAGCCCGGTGCATGAATTCATGCATGGGTGAGGGTCTGGCCAGCCTGGCCAGGGGGAGGGGACATGGGCGGTTGGCCGTTCTGCCTGCTGGTCGAACTCCTGGTCAAGGGGACAATTTGCATATTAGCCTTTTATTATATAGGATGTACACTGAGTGGCCAGATTATTATGCGTTCAGAGATCATAATAATCTGGCCACTCAGTGTATATAGTAAATAGTAAATTCTGATTATTACTGGTATTTCAAGTTAAAGTAGTGTATAGTATGAAGTCATCATTTAAAAATAAAATGTTACTGGCTTTGGCCTGGTACCTCAGTTGGTTGGAGCATTGTCTCAATGCGCCAAGTTTGCAGGATTCAATCCCCAGTCAGGGCACCTTTAAAAATTTTTTTAAATAGCCCTGACGGGTTTGGCTCAGTGGATAGAGCGTCGGCCTGCGGACTGAAGGGTCCAGGGTTCGATTCCGGTCAAGGGCATGTACCTTGGTTGCGGGCACATCCCCAGTAGGAGGTGTGCAGGAGGCAGCTGATCGATGTTTCTCTCTCATCGATGTTTCTAACTCTCTATCCCTCTCCCTTCCTCTCTGTAAAAAATAAATAAAATATATTAAAAAAAATTTTTTTAATAAAATGTTACTATCATTATTATAGATAAAAATATCTGCATACAAATTGGTACATACAGGGTTCCTTTAACTCTTTGCTTTAAAAGTTTTTTGTGTGTTTTCTTTTACTTAATAGAACCATATAGGTTATGAATTAAGATATTTTTTTAAATTCTTAAATTACATCAATTTTTTAAATTCCTAAATGTTTTATTTCAAATTACCTATTATAGTACATTAGTTTTATAGGTGGATATCTCATTTTTTTTCCTTAGTGAAGAATTTAAGGAATGTTTCTCTTAAGAACAAAGTATTGTAATTTTCTGCTATACTTTGTCATTGAATTTACAGGTATTTGTTGGAAGGTGCCACATTATTTAACAAAGAGGAACATCATTATTCTGCAGCTTTCCAAATTGATGGACATTGGATGCATTATGATGGCCTCAGAAATGTGAATTTAATTTTGTTAAATAAACCCCCAGAGTTTCTCCTCTTGTCATCATTGGTTTATATTCGAGCAGCAGAGAAATAAATATAGACTGATGCTAAATTTAATTGTTTTCCCTCCTGCCCATTGCTCCCTAAGATGAAGGGCTTTTATTTTGTATGTACTTGGTATCCAAGAAAAATAGTTCAACTATATTAGTTTCAGAGGTGTCTTTTCCAGTGTATAGCCCCAGGTAAATATTTTATATGGAGAATCTATGCAAAAATGTTCGTATTTCTTTTTTCTATATCATGGGTTATTTTTATACAAGCATATTTTATGTTGAGAGAAAATATATCTTTGTATTTTTTATTTATATGTACCTCAAAGGTTTTTTTACAATTCTGTCCTTGAATCTAAGAAAATACTTTGTCATGAATTATCAAAGTTTTTGTTTATATTCAACTAAAACCTGGATACAAGTCACTGTTTCAGTTTATATAAATTTCACAGTTCAAGATGTATCTGACTTTATTTCTTTGCCCTACCTCACTATAATCCAAAGTGCACTATTGGATTAGTATGTATTTGAATGTACAAGTTATAGATGGCTTAGTCTATTATACCTGTTGTTTTGCCTAATTTTTAAAATTTTTGGTGAGAATGATTTTTCTGGGCTTGAATAATTTCTTTACAATAGCAAATTCCTTTAACCACTTGCTAAAGTATTATAAACCTGCCAGTGAATTTTAAATGTTAAGTTCCTGAGCGTAATTGGAGTTATTGTTCAAAATAAATTATATAACTAATCTAAACATTTATTTCATAATTAAATGTAATGGAAATTCTCCAGTAGAAATGTATTTTGCAGATAAGACAACCATAAAAAAAATTAGGCAACTGGATGTTTACTAATGTTGGATTGACAGTAGAAATGTACTTTAAATATATACTTAAGAAAAAAAATGGGTGCTTGGGAATATTTCTTTTCCTAGTAAGTCATATTGGCACAGGAAAAAAAAAACTTAAATTTTTGTAGTAATATCTGCTAGCTCCCTTATAAATAGTAAATTGGTAAGATCAGCCTTTGATTTGCAATAGAAATCACTAGAATTGTATAGATAACAGAATATTGTGTTTCTCTTCAAAGACCCTAAGATCTCTCCCTCTTTTGTGATGTAAAGGAAAAAAATAAGTAATGTTCTTAAGGAAAAATACTTTTTGAAATTAATAACAATTTTTTTGTATTTACATTTCATTTCTACCTTAGGTTTTGGCTTGAGATTGAGCGCAACATATTGGAGATTTCTATATGATAACCCAGGTCACTGCCATATACCAAATTGCTAAGTTTTAATTTAGTAAATTAAGTCTTAAATTGGCATAGTGCCATGTTGAGAGAATTTGCGGAAGAATGGATAAATGTGAGTGAAACTTTGCTGAGAATGCCTCATTTTGAGCAAATACTATGAAAATTCCTTTTTTACATAAGATTAAAAATACTGATTTATTTTACAAAAAAACTTCACCCCAGAGTTTATTTAAATAGTTCCCCATGTGTATTTAAATAGGATTTGATTTACAGTAAACTTTTCTGGGGACACCTTATTGCATGAATCAAAGTATACAGAAACACAAATTCTAGCATATACATAAATGGTATCAACAAAATTATTCCTACTGCAGATTTATTTTTTTAGGAATTGCACTTTATTTGGAATGATGTTAGTTTATCACAAAACAGTGACTTACCTACCTCACAGGGTTGTTGTGAGGAATTAGATATTTGTTAAAAACTTGACTACCTTGAAAATGCTAATAAACATATTTTTTCTACCTCTTTCATGTACAGTAAAGTCTCCCAGATTCTTACTAATGAACTTTTCAGACGAGATGGGGCGCATTCAGGGTGGTATGGCCATAGACTAATGAACTTTTGAGATCTTTTATTATTTAGACAGTAGCTCTTTGAGTAATGGATTTAATGTGTAATGGAATTTAAGTATGTCTTCTGGACCCCAGATGGCTGGGTTTAAGATAATAGGTAGTTTATTTTTATGGTAATGGTTGATTGGTAGAAAGAAAAAATTATTCCCTGCTGATCAAATAGTAGAAAAGGGGTGAAAAAGAATAAATTAGATTATTGGCAGAATGTTAAGGTGAGGGCATGGAATATTCTTTATAACCTTAAACACCCTTAGAGAAATTGGGGTGAGGAGGCAAAGATCTGAGGGAATAATCAGAATATATTTTTAATCAAAATGCCACAAATCATAACTATACCTATGGGGAAAGCAAAAATGATTTTTAAACCCTGGCCTCAGAGAGGTATAAAGAATAAATACAGCAAATTTAAGGAGGAAGTTCCAATTTCTCTTCAGAAAAAGAAACCTTTTCCCTCCCAATTTAGCAGATGATCTTACTTAGATGTATTCTTCAGGGTGACTTTTCATTATTAATTATTAGACTTTATTTAATATCTGAGGCCTTCTCACTGCATCTGATCCTATCAAAGAGGAAAAAAACTAAAGATAACTGACCACAGGCAAGCTTTGCATGCTTACTAGGGTAAATTCTATATCTATTACATTCTCAGATCATGAGCAAACAACTAAGCTGTATAAGCAGATAACTACTATGACATAAACAAAAAGCTGTACTTGTTAAGCATATCAACAGTTTAGTTTTATAATTAAATGAATTCATGACAATTGTTTGAAAATAATTGTAATCCTACCTAATAAAATAGTAATATGCAAATTGACCACACCTTTGCTACGCCAAAACCATGCCCACCAGCCAATCAGGGCGATTATGCAAATTACCCAACAAAGATGGTGGCTAATTTGCATATGCTGAGGGAGGGAGGAGTGAAGACTGAAGACAACTTAGAAGGAAGAGGGAGGAAAAGCAGAAAGCAAGGTGGCTGCCAAAGGGAAAGCCCGGGCGGGGCAGAGCAGGGTGGAGCTGGGTGGGCGGCAGTGGCGAGCGGGTGCAGGCGCGGCGGCCCGCAAAGGTGGCGGCAGCGGCAGCGCACGCGGCCCCAACGGCCGCTTGCAGGATTCTTCCTGCAAATGGGCTACTAGATATAAGAAGAAATGGTAAGCAGTTCACATAAAAATGACTGCAACAAGTATTAAACTATAGCCAAAGCAAACATGTATACACAGAGCGGCAAAAGTAGGTTTACAGTTGTTTGTATGGAAAATAATACAAGAATAAACTCTGTCTCGCCTACTCACAACTATAAACCTACTTTTGCCTCACCCTGTATTCTCATCATCCTTTGTTAATGCTCCAACATTTAAAATCAGCATCAAATGTTTCTGCATTAAAAGCTAAACTCACATAGCTTTTGAAGTGCATCTTAATGATGTCTTACTAACAGGTTCCAACCCACCCAGCTGACCCTGGGTTCACTAGGGTCACCTGGACAGCCTTTAACTTCAAATTTTAATTTGATTCCAGGGAAAACATAAACTTTAACTCTATGTCTGAGAAATTGAGAAAGAAGAGGGGAGTCTCTGTAGCAAAATAATTTCTTTATATGCTGATATCTACCTGAGGGGGTATATTAGGTTATTTGCCCTCAATGAGCAATCAGTTCTATAGACCTCCATTCTTTCCTCAATGAGGTCTGCTGGAAGCTATTAAGAGGAATTATCTTTATTTTTTTTATTTAATAAATCTTTAATGTTCAGATTATTACAATTGTTCCTCTTTTTTCCCCCCATACCTCCCCTCCACTCAGTTCCCACCCCACCCCATGCCATTACCTCCCCCACACTGTCCTCATCCATAGGTGTATGCTTTTTGTCCAGTCTCTTCCCGCACCTCCCACATCCCTTTCCCCCCAAGAATTGTCAGTCCACTCCCTTTCTATGCCCTGATCCTATTATATTCACCAGTTTATTCTGTTGATCAGATTATTTCTTCACTTGATTTTTAGATTCACTTGTTACTAGCCATGTATTTGTTGTTCATAATTTTTATCTTTACATTTTTCTTCTTCCTCCTCTTCTTAAAGAATACCTTTCAGCATTTCATATAATACTGGTTTGGTGGTGATGAACTCCTTAGCTTTTTCTTATCTGTGAAGCTCTTTATCTGCCCTTCAATTCTGAATGATAGCTTGGCTGGGTAGAGTAGTCTTGGTTGTAGGTTCTTGCTATTCATCACTTTGAATATTTCTTGCCACTCCTGCCTGGCCTGCATAGTTTCTGTTGAGAAATCAGCTGACAATCGTATGGGTGCTCCCTTGTAGGTAATTAACTGTTTTTCTCTTGCTGCTTTTAATATTCTCTCTTTGTCTTTTGCTCTTGGCATTTTAATTATGATGTGTCTTGGTGTGGTCCTCTTTGGATTCCTTTTGTTTGGGGTTCTCTGCATTTCCTGGACTTGTAAGTATTTCTTTCACCAGGTGGGAGAAGTTTTCGGTCATTATTTCTTCAAATAGGTTTTCAATATCTTGCTCTCTCTCTTCTTCTGGCACCCCCATAATTCGGATGTTGGTACGCTTGAGGTTGTCCCAGAGGCTCCTTACACTATATTCAAATTTTTGTATTCTTTTTGCTTTTCCAGTTGAGTGTTTTTTGCTTCTGTGTATTTCAAATCTTTGACTTGATTCTTGCGATCCTCTAGTCTGCTGTTAGGTCTCTGTATAATATTTTTTATTTCAGTCAGTCTATGTTTAATTTCTAGTTGGTCCTTTTTCATATCCTAGAGGGTCTCGCTAAATTTACCGGCCTTTTCTAGGAAATTCTTGAAAAACCTTATAACCGTGGTTTTGAACTCTATATCCAGTTGTTTGTTTTCCTCCATTTCTTTCATTTGTGATCTGTTTCTTTGTCTCCTCATTTTCGCTGCTTCCCTGAGTTGGTAGAGTAGCTTTGTGTGCTAGGTGTCCTCTAGGGCACAGTGGCTCAGCCTCCCCAGTTACCTGAGGTGGACATTCTTGGTGCACACCTTTGTGGGCTGTGTGCTCAGCCTTGTTGTAGTTAAGTCTTGATTGTTGTTGGTATCACTGGGAGGAATTGACCTCCAGGCCAATTGGCTGTGAGGATCAGCTGTGTCTACACTGGGAGAACTTCTGTGCTGGAGACACTCTTATGAGACAATATTTGCAAAATTGCAAAAGCGTCTGTGTTCAGCTTGGATGGGGCGGGGTTTCAGGGCGGAGCAGACAGCCTTGGTTTCCTGTCAACCCTGCCCTATGAGGCCCCTGGGTCTCAGTGTCCCTCGGTAATCACTGCAAGCACCTCTGGGAGAAAGCCGCCCTCGAGTTTCACCCGCTGCCAGACTGTCCAGTTTCTCCCCGAATGAGTCGGGGTTCCCAGAAATGCCCGGAACTGTAGTTCAGCGCAGTCGGGAGTTTCCTTCTCCCTCCCGCTTTAGAAAGCCAGCCACGCACTCAGCCTCCCATGCATTCAGCAGTCAGTCCTCTCTGTGCGCGCACCTCCGGACCTCTGCCTTCCGCAGCTTCCGAGTCTCAGTGTGCTTTCTCTTTCCCTGACAGTCCAGATTCCCCCCAAATGAGTCTGGTTTCCCAGCGTCTCGCCCGGGACTGGAGTTCAGTGCAGTCGGGAGCTTCCTTCTCCCTACCGCTTTAGAAAGCCAGCCGCCCGTGCACACAGCCACCCATCCTCTCTGCGTGTGAGTCTCCATACCTCTGCCTCCTGCAGCTCCTCTGAGTCTCAATGTGCTTTCCTCTTTTCTTCTAGTTGTAGAATTTCCACTCGGCCAGCTTTCCTGTGGTTCTGGATGGTGTTTGTTTTGTCTTTTAGTTGTAGTTTTAAAATTGTTGTGTGAGGCAGCAGTTTAGGTGTTTACCTATGCCGCCATCTTGGTTTCTCCCAAGAGGAATTATCTTGAAAATGAAAAAGTGAGCAGCTCTTTAGGGCCCTTAAAAGTGATATGGACTGGAACAGGAGCTTGGGAGCAAATGATCTGTGCAGTCAAGTTAGCCATGGTAGAATTAGAAATCTGTTCCTCCCAGCCAGCCTGGCTCAGTGGTTGAGTGTCAACCTATGAACCAGGAGGTCATAGTTCTATTCCTGGTCAGGGCACATGCCAGGGTTGTAGGCTCGATCCCCAGTAGGGGACGTGCAGGAGGCAGCCAATCAATGATTCTCTCTCATCATTGATATTTCTATCTGCCTCTCCTTTCCTCTCTGAAATCAATGAAAATATATTTTTTTATAAAAAGAAAGAAATCCATCCTAGCTAGTTTGGCTCAGTGGATAGAACATCAGCATGGACCAAAAGGTCCCGGGTTTGATTCCAGTCAAGGGCACACACCTTGGTTGTAGGCTCCTCTCCATCCCAGGCCTGGTTGGGGCACATGCAGGAAGCAACCAATCAATGTGTTTCTCTCACATCGATGTTTCTCTCTGTCTTTCCCTCTCTCTTCCACTCTCCCTAAAAATCAATGGAAAAATACCCTCGGGTGAGGATTAACAAAAAAAAAATCTATTCACCACAATGACATATCACCTCACACCTGTCAGAAGGTCATTAGTGAATTAACAAACAAGTGTTGGTGAGGATATAGAGACAAGGGAGCCCTCATGCACCTTTGGTGGGAATGCAGATTGGTGCAGCCACTGTGGAAAGCAGTGTGGAGTTTCCTCAAAAAAATAAAAATGGAACTGCCTTATGACCCAGTGATTCCACTTCTGGGAAATATCCAAAGGGACCCAAAACACTAATTTGAAAGAATATATACTTGTTCATTGCAACATTTTTTACAATAGCCAAGATTTGGAAGCAGCCCAATCTGTAGTTCAGCCCTAGCCAGTTTTCTCAGTGATTAGAGTGTCAGCCCATGCACTGAAGGATCCCAGGTTCAATTCTCGGTCAAAGGCACATAGCTTGGTTGCAGGTTCCCCAGCGGGGGTGAGTATGGGAGGCAACCAATCTATGTGTCTTTCTCATCTAGCTGTTTCTCACTCCCACATCCTCCATCCCTTCCACTCTCTAGAAATCAGTGGATAAAAAGCTGTGGTACACAATGGAATACTACTCAGACACAAAAATATCTATACTAATAATAGAGGAATATGCAAATTTGCCAGGATGCTGTCATGTAACAACCAATCAGGATGGCGGCGGGGCCGCAGCAGAGAGCTCTCAGCACACCTGCTCTGGGGGTCCAAAGGGCGTGGAGAGGAAGGGAGAGCAGATAGGCAGGGGGATCAGGCCAGGAGGGGAGCGCATATAGGGGAATCAGGCTGGCAGGGGGAAGCAGTTAGACAGGGCGATCAGGCCAGCAGGGGAGAGCAGTTAGAGCCATCAGGCCAGCAGGAGAGCTGTTAGGGGCATCAGGCAGGCAGGCAGGTGAGCGGTCAGGAGCCAGTGGTTCTGGATTGTGAGAGGGATCCTGGATTGGAGAGGGTTCAGGCCAGGCCGGAACCAAGGACCACTTGGTGCATGGGTAGACGCTGAACCACTAAACCACATTGGCCAGGCTTTTTGTTTTCCTCTTTCTGTTAAAATATATGTTATTGATTTTTTACAGAGAGGAAGGGAGAGGGATAGAGTTAGAAACATCAATAAGAGAGAAACATTGATCAGCTGCCTCCTGCACACCTACTGGGGATGTGCCAGCAACCAAGGTACATGCCCTTGACCGGAATCCAACCTGGGACCTTTCAGTCTGCAGGCCAACGCTCTATCCACTGAGCCAAACCGGTTAGGGCGGCCTGTTTTAATCCTAGCTTGAGGACTTAGAGAGAGGGAGAGGGGGAAGGAGGGAGGGAGGGAGGTTCATACTGGTAAAGCCATTTTGAAACATCCAGCATGGCTGCCTAGTACCGAAGAGGATCAAGAATCAAGGAGTTAGGGCTTTGAAATAAGAAATGTATACTCCTGGGGTCTGGCATAGTGGTGATAGAAATAATCAGCATGAGACAACTTGGAGAGGGAAGTGAGACTGAAGAAAACAGCTGTGGCCACCTGTTCAGACTCTTCCCTTCAGAAGCTTTCTCTTCTCAAACCTTCACGAACTCGTTATTTTATTTTATGAAGTATATCATTCCTTTATGTTCCTCTACCTACATCTCAAAACTAGTATTCCAGTTGCCAGAGTTGGGAAGCAAGACCCTGTAGTATACATTGTCCCCAATAAGACACAATGAAATAGACTTTGTGTTTCCCTGTTAACCTAATACAGAAGTAACAGAAGCTTAAGGCCCTGGCTAGGTAGCTCAGTTGGTTGGAAGGTGGTCCCAATGTGGCAAGATTGTGGTTTGATTCCTTGGTTGGGGCACAAACAGGAAGAAATCAATGAATGCATGAATGGGTGGAACAACAGATGGGCATCTCTCTCTTCCCTTCCCTTCCCTTCCTCTCTCTCTCTCTCTCTCTAAAAAATCAATAAAATAAAATATACTGAGCATGATTAGCTTGCTTTAAACATAGAGTAGGTAAAAGCTATCTGAGGGAGTTTGTGAAGAGAAGGGAAGGAGACAATAAATACCTGTACATTCAACATATAAGAATTTTAGAGCAGAAGGAAAGGGGAGGAGTAGAGAAGATGGCAGGAAACAGGAGAGCTGACCTGGGCTCAGGTCAAGAAGCCCCATGCTTAAGGCTTAGAGGAAATTGCTGGCTAGGAAAATCTTTACGCAAGCCAGCTAAGCTTGATTTGGGAGCTGCAAGCTAGAACAAATTAATATCAGACATACTTTCTCTCTAGCATTCACTTAATACATATTTACTATCTACTGTTTGCTAGTTGAACTAGATGTGATTTCTGCCCTGAAGGTGTACACATCTAGAAAAAGGGAAAGATGCGTCAATCAATGATTGTACTAAGTGAGGGACTATGGCAGGGTAAGCACCTGAGGCTTTGATAGTACAGAGGAGGTCAGCAGACATCTGTGTTAAAGTCCTTAAAATAAGCCCTTCACAGTTGCTGCCTAGCATTCCGGCAAAGAGGTTTGGGGAGGAAAGATGGTCCAGTTTGTGATTTCAAGGGCAACTGTCCGTGCTATTGCCTCTACAAAGCCTAACCACCTTTAATTTCTGTTAGAAAGTTATATAAATCTTAAAATTAAAAGAATTTTCAAACACCATCACATTTAGAAAGATGTTTATTATAGTTAAAGTAATTCACAAAGATTCATAATCTCAAATATTTTTTTATTTTTAATAAGAGGAAAGAGACTTGAGAGGAACGTGGAGGGCCATTGGGATGGGTCCTCTCTGAATACTTGGTGAATGAGTTAACTTGTGGAGGGGCAGGACTGGATTTCCAACTCCTGTAGTCTTCTACATGAACAATAGGTGGCAGACACTCCTCAGTGTGGAATGTAAAGGAACTTTCCAGCCTTAAAGTATAAATCTACTTTATGATTTGGGTGAGGCAAGTCCAATTTTCCTTCTGTTCTATGACACTATACACACTCATAGTTTGGGGATAACATTCAGTGGTGATGTCTTTGGTGAGGTTAGCTATGCTCTCTGCCAACAACACCCCAGTTCAAATAACACTTGTCAGTTGACTCTGGTTTGTTTCTTCATCTGCTTCTCCAACTCTCATGGTTTCTGGACTCCTCTATGCTTTCTTTCTTCTTTTGAAGAAAGGAAACTCTGTTCCTGGAGATCTTATGGAAATGCCAGAAGACCTGATTCAGGATTGACATTTTTTACTCAGGAAAAAATATAAAGGAACTGCATTTTCGAGGTGAGTCGTGAGATGCGACCACTCTACCACTGATTTATCTTTATTATCATCAGTCCTAAACTACTGAATTTTATGCCCAAAGGGAGAGGTAAGAGGATGGCAATCTAAAGCCAGGTTGCCTGGGTTCAAATTCTAACACGGTCACGGATTGTGTGCTTTGAGTCTATTATTTAACATCTCTGTTCTGTTTCTACTGTAAAATGGAGATAATAGAATATATCTCATAAGCTTGTGGTGAGGATTAAGTGAATTATGTATAGCATCTAGTGTGTGGCCCATAGTATGAACCATGAAAATGTTAACTACTGTTATTGTTGATTTCTCTTTTAATATTTTGTTAAGAAATGAAATTAGTAGGTGCGTAGCACTGCTGTAGAAAATAAACTAAATGCTCTGTGAATATTTTGAGTTTATTGGCTGGCCTTTCTGTGGGCAATTAAGTTCACAGAACAAATTATGATATTAAACTGGAAAAAATGTTAAATTCATTAATTAGTTTGAAATGCAAGAACAAATAAAGCAAAAGTTAAAATGTTGGAAAAAACGTAACAGCTTAAATTTCTCTTGATACCAAATAATAATGAAATATCCTACCTTGTTCCTGCTCAAAATTGTCCAAAATCATTTATTCAAAATCTTTTAAAATCAGGCTCTAAAACTTTTTTGACATGTAGCCCTCTATACAGTGGGAACCACCTACTCAAATAAATTCTAGGACCACTGCTATTTAAACTCATAAGTCTCCTCAGAACACACACAAGAATATACCTTCCAAGACTTACTTTCTGATCACAATAACAAAAGTGATTATTCCATCCTTATTTAGATTCTGCTTTACTCAATAAAGGATTCATGTACACTAAAAATTATAAACTTTTCATTTTTTTATTGAATTTACTGTGGACAATGGTTAATAAATTTATATAGGTTTTTCTGGGTATAATTCTATAACACATCCTCTGTATATAGTATTGTGTGTTCACCACCCCAAGTCAAGTCTCCTTCCATCATCATTTATCCTCCCTTTACCCTAAACTACTTTTGCCTCTTCTACCTCCCCCTACCCACATTCCCTCTGGTAATCACCATACTGTTGTCTGTGTCTATGAGTTTTTTGTTTTGTTTCGTTTTGCTTTGCTTTTTTACCCAGCCCCACAATGTCCATCCCCTCTGACTGCTGTCAGTCTGTTCTTTGTATCTATGAGTCAGTTTCTATTTTGTTTGTTTGTTTATTTTGTTCATTAGATTCCACATGTAAGTAAAATCATATGGCACTTGTCTTTTCTAACTGGTTTATTTCACTCATGATAATACTCTCCAGGTCCATCCTTGCTATCCCAAAAAGTAAGATTCCTTTTTTCTCTTTCTTTTTTTTTCTTTCTTTATTTTATTATTATTTTGTTGTTGTTGTTAAGCCAAGTAGTATTCCATTGTGTAAATATATCTTTTATTATTTTTTTTTTATCTCCTCATCTATTGACAGGCACTTGGGCTGCTTCCAAGTCTTGGTTATTGTAAATAATGCTGCAATGAACATAGGGGTACATATTTTTTCCCATCACCATTTATCCCCTCTATGCTCTCTTCCACCTCAACCAACCCCCCTCCACCCCTTGTCATCACCACACTGTTGTCCATGTCCATGTGTTCTCTCTTTTTCTTTTTTGCTCAATCCCTACACACACACACACACACACCAACACCCCACACCCATACACATGAGCTGTCTGCATGCTATGAGTCTGTCTCTATTTTGCTTGGTAGTTCAGTTTGTTCATTAAAAGTCCACATATGGCCAAAACTGGTTTGGCTCAGTGGATAGAGCGTCGGCCTGCGGATTGAAAGGTCCCAGGTTCGATTCCGGTCAAGGGCATGTACCTTGATTGCGGGCACATCCCCAGTAGGGGATGCGCAGGAGGCAGCTGATCGATGTTTCTCTCTCATCGATGTTTCTGGCTCTCTGTCCCTCTCCCTTCCTCTCTGTAAAAAATCAATAAAATATATTTTTTTAAAAGTCCACATATGAGTAAAGTCATATGGTACTCATCTTTCTCTGGCTGGCTTATTTCACTTAGCATAATGTTCTTCAGGTCCATCCATGCTGTTGCACAAAGTAAAAATTTTTCTTCCTTTTTATGGCAGAGTAAATTGTGTAAATGTACCACAACTTTTTTATCCACTCACCTACTGATGGACACTTGGGCTGTTTACAAATCTTGGCTATTGTAAATAACGTGGCAATGGACATAAAGGTGTATATATTCTTTCAAATTAGTGTTTTAGGTTTCTTTGGATAAATTCCCAGAGTGGAATAGTTGGGTCATAAGGCAGTTCCATTATTAATTTCTTGAGGTAACTCCATACTGCTTTCCATAGTGGCTGCACTAATCTGCATTCCCACCAACAGTGCACAAGGGTTCCATTTTCTCCACATCCTCGCCAGCACTTGTTTGTTGATTTATTGATGATAGCCATTGTGACAGGTGCCAAGTGATATCTGGTTGTGGTTTTAATTGGCATTTATCTGATAAATAGTGATGTTGAACATCTTTTCTTATGTCTGTTGGCCATCTGTATGTTCTCTTTTGAGAAATTTTTCAGGTCTTTTGCCAATTTTTAATTGGATTGTGGGGGGTTGGTGTTGAGTTTTATAAGTTCTTTATAAATTTTGGATATTAACCCTTTATCAGATGTATCATTCGTGAATATGTTCTCCCATTCAGTGGTTTATCTTTTCATTTTGTTTATGGTTTCCTTTGCTGTGCAATAATTCTTTAGTTTGATATAGTCCCATTTGTTCTTTTGTTAAAACTACCTGAGGAGATACATCAGAAAAAAATATTGCTATGAGAAATGTTTGAGATCTTACTATCTATATTTTCTTCTAGGATTTATATGGTTTCAAATCTAAGATTTAAATATTTAATCCATTTTGAGTTTATTCTTGTGTGTGGCGTAAGAAGGTGGTCTAGTTCATTTTCGTGCATGTGTCTGTCCAATTTTCCCAATATCATTTATTAAATAGACTATTTTAGTCCATTGTATTTTTTGCCTCCTTTGTCAAATATTAATTGACTATAAAGGTGTGGATTTATTTCTGGGCTCTCTATTCTGTTCCATTGAGCTATATGTCTGTTTTTATGCCAGTACCATGATGCTTTGATTACTATGGCCTTGTAGTATAATTTGATATCAGGCAGCATGATTCCTTCAACTTTGTTCTTTTTCAAGATAGCTGTTGTTATCCGGGGTCTTTTGTGGTTCCATATAAATTTTGGAAACATTTGTTCTGGTTTTGTGAAATACTACA
Organism: Eptesicus fuscus; assembly: GCF_027574615.1. Classification (NCBI taxonomy): domain Eukaryota; kingdom Metazoa; phylum Chordata; class Mammalia; order Chiroptera; family Vespertilionidae; genus Eptesicus; species Eptesicus fuscus. The sequence continues at coordinate 9,294,579 of NC_072474.1, read as the reverse complement.
TTGGTATTTTGATAGGAATTATGATGAATCTGTAGATTGCTTTGGGTAGTATGGACATTTTAATTATGTTAGTTCTTTCTATTCATGAACACAGTGTATGCTTCTACTTATTTGTTTCTTCCTCAATTTCTTTCTTAAGTGTCTCATAAATTTCAAATACAGGTCTTTTAAACCCTTGGTTAAATTTATTCCGAGGTATTTTATTCTTTTTGAAGTCATTTTAATAAAGCTTTATTGTCCAGATTATTGCAGTTGTTCCTCTTTTTTACCCCCATAGTTCCCCTCCACCGGGTTCCCACCCCACCCCATGCCCTTACCCCCCCCACACACACTGTCCTCATCCATAGGTGTAAGATTTTTGTCCAATCTCTTCCAGCACCACTCACACCCAACTTACCCCTGAGAATTATCAGTCCACTCCCTTTCTATGCCCCTGATTCTATTATATTCACCAGTTTATTCTGTTCATCAGATTTTTTATTCACTTGATTTTTAGATTCACTTGTTGATAGATACGTATTTGTTATCACTTTGTTGTTCATAATTTTTATCTTTACCTTTTTCTCTTCTTCTTCTTCTTAAAGAATAACCTTCAGCATTTCATATAATACTGGTTTGATGGTGATGAACTCCTTTAGCTTTTTCTTATCTGTGAAGCTCTTTATCTGCCCTTCAATTCTAAGTAATAGCTTTGCTGGGTAGAGTAATCTTGATTGTAGGCTCTTGCTATTCATCACTCTGAATATTTCTTGCCACTCCCTTCTGGCCTGCATAGTTGCTATTGAGAAATCAGCTGACAGTTGTATGGGTACTCCCTTGTAGGTAACTAACTGTTTTTCTCTTGCTCTTTTAAGATTCTCTCTTTGTCTTTTGCTCTTGGCATTTTAATTATGATGTGTCTTGGTGTGGTCCTCTTTAGATTCCTTTTGTTTGGGGTTCTGTGCGCTTCCTGGACTTGTAAGTCTATTTCTTTCACCAGGTGGGGGAAGTTTTCTGTCATTATATCTTCAAATAGGTTTTCAATATCTTGCTCTCTCTCTTCTTCTGGCACCCCCATAATTCAGATATTGGTACACTTGAAGTTGTCCCAGAGGCTCCTTACACTATCTTCATATTTTTGGATTCTTTTTCTTTTTGTTTTTCTGGTTGGGTGTTTATTGCTTCTTTGTATTTCAAATCTTTTACTTGACTCTTGGGATCTCTAGTCTGCTGTTGGATCTCTGTATATTATTCTTTATTTCAGTCAGTATATGCTTAATTTCTGATTGGTCCTTTTTCATATCCTCGAGGGTCTCACTAAATTTCTCGGAGGTTTCTAGAAGATTCTTGAGTAACCTTATAACTGTGGTTTTGAACTTATATCCTGTAGTTTGCTTTCCTCCATTTCTTTCATTTGTGACATGTTTCTTTGTCTCCACATTTTGGCTGCTTCCCTGAGTTGGTAGAGTGGCTTTGTGTGCTAGGTGTCCTATAGGCCCAATGGCTCAGCCTCCCCATTTACCTGAGGTGGACACTCTTGGTGCACCCCTTTGTGGGCAGTGTACACAGTCTTGTTGTAGTGAAGCCTTGATTGCTATTGGTATCACTGGGAGAAATTTATCTCCAGGCCAATTGGCTGTGAGGACCAGCTGTGTCTACAGTGGAAGAACTGCTGTGCTGGAGACACCCTTATGGGGCAGGACTTGCTTCAGTGCAGCTTTGGTGCTCATCAAGTTGGCCTCTTGAGTGTGTCTCTTATGGATGTGAAAATTTGTAATCTGGTATGGTCTCACACTGACCACTGAGTACACTGGCTCTTGGATCTCCAAGGAGGTGCAAAGTCAGCCACTGACTGAGGCCACCCAGCAGGAGCTACAGAGAGATCTGCAGATTCCTCCTCTTTGTTTGGGGTTTGGAAGTGCCCAGATGAGGCCCAGCTGTGAAACAAGGTAGGCTGCTGCTGCTGGGCCTTGGGCCTTCTTTTGGAAGCTTTGGAGCTCTCTGACTCAGCTGCAGTTTGTTAGGTTTTAGGCTGCAAAAGGACAGGCCATTCATATGCAAAAGCTGCTGAGCATAGCTTGGGTGGGGTTATAAATTGGGTGGGGCAGGGTCTCATGGAATCACCACAGTGGAGCAAACAGCAATGGCTGCCAGTCAGCCCTGCGCCAGAGAGTTACCCAGGTCTCTGTGTCCCACGGCATCGTGCAGGAACAATAATCGCTGCGAGCACCTCTGAGAGAAAGCCGCTGTTGCGTTCCAGCCTGATGCCAGACAGTCCACTTTCTCCCCGTATGAGTCTGGATCCCCAGAGTCTCTCCCGGAACTGGAGTTCAGAACAATCAGGAGCTTGTATCTCCCTCCCAATTGAAAAAAACAACAGTGCACCCAATTGCCAGCCCATTTTGCACATGCCTGCGCACCTCCACAGCTCCGCACTTCCTACCAGTCTCAATGCACTTTTTTCTTTCCTTCTTGTTGTAGAACTTCCACTCAGCCAGCTTTCCCATGGTTCTGGATGATATTTGTTTTGTCTTTTAGTTGTAGTTTTGATGTGGTTCTGAGAGGCAGCAAGTACAGGTGTTTACCTATGCCACCATCTTGGTTGTCCTCCTCTGGAATTGTTTTTCTAGTTTCCCTTTCTGATAATAAATTATCTATATAAAAGCCTAAGCAACTGTCGCAGCCGAAACAACCAAACGGACAACCGAACAGGCTGCGTGGGGCAACCAGGCCTGCCGGGGGGTTAGTGAGGGACAACCAAATGACTGAACAAACAGGCTGCATTGGGAGACCAGGCCAGCAGGGGGGCAGTGAGGGGCAACCAAATGACTGAACAGCAGGTGTGTGGGGCAACCAGGCCGGCAGGGGCGGGCAGTGAGGGGCAACCAAATGACTGAACAGCAGGTGTGTGGGGCAACCAGGCCGGCAGGGGCGGGCAGGGAGGGGCAACCAAATGACTGAACAGCAGGTGTGTGGGGCAACCAGGCCGGCAGGGGGGGGCAGTGAGGGGTGACCAAACGACTGAACAGCAGGCTGCATGGGGCGACCAGGCCAGCAGGGGGGGCAGTTGGGGGCAACCAGGCTGGCGGGGGGGTGGGATAATGAGGGGTGACCAGGCTGGCAGAGGAAGGCAGTGAGGGGCAACCAGGATGGTGGGAAGGGGGAGTTGGGGTCGACCAGGCTGGCAGGGGGGGAGCAGTAAGGGACGACCAGGCCAGCAGGGGGTGGGGGGCAGTTAGGGGTGACCAGGCCGGCCGGGGGGGGGGGTAAGTTGGGTTGACCAGGCCAGCAGGGGGTCAGTTAGGGGTGATCAGGCAGGCAGGCAGGTGAGCAGTTAGGAGCCAGTGGTCCTGGATTGTGAGAGGGATGTCCGGCTGCCAGTTTAGGCCCGATCCCCAGGATCGGGTCTAAACTGGCAGTCGGACATCCCCCAAGGGTGGAGGCTGGGCTGAGGGGACCCCCCATGCACAAATTTTGTGCACCAAGCCTCTAGTTGGTGTATAAAAAAGCAACTGATTACATTGAATCTATAGATTGTTTTGGGTAGCAAAGACATTTTAATAATATTAATTCTACCAACCCATGAACACTGTACATTTTTCCACTTGTTTATATCTTCTTCTCTCTTTTTTCAATATCCTGTAGTTTTCCAAGTACAAGTTTTTTACCTCCTTGAATAAGTTTATTTCAAAGTATCATGTCCTCACCCCTCTGGTGTCTGTGTCCATTGGTTAGGCTTATATCCATGCATACAAGTCCTTTGGTTGATCTCTCCCCCTTACCCCCACCCTCCCCTACCTTTCCTCTGAGGTTTGACAGTATGATCGATGCTCCTCTGTCTCTGTTTTTGTTCATCAGTTTATGTTGTTCATTATATTGCACATATGAGTGATACCATGTGATATTTATCTTCCTCTGACTGGCTTATTTTGCTTAGCATAATGCTCTCCAATTCCATCCATGCTGTTGTGAATGGTAAGAATTCCTTCTTTTTTACTGCAGTGTAGTATTCCATTGTGTAGGTGTACCACTGTTATTTCATCCATTCATCTGCTGATGAGCACTTAGGCTGTTTCCAAATCTTAGCTATGTTAAATTATGCTGCTATGAACATTGGGGTGCATATATCCTTTCTAATTGGTGTTTCTAGTTTCTTGGGATATATTCCTAGGAGTGGGATTACTGGGACAAATGGGAGTTCCATTTTTAGTTTTTTGAGGAAACTCCATATTATTCTCCACAGTGGCTGCACCAGTCTGCATTCCCACCAGCAGTGCACGAGTGTTCCTTTTTCTCTGCATCCTCACCAGCACTTGTCGTTTGTTGATTTGTTGATGATTGCCATTCTGACAGGTGTGAGATGGTACCGCATTATTGTTTTGATTTGAAATTCTCGGATGATTAGTGACTTTGAGCATGTTTTCATATGTCTCTTGGCCTTCCTTATGTCTTTTTTCAAAAAGTATCTATTTAAGTCCATTGCCCATTTTTTTAATCAAATGTTTATCTTCCTTTTGTTTAATTGTATGAGTTCCCTGTAAATGTTGGAGATTAAACCCTTATCGGTGATAACATTGGCAAATATGTTCTTCCATGCAGTGGGCTTTCTTGTTGTTTTGTTGATGGTTTCTTTTGCTGTGGAAAAGCTTTTTATTTTGATGTAGTCCCATTTGTTTATTTTCTCTTCAGTTTCCATTGCCCTAGGAGCTGTATCGGTGAAGAAATTGCTTTGGCTTATGTCTGAGATTTTGCTGCCTGTGGATTTCTCTAATATTTTTATGGTTTCCCATCTTATGTTTAAGTCCTTTATCCATTTTGAGTTTATTTTTGTGTATGGTGTAAGTTGGTGGTCTAGTTTCATTTTTTTTGCATGTATCTGTCCAATTTTCCCAACACCATTTATTGAAGAGACTGTCTTGACTGCATTGTATGTTCTTGTCTCCTTTGTCAAATATTAATTGAGCATAGTGGTTTGGGTTGGTTTCTGGGTTATCTATTCTATTCCATTGGTCTATATGTCTGTACTTGTGCCAGTACAAGGAAGTTTTGAGAACAGTGTATTTGTAATACAGCTTGATATCTGGTATTGAGATCCCTCCTACTTTGTTCTTCTTTCTCAGGATTGCTGTAGCTATTAGGGGTCTTTTTTTTTTATTCCAGATGAATTTTTGGAGAGTTCATTCGAGGTCTGTGCAATATGCCATTGGTAATTTAATGGGAGTGCATTGAATCTATAGATTGCCTTGGGTAGTATGGACATTTTAATGATGTTGTTTCTACCAATCCATGAACATGGTATGTTCTTTCATCTGTTTATGTCTTCCTCTATCTCTTTTTCCAGTGTCCTGTAGTTTTCTGAGTATAGGTCTTTTACCTCCTTAGTAAGTTTATTCCTAGGTATCTTAATTTTTTTAGTGCGATGGTAAATGGGATTGTTTTTTTTTAGTCTCTTTCTATAAGTTCACTATTGGTGTATAGAAATGCCATATATTTCTTGGCGTTAATTTTGTATCCTGCTACATTGCCAAATTCATTTATTGAGTCTAATAATTTTTTAATGGAGTCTTTAGGGTTTTCTATGTACAGTATCATGTCATCTACGAATAATGACAGTTTTATGTCTTCTTTTCCAATTTGGATACCTTTTATTTATTCTTCTTGTCTAATTGCTATGGCTAGCACTTCCAGAACTATGTTGAATAGGAGTGGTGAAAGTGGGCCTCCCTGTCTTGTTCCTGTTCTTAGGTGAAATGTTTTTAGTTTTTGCCCATTGAGTATGATGTTGGCTGTAGGTTTGTCATATAAGGCTTTTATTATGTTAAGGTATGACCCCTCAATTCCCACTTTGCTGAAAGTTTTTATCAGAAAAGGGTGTTGGAGCTGAAACCGGTTTGGCTCAGTGGATAGAGCGTCGGCCTTCGGACTGAAAGGTCCCAGGTTTGATTCCGGTCAAGGGCATGTACCTTGGTTGCGGGCACATCCCCAGTAGGGGGTGTGCAGGAGGTGGCTAATCGATGTTTCTCTCCAATCGATGTTTCTCTCCAATCGATGTTTCTAACTCTCTATCCCTCTCCCTTCCTCTCTGTAAAAAATCAATAAAATATATTTTTTTAAAAAAAGAAAAAGAAAAGGGTGTTGGATTTTGACAAATGCTTTTTCTGCATCTATTGATATGGTCATGTTATTTTTGTCTTTCACTTTGTTTATGTGATGTATCATGTTTATTGATTTGCTAATATTGTACCATCCTTGTATCCCTGGAATAATGGTGATGGTATATGATCATTTTAATATATTGCTGGATTCAATTTGCTAATCTTTTAAAATTTATTTTTATTGATTTTAGAGAGGAAGGGAGAGGGAGAGATAGACACATCAATAAAGAGAGCGAATCATTCATTGGCTGCCACACACACACACACACACACACACACACCAGGTACCCTGAGCCCACACCCTGGGCATATGCCCTGACCAGGAATCAAACCATGACCTTCTGGTTCATAGGTTGATGCTCAACCACTGAGCCATGCTGGTCAGGCAATTTGCTAATATTTTGTTGAGGATTTTAGCATCTATGTTCATCAAGGAGATTGGCCTGTAATTTTCTTTCTTTGTAGTTTCTTTATCTGGTTTTGGAATTAGGCTCATGCTGGCCTCATAAAGAAGGCTTGGGAGTCTTACCTCCTCTAATTTTTTGGAATCTTTTGAAAATGGTAAGTGTTAGTTCTTCTTTGAATGTTTGGGAAAATTTACCTTTAAAGCCATCTGGTCCAAGGCTTTACTTTGTTGGGAGTATTTTGATTACTGCTTCAATTTCACTGGTTGTACTCTGTCTCTTCAGATTCTCTGATTCTTCCTGTTTTAGTTTTGGAAAGTTGTATGTTCCTAGAAATCTATCCATTTCCTCCAGATTGTCCAACTTATTGTCATATAGTTGTTCATAATATTTTCTTACAAATCTTTATATTTCTTTAGTATCCATTGTTACTTCTCCGTTTTCATTTTTTATTTTATTTATTGGGGTCCTCTCTATTTTTTCCCTGATCAGTCTGGTTAAAGGTTTGTCAATCTTGTTTATCTTTTCAACAAATTAGCTTTTGATTTCATTAATCATTTGTATTGGTTTTTTAGACTATTTCACTTATTCCTGCTCTGATCTTTATTATTTCATTTCTTATACTCACTCTGGACTTTGTTGTTCATTTTTAAGTTTAGTTAAGTGTAAGGTTAGATTGTTTATTAGAGCTTTTTCTTGTTTCCTGAGATAGGTCTATAATACTATGAATTTCCCTCTTAGGATTGCTTTCCCTGTGTCACACAGATTTGGAGTTGTTGTGTTCTCATTTCAATTTGTTTCAAGGTATCTTTTGATTTCTTCCTTGATTTCATTGTTAACCCATTCATTATTTAACATGTTATTTCATATATATGTCTTGGTAAGTTTTCCCATTTTCTTCTTGTGATTGGTTTCAAGCTTCATAACAGTATGGTCAGAGAAGATGCTTGATATAATTTAAATCTTCTTAAATTTATTGACACTAGTGTTGTGTCATAGCATATGGTCTATCCTAGAAATTGTTCTGTGTGCACTTGAAAAGAATGTATATTCTACTGTTTTGGGTGGGATGCCCTGAAGAGATCAACTAAATCCATTTGATCTAGTGTGTCATTTAAGGCTGCTGTCTCCTTGTTGGTTTTCTGTCTGGAAAATCTATCCATTGATGTCAATGGGGTGTTAAAATCTCCTACTATAACTAAATTACTGTGAATCTCTCCCTTTATGTCCATCAAGATTTGCTTTACATATTTACGTGCTCCTATATTGTGTGCATAAATGTTTACAAGGGTTATATCCTCTTGTGGGATTGCTTTCTTTATCATTTTGTAGTGTGCTTTTTGTGTCTCTTATTATAGCATTGGTTATATTTTATCAGATATAAGTATTACTACCCCAACCTTTATTTTCTTTTCATTTGCATCTTTTTCCATCCCTTTACTTTTATTCTATGTGTATCTTTCATTCTGAGGTGGGTCTCTTGAAGACAGCATATACATGTTTTCTTATCCATTCAGCTGCCTTATGTCTTTTTATTGGAGCACTTAAGCCATTTATATTTAAAGTGATTATTGATAGGTTATGTATCTATTGCCATTTTATTTTTTAACTATGTTCCTCTGTTTGTTTGGTTTCCTCCCCGCTTCTTTTGCTTCTTAAAGCAATCCCTTTAACATTTCTTGTAACATTTAGTGGTAACAAATTCCTTTAGCTCTTTTTTGTGTGTGGGGGAAGCTCTTTATTTCTCCTTCAATTTTAAATGATAGCCTTGCTGGGTAAAGTAGTCTTGATTGTAGATCCTTGGTTTTTTACATATATTTTTTAAACTAGTGTTTTGGATTTCCTTGTATAATCTATATTCCCAGAAGTGGAATTGCTGGATCATAAGCCAGTTCCATTGTTAAGTTTTTGAGGTAACTCTATACTGCTTTACACATGGTTGTACCATTCTGTATTCCCACCAGCACTGTGCACAAATGTTCCCTTTTCTCCACATCCTCACCAGCACTTGTTGTTTAGTGATTTATTAATGATAGACATTCTCACAGGTGTGAGATATCTGATTTTGGTTTTAATTTGGATTTCTCTGATGATTAGGGACATTGAGCATCTTTCATATGTCTATTGGCCATCTGTATGTCTTCTTTGGAGAAGTGTCTATTCATGTCTTTCGCCCATTTTTTTTTTTTTTTTGGTGTTGAGTTTTATAAGTTCTTTATAAATTGTGGATGTTAACCCCTTAGCAGATGTATCATTGGTGAATATGTTCTCCCATTCAGTGGGTTGTCATTTCATTTTGTTGATAGTTTCCTACTCTGTAGTCTCATTAGTTTAGTTTTTCTTTTCTTTCCCTTGCATGAGGACATATATTAGAAAAAATATTGCTACAAGAAATGTCTGAGATTTTACTACCTGTTTTCTTCTAGACTTTTTAGGGTTTTGAGTCTAACATCTAAGTCTTCAATCCATTTTGATTTTATTCTTGTGTATGGTGTAATAAGGTAGTCTAGTTTCATTGTTTGCATGTATCTGCCCAATTTTCCCAATACCATTTATTGAAGATACTATTTTACTCCATTGTATGTTCTTGCATCATTTGTCAAATATTATTTGACCATAAAGGTGTGGGTTTATTTCTGGGCTGTGTGTTCTATTCCATCCTATATAATAAAAGCCTAATATGCTAAGTGTCCGGTCGTCCATTCAGTGGTTCAACCAATCATAACATAATATGCTAATGATATGCTAAGGCTGCTCAACTGCTCGCTATGACGTGCACTGACCACTAGGGGGAAGATAGTCAATTGGTTGACCAGTCGCTATGACATGCACTGACCACCAGGGGGGCAGACGCTCTGACCAGTAGGTTAGCTTGCTGCTGGGGTCCGACTGATCAGTACTGAGTGAGACAGGCCGGACACGCCCCAGAGCCCTCCTGTAGTCCCTCCCTGGATGGCAACCTCCTGCATCCCTCCCTAGCCCCAATAATGCACCAGTGGGGTCCCTCAGTCTAGCCTGCACCCTCTTGCAATCTGGGACCCCTCGGGGAATGTCAGAGAGCCGGTGTTGGCCCAACAGTGGAACGACCAGTTACTATGACACACACTGACCACCAGGGGGCAGATGCTCAATGCAAGAGCTGCCCCCTGGTGGTCAGTGCGCTCCCATATGGGGAGCACTGCTCAGCCAGAAGCCGGGCTCATGGCTGGTGAGTGCAGCGGCAGTGACGGGAGCCTCTCTTGCCTCTGCGGCAGCGCTAAGTGGTCAGACATCCCCCGAGGGCTCCCGGACTGCGGGAGGGCACAGGCCCGGCTGAGGGACACCCCCCCACCCCAGAGTGCACGAATTTCGTGTACTGGGCCTCTAGTTAATCTATATGTCTGTTTTTTATGCCAGTACTATGCTGTTGTGATTACTATGGCCTTATAGTATAATTTGATATCAGGTAGCGCGACTTCTTCAACTTTGTGCTTCTTTCTCAAGATTGTTGTGGCTATACTGTTTGTTTGTTTTTTGGTTCCATATAAATTTTTGGAATATTTGTTCTAGTCCATTGGTATCTTAATAGGAATTGCATTGAATCTATCAATTGCTATGGCTGGTACAGACATTTTAATGATGTTAATTCTGCCCTAACTGGTTTGGCTTAGTGGATAAAGCATCGGCCTGTGGACTGAAAGGTCCCTGGTTCTATTCCAGTCAAGGGCATGTACCTTGGTTGTGGGCACATCCCCAGTAGGGGGTGTACAGGAGGCAGCTGATTGATGTTTCTTTCTCATCAATGTTTCTAACTCTCTACCCCTCTCCCTTCCTCTCTGTAAAAATCAATAAAATATATTTTTTAAAAATGATGTTAATTCTTCCTACCCATGAACACGATATACCAGTATGCTTCCACTTACTTGTATCTTTTTCCATTTCTTTCCTGGATATCTTATAATTTTCAAAGTACAGACCTTTTACATCCTAGGTTAAATTTATTCCTGGGTATCTTATTCTTTTTGAAGCAATTGTGAATGTGTCTGTTTTTTAGTTTCCCTTTCTGATAGTTCATTATCTATATATTTAAAAGCCTAAGCGACTGTTACAACTGAATGACCAGCCGGTAGCTATGATGCACACTGACCACCAGGGGTCAGATGCTCAAAGCAGGAGCTGCCCCCTGGTGGTCAGTGTGCTCCCACAGCCAACCTCCCGAGGATAGCCAACCTCCCATGGTCCCTCCCCCTGGCCAGCCAACCTCCCGCAGTCCCTCCATCTGGCCAGCTGGCCCAGATCGGCCCCATTCGGGACTGGGCGAGATGCCCCGATTGGGATTGGGCAAGACAGCCCAAATCGGCCTGATCGCCAGCCAGGCTGAGGGACCCCACCCGTGCATGAATTTGTGCACCAGGCCTCTAGTAGGTGTATAAAAATGCAACTGATATCTGGATATTTATTTTGTATCCTGTTACTTTGCTGAATTTGTTTATCAGTTCTAGTATTTTTTTGGTGGAAACGTCAAGTATCATGTCATCTGCAAATAATGACATTTTTATTTTTTTCTAATTTTGATGCCTTTTATTTCTTCTTCTTGTTGATTGCTGTGACTAGGACTTTGAGTACTATGCTGAGTAAGATTGGTGAAAGCAGAAAAAAAAAAAAAAACACTTGCCAGGCAGCTTAGTTGGTTAGAGCATTGTCCCAATATGTCAGTTTGCAGGTTTGATCCCTAATAAGAGCACATACCAGAATCAACCACTGAATGCATAAATAAGTGGAACAACAAATCTATGTTTCTCTTTCCCTCTCTTCCTTCCTCTCTCTCTCAAAATAAAAGAGTGGTGAAAGCAGATATCCCTGTCTTGTCCCTGATATTAAGAAAAATGCTTGTAGTTTTTGCCCATTGAGTATAATGTTGGCTGTGGGTTGTCATCTATGGCCTTTATTGTGTTCAGATATGTTCCCTCTATTCCCATTTGGCTGAGAGTTTTTATCTTAAGTAGGTGCTGGACTTTATCAAATGTTTTTTCTGCATCTATTGATACGATTGTATGATTCTTATACTTCCTTTTGGTTTATGTGATGTATCACATTCATTGTTTTGCGGATATTGAGCCAATGTTGAATCCCCAAAATAAAACCCACTTGATCATGGTATATGATGTTTTTAATGTATTGCTGGATATGATTTGCTAGTATTTTTTTAATGCATATACTATTATATATGTTATTTATTTATTTTTTTTAGAGAAAGAGGAAGGGGTGGGGAAAGAGAGAGAGAGAGACAGAGAAATCAACTTGTTGCTCCACAAATTTATGCATTCATTGGTTGATTAATGTATGTGCCCTGACCAGGAATCGAACCGGCAACCCTGGCATATGAGGACAATGCTCTAACCAACTGAGCTATCTGGCCATGGCTGGTTTGCTAATAATTTGTTGAGAATTTTAACATCTATGTTCATCAGGGATATAGGTCTAGAATTTTATTTTTTTGTATTGTCTTTATCTGGTTTTGGAATTAGGATAATATTGGCCACATAGAATTAGCTTGGAAGTCTTTCTTCCTCTTGAATTTTTTGGAATAGTTTGAAAAAGATGGGTGTTATTCTCTTAATATTTGGTAAAATTCACCTGGGAATCCATTAGGTCCAGGACTTTTGTTTGTTGGGAGTTTTTTTTTATTTTATTATTACTGCTTTAATTTCATTAGTTGTGATCTGTCTATTCAGATTTTCTGAATCTTCCTATTCAGTTTTGGAAGAGTATTTCTATTAATTTATCCTATTTCTAATAATTTATCCATTTTGTACAGATTGTCCTATTTGTTGACCTATAGTATAATTGTTCATAATATTTTCTTACAACCTTTTGCATTTCTGTGGAATCAGTTGTAATTTCTCCTTCGTTTCTGGTTTTATTTATTTTGGTCTTTGCTTTTTAAAAAAAAAAAAAAAAGGGTTATTTTTAATCTTCACCCAAGGATATTTTTCCATTGCTTTTTAGAGATAGTGGAAGGGAGGGGGAGAGACAGAGAGAAAAACATCCATTGGTTGCCTCCTGCAGGCGCCAGGGCCAGGGAGAGGTATGTGTCCTTGACCGGAATTGAACCCGAGACCCTTCCGTCCACAGGCTGATGCTCTACCCACTGAGCCAAACCAGCTAGGGAACTCTCTTTTTCTTGATGAGTCTGGATATAAGTTTGTTTTCATTTGTTTAGTTTTTAAATCTCTATTATTGCAAGTATTCCAGATGTCCCTCTTTTCCCCCATTACCCTCCTCCACCTGGTTCCAGCCCTGCCCCAGGCCTTCACCACCCTATTGTCTGTGTCCATAGAAAATGCATATATACATATAAGATCTTTGGTTAATTTCTTCCTGTGCCCCTTCTCCCTTCCCTCTGAGATTCGTCAGTCTGTTCCATGCCTCTGGTTCTTTTTTATTCATCATTTTATTTTGTTATTTTATTTGTTCATTTATTTTGATTTTTAGATTCAGTTGTTGATAGATATGATTTTCTTCCTCCCCCTCCTCCTCCTTCTTCATCTTAAAGAATGCCCTTCAACATTTCATGTCATACTGGTTTGGTGGTGATGAACTCCTTTAGCTTTTTCTTATCTGTGAAGCTCTTTATCTGACCTTCAATTCTGAATGATAGCTTTGCTGGGTAGTGTAATCTTGGTTGTAGATTCTTGCTATTCATCACTTTGAATATTTCTTGCCACTCCCATCTGGCCTGCATAGTTTCTGTTGAGAAATCAACTGACAGTTCTACGGGCACTCCCCTGTAGGTAACTGCTTTTCTCTTGCTTTTAAGATTCTCTCTTTGACTTCAACATTTGGCATTTAATTATGATGTGTTTTGGTGTGGGTCTCTTTGGGTTCATCTGGCTTGGGACGCTGCACTTCCTGGACTTTAAACCTATTTCCTTCACCAGGTAGGGGAAGTTTTCTGTCATTTTTTCAAATAGGTTTTCAATATCTTGCTCTCTCTTTTCTCCTTCTGACACCCCCATAATGCAAATGTTGGTACATTTGAAGTTGTCCCAGAGGCTTATTACACTATCTTCATATTTTTACTTGTTTGTGGGTGTGTGTTTTTATCTTTTGATTGGGTGTTTTTTGCTTCCTCATATTCTCGGATCCACTACTCTACTGTTGATTCCCTGTAAATTATTCTTTCAGTTAGTGTATACTTAACTTCTGACTTGTCCTTTTTCATGTCTTTGAAATTCTAAGATCCTTGAAAGTCTCACTTATTCCCTTGAAGCAAGCTCTCATTAAGATCCTTGAGCAACCTTATAACCATTGTGACATGTTTCTTTGTCTCCACATTTTGACTGCTTCCCTGTGTTTGTTTCTAGTTATTAGGTAGAGCTTCTGTGTCTCCTGGAATTGGTAGAGTAGCCTTGTGTAGTAGGGGTCCTGTAAGGCTCAGTGGCTCAGCCTCCCCATTCACCTGAGCTGAGCTCTAGGTGTGCCATTTGTGGGCTGTGTGCAAAGTCTTGTTGTAGTTGAGCCTTGATTGCTGTTGGTATCACTGGGAGGAATTGACCTCCAGGCTAATTGGCTGTGAGGACAAGCTGCGACTGCAGTGAAAGAGCTGCTGTGCAGGAGACACCCCTATGGAGGACTTGCTTCAGTGGGACTTTGGTGCTCACTGAGTCTGCCTCTTGAGTATGTTGCTTGTGGATGTATAGAGTTCTAATCTGGTATCGTCTGAAGCTGTTCACCGAGTGCACTGGCTCTGGGTTCTCCCAGGAATGGCAAAGTCAGCCACTGCCTGGGGCCACCTGGCAGGAGCTACAGAGCAATCTGCAGATGGCTGATATTTGTATTGGGCTTGGAATTGCCCAGGTGAGGCCCAGCTGTGAAGCAAGGCAGGTTGGTGCTATTGCTGGGTCTTGGGCTCTTATTGATAGATATGGAGCACAGTGATGACAGTTTGGTCCTACGAGGTGAGTGTAACATCCACCTACTCCCTGCCATCTTGATAGAAACCAAGACCTTTAGGCTAAGGAAAAAAAACACCACATTAAAATCCAAGAATGAGTCCTGGCCAGTTTGGCTCAGTGAATAGAGCGTTGGCCTGAGGACTGAAGGGTCCCAGGTTCGATTCTGGATTAGGGCATATATCTTGGTTGAAAGCTCAATCCCTGCCCCTGGTTGGGGCCTGTGCAGGAGGCAACCAATCTATGTGATGTTTCTCTCTCTGTATCTCTCCCCCTCCCCTCCAGTCTCTCTAAAAAAAAAAAAAAACAAGAATGAAAATAAAAGCCCCTTTTCAAGACTGTGGGTTCTCTAAAAATATGAGACATTTCCAATCCTTGCAGGGACAGGTTATCTGAATCCCTTCAATCTATAGTTTACAACTCCCTTAAAGATGGCACCTGCAGCTCAGCCTCCCTTTAAGGAGGGCTGCTGGTTACCCGATGCTGGCCATAAGGTAACAAAATCTTCTGGACTGCTACCTTGTCTGCCTCAAGTAAACCTTCTTAAAGACTGGTTAGAGCAGTGGTCGGCAAACTGCGGCTCACGAGCCACATGCAGCTCTTTGGCCCCTTGAGTGTGGCTCTTCCACAAAATACCACGTACCCTAATTAAGTTAATAACAATGTACCTACTTATATAGTTTAAGTTTTAAAAATTTGGCTCTCAAAAGAAATTTCAATCATTGTACTGTTGATATTTGGCTCTGTTGACTAATTAGTTTGCCGACCACTGGGTTAGAGAATCTAAAGGATAGAAAGCAGGGACAACATTGAACTTACCCACTGAACTCTTGTGCCTGCTTTGCTAATAAATGTTTCTTTAATAAGTGTGTGAATGAATGGCTATCCTACATCTACTTCAACTTTTGTGACTACTACCTATCTACCAAGAACCACCTAAGAGTTGAGCATAAAGAAGTTAGTTTAGGTCAGTTCACAACAATTGACACATACAAAGTCATGTTTTTCAAATTTATTCTAAACATAGTCATTAGCATTACCACAATAGTACATACAAAGAAGTTTTAAAATAAGACAAAAGAATACAACCTTCAACAAGTTAATGCCACTTTACTATGTAAACAAAATTAAAATGAAACCCTGATGCTAAAAAGATAACTATTCAGAGGTAAAATACAGATACAAAACATTTAAATATTAACATAATCCACACTAGATCACATTCTTTGCAAGAGAGTACATATATAGTACTCTACCTCTATAAAATTTCAAAATTCTGTTAAAATCAAAACCATCTCTGGTTTATGATACAGCACAATTCATAAGGCAAAAATATAGGCATTATTATCCAGTTCTTTAATTTCACTTGTATTTTAAGGCAAACTTGGAACTTTTTGCTTGGTATTTTAAAATAAATGGGACTTACACATGATAACCTGACAAAAGTAACAATAAATATCCCTACTTAAATATGTGTAATATAAAATACATATGAATAACAATTTTTCTCTCTGCAGAGATGTAAACTGGATTTTTATTTGACTCCATATTCACACCCATAAGAAAACTTGTAAACCTATAGTTTTAAAACTTACTGTAGTTCTCACTCTTTTCAAATATGTATCAACACTGAATCAATATACTGTAAGTGAAAATCCAATATCTATCCAGCCACAGAATAACTGCATCTAATTAAATGTCTAATTAAAGTGCTGTTTTACAAAGAAAAAAAAAAGGTTAAAAGGTAGAACTGGATGTTAACTTGACAGGTGATAAGTTATCATTTTTAACTTTCAAACTACAGAGGTTTTCGAGGTTATCACAAGTTTATTGAACTTTAAGCAGTATATTTATGGTGGAATCTGATTTTCCTGAAAATGAGCACTTAGGTGACAATACCAGAAATCCAACACCAAAACTAAAAACAAACACAACATTATATGTACATATATTTCCTTCAATATCAGCCAGAGCATTGATAATATAGTATTTTTTTAAGCTTCTATGATTTTGTTACCTACTCAAAAATGTATTATCAAATTCCAGGGAATTTGGAATTCTATAGATGTTAGGTTTTTTTATAAATCTTTTTCATGCCAATAAAACCTAATTGAACACGAAAGGATACAAATGTTTATACATATACTGGGTCTCTAATTACTCATGATGTTGGAGATAAGGAATTAGATTCACACTTTATCACTATAGTTATTTGGGTATAGGTCTCCCTCACTATATTTTATTCTTTGAGTGAAAAGACTATATCTTATTTATATTTCTAGCCTCTATAGCATCTAACACAGTATCGCATACAGATAGTAGACCCTCCATTTTTGTCAAGCTATCAAAATAATTTTCAAAACCTAATAAATGCCATTTTTCTATCACTTGATACCACTTCCTATAATTTTATATTCATTCATATCTAAAACAATATTAGCAATAACATACAGAACTTACATAAATATCCTTTGGTCTACTTTAAAAATCACTTAAGTTCTATTACTATATTCAACAAATACTAAATAGCCAAACATTCCTAACTGATTATGTCCTCATAAAGTAATCATAAAAGGCAATTATCTTCCAACTGATTAGATAATCTCACTGCCATTTTAAAAAAATGTTTGTGGGCAATCTTAATTAGCTGTCTCCTCCTTGATTATGTAAAACTAGAGGCCCGAGTGCATGGGGGGTGGGGGCGGTCCCTCAGCCCAGTCTGCACCCTCTCCAATCTGGGACCCCTTCAGGGATGTCTGACCGCCCGTTTAGGCCCGATCCCATCCAGGACTGCTGGCTCCCAACCGCTCGCCTGCCTCTGCCCGATTGCCCCTAACCGCTTCTGCCTGCTAGCCTGATCACCTCCTAACCACTCCCTTGCCAGCCTGATCAACACCTAACTGCTCCCTGGCCGGGCCGATTGCCCCTAACTGTCCTCCCCTGCAGGCCTGGGTCCCCCCCAAACTGTCCTCCCCTGCAGGCCTGCCCAACCCCCAAATGCCTTCCCCTGCAGGCCTGGGTCCCCCCCAACTGTCCTCCTCTGCTAGCCTGGTCCCCCCCAACTGCCCTCCCCTGCAGACCTGGTCTCCCCAATTTCCCTCCTCTGCCGGCCTGGTCACCCCAACTGCCCTCCTCTGCCGGCTTGGTCACCACCAACTGCCCACAACTGCCCTCCCCTGCAGGCCATCTTGTGTCCACATAGGGGCAGCCATCTTTGACCACATGGGGGCAGCCATCTTTGACCACATGGGGGCGGCCATCTTGTGTCTTGGAGTGACAGTCACTTTGCATATTACTCTTTTATTATATAGGACTAGCGTTCCCGTTGCAGGAAAAATCCTGCCCCTTGTCCCCCGGCCCGCCTTCTCCGCCAGCCCGCCCCGATCTCCTTCCTTCTCCCCTGGCCCCGCCTCCACTCCTCCCTTGTCCCCCGGCCCGCCTTCTCCGCCAGCCCACCCCCGCTCTCCTTCCTTCTCCCCCGGCCCCGCCTCCGCTCCTCCCTTCTCCTCCCCCCCAGCTTGCTTGCTTCTCTGCAGCTTTGCTCCCTTCAGCATCTCTTGGCTTCTTTCTAAGCTGTCTTGATATGCAAATTAGCTGCCATCTTTGTTGGGGTAATTTGCATACTCGTCCTGATTGGTTGGTGGGCGTGGCTTGACTGGTGGGCGTGGCTTAGGTGTAGCAAAGGTGCGGTCAATTTGCATATTTGTCTATTATTAGATAGGATTATGTCTAGCATCTTTAACCCTGTGAATTTATAATCAAATATCTTTATCCTCTTTAGCATAAGAAACATGTGACTTTAAATTCACAATTTATCAGCAGAGTATTAATAATGAAACCTCACAAATCTGTACAAGAAGGTCCTACTGTAAAGTTATTAGTTGTCAAATCACATTAATACCTATGGTTGTTATGAATAGTAGAGCAGCTTTAGCAAACCTGAAATAAATATTTCTAAATTTGTTTTCTTTTTTCTCTTCATTTTACAGGTTTTCATAATTTTTTCTCTGGTATATGGCTTCTATTATTGCCCTAAATATTTCACATTTAGTCTTCTTCAACATAAAATTCAAATTTTTTCCAAAACAACTATCAAGAGATGCCTTTGATCTAATTTACCAAATGATTTATATATTTTATATTAATTTGAGAGTGGCAATGATACATCGAGTAAAACATAATTAAAATAAAATGTGTAGTATAGTGCTGTTTACAATTAAAATAATTTTCTAGTCTCTCAAATTCCCTTCTAGGGAGAAAGGATTAAATATAGAATAACAGGATGCATTTAACAACTTTATTGATATAAATAGAAAGAAAATTGAGTTGGAAAATTTAAACTAAACATGTGATGGAATCTATTTTAAATTGCTTTTCTTTAAATAAAGTCTAAGCCAATCACAATAATGCACCTTGTTTCTATCCAAAAGATTTATTCAAATCAATTAAAAAGTTATTGCTATATATCATTGTGATTTAAACAAGCAACCTAGAAAATAGCCTGTTAAGTTTATTAGTAGCTCCTGTTGAGTTCTTACTTACAAGAGACTAAAAATCACTTGCAAGGTTTTATAATCTGTGCAAATATTCATAAAGCATGATACTACTTGTGTTTAAAGATGATTTTTAAATAATTTGGTATTATATATTTAAATCTACAACTGGCAGTTTATGGAAGAACAAGGAAAACAGCAAATTGCCAGCTCCAGTTTTTAAGAAATAACATGTATGCTAACAAATTAACTTACGTTTTATAATTACAAATGGCTTAACAATAGTTTAGAACCTTATGGCACTTAAGAACGCAGTATAATTTTTCTTACAAATTTTCATCTATAAAGAGATGGTGGACAAGTAAAAAAAAAATCATGGAAAAGAAAATGAAATTACTATAGTAACAAAAATAAAAGTACCGACATTCTAATAAAATGCAAGGTAATGTGTTCAAGTCTAATGGAGATTTAGTAAAACATGCTAAAACAAAATCAATCAACCACTTCTTTTAAATAAGCTGTCACTTGGCAATAGCAAACCATTTTGCTTTAAAAGATCATTTTAGTCAAAGTAGAACCAAATTTAGAACCATTACTCAGGTAAACATGAGTTCCAGTTTTCCTCAATGACTTGAAAATATTCAATTACCAAGAAATGTAGAGTAATGCATAACTGCCTAGTGCTTTATATTTAATGCATATATTTTTGTTTTTATAGGAGGACATGTAATATCTAGCACAAGAAGAAAGAAGATAAAAAATGTATCTTTCTTTAAATCATTATTCAGGAACCATGGAAAGCGTAACAGGCATTTAGGTAATTTTTGGATGTTAACATTAGTATATTCACTAACATTTTTAATAAGCACAAATCAAGCCAGTCAAAATGAAAAATACTATCAAAACATGTCATGCAAATTTCATACTGAACATCCAAAAGAACATCGTTATAGCCTTGTTATAGCTCCTACGTTAGCACCATTTTTATATCTAAAAACACTTTGAAAAAGCAAACAAATGTCTTAAAACCTGAAATTATTATAAAGATATGTGAAAAAAATCAATATGCACTAAGGGCAATACTAAATATTTGTCATTTATGTGCATCAACACTGGGAAGCTTGCTGTACTACTAAAAAAATAAACTGATGTGCTTAACTCTATCCATGCTTAGCATAGCAGAACTGGATAAGTAAATTCTTCCAGCATTAACCTGTCCACGTAAAAAAGATATAAACAGTAAATATCTTTTAACAGGCCCCCAAATATCATGATAGTAAAAACATTTGTCTTGCAAAGTTATTACAGCCCCAGCCCTAAAGCCATTTAGCAGGAAGAATGTCCAGGTGATTCGCTAGAGCATATAATTTATACCCCTTAAAAGTACCAAAAAAAAGCAGCCCTTTATTTAAAATGTGAAGCATATGAACTTATATCCAAAAGACAGTATCAGCACTCTGTCCAGACATTCACTACACTCCAGCATCTAAACATCATTCATCCTAGTAATCATGGTGCATATTAAGGAGGAAGAGAGCTAAAAATTTTTTTAAAAAGCAAGTTTTTCACATGTACACTTATGAACATAAAACTACTTTATGTCAGCCCAGCTGGTGTGGCTCAGTGGTTGAGCATCAATCCATTAACCAGGAGGTCACTGGTTCAATTCCTGGTCAGGGCACATGCTTGGGTGTCAGGCTCAATCCCCAGTGCAGGGCATGCAGGAGGCAGCCAATCGATATTTCTATTTCTATTCCTCTCCCTTCCTCTTTCTCTAAAATCAATAAATAACACTAAAAGAAACTACTTTATGCCAGTATTAGAGGAAAAAGTGCACAATTCAATTGGCAAGATCTTCCCTTTTTTTTTTGATTATTGATTCACTGTGTAATCAAGAGCAACCAAAGCTACTTGTCAGTTCAAAGTACCCAACAAAATGTTGAGTCTTCATGACATTTCAAGTTAAAAACAAAGCAATGCAGCTTTGGGGTTTCAGAAAATTGGGCATCCTTTCATGCGGCACGAAGTTCTTCACCTCACTATTTCCATGAGTCCACACTTGTCAAAGTGCAGTTAACCCAAAATTGCAGCGACAGTATATCATGCCAGCTGAATCCAGCCATGTATCTGAGATAGGGTCATATTTCTGCACGGTGTTCAGATAGGAAGACCCTGAGTGACCACCGACCACATAAAGGTAGTTATCGATTACTGCAGCACCAACTCCTAGGAAAGGTGAATAAAAATGGGGAAAAAAACATGTTAAGCATCTAATAGACTTCTCACTAAAAATAAGTGAATGTATTTTAATGTTTTCTTAAAATACATTTCAATAATCTATTATTAATTATACAAGCAATGTAGTAATACTAGAGGCCCGATGCACATTCGTGCCCTCTCGCAGTCCAGGACCCCTCGGGGGATGTTCACCTGCTGGCTTAGGCCCGATACCCCCGGGAATCGGGCCCAAGCCAGCAGTCAGACATCCCTCTCGCAGTCCAGGACCCCTCGCTTCTTACCGCCTGCCTGCAGCAGAGGCGGGAGAGGCTCCCACCACTGCTGCTGTGCTAGCCAGCCTGGCTTCTGGCTGAGCGGGGCTCCCCCTGTGGGAGTGCACTGACCACCAGGAGGCAGCTCCTGCATTGAGCATCTGCCCCCTGGTGGTCATTGCACGTCATAGCAACTGGTCGTTCCGCTGTTTGGTCTATTTTCATATTAGGGTTTTATTTTATAGCATGAGCTCACTGGGAAAATATCCCTGAATATAAAAGTAAAGAAACAGTTGAAGGCTTCCTTCACCTCTGTTCTCCAATCGTACTCTCCTACACCACAGAAAAATATTAAAAATGCAGCCCTGTCCCGGTGGGTGTGGCTCAGTAGTTGAGCATCCACCCGTGAATCAAGAGGACACCAGTTGGATTCCCAATCAGGGCACTTGCCTGGGTTACAGGCTTGATCCCCAGTAGGGACATGCAGGAGGCCGCCAATCGATGTTTCTATCACTCTCTCCCTCTCCCTTCCTCTCTCTCTAAAATCAATATAACATTTTCTTTTAAAAATGTAGCTCTGGCCAGGATGACTCAGTGGTTAGAGCATCAGCCCACACACCACAGGGTCTCAGGCTTGAGTCCAGTCAAGAGAACGTACCTTGGTTGCAGGTTCCATCCCTACCCGGGTTGGAGCGTGCGCAGGAGGCAACCAATTGATGTCTCTCTCTCACATCTATATTTCTCTCTCTCTCTCTCTCTCCCTCCCTCCCCCTCATCCTCTTCCACTTTTTGTAAAAAAATGAAAATAGTGAATGGAAAAAAAGTATTTTTGGGTGAAGATCAACACACACACACACACACACACACACACACAAATAAATAAATAAATGGATGAATGAATAAATAAATAAATGCAGTAATTCCTTTCCTATAGTTTGTGTTAAGCTATCTATCACTATTATTAGATTGCAAACTCCTTGAGAGTTGGCACTATTTAAAAATTCGTCTTTGTATTCCTTTAATATTTGCACTGAATTGTGCATATGGTAAGTACTTAATAAAGACTTGGATGAGTAAAAAAAAAAAAAGGAATGCAGTATATTACACCACCCACCTTAACTGTTTATGAATCGGAATGTTTGTAACACAACGTGTGTGTTTTTAACCCTCACCCAAGGATATTTTCTCCATTAACCTCTAGAAAAAGTAGAAGGGAGGAGGAGAGACAGAGAGAAAGAAGCATCGAGGTAAGAGAGGCACATTGATTGGTTGCCTCCCACACGTGTCAGACCAGGACTGGGAATAGAGATTGTAACTGAGGTATGTGATCTTGACCGGAATCAAACCTGTGACCCTTCAGTTCATGGGCTGGGCCAATGCTCCAACCACTGAGTCAAACCAGCCAGGGCCTCAACGTTTTTAATGAATAACGAGCGAACATTTAAAAGACGACGGCAGTATATATCTTTTCATATATTTTCTTCTCATTTGAAATCTACATATTTTTTCAAGAAATTATTCATTTTCATCAAGTTTTCAAATACAAGTATCCCATTTTTCGAAAGTTCGTGTTACACCATTTTGCTTTACAAAAGACCTATGTTACAGTTGACCCTTGAACAATGAAGGGGTTATGGGTGCCAACACCTGCACAGTAAAAAATCTGAGTAGAACTCTTGATTCCCCAAAAACTTAAGAGCTTACTACTGACTGGAAGCCTTACCAATAACATAAACAGTTGATTAACCCATATTTTGTAATTACATGTATTATATACTGTATTCTTACAATTAAATAACCTAGAGAAAAAATATTAAGAAAATCATAATGAGAGGAGGGAAGATGGTGACTGGCAGGAAGGTAGGGAGGGAGAGAGTGTGAGAGAGTGAGGAACCCATAGAGGAGAGTGTAGACGTGTGTGGTGTGTGTGTATGAGCTAGGGACAGTTAGATTCTGCAGGTCCTCCAAGGGGCTAACAAACCAGGCAGTCTTAGACGGCGGAGCCACGCACAAAGCAGACACTTCTGGGCGGCCGGTGCGGGCACGGAGACCATGCCATCTTGAGAAACAGAGCTGCTTGAGACTAGGATCCTGGTCTCAGTCACAAACCAGGACCCTAAAGCCACTGGGGCAGAGAACTGCGACCACAGCTTCAGACCAACAGACAACAAGAATCCAGACTTCCCTGCAGCAGATTTCTGTGAGTCAAAGAGCCTATCCCCCTCCCCACAGGCTCGCGGGCACTGCCATAGTAACTGATAGACCCGCCCCTCACTCGAGCCACAGCTCCCCTATGGGGAATTCGAGCTTGAGGGCTCACGCAGGACACAGCTCCCCTATGGAAATTCGGAAATTCGAGCTTGAGAGCGCCGCAGGACACAGCTCCCCTATGGGGGCCACCTGACTTTGATTCTGGGCAAGAGCACACGGAAGTCAGTTTTCCGCAGCGCAGGCACACCACAGAGCTGTTGTGCATCCCAGTCCCCCATGGTGACCGGGACCCAAATTCTCCCGGCAAGAGGCAGCACTGAGCACCACCGACTTGACTCTGTTTCTTACCATGTGCGCCTGGGATCCCTGACTTACAGCGCATTCACACTAAGAGTCAGTAACTCCAATTCTTGGTACATGCACACACGGGGACCCTGATTCTCAACGAGAAGCCGCACGAGGCAACAGAGACTCTGATACTCAATTCTTGGTGCAGACACAGGGAAACTCTGACTCCTGGCACGCGCTAGGGGACTCATTTTCGGCACACGCCAACAGTGTGGAGTAGGCAGGATCACTGACTCTCTAAGTACGCACACGAGACCACACTGAATGCTGGGAACACTGAACCTGGGCAAGCCTGGTTCCCACCAACCCACGGCAGCCACACGTCCTAGTGTGGGAGCACTTCAGTGAAACTCGGGTGGTGTGAAGTTCCCATGGCACACGGCCCAGGTCCACACAACTTGAAGCTTGATCCTTCTGGTGACAGTCAGAATGGGGAGACCACACAATCCCCAGAGGAAAGAAAATGAGGAGTCGTCAAGAAAGGA
The DNA here is from genome assembly GCF_027574615.1 of Eptesicus fuscus. Taxonomy (NCBI): domain Eukaryota; kingdom Metazoa; phylum Chordata; class Mammalia; order Chiroptera; family Vespertilionidae; genus Eptesicus; species Eptesicus fuscus. The sequence continues at coordinate 9,270,081 of NC_072474.1, read as the reverse complement.
AATTAGTGAAATTGAAGCATGCAACATGACCGAAAAAAGAGTTCAGAGTAATGGTCGTGGAATTTAGACATCGGATGGATGAGAAAATCAACAACCTATGCAAGAATCAGGAAGAAATGAAAAGTGATATAGCTACAATCAAAAACACTATGGAAAATTTCAACAGTAGACTAGAAGAAGCAGAGGACAGAATTAGTGAGTTAGAAGATCAGGTACAGAAACAAGCTCAATCTGAACAGCAATTGGACAAAAAAAATTAAAAAGCAGGAGGAAAGCCTAAGGGAGCTTTGGGACAACATGAAATGAAGTAACATACATATAATAGGGCTGCCAGAAGGACAAGAAGAGCAGCAAGGATTAGAAAATCTATTTGAAGAAATAATGACAGAAAACTTCCCGGATATGGGGAAGAAAAAGTTACACAAGTACAGAGTCCCAAGCAGGATCAACCCCAAAAGACCCACACCAAGACACGTCATAATTTCAATGGCAAATATCAACGACAAATAGAGAATCTTAAAGGTGGCAAGAGAGAGACAGAGAGTTACCTACAAAGGAACACCCATAAGATTATCAAATGAATGTAAGCATTGTTCTCGAACAGAAAAAAAAAAAAGAAAAAGAAAAAGAAGATTATCAAATGATTTCTCAACAGAAACACATCAAGCTAGAAAGGAATGGAAGGAGGTATAAAAGTGTTGCAAAGCAAAGGACTGAATCCAAGAATACTCTATCCAGCAAGACTATCAATCAAAACTGAAGGGGAAATCAGGAGCTTCGCAGACAAAAAAAGGCTAAGGGATTTTATCACCACCAAACCAGCAATGCAAGAGATGCTAAAGGGAATACTGTAAAAAGAAGAAATAAACAGGTAAGAAAGAACACAGACACAAAAATGGATATGACTACAAACAAATACCTTTCAGTAATAACTTTAAACATAAACGGACTAAGTGCTCCAAACAAAAGACATCAAGTGGCTGAATAGATAAAAAAACATGACCCATATATATGCTGTCTACAAGAGACCCACCTCAGAACAAGAAACTCACACAGATTGAAAGTGAAGGGATAGAAAAATATCTTTCAGGCAAATGGAAATGAAAAAAAAAGCTAGGGTAGCAATACTTATATCTGACAAAATAGACCTCAAAGTAAATGCAATAACGAGATAAGGAAGGCCACTTCATAATACTAAAGGGATTGATACAACAAGAGGATATAACCCTGATAAACATATATGCACCCAACGCAGGAACACCCAAATACATAACAAAACTCCTGGAAGATATCAAGGGAGAGATCAACAACAATACAATCATAGTAGGGGACTTTAATACACCACTGACATCACTGGATAAATCCTCTAGACAAAAAATCAGCAAAGACACAGCAATCCTAAATGACTCACTAGACCAGATGGACTTAACTGACATCTTCAGAACATTTCACCCCTAAGCCGCGGAATATACATTCTTCTCAAGTGCACATGGGACATTTTCAAAAATAGACCACATATTGGGTCACAAGCAAAGTCTCCCCAAATTCAAGAAGACTGAAAGCATACCAAGCATCTTCTCAGACCACAATGCCATAACATTAGAAGTAAACTACAATAAAAACAATCCAAAACTCTCAAACACTTGGAAGCTGAATAGCATGCTATTAAATAATGACTGGGTTACCAATGAGGTCAAAGAAGAAATTAAAAGCATCCTGGAAACTAATGACAACAAAAACACAACAATACAAAATCTATGGAACACAATGAAAGCAGTCCTGAGAGGGAAGTTTATAGCTCTTCAAGCCTATTTCAAAAAACAAGAAAAAATGGTAGTAAATCATCTAACTCTACAACTCAAAGAATTAGAAAGAGAGCAACAAGAAAAGCCCAGAGTGAGCAGAAGGAAGGAGATAATAAAGATCAGAGCAGAAATAAATGACATAAAAATAAAAAAAACAATACAAAAGATCAATGAAACCAAGAGCTGGTTCTTTGAAAGGATAAACAAGATTGATGAACCTCTAGCCAGTCTCACCAAAAAGCAAAGAGAGAGGACTCAAATAAACAAAATCAGAAATGAGAGAGGCGAAATAACAACAGACCCCACAGAAACACAAAGGATTGTTAAAAAATACTATGAACAACTCTACTCCTACAAACTAGATAACCTAGAGGAAATGGACATATTCCTAGAAAAATACAACCTTCCAAAACTCAATCGGGAATATTCTAAAAATCTCAATAGGCCAATAATTATGGAAGAAATTGAAACAGTCATCAAAAAGCTCCCAGCAAACAAAAGCCCGGGGCCAGAAGGCTTCACAGGGGAGTTTTACCAAACATTCAAGGAAGAACTAAAACCTATCCTCCTCAGACTATTCCAAAAAATTCAAGAAGGAACACTTCCAAGCTCATTCTATGAAGCCAGCATCACCCTAATACCAAAACCAGATAAAGACAACACAATGAAAGAGAATTACAGGCCAATATCCCTCATGAACATAGACGCCAAAATCCTCAACAAAATTCTAGCAAACCGGATCCAGCAATACATCAGAAAGATCATACACCATGACCAAGTAGGATTTATCCCAGGGATGCAAGGATGGTACAATATCCGCAAATCTATAAAAGTGATACATCACATAAACAAATTGAGAGATAAAAATCACATAATCATACCAATTGACGCAGAAAAAGCATTTGACAAAATCCAACACCCATTTTTGATAAAAACTCTCAGCAAGGTGGGAATAGAAGGATCATACCTCAACATAATAAAAGCTATATATGAAAAACCCACAGCCAACATCATACTCAATGGACAAAAACTAAAACCATTTCCCCTAAGAACAGGAACAAGACAGGGATGCCCACTCTCACCACTCCTGTTCAACATAGTACTGGAAGTACTAGCCATTGAGATCAGACAAGAAAAAGAAATAAAAGGCATCCAAATGGGAAAAGAAGAAGTAAAACTGTCCTTATTTGCAGATGACATGATATTGTACATAGAAAATCCTAAAGACTCCATCAAAAAATTATTAGACTTAATAAATAAATTTGGCAATGTAGCAGGATACAAAATTAATGCCAAGAAATCTATGGCATTTTTTTACACCAATAGTGAACTTATAGAAAGAGAGACTAAAAAAGCAATCCCATTTACCATTGCACCAAAAAAATTAAGATACCTAGGAATAAACTTAACTAAGGAGGTAAAAGACCTATATGCAAAAAACTACAGGACACTGAAAAAAGAGATAGAGGAAGATGTAAACAGATGGAAGAACATACCGTGTTCATGGATTGGTAGAATCAACATCATCAAAATGTCCATACTACCCAAAGCAATCTACAGATTCAATGCAATCCCCATTAAAATACCAATGGCACCGAAACCGGTTTGGCTCAGTGGAAAGTGTCAGTCTGCGGACTGAAGGGTCCCAGGTTCGATTCCGGTCAGGGGCATGTACATTGGTTGCGGGCACATCCCCAGTGGAGGGTGTGCAGGAGGCAGCTGATCACTGTTTCTCTCTCATCGATGTTTCTGGCTCTCTATCCCTCTCCCTTTCTCTCTGTAAAAAAAAAAATCAATAAAATATATATTTAAAAAAAAATACCAATGGCATATTTCACAGACCTACAACGAACATTCCAAAAATTCATCTGGAATAAAAAAAGACCCCGAATAGCTGCAGCAATCCTAAGAAAGAAGAACAAAGTAGGTGGGATCTCAATACCAGATATCAAGCTGTATTACAAAGCCACTGTTCTTAAAACATCCTGGTACTGGCACAAAAACAGACATATAGATCAATGGAATAGAATAGAGAACCCAGAAATCGACCCAAACCACTACGCCCAATTAATATTTGACAAAGGAGGCATGAACATAAAATGGAGTCAAGATAGTCTCTTCAACAAATGGTGTTGGGAAAATTGGACAGATACATGCAAAAAAATGAAACTAGACCACCAACTTACACCATACACAAAAATAAACTCAAAATGGATACAGGACTTAAACATAAGACGGGATACCATAAAAATACTAGAGGAATCCACAGGCAGAAAAATCTCAGACATATGCCAAAGGAACTTCTTCACTGATACTGCTCCTAGGGCAATGGAAACTAAAGAGAAAATAAACAAATGGGACTACATCAAAATAAAAAGCTTTTTCACAGCAAAAGAAACCATCAACAAAACAAGAAAGCCCACTGCATGGGAGAACATATTTGCCAATGACATCACCGATAAGGGTTTAATCTCCAACATTTATAGGGAACTCATACAACTTAACAAAAGGAAGATAAACAATCGAATCAAAAAATGGGCAATGGACCTAAATAGACACTTTTTGGAGGACAGAAGGAAGGCTAAGAGACAAATGAACATGTTCAAATTCACTAATTATCCGAGAGATGCAAATCAAAACAACAATGCGGTATCATCTCACACCTGTGAGATTGGCTATCATCAACAAATCAACAAACGACAAGTGTTAGCGAGGATGCGGAGAAAAAGGAACTCTTTTTCACTGCTGGTGGGAATGCAGACTGGTGCAGTCACTGTGGAGAATAGTATGGAGTTTCCTCAAAAAACTAAAAATGGAACTCCCATTTGACCCAGTGATCCCACTTCTAGGAATATATCCCAAGAAACAGAAAAGCAAAACTAGCATTCAGCATTTGTTTTTTTGCAGCAAACTGTTATAGAGGCAGCATGCACCAAGCAGCGAGAGTGACACTGCCACACTCTTTCCCTGGGAACTACCCTCAGCATCTCAGTATCACGCCACCTAACATAACTGCTTCAAGGCTTTAGCCACTTCAGTTTAGAAAAGGTTTCATAATAATGCTATTTTTTTTGAGGAGCAGGGGAAACCTATATATTAAAATATTCAAAAGTATCTATTGAGCTACATAATTTATGCTCTAAAAATTTTACTTTGTATCTTATAGTTTTAAAAAGAACAAGGCTGCCTAAATGTTTTACATTCTCTTTTTTTTATGACTTTCTCTCGCAATGATGCTACACAAACTATAGTAAACAACTAATAGTTCATTCTATTTTTCCTTTCAGTTTCCTTTGCATGTTTGTTTCACAAGTTTCTTAAGTCACAAATGCAAAGAATACTAACATATTCCATCAGTAACTTAAAACTTTCCCCTTAAAATGATGTTACTTAGTAGAACTCAAAGATAATTTCTTCTTTTCCTTAATGTAATTGTTTTTCTCTAGGGACCCTGAAATTCAGAATTTTCTTAACTATACCTCTTGAGGAGGAGAGGACATTTGAAAGTGAACATATAGGTGCTGATGTGCAATAAAAATAAAATAGAACATCCGAGGATTCTGTGTGTGTGTGTGTGTGTGTGTGTGTGTGTGTATGTGTCTAACATATAAAAAGATGACATTTGTTATATGGACAAAAAGAGTTTCTATAAGATACAGTCTATTACCAGCATATCTCAATAAGATACACTCTATTACCAGAATATCTCAAAATGTGTTCTCCAAGTTTAAGAAATGATAATATGCACACTGGCATATGAAGACCACAGTAAAGAAATCTATGTGGTTTTGTCTAATCTTGTCTTGCAAGTTTACCACAAAAGTATGTTTTTTTTCTGAACAATACTCTTTATTATTATATTCCAAGAACATCACTATAAAAATATTGTCCTATATGTTCAAAATCAGTAAATTATTATTACCTGTTCTGGGTTCTTTCATTGGTCTACACACAGTCCACTGATTTTGATGAGGGTCATATCTTTCAATGCTTGACAAATGTGAGACACCGTTATGTCCACCTACCACAAAAATAAAGCCCAGCATGACACCCACACCAAAGTGGATCCTTTTATCTGCCATAGATGCAACCATCTCCCAGGAGTCCTTACTTGGATCATAACGCTCCACACTGCAAATATTCACAAAAGAAAGAATTAATTCATATATTCTTTGTATTACTCTTCCTACTAAAGCAATACTAAACACCACTTTTGAACTTTTAAAAGTTAAATAGACAGATATAAAACCAGAGTAGTTTGTCCCAAATGTTTTGATTTTGCTGGTGAGATTGCAGGGATAAAAGTTTACTTTGTGGAATGGGTGCAAAAATAGCAGCAAGGTATATTAATGTTATAGAACTTTTGGAGCCAGAAAACCTGGGTTCAAGTACTTAATGCACCATATTTAGAGCTGAGTAAATATGTACCATCGTCCTACCACTTTGGATTTGTGTAATCCTGGGTAAGTCATATTTCCTCTCAGCTACAAAAATGGCAATAATACAACTTCAAAGAATCTATAGAAGAACAGTCAAATGAGTATGCATGGGAAAGAACTTCGAAAATCACAAACTGAATATAGATGTATTCTAAGGATATTAAGAGTCTTCTACACAGCCAAGAAAAAAGGAAAAGAGGGAAAGAATAGGAATTTTTTCTTACAGGAGAATTCACAGTGGTTTACTGCAAAGCAAACACTGCAGATTTCATAGCACAAATTGGCTAACCATAATAATCTCAGAGTAATTTAGGAAAATTCAAGGATATAAGTCAAATCTGCATTTCAGAGAACACTTGGCATTTTCAAGCTAGCCTATGGAAATCTGAATTTCTAAAAGAGCTTCCCTAGAACATTGCAGAAAGCCATGTAGCCTATGCTTTGCCTTGAAGCAGCACAAAGGCAAGCTTCTTAAGCTTGTTCTGGCCTTAATCTAACCTCTCAAAAGATCCTAAAGCATTTGAATGTCAGTAACTTAATTCTGGATTTACAATAGAGACTAGACTGTAGACTAGACTAGAATATACACTAAATTAGAACTTTTTGAAAGGACACCACAATAAAAACCTTTAGAGCAAAATCACTGGGTAAGAGTCAATAAACTGTAGCAAAAACTTAAAACTTCAAGAGTATCTCAAAACTAAAATACTTAACCTTTCATCTTATAAATCTCTGCCAGCAACTTTTCAAAGAGTAGAAATGTATGCCTGGGCCCTAGCCGGTTTGGCTCAGTGGAAAGAACATTGGCCCTCAGACTGAAGGGTCCCAGGTTCAATTCCAGTCAAGGGTGTGTATTGGTTGGGTGCAGAGGCAACCAATTAACACGTCTCTCTCACATGGATGTTTCTTTGTCTCTCCCCCTTCCTTCCACTCTCTAAAAACCAATAGATTTTTATCCTCAACTGAGGATATTTTTAAATAAGTAAATATATATTTTAAAATAAATAAATATACATATATATATATATACACACACATAGTGTAAGCATATAGGAATTGCATTTTTCACTTTTTTATTCTATTAATAAAAGCAATGCTTAAAAGGCCATTTACACACACACACACATACCACCCAAAATCTAGTTGTCTAACTTAATCTTATTTTCAGATTTCTGAATTTTAAAATCTATCCATTTATATTGATTGAATGAATATAAAATTTAGTAAGAGGCATTTGACTCAGGTTTGTATTAAGTCCCCATGTAAACAATCATACTCATAGGGCAGATTAAATTTCCAAAATGTCTGTTAATATTACTTTAAAAATTAAAAGGGGAAGTTAATTTATACACACAAATTGTTAAAAAGCCAGAAATCATTGTTAGTAATACTTTAAAAATCTACAGCTTGATTAAGTTAAATACCTTACCTGTTCATGTGGGCGGGACCATAACCACCAATGGCATATATCATTCCATCCAGCACAGCTGCAGCAAAACAACTCCGTGTTGTAGTCATTGGTGCCACAGGTTCCCATTTTCTTAATTTGGGAATATACTTCTCTACAGACTGTAAATAAGACTGTCCATCATAGCCACCGAGGGCGTAAAGTTCTCCTGCAAGTACTACTACTCCAAGGGTACTTCGGTGCTCATTCATTCTCTCGAGAGAAGTCCAGGTATTTGTATCAGGATTCCAGCATTCTACTGAATTTTCATGATTTCTGATAGTGAAATCAGGACGCACATCAGTTTCAATACCACCTATAACATACACTTTTTGGTCTAAAACGCATATTCCAAATTCATAGCGAGGCATGTTTAGGGGTGCCAAACCAATCCAAGAGTCATTCTGAGGAAAGTACATCTCCACACTAAAGAATAAGCAGAAAACATTAAATTTTAAAAATCAAAATGGTCCATCAACAAAAATGTTTAATCTCATTAGTAATCAGGGACATGAAATTAAAACCACAATAAACCATGACACACTTTCCAGACTGGGAAAAATTTAAAGTCAGATAATAACTACTGACAAGGATGTGGAGCAAGGAATAAACACTCTGCTGCTGAGAGTGTAAACTGGCAAAACTACCCTGGAAAATGATTTCATATTTTCTGGTAAATTTGAAGATATATACATGCCTGACAGCAATTTAATTCCTGTATATGTATTCTATGAATGTGTATTACAGTTTTACACCAGGCCACATATATAGAAATGTTCATAGCAGCACAACACAATCATCCATCAAAAGAAGAATCTATATAATAAAAGCCTAAGCGACCGTTACGGCGGAATGACCAGAACGACCGGTCGCTATGATGCGCACTGACCACCAGGGGGCTGATGCTCAATGCAGGAGCTGCCCCCAGCCAGTCAGTGTGCTCCCACAGGGGGAGCGCCGCTCAGCCAGAAGTCGGGCTCACAGCTGGCGAGCGCAGTGGCAGTGGCGGGAGCCTCTCCCGCCTCTGCGGCAGAGCTAAGGAGCAGCAAGCCGAGTGGTAAGGAGCAGTGGTAAGGCGTGAGAGCTCCCAGACTGCGAGAAGGCACAGGCCAGGCTGAGGGACAACCCCCTCCCTAGTGCATGAATTTTGTGCACCGGGCCTCTAGTGAATAAGATGGTATATCCACCCTATGACTGAGCAATTCCATTCCTAAGATATACTAGTATACCCAAGAGAAATGTACACATATATACATGTACAAGGATGTTCACAGAAGCGTTATTTGTAATAGTTAAAAACTGGATGTTTTTAAATGTTCCACATGTTCATCAACAAAAAAAAAATGGATAAATTGTGCCATATTATACAAGAGAATAGTACACAGCAATGAAAATGAACAAACTATAGCTACATGCAACAGGAATGAATCTTACACACATAACATTGAGGGAAAGAAGCCAAAATTGAGAAAATTATATTCTGTATACAGTAGGTCCTCAGGTTATGTCGGAGATCCGTTCCTACAGTGCGAAGTAACACGATTTTCGCCGTTAAGTCGGAACCCACCTACATAAGCACCTACATCACTCACACACAGCAGTAATGAAGTGACACAGCAAAAAAAAATTTTTTTAAAAAAGATAACAATTCCTGACCTTTAGTTGTGGTAAATAAATAATAAAAAAAATAAAGAACATATGTACATATGTCGAAATGACGGAACTTTTTTTTTATATAAATAAATGGGAGATGGTGACATAACTACCAAACGACTTATGTCGAGTCCGACGTAACCCGAGGACTGCCTGTAGTTTCATTCATATGAAGTTCAAAAACATTTCTAACCTCTGGATTAAAAATGAGGATAGTGGTGACCTTTGGGGAAGACAGGCAGGGAACTCAAGGATGGTTTCTGTGTGTTAGTAATGTTTCCTATTTCTTAATCAGGTTTGTAATGTTCACTTTGTGATAATTCCAAGCTGTACATTTAGAATTTGTGAAATTTTTTGCATGTGTGTAGCATTTCAATTTATTTTTATAATTAACATGTTCATTGTAGAAAGTACTGTATTATGTCCACATAATACCGTGCACCAATGAAACTACATAAACTATTTCCTCATGTAGTCTCTCAGATGGATTTCATAAACTTACTGCTGAGCAAGAAAACACATATCTGAAAAATATATATAGTACTTCCTTTATATAAAAATGTATAGCCCTGACCAGTATGATGGCTCAGTTGGCTGGGTGTCATCCTGTGCACCAGGAGTTTGCCAGTTGGATTCCCGGTCAAGGGCACATGCCTGGGTTGTGGGCTCAATCCCTGGTAGGGGGAGGCAAGAGGCAGCCAATCAATGTTGCACTCTCACATCCATGTTTCTCTCTCCCTCTCTTTTCCTCTCTCCCTAAAAATCAATAAACTATTGTTTAAAAAAGAAGAAAAAAAAAAGGTGTAAAACCTAACGATATATTGGGGCACATAAAAAATACCGCAAAATTATAACACAAAGGAATAATGCATAGAAAATTCAGAGTAGTGCTTCAGTTGATTGAATGTCATCCTGTGCATCCCTGTGCACCGAAAAGTTGCTGGTTTGATTTCTAATCAGCCTGGGTTGTGGGTTTGGTCCCAGGTTGGGACACGTACGGAAGGCAACTGGTTGATGTTTCTTTCTCACATCAATGTTTCTCTCTCTCTCTCTCTCTCTCTCTCTCTCTCTCTCTCTCTCTCTCTCTCTCTCTCTCCCCCTCTTCTTTCCTCTCTCTCTAAAATCAATAAAAAGATATTTAAAAAATATACAGAATATATCAGTTGACATTGATAAAATATCCTACCATTGAGGCGGGGAAAGCAATCTACCACATTTTTGGAAATAGCCAGAAAGAAATCCACAGTATTGAAGAAATATATCAAACACAAAAGTTTTCATAAAGCAATTCCCTTCAAGGGAAAAGCAAAGATAACATCCAGTTATATTTTCAATATATAAAAGTTATTTGTATAATGCTCTAAGTCAGGGATTGGCAAATACAGTTATGGGCCAAATTCAGCTCATCAATACTTTTGTAAATAAAGTTTTATTGGAACCTAGCTATGCTAATTCATTTATGTACTGTTTATGACTTCTCTCACACATGGCAGAGTTGAGTAGTTATAACAGAGACCATATGGCCACAAAGTCTAAAATATTTATTATTTGGCTCTTCATAGAAATAGTCTGACAACTCCAAGTTATTAGAAAAGAAAGCACTTTTTACTACTGTCACTACAAAAATTTACATTGAACAAAATAAACTGCATATAAAGTCTACGATTTGTATCAATATCCTATTTTTCTTATTTCTTTGGTGGGTCTTCTAATTAACTGAATTCATTCAAACCCAATCTTGGACCTAAGTCTCCCTCATCAGATTTCTAGCTCTCCTCTTTAGCACCTACTGATATAGCTAGCAATAATAAATCCCTCCAACCTGGTGTGACTCTAATAAAGATACAAATGGTTTCACAAAGAAAAAAGACATAAAATAGAAAAGTTAGTAAGTACCCAGAAGAGATGACGTTTGTACACTGCAAGTGGGGTGTTAATAATTGAGAGTGTTGTAGAGAATGGATGATAATGTCATTAAAACAATCAAGTAAGAGTTAGGAAGAAGGGGAAAAAGAAGCAAATTTAAAAAAAAATAAGAAAATCAAACTATTTTAAAATTATGGGAAGCACATTTAGAAAGTATAAAATCTATTAATATCAACCCTTCTATTTACCTATCCAAAGTGGCAAACAGTCCAGACTTTCCTCCTACTGCACACAGTACTTTGGGAGCACAGCGCGGTCGTGTCATCAAGACTGTCTGATGGGAGAGTCTATGTTCAGGCATAAAGTGGTACTTTAGGGCTTCATTCAAAAGATGTTTACAAGTACGGTCATCACGAATAAGATGATTTGCTTCATATAATCTAGTGAGAAACTTAACACTTAGCAATGGTAATCGCACACTGTTAAGTAGCTGTGCTAAGTATTTCTGGCGTTCTTGTACATCATAATTGATCCAAGATTCAAGTGCATAAAAAACAGTCTCTTCGGTAGCTACATTCAAACAGTCATTGGAAACAATTTCATCCAAATCAGCATGTGTAAGCTCAAAAAACTCTTCAGTCTGGCAAACAGCTTCAAAATTCTGGCATATATATTTAGTGGCTGCCAAATAAAGGTCATGACAACCATACGTCTCTGCAAAACGAGAAATTCCAATACAATTACCAGGATCAAGTTGGCTTTCAAGAAATGCACAACATTCTTTCAGGACAAGTTTTATCTGGAGTAGGTTTGCTGCTGGAAGGAGAGATTCTACCGTGTCCTGTGAAATAAAAATAGTTCCTGTGTAGGCATATTCCACAATAGCCTGGAGAGCAGTTTCATCAATGCACTGAAACTCAACCTCACTGTTCTCTTTTTCAGAAAGATTTCCAGTAAACATAGCTTTGAAATATGGGCTGATGCTGGCAAGTACCACTTTGTGAGCATGAATTTTAACATCACCTACTCGAAGAATGATGTCACAGAGTTCATGATGTTGACGAAGAAGATTCAGACCCTGCAGAAGTTGTTCAGAATGTAAGTGTGTTAAGTTAGCAAGCATGTAGGTCGGGGATGTATGGTCCATCTACAGAAAAACAAAAAGCACAGTTAATTCAAAATAATCTTGCCAATATGATATCTTTTCCTAATAGTACAAAATAAATAAAATTCGTTGTTTGTTGTGTTTTAAATACACTATGCTAAATACCAGACAGAGGCTTTTTTAAAAATATATTTTTATTGATTTCAGAGAGGAAGTAGAGGGAGAGACAGAGAAACGTCAATGATGAGAGAATCATTGATTGGCTGCCTCCTGCACACCCTCTACTGGGGATCAAGCCTGCAATCTGGACATGCACCCTGACCAGGAATCGAACTATGACCTCCTGGTTCATAGATTGATGCTCAACCACTGAGCTACACCAGCCAGGCAACAGGGGCTTTTAAAGTTAAAAGGGATATAACCAGTCATATAATTCAACTCCTTCAATATACATATTGAGAAACAGAGGCCCGCCCTAGCCAGTTTGGCTCACTGGATAGAGCGTAAGCCTACGGACTGAAAGGTCCCAGGTTCGATTCTAGTCAAGGGCACATGCCAGGGTTGCGGGCTCGATCCCCAGTAGGGCGTGTGCAGGAGGCAGCCAATCAATGATTCTCTTTCATCATTGATGTTTCTATCTCTCTCTCTTCCTCTCTGAAATCAATTTAAAAAGAAAAAGAAAAAGAAACAGAGGCCCAAAGATTACGAGTTTATGCCCCAGACCACAAAGGTCTCTTGACAATTGACTTTTGGATCACAATTCTGCCAACTCTTCTATTTACCTTCATTAAATTAAAGTCTGAGCTATCACTGAGAAACACCAGCCAGGGCTACTCAACTCTTGATCACAACTTCAGATCATTCTCACTCAATCTACTTACCACTATGTGCTTCTGAAAGATGAAATAAAAATAGGAGAGAAGAAAAGAGATGAGAAAAAATAAGAAGAAAAAGTGAAAGGCAATAAGGACTGTGGTAGGCTAAATAATGGCTCCCTAAAAAGATATCTATATCCTAATCCCTGGAACTTTGGAGTTACTTTACATGGCAATTAAAGGCTTTGCAGGTATGATTAAGGATTCTAAGAAGGGAAGATTATCCTAGTGGGCCCTAAATATAATCACAGGCTTATTATAAGAAGATTTGACACAGGCAAAAGAGAAGAAGGTAATGTGGCCACAGAGACAGAGATTACAGTGATGAAGCCACAAACCAAGTAATACTGGCAGCCACCAGAAGCTGGAAGAAGCAAGGAACAAATTCTCCCCTAGAGCCTCCAGAGGGTGGACAGCCCTGCCAACACCTTAATTTCAGCCCAGAAATATTAATTTCAGATGTTTGGCCTTTAGAACTGTAAGAGAATAAATTTCTGGTTTTGTAAGCAACTGAGTTTGTAGTAGTTTGTTACATCAGACATAACAAATTAATATATAGCTACTAAGATAGCTCATTTGGTTAGAGCATTGTCCCCAGAGCCAAGGTTACGGATTCAATCCCAGTCAGGGCACATACAAGAAACAACTAATGAATGCATAAATAAGTAGGACAACAAATTGATGTTTCTCTTCTCTCTCTCTCTCTCTCTCTCTCTCTCTCTCTCTCTCTCTTTCTCTCTCTCAATTCAATCAATAAATAATTTTTTAAAAGAAGGGGGGGGGGAGAGAAAGAATTGTTTTTTTAAAAAAAGAAATTAGTCCTAGATGGTTTGGTTCAGTGGATAGAGCATCGGCCTGTGGACTGAAGGGTCCAAGGTTTGATTCCGGTCAAGGGCACATGCCCGGGTTGCGGGCTTGATACCGGGTGGGAGGCATGCAAGAGGCGGCCGATCGATGATTCTCTCTCATCATTGATGTATGTCTCTCTCTCTCCCTCTCCCTCTCCCTACCTCTCTGAAATCAATAAAAATATATTTAAAATAAATAAATAAATATTTAAAAAAAATTAGCGCAGCTGGCGTGGCTCAGTTGGTTGAGTGTTATCCCATGCACCAAAAAGTTGCTGGTTTGATTCCGGGTCAGGGCACATATCTGGGTTGCAGGTTCGATCTCTGGTCAGAGCATGTACAGAAGGCAACAATTGATGTTTCTCTTTCTCTCACATTGATGTTTCTCTCTCTTTCTCACACTCTCCCTCTCTTCCTCTCTTTCTCTCTCTGAGCATGTCCTTGGGTGAGGATTAAAATAGAAAATTAGCCGGGCTGGTGTGGCTCAGTGGTTGAGCATTGACCTATGAACCACGAAGTCACGGGTTGATTCCCAGTCAGGACAACTGGGCACATGCCCAGTGTTCGGGCTCTTTTCCCAGTGGAGGGCATGCAGGGGGCAGCCAATCAACGTCTCTCCCTCTCTCTTCCTCTTTGAAATCAATAAAAATATTTTAAAAATTAATACATAAATACTTCAAACTAGATCATAGCTGCTTAGAATGCATAAAACATAACACACCTATACAATATAAACTGTTTCCTTTCTGTCTCATTCACATCTTAAACACAAGTTATGAAAATAAAAAAGTATAAGATTTAGTTCCTATTTTTAAAGTATTATCAATAAATTAAAATTCCCAACACTATTAAATAATATAAATATTGGTAGAAGTGAATACAGCACTTCATTCCTGTGCATTTTTTTATCCTCAACTGAGGATATGTTTATTGATTTGAGAGAGAGAAAGGGAGAGAGAAAAAGAGAGAGATAAAGAAACATTACTGTTTGAGAAAAACATTGGTCAGTTGCCTCCTATACATGCCCCAACCAGTTACCCCTGATCAACCAATGGTGTGAAAATACTAAATAGAAAATTCCAGGAAAAAAAAGTTGTACGTTTTAAATTGCTTGCTGTTCTGAGTAGCATGATAAAATCTGGGGCTGTCCTGCTCCAGCCCACCTGGAACGTGAGTCATTCCTCTGTCCCGTGTACCCACACTGTATACACTGCCTGCCTATTGGCCACTTAGTAGCTGTCTCAGGTATAATCAGCTGTCATGGTACTGTAATACTTGTGGTCAAGTAACATTTATTTTACTTAATAATGGCCCCAAACTGTAAGAGTAGTGATGCTGGCAATTCAGATATGCCAAGAAAGCCATAAAGTGCTTTCTTTAAGTGAAAAGATGAAAATTTCAACTTAATAAGGGGAAAACAATCATATGTAAGGTTGCTAAGATCTACAGTAAGAACGAATCTTCTATCTGTGATATTTTAACAAAGGAGAAAGAAATTTGTCCTAGTTTTGCAGATGACATACAGCTGCAAAGTACAGTGAAAACAATGGATAATAAAACAAGGATCCAAAAGAACTGACATCTAATAAGAAAAAGTTTCATAGGAATAAATGCTAAGATTCTATAGTGGAATCTATTTAGTAAGATTCCAAAACAGCTATACAAGTATAGAATAAGAGAGAGAAAAAACTCATCTGTAGGATGTGTTTAGAGGGCTTAAGGATTTTAATTTTAGTACTACTTTAGTACACAAAGTTTATGTAAGTTTAAGCTGCATCAACAGAATTATAATATACAGACTTAGCACATTCTTACTTTGCTCTGAAAATATCAGAACATATCTAGAGTACAGATTTGGGGTACCATCCTTTAAGAGGAAGCTAAACAAAGTCTAATACCTGATGAGGAGGAAAATTCAAATTATGTGTAATGGGTAATGAAACTGAGGACACTAAGTCTGAAAAAAAGGATAACTGAGGATGTCATGTGAAAAACCAAGGGATTAAAAGTTAATAATAATATAACAGAAATAGAGCCTTATCACTTAGTAAGCTCTTGATAAATATTATGTTATTTACCAATAAGTTACCTTATTACTAGGAAATTTTTTAAGTTACTGCTTAAAAGGTATTCTGCTTTCTATGTTGTATCATCTCTCATTACCAGAAAAGAAATCCACCTTGTACCATTGACATTCTAGGCCACACAAAATATTGCAGAATTGGTGATTCTTACATGACGTTAATAAGTTATTGGTTAGATTCATTTTTCATATAAATAGGAAACATAGTGATAGATCCTTAAATAGATTTTTGTGTATCCAGTTCAAGACTGGTAAATTGCCATTAATATAGGATATCCTATATAATAAAAGCCAAATATGCAAATTGTCCCCTCGACTGGGAGTTCGACCACTCACTATGACGTGCTGACCACCAGGGAGCGGCACGGTGAGGGCAGCGGGCGACATTGGAGGCACTGCTGGCCCCAATGGACCCCGAAAAGAGGGGAACTGCGGCGGGATGGTGGAGCAGGTGAGCAGGTGGTGCCAGGCCAAGGCGGGTACAAGCAGGGGCTGATCTCCCCGCCGATGGTGGGCGACAAGTGGCAAGAGTGGGGGGGGGGGGGGCCGCCACCTGGCTCCCAGGCACTGAGGGAGCTGGGCTGGGGACCCGGCCCCGACCAATCGCCACACAGACAGCAACCAGCAGCGGCAGGCCCTGATCCGCCTGACTGGGGCCAGGTCCCGGGCTGACAGGGAACTGGGGGTGGGTGGTGGCGACCAACCTCCTGCAGTGCCCAGGCGGGTGGCTGCAGCCTCTCGCTGGCTACCTGGGGGTCAGAGTGATGGGGACGGAAGTGCAGTAAGAATGTGGGGTGTTTGCCGAGCTCGCTCTCACTCCCCCTTGCTAACCTCTCCCAGGACACCAGGGCTCATGTACCAGGGAGGCCCCAGTCTCAGGTGACAGGTGTCTGCAAGGAGCCCGCCTGCACCTGTGCGGCCTCTTCCGGGTGAGCCAGGCCACAGCCGCCGGGACTGCAGAGGCCGGTCAGGCTCCTCGTGGATTCACGCAGGAGCCGGTCTGCGAGGCCAGCTGGGAGAGAGTGCACTGCCCACCTGGCTTCCGGGCAGCACTGCTGGGCAGCCCAGAGGCCCATGCTGCGCCCTGGCCCGCATCATCCAGCCTCGCTCACCGCATCTCAGCGTGGACTCAGCCGCCATGACTCAGGCAGAGGGGGGTGCGCGGGGGCCGGGAGCCCAGGTGCCGTCCAGGGCCCAGAGGTCAGCTGGGACCTGCCCTTCCACACCAGACGCTTGTGTTTCAATCACCGGCCAGTCCTAGGGACCGCACCCGGGCACTAGACCTCTAGTGAGAGCATAATATAATATTGATTTGTAAATACACACATACACAAACACACACACACACATATATGTACACAAACTCATAAACACACATACATGTTTTTGAGATACCATCTCACACCTGTCAGAATGGCTATCATCAACAAATCAACAAATGACAAGTGCTGGCAAGGATGCGGAGAAAAAGGAACCCTCATGCACTGCTGGTGGGAATGCAGACTGGTGCAGCCACTGTGGAGATCAGTATGGAATTTCCTCAAAAAATTAAAAATGGAACTCCCATTTGACCCAGTAATCCCACCTCTAGGAATATAGCCCAAGAAATCAGAAACACCCATCAGAAAGGATATATGCACCCCTATGTTCATAGCAGCACAATTCACAATAGCTAAGATTTGGAAACAGCCTAAGTGCTCATCAGCAGATGACTGGATTAAAAAACTATGGTACAGAGAACCAAGATGGCGGCATAGGTAAATGCCTGTACTTGCTGCCTCCCACCACCACATCAAAATTACAACTAAAATACAAAACAACTATCACCCAGAACCACGAGAAAGCTGGCTGAGTGGAAGTACTGCAACTAGAGAGGTAAAGAAGAAAGCACACTGAGACTGGTAGGAGGTGCAGAGGTGCAGAACGGGCTGGTCCAGCACCTGGGTGTGCTGCTTTTTTAATTGGAGGGAGATCGCCTCTGCGGAGGCCGCCTGGAGGAGAAAGGAGTCCCAGCCCCACACCAGACCCCCAGCCCAGGGTCCCAGAGCTGGGGAAAGAAGTCCCTACGGGCCGGGCCATAAGAATTACGACTGTAAAAACCAGTGCGGATTGGGGCTCAGTGACCCACAGGCTGCTGGAAACCCAGCTGCCCCTCTTAAAAGGCCCGCACCACAAAATGAATTTACAAGCTCCTGCTTCCTCTAAGCTCCAATGTCGGGCGAGGCTCTAGGGGACCCAGACACATACGGGGAGAAACTGGACTGTCTGGCATCGGGACAGGAATGCAGGATGGCTTTCTTCCAGAGGGAGGTGCTCTCAGCGGTCATTGTTCCCGTGCTGGGACCTCCTGGGATGCAGGGCTGACTGACAGCCATTTCTGTTTGCTCCACCCTGGTGATTCCCTGAGACCCCGCCCCACCCAATTTACAACTCCACCCAAGCTGTGCACAGCGGCTTTCGCATATGAATGGTCTGTCCCTTCTCAGGCAAAAACTCTCTTAATCAAGCTGCAGCTGAGACAGGGAGCCCCAAACCTATCAATAAAAGGCCCAAGACCCTGCACCAGAAGCAGCCTGCCTTGCTTCACAGCTGAGCCTTGTCTGGGCACATCCAAACCCAACACAAAGAGGAGGAATCTGCAGATCTCTCTGTAGCTCCTGCTGGGTGGCCCCAGACAGTGGCTGACTTTGCACCTCCCTGGAGACCCAAGAGCCAGTATACCAGAGGTCAGTGTGAGACCATATCAGATTACAACTCATCACAGCCACAAGCAACACACTCAAGGGGCAGACTCAGTGAGCACCAAAGCCCCACTGAAGCAAGTCCTGCTCCATAAGGGTGTCTCCTGCACAGCAAATCTCCCACTGTAGTCGCAGGTGGTCCCCACAGCCAATTGGCCTGGAGGTCAATTCTTCCCAGTGAAACCAACAATAATCAAGACTTAACTACAACAAAACTGTGCACACAGCCCACAAAGGGGTGCACCAAGAGTGTCCACCTCAGGTGATTGGGGAGGCTAAGCCTCTGGGCATATAGGACACCTACTACACAAGGCCACTCTATCAACTCAAGGAGACTTAGCAGCTCTACCCAATACATAGAAACAAACACAGCGAAGCAGCCAAAATGCGGAGACAAAGAAACATGTCACAATGAAAGAAATGGAGGAAAGAAAACTACTAGATATAGAGTTCAAAACCACGGTTATAAGGTTAATCAAGAATCTTCTAGAGGAGAAACCAAGATGGCAGCACAGGTAAACACTTGAACTTGCTGCCGCGCATAACCACTTCAAAACTAAAGCTAAAAGACAAAACGGACATCTTCCAGAACCACAGGAAGGCTGGTTAAGTGGAAATTCTACAACTAGAAGGGAAGAGAAAAGAACACTGAGACTCAGAGGAGCTGCGGAAGTAAAGTCCAGAGTTACGGATGCACGCGCGCAGAGAGACCTGGCAACTGAGTATGCGGCTGGCTTTCTCAATCGGGAGGGAGACACAAGCTCCCGACTGCTCTGAACTCCAGTTCTGGGTGAGACTCTGGGGACCCAGACTCATACGGAAAGAGGATGGACTGTCTGGCATCGGGCAGAACTCTAGGGGGACTTTCTCTCAGAGGTGCCTGCAGCGATTACCAAGGGACACTGAGACCTGGGGGCCTCTTGGGGCAGTGCTGATGGGAAGCCATTGCTGTTTGCTCCACCCTGAGACCCCGCCCCACCTAAGCTGTGCACAGAGGCTTTTGCATATGAATGGCCTGGTCCTTTGAAATCTAAAATTACCTAACAAACTGCAGCTGGGCCAGAGAGTCCCAGAACATCCAAAAGAAGGCCCAAGGCCCCACAGCAGCTTGCATTGCTTCACAGATGGACCTCATCTGGGCACCTCCAAACCCCAAACAAAGAAGAGGAATCTGCAGATCTCTCTGTAGCTCCTGCTGGGTGGCCTCAGGCAGAGTCTAAATTAGCACCTCCTTGGAGATCCAAGAGCCAGTGTACCCAGGGGTCAGAGTGAGACCATCCAGATTACAACTCCTCAGATCCATAACGGACACTCTCAAGGGGCAGACTCAGTGGGCACAAAAGCCCCACTGAAGCAAGTCTTGCTCCATAAGGGTGTCTCCAGCACAGAAGTTCTCCATCGTAGACACAGCTGATCCTCACAACCAATTGGCCTGGAGGTCAATTCCTCCCAGTGATACCAACCAACAACAATCAAGGCTTAACTACAACAAGACTGTGCACACAGCCCACAAACAAGAGTGTCCACCTCAGATAACTGGGGAGGCTGAGCCACTGGGCCCTATAGGACACCTAGCACACAAAGCCACTCTACCAACTCAGGGAAGCAGCCAAAATGCAGAGACAAAGAAACAGGTCACAAATGAAAGACATGGAGGAAAGCAAACAACTGGATAGAGAGTTCAAAACCATGGTTATAAGGTTTTTCAAGAATTTTCTAGAAACTGCCAATAAATTTAGTGAGACCCTTGAGGATGTGAAAAAGGACCAACTAGAAATTAAGCATACACTGACTGAAATAAAGAATAATATACAGAGATCCAACAGCAGACTAGAGTATCGCAAGAATCAAGTCAAAGATTTGAAATACAAAGAAGCAAAAAACACCCAACCGGAAAAGCAAAAAGCAAGAAGAATCCAAAAATATGAAGATAGTGTAAGGATCCTCTGGGACAACTTCAAGCATACCAACATCAGAATTATAGGGGTGCCAGAAGAAGAGAGAGAGCAAGATACTGAAAACCTATTTGAAGAAGTAATGACTGAAAACTTCCCCCACCTGGTGAAAGAAATAGACTTACAAGTCCAGGAAGCACACAGAACCCCAAACAAAAGGAATCCAAAGAGGACCACACCAAGACACATCATAATTAAAATGTCAAGATCAAAAGGCAAAGAGAGAATATTAAAAGCAGCAAGAGAAAAACAGTTAGTTACCTACAAGGGAGTTACCCATATGACTGTCAGCTGATTTCTCAACAGAAACGATGCAGGCCAGAAGGGAGTGGCAAGAAATAGTCAAAGTGATGAATAGCAAGAGCCTACAACCAAGATTACTCTACCCAGCAAAGCTATCATTCAGAATTGAAGGTCAGATAAAGAGCTTCACAGATAAGAAAAAGCTAAAGGAGTTCATCACCGCCAAACCAGTATTATATGAAATGCTGAAAGCTATTCTTTAAGAAGAGGAAGAAGAAAAAGGTAAAGATAAAAAATTATGAACAACAAATACATATCTATCAACAAGTGAATCTAAAAATCAAGTGAATAAAAAATCTGATGAACAGAATAAACTGATGAATATAACAGAATCAGGGGCATAGAAAGGGAGTGGACTGACAATCCTTAGGGGAAAGGGGGTGTGTGTGGGGGGCGGGGCGGAAAGAGCCTGGACAAAAATCATACACCTATGGATGAGGATGGAGGGGGGTAAGGGCATGGGGTGCGGTGGGAACTGGGTAGATTGGAGCTATGGGGGGAAAAAAGGGGAACAACTGTAATAATCTGAACAATAAAGATTTATTAAAAAAAAAAATCTTCTAGAAAACTCCAAGGGACTTAGTGAGACTTTCAGGGATCTTAGTGAGAATGCCAAAAAAAAAAAAAAAAAAAAAGGAAGGAAAAGGACCAGTCTGAAATTAAGCATACACTGACTGAAATAAAGAATAATATACAGGGATTCAACAGATTAGAGGATCCCCAGAATCAAATCAATGATTTGAAATACGAGAAAGCAAAAAACACCCAACCAGAAGGGCAAGAAGAAAAAAGAACCCAAAAATATGAAGATAGTGTAAGGGGTCTCTGGGACAACTTTAAGCATAGCGACATAAGAATTATGGGGGTGCCAGAAGAGAAGAGAGAGAGAGAGAGTAAGATACTGAAAACCTATTTGAAGAAATAATGACAGGAAACTTCCCCTACCTGGTGAAAGAATAGACTTACAAGTCCAGGAAGCACAGAGAACCCCAAACAAGAGGAACCCAAAGAGGACCACACCAAGACACATCATAATTAAAATGCCAAGGGCAAAAGGCAAAGAGAGAATCTTAAAAGCAGTAAGAAAAAAACATTTAGTTACTTACAAGGGAGTACCCATACAACTGTCAGCTGATTTCTCAACAGCAAGTATGCAGGCCAGAAGGGAGTGGCAAGAAATATTCATAGTGGTGAATAGCAAAACGCTACAACTGAGAATAATCTACCCAGCAAAGCTATTATTTAGAATTGAAGGTCAGATAAAGAGTTTCAAAGACAAGAAAAAGGTAAAGGAGTTCATTACCACCAAACCAGTATTATATGAAATGCTGAAGGGCACTCTTTAAGAAGAGGAAGAAGAAAAAGGTAAAGATAAAAAATATGAACAACAAAGTGAAACAAATACATATCTATCAACAAGTGAATCTAAAAATCAAATGAGTAAAAAATCTGATGAAAAGAATAAACTGGTGAATGGAATAGAATCAGGGGCATGGAAATGGAACAGACTGATGAGTCTCAGAGGGAAGGGTGTGTGTTGGGGGGTGCAGGAAGAGATTAGACAAAGATCTTATATGCATGTATGCATCACCTATGGACACAGACAATAGGGTGGCGAGGGCCTGGGGTGAGGTGGGAACCGGATGGAGGGGAGCTATGGAAGGAAAAAAGAGAGACATCTGTAATAATCTCAACAATCAAGATTAATTAAAAATATTAACTATCAGACATCTGGGACTTTTTCTAAGTGATCCACATGGATTTACTTTTTATAAGTAAATTTGAGAAATGGCATAGCCAAAGATCACCTGTTGATCATTGTCATTGATTCCCTTGAGCATGAAGAATAAACAGAGTTGTTTCTCTGCATATGATAAGGACATTGAAAGGCCTAACACAATTTATGCCAAGATGCTTGTCAAATCACCTCTCTGGAATATTATGTGGTTCTGTCTTACCTGAATTTAAAGCAGAGTATATATGTTATATAGTGCCATCTTACATAATGTGAAGTTTGTGTTTAACAATCTTGTATCTTTAACCAGGGCCTTAGTTTATATACTAACACATTTAAAGTACATGCAAATACAACAGGGTGGTTGTCCAGATATGTTACAAACTGTCTCATAGAGAAAATAGTGGGTATTTTCTAAATACTATGCCTTCTTACTCCTGTCTCATAATTAGTCAACAATTTGCTTATTTCACAGTCTCTTTTGAGTTCCTACTTGCCGGAAACTGAACATTGAGACATTGGTAGTTAAATGTGAAAAGGGAATCCAGAAGGCTGGTCAACCTTAATCGCTCTGAATGGTCAGAGCTATTCACTCATTGTTTAGTTGAGACATTGGTAGTTAAAGCAACTTTCACCTGTTAACCATACGTAAACTTTTGCTGATTGTCTATTATTGGAATTTCCTGCCTAAAGGATATGGGTGTATCTCAGAACCTCAATAAAAGGGATAGTAAGGCCAGAGCAGGAGTAGTCCTCCCCCTAGAAGTGGACTCCCGGCCCCCCATTTACCCAAATTAACTCTTTTCCAGTCTCTTTTCATTTTGATTGCGGCCTTCTCCAGAAACCGGACCTGAACGGGAACCCTGAAACACGCGGGACGTGAGAGGGGCTCCCATACCTACTTTGTGCCTAGCACAGTGGAAGACCACTTAGTGAGGAAACAACTTGTATCTGCAAACCTTCATTCTAAGGAAAAGTGACATTTGAAGAGTTCATGAAAAGGACACAGTTTTTAAAACATTATGGGTCTTATTTTAACTTAGCTGGTGAGTTATACTTTTCTTTTACAACTAAATAGGCTTCTTATATATGAACTGCTGTAAAAATATGAACAACAAACTGACAACAAATACATATCTATCAACAAGTGAATCTAAAAATCAAATGAATAAAAAATCTGATGAACAGAATAAACTGGTGAATGGGATAGAATCAGGGGCATGGAAATGGAGCAGACTGACGATTCTCAGAGGGAAGGGGGTGTGGAGGGGTGCGAAAAGAGATTAGACAAAGACCTTATATGCATGTATGCATACTTTATAATAAAGTACATATAAGGAGATTCCCATAATCACTTGTATGGAGGATGAACTTTTTACGGAATGGATAAATATCCTTACAGGTTTATGCTATTCTGAATAAACCTCTCAATACTCTTAAAAAAAACAACAAAACTGTGGTACATCTACACAATGGAATACTACGCTGCTGTGAAAAAGAAGGAATTCTTACCATTTGCAACAGCATGGATAGACCTGGAGAGCATTATGCTAAGCAAAATAAGCAAGTGAGAGAAAACGAAGTATCACATGATCTCACTCATATGTGAAATCTAATAATCAACATAAACTGATGAACAAAAATAGACCCAGAGTCATAGAAGCATTGAACAGACCATCCAACCTAAGAGGGAAGGCAGGGGAGGGTGAAGGTGGGGTAATAGATCAACCAAAGGACTTGTATGCATGCATATGAGCATAACCAATGGACACAGACAGTAGAGGGTGAGGGCATGTGCTGGGGGGTGTGAGGGGGTGGGGAGAGGTCAATGGGGGAAAAAGGAGACATATGTAATACAGTGTTGACCTGCTTAAAATATTTACTGAGTCTATTTATAATTGTTGCCACTCCTGACAAGACTAAATTATTCAACGAAGAGCATCTATTGTAATAATATAGTAAGTTTTTTGCATGTATTAACACCTTTCATCCTCAGAGTAACACCATGAGATAGGCACTGTTATTATTATTCCCATTTTACAGATGAGGAAATTGAAGCACGAAGAAATTAAGTCCAAGGGAACAGTTAAACCTTGGCACACTGTCTCCAGGGTTCTAAAATAAAATAGTATATTATTCTGCCTCACTTATGAGCTCATAATTTCTTAATATTAAAGTTTTAATTCAAACAAGAAAATAAAAAAGTGCAAAGTAGAAACCAAAAAAATATAGATCACACACACACACACACACACACAACATACACATATACACACATATATATAAATAATATAAACAAACACTATGCAGATCAGATACAAAAATACATAAAGGATTCAAAAGGAAATAAAGAGGGATCATGGAACATTCATTTCCTTTTATTTATATCATAGAAGGATTGATTCTTCTTCCCCCACATCTTTGCCATACTTATTTTGTTTTTAATTTTGATACCATAACCAAATATTTAGGATACTCTAAATCCAAGTAACTGCATCAGTCAAGATTGAATAAATAGCACCCATTTGAAAAGTGTTTAAAAAGATAAGAGTATTGTACTTCACTTCTAAACACATTCATCTCTCTTATTATATATTTTATATGTAATAAATATGCACAACATAAATACAATGTTAGATAAAATTAAACTTTCCAGAGTCTACAGCAGCTTCACAATTTTAGGTTCTGAAACAAAGTTAATAAAGGTCAAGCTGTGTGTTTAGTAACTGCTTAATTGACATCTAAGCTACAAAACAGTGGTGCTGAAATCAGTTGGGAGGCAATTATCTGCTACAACAAAAGCAAATAAATGATGAAGGGAAACGAAGACTGTTGAAAAAAATCCCAACACACATGTACCTTTCTGTAAAAGTGTAATTTGTGAATTTAAGAGAATATTTTATCATATCAGCTCTTTTCTTAAATTTCTTTCCCACAGTTCAACTCCTCACAGAAGAATTCAACTAATGATGGCATAGAATTTTATGAGTGAACCTATGGCACAAATTGACATATTTGCCTTTTCTCTGAGATTGACTTTCATTATCTCTGGAGAAACAATAGTAAAATTAGAGTATGTTATATCATATGAATCATTACATCACAGAATCAGGAAAAACAGAAGAAAGGCATTACTGAAAACTAAAAGTTACATAATTAACCCATCCACTGAAAAACGGTTGCAATGGATATGAAATCCTGTTAACTTATTCAAATTATTGCTTAAAATGCAACAAAAATTGGATTTCTGTGTAAAATCATAGTTTTGACTCAGTCAGAAATGGACAATGGCTTTGGAACATAAACCTAAGTAATTTAAAACATTACCACTGATTTAAATCAAGAGCACCTGTTTAATCCCACACGTGTAAAAATAAGCTCATAATATCTTAAACCTTCCTAAAATTTTGTCTCAAGAAACTAAAAAGAGTCGAGAGATCCAAGATGGCGGCATAGATAAACATCTGGGCTGCTGCCTTCCACAACAATTTCCAAAACTACAACTAAAAGACAGAAGGTCTATCACCCAGAACCACGGGAAAGCTGGCTGAGCGGAACCTCTACAACTAGACCGAAAGAGACGGGCGCAATCAGGGCACAAACGCTGAAAAACTGAGGTACAGGGGAGCGCGCACGCGAAATGGGCTGGCGGAGGAGCCCAGCTGGAGGCGGGCGTTGCTTTCTTCAATCCGAAGAGAGACAAGCCCCCAGTCTCTCTGAAATCCAGTTTCTGGGGAGAGACTGGGCTGTCTGCCATCGGATCGGAGAGTGAGGGTGGCTTGCTAGCAGAGCTGCATGGAGGTAGAATTGTTGGCGGCGCCACTAGACGCAGGGACGCGGTTGGAGGCAGCTCACTGCCAGTCATCGCTGTTTGCCACGCCCTAGCCTAGTGACGCCCTGACACTCCGCCCCGCACAATCTACAAACACACCCAAGCTCCTAGCAGCGGCTTTTGCATATGAATGGCCTTCTCTATTGCAGTTTAAACTAGTACACTTGCAACCCAATACAGACAGCTCCAAAGCCTCCAAGCTCCAAGCAGGGAGGAGAGGATGGCAGTTCTCGCTGTAGCTCCTGCAGGGTGGCCTCAGACAGCAGCTGAACTGCACCCCCTTGGTGTTCCAGAAGCCAGTGTACCTAGTGGTCAGTGTGAGACACCAGATTTCAACTCCTCACATCCATAAGTGACACATTCGGGAGGCGGACTCAGTGAGCACCAAAGCCCCACTGAAACCAGCCCTGTACCATAAGCGTGTCTCCAGCGCAGCAGTGCTTCCATTATAGACACAGCGGGTCCTCACAGCCAATTGGCCTGGAAGTCAATCCCTCCCAGCGACACCAACAGCAATCAAGGCTTAACTACATCAAGACTTTGCACTCAGCCCACAAAGGGGTGTACCAAGAGCGACCACCTAGGGTGATTGGGGAAGCTGAGCTACTGGCCCCTATAGGTCACCTACCACACAAAGCCACTCCATCAACACAGGGAGGCAACCAAAATGTGGAGACACCGAAGCATGTCACGAATAGGAGAGATGGAGGAAAGTAAACTACTGGATGACACAGTGTTCAGAACCACATTTATAAGATTACTCAAGAATCTTCTAAAAACCGCTGAGAAACTTGAAGAGACCTTCAAGGACCTTAATGAGAATACCAAAAAAATGGAAAAGAACCAGTCATAAATTAAGCATACACTGTCTGAAATAAAGAATATACAGAAACTCACCTGTAGATCACCATACCCCAAGAGTCAAACCAAAGATCTGAAATATGAGGAAGCAAAAAACACCCAACCAGAAAGGCAGAAAGAAAGAAGAATCCAAAAGTGTGAGGATAGCGTAAGGAGCCTCTGGGATGGCTTTAATCGTACCAACATCCGAATTTTTGGGGTGCCAGAAGAAGAGAGAGAGCAGGATATTGAAGACCTATTGGAAGAAATAATGACAGAAAACTTCCCCTATCTGGTGAAAGAAATAGACTTACAAGTTCAGGAAGCGCACAGAACCCCAAACAAGAGGAATCCAAAGAGGACCACACCAAGACACATCATAATTAAAATGCCAAGGGCAAAAGACAAAGAGAATCTTGAAAGCAGCAAGAGAAAAACAGTTACCTACAAGGTAGTACCCATACAACTGTCAGCTGATTTCTCAACAGAAACTATGTAGGCCAGACGGGAGTGGCAAGAAACATTCAAAGTGATGAACAGCAAGAACCTACAACCAAGATTACTCTACCCAGCAAAGCTATCATTCAGAATTGAAGGTCAGACTAAGAGCTTCACAGACAAGAAAAAGCTAAAGGAGTTCATCACCACCAAACCAGGATTACATGAAATGTTGAAGGGTATTCTTTAAGAAGAGGAAGAAGAAAAAAAAAAGGTAAAGGTAAAAATTATGAACAACAAAAAGACATCAAATGCATACCTACCAACAAGTGAATCTAAAAATCAAGTGAATAAAAAATCTGAAGAACAGAATGGACTGCTGAATATAATAGAATCAGGGACATAGAAAGGGAGGGGACAGACAATTCTCAGGGGGAAGGGAGTCTGAGGGGTGCAGGAAGAGATTGGACAAAAATCTTACACCTATGGATGAAGACAGTGGCGGGGGGTAAGGGTATAGGGTGGGGTGGGGAATCAGGTGGAGGGGAGCTATGCGTGGGGGGAAAAAAAAAAGAGGAACACCTGTAATAATCTGAACAATAAAGATTTATTATTAAAAAAAAGAAACTAAAAAGATTCAGAACAGGAACAAAAGAAATTAAAATATATATAATCAAATATATAATAAAAGATATGAATGATTAATAATGGAAGAATCTAATTTTATCCTATAGTTTAACACTCTCCCCCACCAAAACTTTCCCAAAGCTCCAAGCAAGTAGCTAAATGACTAATTTAAATGTTACTTTCTTTCTCTGTCCAATTACTTTCCAATGGAAACATCCATAAAAATTGCTAAATTACAAATGTAGAAAATGTAACCTCAAAAATTTGTTGCCGGGATTAAATGAATTAAAATTCATTAAGTACATAACACAGTGTATGGCACATAGCAAACACTCAATATATGGTAGTGTTATTATAACTACCTGTTAACATTAATAACACCTTTCATTTGCATAGTATTTCTTCACAATAACTTCTTAACCTACAAAAATTAACCTTAAAAGTCATAATAGTTTATAGAACTCACACTGATTTTCAATATTCCTGGATGTCTGTAAAATTTGAGTAAGAACACAGAAAAAACTATAGTGGTTGATGCAACCAATTAATATCTTATCACTGGTGAAGGAATAAAGGATGTTTTTAGGGCAATTGTATTTAACTTGCTTAATAAATTCAGTTCAAAAAATTAAGGTATATATCACAAACACTCTTGTAATCCATTATTTCAACTAAGCTTTTTTGAAATTATTGATATTTTTAAGTTGTTTTACTTGAATTTGCTATTTTCAATGTATCTTTAATTATCCGCTTTCAACTTTCAGAGGTGTACTATTAATACACCTAACAGAGAATTCCACTCTTCTAGAATTTGATTAATTTTCTTATCCTACCTCTATTTATGGTTCAATATAAAAGGCTTTTCTAGTCCATACACAATTTCTAGAATTTCCTGGATTCGTAGAATTCAAAAGTAAGATTAAAAAAATCTTTGTAATAGAAATAAACAATACACATTAAATGGATGAGATTTATCTTCCACAGAATAACCCTAAAAGATAATTAGTAAGATAATGTGATGCTGTTAAGATCCCATTTCCTAAATATCTACCATGGAGACTAATGCATCTTTCAAATCTTCATCAGATATAAAATAAATTGCAATCTATAACACAGTGATCTATCCACAAGGCCCTGAGAAAAGTAATCAAAATCAAACTTCATCTCGCTTTGTTCCAAGGAAAAGGACATAACTGGTTGGATTGGGTATCCAAGCCCCTTGTGAAGAATTCTCTATAGCAGGGGTGGGGAAACTTTTTTCTGCCAAGGGGCATTTGGATACTTATGACATCAAGGGCCATACAAAATTATCAACTTAAAAATTAGCCTTCTGTATTCGGTCAAACATTTAATTATCTTACCCCTAATGCCTTGACAGGGCCAGGCCAAATGATTTCTAGAACCTTATAGGGCCCTCCAGCTTGACCTTCCCCACCCTGCTCTATAGAGATAAGGGATAATTCTTAAGCTTCTACCATAACTTTGATGATGAATACCATTCAAGACTTTCCAAGTTCCTTTTCTTTAATTCTATGATTACACACAACCTCTACTTACTATTCCCAAGTTCTCAGATACATGTAAGAGTTCACTGGATTTTCAACCTGAAAATTCTAATCACTGGAAAGGGTAATCTTCTATTCCAACATAAACTGGCATTCTAATGTGTACATTCTAATGTGTAATCATTCCCTTATTTAGATTAGTTTGAATTGGGTTCCTGAAGTCTGAGAAAACTTGAGTAAAAGTATACATTGGAAATAAGAGAACCAGACATAATGTCTCATTGACAACTGTTACAATCATCTCTTGGTTTTCTCTCCCTGCCCTTCCTCTGCTCCTACAAGAAGAGAGAGAGAGAGAGAGAGAGAGAGAGAGAGAGAGAGAGAGAGAGAGAGAATGGTTTTTCTTTAGTCTACTGAAACAGCGAAACCAAATTTAGGCAGATTCACTTACCCATCAAAATGAGTAATTTTAAAGGAACAATCCAGAACTTAAAAGCAAAACAAGGATGCATGGTTTACACAAGATTCATTTACATTTATTCTAGCCCCAAAAGAAAAAAAGAAACCTATGATATTCAAATTGTGCTTTCAGACAACAAGAGAAATTATTCTTAAACTTAAATTATTCATCAACATTATTTATGAAGTGGTTTGGCACATGTGACTCAATTATTCTAAGGCTTAAAAATGGACTTAAGAAACATCCCCTGTGGCACAGAGCAGGGTAGGTACACTTGCACCTGAAATGCATAAATTGGAGACTTCAAATGGAAACTCAAACGCTGCTCACTGGATCATTCAAAAGAAATTGTGCTATTCCCTCAACAACAACAAATTCTCTTCCACACTTCAAAGAAGTCAGCCTTACAACAAACACTCCATCTCTTCAATTGTGTCCGCTTACGTTTCAAGCGGTTAAAATGTTCACCAAATCCACTTAAAACAAAGAAACGTCTAGTATCAGCCTTAAATCTACAGGGCAGATTTCTCTTAGGACCATGATGCCAAGAAATCTACCTCAACTGAAATTTTCTCTGCAATCTCCGCCTCCAGGAGACTGAAAGGCTGCAGAGACGCCTGAGCATCCCGGAGAGTCTGGGGCGGCGGAGGGGGCGGGCGGGGTGGAGGGGTAAGTCCCACAGAGGAACTGCATGGGGAGACTTCGAGAACACGGGAGAGGCGGTTAGCTTTAGGGGAAAAATAGATTTATTGCTATTAATAATAAATGTAAGTATGTTTTCAAAGAGAACTTAAAAGTGATGGTGGTAAGGGAAAATGACAAAAAACCTTGAACCCTCCACGGCCGGAGGGAGGATAAGCAAAGTAGGAAAAGGGGGGTCGGGGAGAGGGCGGGGGGTGGAAGGGCCTAAAACCCGGATTTGAAAAAAGAAGGGAAGCTCTGAGCCTGGTCCTGATCCGGATCTTTGGTCTCTTAGCGGACGGCAGGGGGAAAGGCTCGCACTGCCTCGGGGTTGTAGAGAGCAGCGCGTTCACGAGGCTAACGAGTCCTGCACAAGAAGATGTCTCCTCTCTCCTCGTCTCCTCCCGTTCATCTCTTTACCTCTCTCCGGCACCAGCGGCACCGGCACAACTCTGCCACTGCCTGCGCCGCAGGTGGACAGCAAAAGGAAAATACCTGAGTCCCAGGAATCACGCAGGCAACGACGGGAGGAGGAGCCGGGGACAACGGGAGTCCGGGCAGGATCCTCGCTTGCCTCAGTCAAACCTCGATTCTTACGGGTGGGGCAGGGAACTTCCGCCCTGAACCTGGAGACCGTCACTTCCGCCTAATGCCTCCTCCCCCGCGGCTCCCCCAACACACCTTCTTCGCCTACTCCGCTCGAGAGACATTCTCTAAGTTCGCTGTGTTCGCATTGTTCTCACTTCCTTTTCCCGGAGACCTCGGCCTAGTCTTGGACTACATGACGTGGACTACATGACCCAGCAACACCTGACGTGGACTACATGACCCAGCATTCACCACCGCAGGTTGATTTCCGGGTCAAAAGGTCCGCGCTGGACACATCACCATGGAAGCGGTGGGTTTGGTCACGTGGCGCCCCTGGTTACGCCCGGTGGTAGCTGTGGGGTCTGGGGCTTTGACGGGGGCCATTTTGCCGAGGGCTTCCGGAGTTGGGGGTGGCCAGGAAGCTGACTGAAGCTGTGTTTTCTCCTCTGCAGCTTGGGGCTTGGAGAGGAACAAGAAGGCTGGGCTCCATCGAACCCTTCGGAGACGATGGTTTCCTCCAGCCTCTGCCACCTAACGACCCACCATGGCGGCTGCGCCCTCCGCGCTGCTCCTGCTGCTTCCTCTTCCAGCCAAATGTTCCTATCGCCCCGAGAGCCACAGCCGTCCTTCCGCCCCAGAGACTGATGAAAGTCGAGGTGCGGGCACCATGAGAGGCGAGAAAAACTGCTGCCGTGGAGCTGCGGGAGATCACGGTTCCTGCCCCTCCGCACCTTCGCCTCTGGCCTCGACCTTCCTGATGCCCGCGGCGGCTATCTCCAGTAGTTGGTCGGGGTCCGGAGGCGGTTTGTCAGGAGGAGATGAAGAGGAGACTCGGCTCCTTCAGCTCCTGCGGACCGCGCCAGACCCTTCGGAGGCCTTTCAGGCTTTGCAGGCTGTTCTGCCGCGGCGTGGCGGTCGACTGGGCTTCCCCAGACGGAAGGAAGCATTGTACCGAGCCCTGGGCCGGGTGCTGGTGGAAGGAGGTAGAGACGAGAAGCGACTCTGCTTACAACTCCTCTTGGACGTTCTTCGAGGTCAGGGGGAGGCAGGCCAGCTGGAAGAGGCCTTTAGCTTAGCACTTCTGCCTCAGCTAGTTGTCTCTCTACGAGAAGAGAATCCAGCCCTGCGGAAAGATGCGCTGCAGATCCTACACATTTGTCTGAAACGTAGTTCTGGACAGGTGCTGAGAACGCTTATACAGCAAGGACTGGAAAGTACCGATGCTCGGCTCAGAGCTTCAACAGCGCTGCTGTTCCCTATCTTGCTTACTCCTGAGGATTTGTTGCTCGGCCTAGATCTTACCGAAGTGATAATATCCTTAGCCCGAAAGCTTGGCGATCAGGAGATCGAAGAAGAATCTGAGACAGCTTTCTCTGCACTTCAGCAAATTGGGGAGCGACTTGGCCAAGAGAAGTTTCAATCCTATATCTCTCGCCTGCCATCTGCCCTGAGGAGACACTACAATCGCCGCCTGGAGTCCCAGTTTGGCAGTCAGATTCCTTATTATTTGGAACTTGAAGCTTCTGGATTTCCCGAAGACCCCCTTCCCTGTGCAGTGACCGTTTCCAACAGCAATCTTAAATTTGGGATTATTCCTCAGGAGCTGCATTCAAGATTGTTAGATCAGGAAGACTATAAGAACCGGACTCAGGCTGTTGAGGAACTAAAACAGGTGATGGGACGATTTAATCCTAGTTCTAACTCTCATTCAAGTCTTGTCAGTTTTATTAGCTTGCTGTATAATTTGTTAGACGATTCCAACTTCAGAGTGGTCCATGGCACACTTCAGGTTCTGCATTTACTGGTTATTCGCCTTGGAGAGCAGGTACAACACTTCTTGGGACCAGTTATAGCAGCTTCTGTCAAAGTGCTGGCAGACAACAAGTTGGTGATCAAACAAGAATACATGAAAATCTTCCTCAAGCTCATGAAGGAAGTAGGTCCTCAACAGGTGCTTTGTTTACTCCTGGAACATCTCAAACATAAGCATTCCAGAGTTCGAGAGGAGGTAGTGAACATTTGCATTTGCTCCCTCTTGACTTATCCCAGTGAGGATTTTGACTTACCCAAATTGTCATTTGATCTTGCCCCAGCTCTTGTAGATAGCAAACGCAGAGTTCGACAAGCAGCTCTGGAAGCCTTTGCTGTGTTGGCATCGTCAATGGGCTCAGGTAAAACCAGCATCCTTTTCAAAGCTGTGGATACTGTTGAACTACAAGATAATGGAGATGGGGTGATGAATGCTGTGCAGGCCAGATTGGCTAGAAAAACCCTCCCCAGGTTAACGGAACAGGGATTTGTGGAGTACGCCATACTCATGCCATCATCTGCCCAGGGTAGGTCAAGCCATTTGGCACATGGAGCAGATACAGATTGGCTTTTGACTGGTAACAGAACTCAGAGTGCA
This sequence comes from Eptesicus fuscus, assembly GCF_027574615.1. Classification (NCBI taxonomy): domain Eukaryota; kingdom Metazoa; phylum Chordata; class Mammalia; order Chiroptera; family Vespertilionidae; genus Eptesicus; species Eptesicus fuscus. The sequence goes on along the minus strand of NC_072474.1, from coordinate 9,235,848 downwards.
TACTGCCACTGTGGTGACCACACACGGGATAGCATGCAAATTTATGGATCTTACAGTCCAACTATCTGTACCCGGAGGGTATTAAGTGCAGGAAAAGGAAAAAATAAATTACCATGGGAAAATGAGCAGCCTGGAGTCATGGGAGAAAACCAGACCTCCAATCTGAAGGATACAGAACAGGTATGCATCCCTAATTTCCTTGTATTGATACTAAAATAATTTAAAATGAAAGTATGCCTGTAATAATTTAAGGGTTATGCTGCTTTAGAGTTGTTATGCTTTATTTTTTAAGTTAATTTGAATGCTGATGTGGGTATCTATTATAATGGTATAGGTCACATAGGAGTGTTTAATAGGCTTTTTGTTTGATGGATTAGATTAAATTCTAGGCACAATGTGATATAGACAATAGCTGGATTTCAGTTTTAACCTGTCACTTTGGCTTATCAATGATCTCATTCAAACAACAAGCACTAATTATCTAGTAATTACCAGTTAAAGAGCTAAGTTCTGGGAATGAAAATGAGACCAATTCCACAAAGTCAGACCTGTAAACAGGCAGTTACAAATTTGTTAAGTGCTAAAATAGAAATAGTCTTGTGGGAATACTGAAAACAGGAAAAATAATTCCACTAGAGAAGTCAAAAACGCCTTTAGAGAAGAGGTGACATCTGAACTGAAATTCTCCCCCACGTCCCTCCCAAAGTTTTTATTTTGAAAATTTCAAATCTACAGATAGCTTAATAGTACAATGGATATTCATATACTTCATCTATATATACACCATTTGTTATCCTCTTGCCATATGTAGTCTCTATTTGCCAAACCAATTGAAAGTGCAGATATCTTAACATTTCACTCATAAATATTTCTACATATATCTCCTGAGAATGACATTCTCCTTTGTAACCATCATACCATTATCACTCCTCAGAATAGCAATAGTAATTCAGTAATATCTAACATATAGCCTGTATTTAAATTTCTCTAGTTGTCCCCAAAGTGCGTTTCATAGTATTTGTTTTACTTTTGTCATCCAGGATCCAATCAAGGTAATGTGGTTAATATATATCTCTTATCTAGAATATGCCCACCTGTTTGTTTCTTTATTCATGGCATTGAGTTTATTTGAAGAGTTTGGGGTAGTGTTTTGTAGAATTTCCCACATTCTTAATTTATCTGATTGTTTACTTATTCTTAATTTATCTTATTGTTTCCTTATGAGCACATTAAACATAAACAGCGGAAATACTCCATAGGAGAGATGTTGTGAACTTAACATTACATCACACCACAAGGCATATAATACTAGGTTGGCCCACTATTGGTGATGCTAAATTTTATCATTTGCTTAAGGTGGTGATAGCCAGATCACACCATTGTAGAGGTTTATTTTCCTCTGTATAATTAGCACATGATCTGTAGGATATTTTTGTGATCCTATTAATAATACCTCAACAACCTTTCACCCACTTTTCTTAGCATTTCTTAATGATCCTTACCTGTATCACTTAGTATATTAGGGGCTACAAAAAAGGGGTAACTCTTTTAAAAATTCTAATATTTCTCCTATATTTGTTACCTGGCATTCTTTTTAAATCTATATGTAAATAATTACATCAGTATTCCTTTTGATGCTAAAATTGTCTCAAAGATTTGGCTTCTATATCTTTGACATGGCTCTTTTAGTCTGTGAACACTTCCTTAACTTAAACATAACATGATGCCCAGGCTTTCCTCACACTTTTGTTGCTCCAGACATGGAATCAACCTTTTTTTTTTTCTTCAAGGGTTCTAGAATTGCTTTTTTAGTGAAGAATGGAATTTAAAAGCAAAAGTTTGGGTATAGATGTACTCATTACTATTGCCTACTATTGCATATTGGCCTTTTCACCTGCCAGAACCAAAGAGTACCTTTTTTTTTTTAATGAATTCATGCTGATACCTTCAAATTCAGCACTATAGGATACTTCCTCATCTAATTTTAGTCCATATTTGTATCTCTCACAATAAAATTCTGGTTCCCAACACTTGTCATATTTATTCATATGCTGTATCCTACAATACACAAAAAATAATTACTTTGCCAGTAACACAACAACTACCTACCTATTAAATAAAGTTCAAGATTTCTTTGCAGTATTTTTTCTGCTTAGAAATATCCCACAGTTAAAATTCTATGTTCAAACTTTTCTTAAATTGTTTTCTGGGTGATTATGACTCAAATACGTAGTGTAATAGAAGATGAATAGGAGTTCGCCAAGTGTGCATGGGTCCTGGTGAATTTCAGAACAAAAGAATGTATGTTCAGAGATACTGAGTTATGAAAAGACTTAGCAAATTAATAAATGGTGAGTTTCTGCATAGCTGAATAAGGCATTTCGGTGGGAGTAGCGGAAGATAATAGAATGTAGGCAGGGGCAGAGTATGGAAATCATTTTTGCAAATAAGGAATTCATACTTTTTGTGTTTGACCTCAGAGGGATTAAGATGAACTAAGTGTTCTCTTTCATTCCTTCCAGTTCCAAAGTTCATAGTTTTTAAAAATGATTTTTAGATTTGCATAATGTAGTTATACGGTTATACTCATGTGTTGTAAACATTACCTGGCAGTGGATGATTTTCTGGAAGCATTGACGGTAACACTGCTTGTTATGCTTCAAGTCTGAAATGTTAATGTATTAAGATTAGGGTCCTGGCCAAAGCACCAAGAATCTGAAAATAAGTGCCTTTCTGGAATTCCAGTGTAGACATTTGTTGCTTTTGAAAGATTTTGGTGACGTTAAAACTTAACTAAGAAGTTATACTTACTTACTCAGAAATGATCTATAAAAGAACTACATTGGAAATTATCTTAATAGAGGACAGGGGTTAAATTTTAAATATTTTTATATGTGCAGTTTTTTATAGTAAACAATTTTTAGAGCAGTTTTAGGTTCACAGTAAAATTGAACAGAAAGTACAGAGACTTCCCATATACTCCTGCCCCACACATGCACAACTTTCCACACTACTACATCAAACTCTACAGCGGTATGTTTGTTACAATTGCTGAACCTACACTGACACATCATTATTACCCAAAGTCCATAGCTTTACTTTAGGATTTACTCATGATGTTGTATATTCTGTGGATTTGGACACATATATCCATGTCCATTATCTACCATTGTAGTATACAGAATAGTTTCATTGCCATAAAAATCCTCTGTACTCTACCTATTTACTCCTCCCTCATTCCCTCTCTAACTCCTAGCAACCACTGATCTTTTTACTCCATAGTTTGCTTTTTCCAGAAAGTCATGGCCCCTGGTCTGATTTGTACTGGTTCTTACCCAGCTCTGCCTTAATATTTACAGTCTACTGTTAACCTGTTACAGTAAGTACTCGATTTTGCAGACCTCGATTTAACAAACTTCGGATTTAATGGACAAAATTTCTGGTCTGTATGTTATATGTGAAAAGTTAATACCCTGTTAATTTTAAATGCTTTTAACCAAGATTTAGTTATAATTAAATTAACAGGTTATTTCTTTTGTTATTAATTCACTGTTATTTTAACAAATAGTTTATATGTTGGAAAAAACACTGTAGTAATTTTACCCACATAAATAAATATTACATATAAGCCGAAACCGGTTTGGCTCAGTGGATGGAGCGTCGGTCTGCGGACTGGGGGGTCCCAGGTTCGATTCCAGTCAAGGGCATGTACATTGGTTGCGGGCACATCCCTGGTGGGGTGTGTGCAGGAGGCAGCTGGTCGATGTATCTCTCTCATCAATGTTTCTAGCTCTCTATCCCTCTCCCTTTCCCTATCCCTCTCCCTGTGAAAAGATTTCTCTCTGTGAAAAATCAATAAAATATATTTTTTTAAAAAATAAATAAATAAATATTACATATCTACAACTATAGTCTACATATTTAAACCCAAGAGGCACCGCTCCTAAACAATGTTCAGGGGATAATTAGCATGTTATCACACTATATCTCGGGTGGTAATTGGTTCTGTTGATGTATGGTGCGACTTTGTGCAGCAGTTTTGTGGGTTTTTTGTTTTTGTTTTTTTAATATATTTTTATTAATATCAGAGAGGAAGGGAGAGGGAGCGAGAGAGAGAAACATCAGTGATGAGAGAGAATCCTTTATCGGCTGCCTTCTGCATGCCCCCTGCTAGGATCAAGCCTGCAACCAACCTGGGCATGTGCCCTAACTGGAATTGAACCTTGACCTCCTGGTTCATAAGTTGACACTCAACCACTGAACCACACTGGCAGGGCTGTGCAGCAGTTTGTTTGTTTTTAAATGTATTTTTATTGATTTCAGAGAGGAGGGGAGAGGGAAAGAGAGAGAGAAACATCAACAATGAGAGAGAACCATTGATTGCCTGCTTCCTGCACGCTCCCTACTGGGGATTGAGCCAGCAACCCAGGCATGTGCTGACCAGAATTGAACCTGGAACCCTTCAATCTGCAGGTCGACGCTCTATCCACTGAGCCAAACCAGCCAGGGCTGTGCAGCAGTTTTAACCCGAGCCAGCCGCAGGTATTCTGACATGTGCTAAGCCATGACCCAGCTGTGTGCATTTGTTTATTGGAGGTGACTGTCGATGCACACATTTACTAGATCTGTTCAGTATAAATCTAAAATTACTGTAATACATATAGAAAACTTTTCTGTGGAATTAAGCTTTTCATAAATACTTAACTTCAATTATACAAATGTGTCTACATAAGTAAAAACAGGTAAATTAACTAATTTGTCAACTTTTTAACATATACATTTGGAAAACCTACTTTAAGGGACACCCCCTCCTTGCCAGTATTTCTGTCTTGTCCATGTGTAGCATCATTGGTTAGTGACGTCAAATAGCAAAGTTTCCAAAAAAACTCAAGAATGTTTCAGTTACAAATTTCTGTAACTCATTTCTATAACTCATCAAACTCAAGAATGTTTCAGTTACAAATTTCTATAACTCATTTCTATAACTCATTTTGAAGATAAATAGACTAGTTTGTTGGAAGGATGATTTTCATAGTGTAGGAAGTAAGGTTACAAGAGAGAGGTAGGAACTAGATTGGAAACTAGAATTTAGCCTCTAATTTTGACAGTGATTTAAGACTAGGGTTTAGATTTTTGTTTTTTTTTTTTTTTTTGTTTTTTCATTTTTTTTAGGAATGTTTTAGGAAAATTAATCACAACAGGAGCAATGTGTAAGTTTTGTGTGTGTGGGGGGGGGTGTTCCTTTTTTTTCAGGGAAGCTAGACACTTAGAGACTAAGGGCACTTAGAAGATCAGTTAGACTTACACTTATTGGACTACTTTAGGTGTGAGGATTCGACTGGAAAGAAAATCATTGATGTAAAAGGTATTTCGAAGGATTCCATGACTAAGAGTTGAAGAGAAAGAGGGGAAACTCTAAAATTTGAATGAGGTGACAAAATGCATAATAGATCTGTGAATACCATAGAAAGGTCCAAAAAGAGGAAATTAATTTGGGGGAATTGAATTTTAGGTGAAAGAAGATAGAATATTCCAGTTGAGTTTAAAGACTATACTATTCAAGAAAGAAGGAAAGAATTGGAGATGTAAAACTTGAAGTCATGTACTGAGAAGTAATTGCTGAATGGTCTTTCTGTTGAAGGGCATGTAGGAGCAAGAGCAGAGTGCTTAAGACTCAGTCTTGACATTCAGCCCCATTTAGTGAATAGCAGTAGGGGATAGAACCAAACCAGGCGAAGAGAAAGGATGCCTAAGAGTTAGAAGAGAACAAGAAACAGCAAGGTTTTAGAAGTGAAGTAGAGTTTCAGGAAGTATATCAGTACTGTTATATTCAGGAGAGATTAGAGAGAATGAAAACTGAAAAGCATGATTTGTTCTTAAATATTCAGCCTGCCACTTGTAGGATAATTTTTATGGTAATTTTCTCTTTATTAAATACCTCTAATAATTCTTTTTTTTTAATCTTTATTGTTCAGATTATTACAGTTGTTCCTCTTTTTTCCCCCCATAGCTCCCCTCCACCCATTCCCCCCATCTCATGGCCTTACGCCCCCCCCCCCCACTGTCCTCATCCATAGGTGTATGACTTTTGTCCAGTCTCTTCCCGCACCACCCACACCCCTTTCCCCTCGAGGATTGTCAGTTCACTCCCTTTCTATACCCCTGATTCTATTATATTCACCAGATTATTCTGTTCATGAGATTTTTTATTCACTTGATTTTTAGATTCACTTGTTGATAGATATGTATTTGTTGTTCATAATTTTTATCTTTACCTTTTTCTTCTTCTTCCTCTTCTTAAAGAATACCTTTCAGCATTTCATATAATACTGGTTTGGCGGTGATGAGCTCCTTCATCTTTTTCTTATCTGTGAAGCTCTTTATCTGACCTTCAATTCTGAATGATAGCTTTGCTGGGTAGAGTAATCTTGGTTGTAGGCTCTTGCTAGTCATCACTTTGAATATTTATTGCCACTCCCTTCTGGCCTGCATAGTTTCTGTTGAGAAATCAGCTGACAGTCGTATGTGTGCTCCCTTGTAGGTAACTAACTGTTTTTCTCTTGCTGCTTTTAAGATTCTCTCTTTGTCTTTTGCTCTTGGCATTTTAAGTATGATGTGTCATGGTGTGGTCCTCTTTGGATTCCTTTTGTTTGGGATTCTGTGCGCTTCCTGGACTTGTAAGTCTATTTCTTTCACTAGGTGTGGGAGGTTTTCTGTCATTATTTCTTCAACTAGGTTTTCAGTATCTTGCTCTCTCTCTCCTTCTGGCACCCCCATAATTTGGATGTTGGTACACTTGAAGTTGGCCCAGAGGCTCCTTACACTATCTTCATCTTTTTGGATTCTTTTTGTTTTTTGCTTTTCTAGTTGGGTGTTTTTTGCTTCTTTGTATTTCAAATCTTTGACTTGATTCTTGCGATCCTCTAGTCTGCTGTTGGATCTCTGTATATTATTCTTTATTTCAGTCAGTGTATGCTTAATTTCTAGTTGGTCCTTTTTCATATCCTCGAGGGTCTCACTAAATTTATCAACGGTTTCTAGAAAATTCTTGAAAAACCTTATAACCGTGGTTTTGAACTCTATACCCAGTCATTTGCTTTCCTTCATTTCTTTCATTTGTGACCTGTTTCTTTGTCTCCGCATTTTGGCTGCTTCCCTGTGTTGATAGAGTGGCTTTGTGTGTTAGGTGTCCTATAGGGCCCAGTGGCTCAGCCTCCCCAGTTACCTGAGGTGGACACTCTTGGTGCACCCCTTTGTGGGCTGTGTGCACAGTCTTGTTGTAGTTAAGCCTTGATTGTTGTTGGTATCACTGGGAGGAATTGACCTCCAGGCCAATTGGCTGTGAGGACCAGTTGTGTCTACAATGGGAGAATTTCTGTGTTGGAGACACCCTATGGGGCAAGACTTGCTTCAGTGGGGCTTTGGTGCTCACTGAGTCTGCCCCCTGAGTGTGTCCCTTATGGATCTGAGGAGTTGTAATCTGGATGGTCTCACTCTGACCACTGGGTACACTGGCTCTTCGATCTCCAAGGTGGTGCAAATTTAGCCTCTGCCTGAGGCCACCCAGCAGGAGCTAAGGAGAGATCTTCGGATTCCTCTTCTTTGTTTGGGGTTTGGAGGCGCCCAGATGAGGCCCAGCTGTGAAGCAATGCAAGCTGCTGTGGGGCCTTGGGCCTTCTTTTGGATGTTCCTGGTCTTTCTGACTCAACTGCAGTTTGTTAGATAATTTTAGATTTCAAAGGGCCAGGCCATTCATATGCAAAAGCCTCTGCGCACAGCTTGGATGGGGCGGAGTCTCAGGACAGAGCACACAGCAATGGCTTCCCATCAGCACTGCCCCAAGAGGCCCCCAGGTCTCAGTGTCCCTTGGTAGTCGCTGCAAGCACCTCTGAGAGAAAGCCGCCCTCAAGTTCTGCCCACTGCCAGACAGTCTAGTTTCTCCCCGAATGAGTCTGGGCCCCCAAAGTCTCGCCCGGAACTAGAGTTCAGAGCAGTCCGGAGCTTGTGTCTCCCTGCTGCTTGAAAAAGCCAGGCACGTACTCAGTTGCCAGCCCTCACCGCGTGCGTGCATCCGTACCTCTGCACTTTACTTCTGCAGCTCCTCTGAGTCTCAGTGTGCTTTTCTCTTCCCTTCTAGTTGTAGAATTTCCACTTAGCCAGCCTTCCTGTGGTTCTGGATGATGTCCATTTTGTCTTTTAGCTGTAGTTTTGAAGTGGTTGTGCGTGGCAGCAAGTTCAGGTGTTTACCTATCTTGGTTTCTCTTCTCTAATAATTCTTTTAATTGTAAAAATGTTATATGTTCTCGTTATAGAAAACTTGGAAAATATATTTTTTTAAAAAACCAAGAAATTTATATTTTCAGCAGTCTCATTACTCAGAGAGGCCTGCAGTAAATTTTTTTTTTTTTGCTTGTACTTCAAGTATTTCAATTTATGTGTATAGGTATAGATTCTTTTTTCTTCTTAAAATTTATTTATTTATTTATTTGAGAGAGAGAAAAGGAGAGGGAGAGAGAGAGAAAGAGACAAACACAAAACATCAGTCTGTTGCCTCCTGCCCACACTGGACCAGGAATCAAAACCTAAACCTGGGTATGTGCTCTGACGTGATCGGGAATGGGATCAGTAACCTTTCAGTGCATGGGACGACGCTTAACCAACTAAGCCACACCAGCAAGGGTTGGTCTGTTTAACTGTTCTTTCTTTTGAATATTTAGACCTTTTAATTATGTTTTTGTTTACACCATTTAGTTGATTATTTTTGTGTCCTGATATATCATAGACTGATAACCAGATTCCTGTCATGTTCTAACTTTGCACCTCTTTCTAGGTTTTTATGAGTGTGCAATGGCTTAGTGGGGTCAAGTAATCAGGCATAACTAGCTAGCTACCATATGAGCTATATTTTTCCTAACAGATTTCTCTGTAACACAGTAAGAGTCATAGTAGTCAGTAGCCTAGACTGAAAAATAAGGAGCATATTTGCTTCAGGATAGAGGATTTGGTTATTGCAAGATTGTTGGGACATGGAAAAGAGTAGTTTTGGAAGAATATTGTTGACAAAGACCAAATTTAAAAGTTTATGAGGTGAGTTGATAAGGAAATATAGACAGTAAGCATTTACACAACATCTTGTTTATTATCCACTATGTGCAAAGCCAAGTACGAGCTTGTAGACTACTCTTCAAAGCACTACCTAGTATTTTTTCCTCTTTTGGTATTTAGCACATGTGAACCATATCTTTTTTTCTCGTCGATGATGGTAAACACTGTGATAATAGAGACTGGGTTTTTTGTTTGTTTTTGTAACAGTACTAACCATGGTACTGCATCCACAATCAATATCAACAAATATCTGCTAAGAGAAAATACAGTATCTAATGGTTTGACAGTTTGAAAGAAAGGACCAGGATGTAGCAGCAGGATGAGTTATTACTGTGTTTTTCAATAGGAAACATCTGATTTGGCAGAGAAAAGAAACACCTATGAATTTAACATGCCTGTTCTGTGTCTTGCACTGTGATAAATGTTAGACATGTATAGTTCATTCCCTGTTATCATATTTGAGAATCACATTTGAGAGAAAAAGGCAAGAAATTAATGTCCCTAAATAAAGACTGAATGAGTCTAGAACACAGGTGTAGAGAGAGGATAGCTTTGGAACAGAAAAGGAAGTGTTTTCCTCTAGAATTGAAGGTTAAACATCAGTAAGATGACTTAAGATACAGAAAAGTTTTGCGATAGCAAGCAGTGTGTGTGTGTGTGTGTGTGTGTGTAAGTCAAAAGAAAGAAGATATGAGCTCTAGAACAGTGCCTATCAAACTTTAATGTGCATATGAATTATCTCAGAATCTTGTTAAAATACAGATTCTGATTCAGTTTGTCTGGAATGAGGTCTGAGACCATGTCTAATCAGCTGCTAGTTGTTGCTGATTTATGAACCACATTTTGAGAGCAGGGAACTAAGACTAAGCTTCCATATTCTAGTAAACTAACAGGCAAACTGAGAATGGAAATAGAAGATCAGATATATGAAGAATGTGGGAAATATTTAGAATACTCAATATGACAAATAGAATCTAAAATTATTAATTACACTAATGTGTTTTAACTTAATCCTAAAAATTAGTATTTTCCTTGGGTGTTGGATTGTTTCTAATAAGTAGTCTTTATTTTTATTTTTAAAATATTGTACTTTCTGGCCCTAGCCGTTTTGGCTCAGTGGCTAGAGCTTTGGCCTGTGGACTGAAGGGTCCCAGATTTGATTCCTGCCAAGGGCACATGCCTGGATTGTGAGCTCGATCCCCAGTACAGGGCATGCAGGAGGCAGCCAATCAATGATTCTCTCTCATCATTGATGTTTCTGTCTCTTCCTCTCTGAAATCAATAAAGAAATATATATATATATTTAAAAACTAGCCAAGGTTTAAAAAAAAAAAGTTTAAAAAAAATATTGGACTTTCTGAATAAGAAAAAACCTTAGTTTTAAAGTTTGTCAAAATCATGATCAACTCTTGCCCTGGCTGGATGACTTAGTTGGTTAGAGCATCATACCAGTACTCCAGGGTCAGGGCACATACATAAGTCAACCAGTGAATGCATAGATGAGTGGAACAACAAATTGATATTTCTTTTTCGCACTCGCTCTCTCTCTCTCTGTCCTTTCCTCTCTTTCTCAGACCAATAAGTAAAAAAAAAATTGTTAAATCATGATCAACTCTAAAAGCATATCTAATATCAGCATAGTTGTTGGGTTGTTTCAAATAACTAGTCATTGATTTCCTTTTTAAAATTTTATTGTGTTGTCTGAAGAATTTGAAAAACTTTTATTTTTAATGTTTGTCAAAATCATGAACAATAAAAAATCATATCTATTCTCAGTATAAATGATATATTTAAAATTTTAAAAATAATTTTTAGATAAACTTAAAAAATAAATCTTAAAAGCATATTAAATAAAACAACTTATACTGATTTTACTATCTTTTTTAAAAATATGTTTTTATTGATTTTAGAGAAGAAGAAGGGAGAGGGAGAGAGAGAAACATCACTCCATTGCCTCCCACATTTACTCTGAGTAGGATCAAACCTGTAAACTGGGTATGTGCCCTGACCTGGAATCAAACCCGCCACCTTTTGAGACACGGGATGACACTCAGCCAGTGGAGCCACACCAGCCAGAGCTGATTTTACCATCTTTAAAAAGCTATAACAGCCCTGGCTGGTGTGGCTCCTTGTTTGAGCATTGTCCCATGTACCAAAAGGTCACCGGTTTGACTCCTGGTCAGGTCATACAACTTGGTTGTGGGCTTGGTCCCCAATAATGTAGGAGACAGCTAATTGATGTTTCTCATATCGATGTTTCTTTTTCTCTCCCTCTCCTTTCCTGAATCAATTACAATCAATTTAATTTTTTTAAATAAATAAAATAAAAAGCTATAACAATTTCCTTGATAAATGGAGAAAACATATTAATTATTTTGTATACATATTTTTATTTCCCTATAACTTTATTTTAGCTATGTAGTATCAGTTATACTTATTACATACAACCTTACCCAAAGAAACCAACTGTTGTTTTCATGCAGATACAGAAAAAACTAAGTCATGTAACCAAGAACTGTTTTTTCATTCTCTTCATCAATACACATTTGATATCATTTTTATAATGATTTTAAGTGGCAAAATAAACATAATTAACATTAACATCATTCAAAGGCACTTATATAACCTGTTTGTTTAATGGTTATTCTACAATGTATAAGACACAAGAATATATTAAAAACATCTGGTGACCAGTGATTTGCATTTTTCTTAATTAGAAATTGTTCAAGGGCTAAAGATTTTTCATTTCATTTTATACTAGAGGCCCGGTACACAAATTTGTGCACTGGTGGGGTCCAGCCAGCCTACCCCAATGGGGGCCCATCGGGGTATTGGGCCAGGGCCGGCCAGGGGGCGGGGGCCGATTGGGGCCCAGATCAGGCTGGTTGGCTGCCACAGTACATGTCATACCCCAGTGATGGCGAACCTATGACACACGTGTCAGCACTGACACGTGTAGCCATTTCTGATGACAGGCGGCCGCCTGAGGATGAAACATTTGCTGCTCCTGAGGATGAAACATTTGCGACTAGAGTCTTGGAGTTAGTTTTTTCCTCAAAGTGACACACTACCCGAGTTATGCTCAGTTTTTTGGCGAAGTTTGACACACCAAGCTCATAAGGTTGACCATCAGTGTCATAGCCACTGGTCATTCTGGTCGTTCCGCCATTCAGGTCGCTGGGCTTTTATATATATGTGTGTGTGTGTGTGTGTGTGTGTGTGTGTGTGTGTATGTGTGTGTGTGTGTGTATATATATATATATATATATATATATATATATATATATACATACATATACACTAGAGGCCCATTGCACAAAATTTGTGGGGGGTCCCTCAGCCCAGCCTGCACCCTCTCCAATCCGGGACCCCTAGACCTTTTATCTAGCTAACCTCTTCACATTAAAAAGAAAAATTTACTGAAATACCACCTACTCTATGAAATCCTCTTTGAACAAATCTCTTTACAATCTGTATTTTCATAGTATACCATTCTTTTTCTTTAGCAGCAACTTAGAGTGGATGCAATGTGGTTTTCATTCTTGCCTCTGAATTCTTTCTTGTTGCTCTTGTAATAGTGAAGCTTATCCAATTTACATTTGCCCTTCAAGGGCTTGTATTTGGTTCAGTTTCTAGTTGGCTCCCTGCTTTTTTTTTTAAGCAATAAATTTGGGTTGTGATAGTAAAACTCACTTGTAATCAAGCCTGTAGGTCTCCCTATCTGAATATTTCTATAATACCTATCACTTTAGCATACCAGAGATTGTGTTCATTTATAGAAAATAATAATAATTGTCACCTGATCATTTGATCTTCTAGTAATATTTTATAGCAATACTAGAGGCCTGGTGCACGAAATTCGTGCACGGAGGGGGGTTTTCCCTCAGCCCAGCCTGTACCCTCTCCAATCTGGGACCCCTGGGATCGGGCCTAAATGGGCAGTCGGACATCCCTCTCACACTCCAGGACTGCTGGCTCCCAACTGCTTGCCTGCCTGCCTTCCTGATTGCCCATAACCGCTTCTGCCTGCCAGCCTAATCACCCCCTAACCACTCTGCTACCAGCCTGTTTGCCCCCAACTTCCCTCCTCTGCCGGCCTGGTCACCCTTAACTGCCCTCTCCTGCAGGGTTGATCACCTCCAACTGCCCTCCCTTGCAGGCTTGGTCCCTCTCAACTGCCCTCCCTTGCAGGCCAGGTGCCTCCCAACTGCCCTCTCCTGCTGGCCATCTTGTGGTGGCCATCCTGTGTCCACATGGGGGCAGGATCTTTGACCACATGGGGCAGCTATATTGTGTGTTGCAGTGATGATCAATCTGCATAGTACTCTTTTATTAGATAGGATAGAGGCCTGGTACAGGGGTGGGGGCCAGCTGGTTTGCCCTGAAGGGTGTCCCTGATCAGGGTGGGGTACCCTTGGGGCGTGGGGCGGCCTGAGCGAGGGGCCTGTGGTGGTTTGCAGGCGGGCCACGCCCCCTGGCAACTCAAGCGGAGGCCCTGGTATCTGGAATTTATTTTCCTTCTACAATTGAAACTTTGTAGCCTGGAGCGGAGCCAAGCCTGGGGCTCCCTCCGAGGCCCGCAGCCATTTGTGTTGGGGTTATAATTGAAACTTTGTTGCCTTAAGCGGGTGGGCCCGGCCAGGGTGTGTGAAAAGCTTTGCTTCCCCTGTTGCTGGCGGCAACCCTGGCCTGCTCTCTCAAGCTCCATTCTGCCGCCATTTGTTTGAATTTGTTTACCTTCTATAATTGAAACTTTGTAGCTTGAGTGACAGAAAGCTTGGCTTCCTCTGTTACCTAGGAAACCTTGCTCTCTGTGGCTGTAGCCATCTTGGTTTAAGTTAATTTGCATACTCGCTCTGATTGGATGGTGGGTGTGGCTTGGGGGTGTGTCAGAGGTATGGTCAATTTGCATATTTGTCTATTATTAGATAGGATGTATTACTCTAGTAATTTAACTATTACAAAACTGAGGGCGTACAGAAATAAATCACATTGAACAATAAAGAATGTACAAATATCAAGGCATAGTACACTTAGGACCTCCCTTGTTCTGTGCCTCAAATATCATAGCATAGGACACAGTTACATTGGAACTCAGCTTCCTTTAAAATAGGAAGGGATGCCATACCCATGAAGCAGCTACTTCCACACATTTTTTAAAATTTAATTCATAGCACATACTCTTTGTACTACTTGTTGGAAAATCACCCTAGCAGTTGCCTCTATTCTTCTCAGTATTGTTGCCTTACATTCTGATGTAATCACTGCGCTTTTATCATCTACTCACTCTAATAAGATTGTGAATTATTTAAGGGCAGAGATCATGACTTGAGCTTGTGTTTCTGTCATGGTGCTTAGATAAATACTCAAATGCCATCCAGTCCAAATGACTGTGATGAGAGAGGCCCACTGGATCAGTTGCTGGAGACCTCTGCTTTTTATTTAGGGGACCTCACTTGTTCTGTGCCTTTACAGAAGGGTTAGTAGGGCTGAGGGAATTTGGGGAAACCCAGACAGAATTCTTCTCCTACAAGATTTTGCTAAGCTGGCGCCCAGAACTGCGGGTGGCTTCGCCCCAGGAACCGCGGGTGGCTTGGCTTCTTCGCCCCGAGACGGCCGGCGGCTTGTCTTCTTCATTCCGGGACCACAGGTGGGGCAGCTTCTTCACCCAGGGACCATGGGCGACTTGGCTTCTTCGCCCCAGGGCCACAGACGGGGCAGCCTCTTCACCCTGGGACCATGGGTGGCTTGGCCTCTTCGCCCTGGGACCGCAGGCAGGGCGGCCTCTTTGCCCTGGGAACGCAGGCAGGGTGGCTTCTTTGCCCGGGACCACAGGCGACTTCTCCCAGGCCCAGCTGCAGCCACAGGCACCCGGACCCGGTTTTGTCAGGAAGGACGTTCGGACGGTCATCCGGAAGACGTCCGCTCTAAATAGCATATTACCCTTTTATTAATATAGATAGACTAGAGGCCCGATGCACGATATTCATGCAAGGGGCTCAGCCCTCACAGCCTCGGCCGGCCCTTGCAGCCCCACCTTCTTCGTCTGGAAAGTCGTTCGGCTGTTCAGTCTAATTAGCATATTAGCTCTTTATTATATAAGATTACCCTACATTCCGGCATATAAGACAACTGGGCGTATAAGATTTTCCTGGGTTAAAAAGTCGTTTTATATGCCGGAAAATACAGTAGTCCAATATATCTAATCCCATCTATATAGTCCAATATACCGTATTTTCCAGCGTATAAAACGACTTTTTAACCCAGGAAAATATTATACGCCCAGTCGTCTTATACGCCGAAAAGTACGGTAGTTTAAAATCTTAAAGTTAACTTTAGGGTTTGAAACTTACAACATAAGTTAATATATAAAGCATTATAAAACTTGTGTTATTATAAGAATTAATCCCTTTTAATAAAGATACTATCTATATAAAATTTAATGGAACACATAATTTTATAATTTTACTAGTGGCCCGGTGCACGAAATTCATGCACGGGGGTGGGGGGAGTGTATTCCTCAGCCCAGCCTGTACCCTTTCCAATCTGGGACCCCTCGAAGGATATCCTACTGCCGGTTTACAGGAATCGGGCCTAAACCAGCAGTCGGACATCCCTCTCGCAATCCGGGACTGCTGGCTCCTAACCACTCACCTGCCTGCCTGCTTGCCTGCCTGATTGCCCCTAATCACTCTGCCAGCGGCCTGCTCGCCCCCAACTGCCCCCTGTGCCAGTGTGCTTGCCCCCAACCTCCCCCCTGCTGGCCTACTCACTCCAAACTGCCCCACCGCTGTCCTGACCACCTCCAACTGACCCCCAGTGACGGCCTGCTTGCCCCCAACTGGCCCCCTGCTGGTCTGCTTACCCCCGACAGCCCCTCCCCCCACCAGCCTGATCACCCACACCTGCCTTCCCATCCTGGCCTGATCACCCACAACTGCCCTCGCCTCTTGGCCTTTAACCACCTCTACCTCAGCCCTGCCACCATGGCTTTGTCCAGAAGAACATCCGGAAGGTCTCCTGGAAGGTCTCCCAGTCTAATTAGCTTATTACCCTTTTATTGGTATAGATAGAGGCCTGGTGCACAGGTGTGCGCCGGCTAGTTTGCCCTGAAGGGTGTCCCAGATCAGGGTAGGGGTCCCACTGGAGTGCCTGGCCAGCCTGGGTGAGGGGCTGAGGGCCGTTTTCAGGCTGGCCACACCCCCTTCAGTGTGGGGGTCCCGCTGGGATGCCTGGCCAGCCTGGGTGAGGGGCTGAGGGCTGTTTGCAGGCTAGCCACGCCCCTTCAGGGTGGGGGTTCCCACTGGGGTGCCTGGCCAGCCTGGGTGAGGGGTTGATGAGTGTTTTCAGGCTGGCCTCGGCCCCGGGCAATAGAAGCTTCCAGCCTCTCCTTTTTTTTTTTTTTTTCAGCGCCTCCTTGAGCAGAGGCCAGGGCCAGCTGGAAGCAGGTATCTGGGATTTATTTATCTTCTATAATTGAAACTTTGTAGCTTTGAGCGGAGGCCAGGGCGGGCAGGAAGCTTGGCTTCCTCCATCGCTGGGGGCAACCCAAGCCTCCTGCTCGATCCAGCTCCTTGGCCACTGCCATCTTGGTTGGGTTAATTTGCATATCACTCCTGATTGGCTTGTGGGTGTAGCAGAGGTACGGTCAATTTGCATGTTTCTCTTTTATTAGATAGGATAGTTTGAAAAAGATTGATGTAAATGTGAAACTAGTGTAGAAAATTTAAGAAATTTGCTTTGACTGGGTGGCTCAGTTGCTTGGAACATTGTCCCATACACCAAAAGGTTACAGTGTCAATGCCCAGTCAGGGTATATACCTAGTTTGTGGGTCTCAGTCCCCTGTGGGGGGCAACCAATTGATGTTTCTCTTTCACATGGATATTTTTCTCTCTCCCCCCCCCTTCCTCTCTCTCTAAAATAAAATAAAAAAACATATCCTCTAGTGAGGATTTTTTTAAAATAAATTTAAGTTAATTAGCCATTTCCTGAGAATAAAATTAAAGTTTACACAAGCAGTTATATCTTACTATTATCATTTTCAGATGGTGATAAAATCTGGACAAAGACAAAGAGCTGCTTGTATAGTGTTTACGTTATCATTTTTTTTTTGTTTTTGTTTTTGTTTTTGGTTAATCCTCACCAAGGATATTTTTCCAATTACTTTTTAGAGACAGCGGAAGAGTAGGGGAGGGAGAGAGAGAGAAGACATCAGTGTGAGAGAGACACATCAATTGATTGCCTCCTGCACAAAGACCCATGGAGTAGGAATTGAACTTGTGGTGGACCAATGCTCTTAACCACTGAGCAGCGAGAGAGACAAATAGTTCTTTTTAAATGAGTGTAGGTTGTCCAAAGAGCCATCCTATACAATAAAGAGGTAATATGCAAATTGACCATCACTCCAACACACAAGATAGCTGCCCCCATGTGATCAAAGATGGCCGGCAGGGGATGGCAGTTGGGGGAGATCAGGCCTGCAGGGGAGGGCAGTTAGGGGTGACTGGGCCAGCAGAGGAGGGCAGTTAGGGGTGACCAAGCTGGCAGGGCAGGGCAGTTAGGGGCGACCAGGCCGGCACGAGAGGGCAGATAGTGGTGACCGGGCCAGCAGGGGAGGACAGTTGGAAGGGACAAGGTCTAAAGGGGAGGACAGTTGGGGGTGACCAGGCCTGCAGTGGAGGGCAGTTGGGGGGGACCAGGCCAGCAGGGGAGGGCAGTTTGGGGTGACTGTGCCAGCAGGGGAGGGCAATTCGGGGTGACCAAGCCTGCTGGGGAGGGCAGTTAGGGGCGAGCAGGGGAGGGCAGTTAGGGGCTACCAGGCTGGCAGGGGAGGGCAGTTAGGGGCAATCGTGCCGGCAGGGGAGCAGTTACATGTCAATTGGTCTGGCAGGGGAGTGGTTAGGAGGTGATCAGGCTGGCAGGCAGAAGCAGTTAGGGGCAGTCAGGCAGGCAGGCAGACGAGAGCGGTTGGAGCCAGCAGTCCTGGATTGTGAGAGGGGTCCCAGATTGGAGAGGGTGCAGGCTTTGCTGAGGGACACACACACTCTCCTCCACGCATGAATTTCATGCATCGGGCCTCTAGTTGTAAATAAAATTCTTATGTAAACTTGTTTTTACAATTATATACCAACTAGTGGCCCGGTGCATGAAATTTGTGAACATTAAAAGGGGATTAATTAGAGGAAATCCTACCTAATAATAGACAAATATGCAAATTGACCGTACCTTCGCTATGCCTGCGATTGGCCAGGAGGCGCGGGGGGGGCGGGACTCGGGGTGGCCGGGGTGGCTGATTGGGCCGGCGGGACGCTGAGCTCGCATCACCAGCAGTGGCTCGAGCTCAGCGTCTGCGCCATGGCTGTGCTGCGGCACAGAAGGGGCCTCTGGGACAGCAAGCTCACGTCCCACCGCGGACCGTCAAAAGCGGAGGAGCTGGGTGCCTGTCCACTTAGGCACCAGCAGACAGGCACACAGCTCCCCCGTGATCGAAAACGAAAGTGTGTAGGGGACCCTACACGTGCATGATTCTATCATGCACTGGGCCTCTAGTAATTTAATATTGCTACTTGCCCTTTCTCTATAATTGAAGTGTTAGAGATGAAAAGTAGTAAAATGTATATGAAAACCTTCCACCTGTCAGAGTCTGGGGCACACCACAGGACCCAGAGTCAAGTCTCCGCCCACCCACATGAGCATCAAAATTGCGTGAGACCCAGACCCAGCTGCCCCCACCCGCCATTGGGCTAGATTCAGACCCAGCCAGTCCCACCCTTGTCAAGCCCTGCTGGGCAGGGGGCGTAGCCTCAGGTCCCCTGGCCTGGTGCCAGGACGGGGGGCATGGCCTGAGGTCCCCCAGCCCAGAATGGGGTGGGGGGCATGCCTTGAGGTCTCCCGTCAAGCCCCGCTGGGTGGGGAGCATGGCCTGAGGTCCTCCATCAAGCCCTGCCAGGCGGGGGGGGTGCAGCCTCAGGTACCCCGTCAATCCCCACTGGGTGGGGGATGCGGCCTGAGTTCCCCCGACCCAGCACTGGGGGTGCACCTTGAGGTCCCCTCCCAAGCCCCGCTGAGTGGGGGGCACTGCCTGAGGTCCCCTGTCAAGCCCAGCCAGGCAGGGGGGTGCACCCTGAGGTCCCCCATCAAGCCCCTCTGGGCAGGGGGTGCAGTCCAAGGTCCCCCGGCCTGGTGCCCGGGTGGGGGGCGTGGCCTGAAGTCCTCTGTTAAGCCCCACCTGGTGGGGGGCATGGCCTGAGGTCCCCTGGCCTGGTGCTGGGGCGGGGGGAGCAGCCTGAGGTCCCCTAGCCCAGCACCAGGACGGGAAGCGCACCTTAAAGTCCCCCCTCAAGCCCCACAGTGGCAGGGGAGGGCGTAGCCTCAGGTCCCTGCTGATTGCTCGTTAAGGCTCCTTATGGGAACTTGGACTCAGCTGTGGGTGCAGCCATCTTTGTGACGGAGTGATGGTCAATTAGCATATTCCCTCTTTATTAGATAGGATGTGAAACCTTTTGTTTGCTGAAGAACATTTTTATTTTCTTGTTCTAATGACCAAGGTCATTGATTAAATTCAGAGCTAGTCTGTATTGCTTTTGGCAATACCATTTTTTTTCCCTTAAAGTTACAGTACAGCCGAAACCAGTTTGGCTCAGTGGATAGAGCGTCAGCCTGCAGACTGAAGGGTCCCAGGTTTGATTCCGGTCAAGGGCACGTACATTGGTTGCGGGTACATCCCCAGTAGGGGGCGTGCAGGAGGCAGCTGATCGATGTTTCTCTCTCATCGATGTTTCTAACTCTCTATCTCTCTCCCTTCCTCTCTGTAAAAAATCAATAAAATATATATTTTTTTAAAAAGAGACAGTACATTTAAATCATCCTACCTAATAAAAGAGTAATATGCAAATTGACCACACCTTCGCCACACCCACCAGCCAATCAGGGCGAGTATGCAAATTAACCCAACCAAGATGGTGGTTAATTTGCATATCAAGACAGAGTAGAAAGAAGCCAAGCACTGCAGAAGGGAGCGAAGCTGTGGAGAAGCAAGCAGGCGGGGCAGGGAGAAGGGAGGAAAGCAGGCGGGGCAGCGAGAGAAGGGAGGAAAGCAGGCAGGCCAGGGGAGAGCACAGCAGGAAGTCCTATTGTAGGAATCTTCCTTCAATGGGCTACTAGTAAGAAATAAAAGAAATGTTACAAATTTGTGGGCTTTACTTAGTTAACCTCGTAATAGTGATTTTTACAAGCCAATTGGAACAGGAGCTTGTTCTAGTTTGCTGTATTTTATTCTGATTAATTAATACTCTCTATAAATAGACAAGATATACCAATTTTGTTTGCTCAAAAAATACTTTATATTCATAAAATGGAAAGTTTTTAACTTCTATGTCAGTGATGGCGAACCTATGACACACGTGTCAGCACTGACACGCATAGCCATTTCTGATGACACGCGGCCCTCAGCAGCCGCATGCCGAGGATGAAACATTTGCTGCTCCTGAGGATGAAACATTTGCGAAATAATGTTTTTTCCTCAAAGTGACACACTACCTGAGTTATTCTCAGTTTTTTGGCAAAGTTTGACACACCAAGCTCAAAAGGTTGCCCATCACTGTTCTACGTAATTTAAGAGGACCTAACAATGATAAAGCAGCATAATTTAAGGTATAAGGAGGTGCTAGTCTATTTAAAAAGTTGACCATATTTTCAAGGATTTTTTTTCTTTATTTTAACATTTTAAAAATATATGGCATGATAATAACTACTTAAAGGAAAGATAAGAGTTTTTTCTACTTCATGGCCTTTGTGTGGTCCCTACTCACCAAGGTTGCAGTTTTGATCCCTGGTCAAGGCACATACAAGAAGCAATCAATGAATGCACGAATAACTGGAACAACAAATGGATATTTATCTCTCTCTCTCTCTCTTTCTCTCCCTTTTTCTCTCAAATCAATAAATTTAAAAAAATTTAAGGTTGTTTTTTTTTCTAAGTGTATGATACTGTGATACTTGAGGCACTAAAGCAGAGCTAGTTTTTCTTTTCTAGCTTTATGTTGTCTTATTATTTTTTAAACCTCCCTCTGGGGATATGTTTATATTGATTTTAGAGAGAGGGAAAATATGGGCGGGTGGGTGGGGGGAGAGAAACAGCTATAACTATTGGTTGCCTCCTGTACCCCCAACTGCCTTCCCTTGGACTGGGGATCAAACTGCTCTGACCAGGAATTGAATCTGCAACCTTTTAATGTATGGAACAATGCTCCAGTCAACTTAACCACCCAGCCAGGGCTATGTTGGCTTATTTTAACAGAATGAGGTTATGTTTATTGTAAGGTGTATGTAACCTAATTTTTAACTTTGTGGTCTAAAGTATTTAGCAATCAAGCAGATTCCTTAGTAGACCAATCTTCTGTCCCTGAAGTGTTCTAAGACAAATGTGGTTAAAACAATTTTCATGAATCCTGAGGATTCCAACATGGTGGCCAGCAGGATCCGAGTGAGGGTGAGTGAATGAGTGTGCATGTGCGTGTGTGTGTGTGTGTGTGTGTGTGTGTGTGTGTGTGTGTGTGAGGGTCAGTCTCATTGCATGTAGGAGTCTTGGGGGCGGGCAATATGGGCTCTCCTGGCCCGGGAGCAGCTGCTACTACCACAACTACTCCCCGGGTAAGGCTTAGGCTTGGAAACCTTACCACCTTAATTTACAAGATCCTCCTTAGGAGGAAGCTGCGGGGAGTGGTAGTAGCTAGGCACCCAACATGGCCACCACCCAGACTCATGGAGGCCCAGGCCCAAACCCACGCATGAGTGCTCCCTGCCCAAACCCCCTGCACCTGCAGCGAACTCATCAGCAGGACTCCATGCAACCACTGTGTGACTGCCACTGACCCAGCAGAACTCTTATCCCCGCTGTGGACTTACCTAACGCCACCACTACTATCTTCCCACCGCTACCCTAGAGCCCAACTGCTCAACTCTAATGCCAGGACCCTAGGAGGCAGGAACTGCGCTGAATGCCAGGGAGGTCAATGGATATAGCTTCCCCTGTCCTGGACCTACTAGAACTGAGGAGACTGAAGAGCTGCAGATCTGTGAGTGAGATGGGAGCACCTGGGACTGAGAGAGGTGGCCCAGAGGGCGCTGGCTGTGGAAACTGCAGAGTGGATGCAGCAGTGGAAGCCTGGGGATAAAGTCCCTGGTTAGAGTAGTGCTAGCACCCTACCATCATGCAGCCTGGAGCTCAGGGCCAGCCTCCAATGGAGGGCTATGAAGGACAAACCCAGCATTGCATCTAAGGGACCCTTTATTTCTTCGAGTAACTAGTGCTGGTGATCACAGGGTGGCTAGACAGTAGGACCAGGAAGGAGAATCAGCCTGCACACCTGGAGCACAAGGGATGTGCTTTCTTTCCCCCCTGCAAAACATCTGCTTCTGATCTGTACTGCAGTGACCTGAGGCAAGGGGGAACAGAGCTGGAAATCTGTGTCCCTACAGGTGGCAGCTAGGAGGGGCCGGCAAGTGAGGCACAGCTGAGGCATTGGAAGGAGAGGAACGGCCTGGTGCCCCATCCTACAAGTTACTGGCACCACCCTCAACACAAGTCTAATCAAACCATCCCAGCCAAGACCAGGACACCCCCATAGAGCCCAGATCCATGGGAGGAAAGAGAACAGCTCAGAACAGGGACAGCTCAGAACAGGGACAACCTTCTGGATGAAGCCGGGGCTGTGAGGGAAGCCCGGGTCCCAGATGCCAGAGGGAAGCCGGTGCTGGCAGCCAGGATAAGGAAGGCCTATTCTTGCATGAATTTTGTGTATTGCACCTCTAGTATGGAATCAAAAAAGACCCCAAATTCCACAGCAATCGTGAGAAAGAAGAAAAAAGTTGGAGGGATCACAATACCAGATATTAAGCTATATTACAAAGCTACTGTTCTCAAAACTGCCTGGTACTGGCACAAGAACAGACATATAGACCAATGGAACAGAACAGAGAACCCAGAGATCAACCCAAGCCATTATGCTCAATTAATATTTGACAAAGGAAGCAAGAGCATACAATGGAGTCAAGACAGTCTCTTCAATAAATGGTATTGAGAAAATTGGAACAGATACATGCAAAAAAATGAAACTAGACCACCAATTTACACCATACACAAAAATAAACTCAAATGCACAAAGTACTTAAACATAAGACAGGAAACCATAACAATCTTAGAAGACTCCATAGATAGCAAAATGTCGTACCAATATCTTTACTGATACAGCTCCTAGGGCAATGGAAACTAAGGAGAAAATAAACAAATGGGACTACATCAAAATAAAAAACTTTGCACAGCAAATGAAACCATCAACAAAGCAATAAGAAAGCCCACTGCATGGGAGAACATATTTGCCAATGTTATTTCCGATAAGGGCCTAATCTCCAAAATTTATGGGGAACTTATACAACTTAACAAAGAGAAAATAAGCAATCCAATTAAAAAATGGGCAAAGGACTTAAATAGACACTGTTTGAAAGTGGACATACAGAAGGCCAAGAGACGTATGAAAACATGCTCAAAGTCACTAATCATCTGAGAGATGCAAATCAAAACAACAAAGAGGTAGACTCTCACACCTGTCAGAATGGCTACTATCAACAAATCAACATATGACAAGTGCTGAAGAGGATGCAGAGGAAAAGGAACCCTCATGCGCTGCTGGTGGGAATACTAACTGGTGCATCCACTGTGGAAAACGGTATGGCATTTCCTCAAAAAATTAAAATGGAACTCCCATTTTACCCAATAATACCACTTCTAGGAATATATCCCAAGAAAACAGAAACACCAATCAGAAAGTACATATGCACCCCTATGTTCATAGCAGCACAATTTATAATAGCTAAGATTTGGAAACAGCCTAAGTGCCCATCATCAGATGAATGGATGAAAAAACTGTAGTACATCTATACTATGGAATACTATGCTGCTGTAAAAAAGAAAGAACTCTTACCATTCGTAACAGCATGGATGGACATGGAGAGCATTATGCTAAGCAAAATAATCCAGCCAGACAAAGATAAATATCACATGATCTCACTCATTTGTGGAATATAATGAACACCATAAACTGATGAACAAAAATAGATCCAGAGACAGAGAAGCATCGGACAGACTGTCAAACCTCAAAGGGAAGGCGAGGGAGGGTGTTGGGAGGGAGGGACATGTAAGAGATCAACTAAAGGACTTGTATGCATACATATAAGCATAACCAGTGGACACAGACATTAGGGGTATGAGGGCATGTGTTGGGGGGTAGGGGTGGCCGGGGATAGCTCAATGGGAGACAAAGGAGACATATGTAATACTTTACTAGGTGTACCAGTTAATAATGCGGATTTTGTAATCAAAGAAAACACGATAATTTCAAGAGAAACATCAAAAGTGCTTTATTCAAAGTAATGTCCATCTCTAGCTACACATTTCCCCCATCTTTCAGGTAATTTGTGGATACCATCCCAATAGAATTTCTCTTGTTTTGAGGCAAACCATTCAGAAACCCAGTTTTCCACTTCTTTGTATGTTTTGAAGTGCTGCTCATAAAGTGCATGTGCCATCGATCAGAACAAGTGGTAATCTGAAGGAGCAAGGTCTGGTGAATACTGCGGGTGGGTTCCCAGGCAAAGTCTTTTAACGTGTCTTTAACTGGTGCATTATCATGAAGCAAAATTACTTTGCCATGTCTTCTGGCCCATTCTGGTCATTTTACAGTCAAAGCGTGGTTCAAATTGACCTTGACGTTCTTTGTCTTTCACATAGAAATCATCCCTTTTAAAGCATTTAAACCAGCGTTCACAAGTATCTTGAGATGGAGCATGTTCACCATAAGCTTCCCGAAGTATATGATAACTTTCAGCAGCACTTTTCTTCAAAATAAAGTAATGAATTAAAACTTACCACAAATGCTCTTTTTTTGGCACAAAATTCGACATTTTTAAGCGTAAAAATATCTATGATGTTAACACCTTCAGAAAATTTGACATGACGTTTTGAAGCTTGTTGTCAATACAACAAAATAGCATACATATCAAATCGTAACTCCATCTGTTGAAAAAAATTCACATTATTAACCGGTACACCTAGTAAACAATAAATAATTTTTAAAATAAATAAAAATGTGCAGAGGACCTGAATAGACACTTCTCCAAAGAAGACCTACAAATAGCCAAGAGACATATGAAAAAATGCTCAATGTCACTGATCATCAGAGAAATGCAAATTAAAACCACAATGAGATATCATCTCATACCTGTCAGAATGGCTATCATCAAATCAACAAGCAACAAGTGCTGGTGAGGACATGAAGAAAAGGGAACACAAGTTCAATGCTGGTGGGAATGCAGAAGGTGCAGCCACTATGGAAAACAGTATAGAGCAGTGATGGCGAACCTATGACACGTGTAGCCATTTCTGATGACACGCGGTCGCTGAGGCGGCTGCATGCCGAGGATGAAACATTTGCTGCTCCTGAGGATGAAACATTGGCGAAATAATGTTTTTTCCTCAAAGTGACACACTACCCAAGTTATGCTCAGTTTTTTGGCGAAGTTTGACACACCAAGCTCAAAAGGTTGCCCATCACTGGTATAGAGTTTCCTCAGAAAATGAAAAATGGAACTGCCCTTAGACCCAGTGATCCCACTTCTGGGAATACTAGGTGTACCAGTTAATAATGCGGATTTTTTTCAATGGATGGAGTTACACACCTGTTGATATACATTCTATTTGATATGTATGCTATTTTGTTGTATTGACAGCAAGCTTCATATGTCAAACTTGCTGAAGGTGTTAACATCAGATATTTTTACACTTAAAAATGTCGAAATTCGTGCCCAAAAAAAGCATTTGCGGGAAGTTTTAATTCATTATTTTGAAGAAAAAGTTATCATATACCTTGGGAAGCTTATGGTGAACATGCTCCATCTCATGATACTTGTGAACGCTGGTTTAAATGCTTTAAAAGTGATGATTTCTATGTGAAAGACAAAGAACGTCCAGGTCAACAGAAAAAGTTCGAAGACCAACAATTACAAGCATTATTGGATGAAGATGCGCGTCAAACTCAAAAACAACTTACAAAAGATTAAACGTTGCTCAGCAAACAATTTCCGATCATTTACAAGCAATGGGAAAGATTTTAAAGGAAGGAAAATGGGTGCCACATCAACTGAACGAAAGACAAATAGAAAACCGAAAAGTCATCAGTAAAATGTTGCTTCAATGGCACGAAAGAAAGTCTTTTTTGCATCGAATTGTGACTGGCGATGAAAAGTGGATTTTGAGAATCCCAAATGCACAAAATCATGGGCTGATCCAGATCAACCATTAACATCGACTGCAAGGCCAAATCGCTGGAAAGAAGACAATGCTCTGCATTTGGTGGGATTAGAAAAGTGTGGTGTATTATGAGCTTCTAAAACCAGGTGAAACCGATAATACTGATTGCTACCGACAACAAATAATCAGGTTGAACCACACTTTGATCGTGAAATGACCAGAATGGGCCAGAAGACATGGCAAAGTAATTTTGCTTCATGATAACGCACCATCACACACTTCAAAACCAGTTAAAGACAACGTTAAAAGATCTTGCTAGGAAATATTAACCCACCCACCGTATTCACCAGACCTTGCTCCTTCAGATTACCACTTGTTCCTATCGATGGCACACGCACTTTCTGAGCAGCACTTCAAAATGTACGAAGAAGTGGAAAATTGGGTCTCTGAATGGTTTGCCTCAAAACAAGAAAAGTTCTATTGGGACGATATCCGCAAATTACCTGAAAGATGGGGAAATGTGTAGCTAGCGATTGACATTACTTTGAATAAAGCACTTTTGATGTTTCTCTTGAAATTATCGTGTTTTCTTTGATTACAAAATCCGCCATTGTTAACCGGTACACCTAGTATATCCTAAAAACACAAAAACACCAATCAGAAAGACTCTATGGGCCCTTAAGTTATTTACAATAGCTAATATTTGAAAAGAGCCCAATTGCCCATCAGTAGATGAATGTATAAAATAGCTGTGGGACTATTACACAATGGAATACTGTGCAGCTATAAAAAGTGGGATCTCTTACCCTTTGGGACAGCATGGAGAGACCTGGAAACTATTAGGCTAAATGAAATAAGCCTATCTGAGAAAGACAAAGATCACATGATCTCACTTATTTGTGGAATCTAATGAACAAAATGTATTGATCAACAGAATAATACCTGAAGTATGGAGGCATGGAACAGACTGACATACCTCAATGTGGAGGTTGGGGGGACGAGGAGAGATAAATCAGAGACCTTATATACTTATATGCATAGGTGGTGGGCATGGAAATAGGGTGATGAAGAAAGACCAGGGTGTGTGGGTAGGGTCTAGGCAGCGAGAGATAAAGGGGGGAATGGGTGTGTGTGGGGAGGGGGGGCGGAATGGGAGATAACTGTAATACTATCAACAATAAAAAATATATATATATTAGAAAAACAAAAACAGAAAAACCCACCAATTTCATCCCAGGATCTATTTTTAATCCTTCCATCCTCTATACCCATGGTTGGCAAACTGCGGCTCGCGAGCCACATGCGGCTCTTTGGCCCCTTGAGTGTGGATCTTCCACAAAATACCACGGCCTGGGCGAGTCTATTTTGAAGAAGTGGCATTAGAAGAAGTTTAAGTTTAAAAAATTTGGCTCTCAAAAGAAATTTCAATCGTTATACTGTTGATATTTGGCTCTGTTGACTAATGAGTTTGCCGACCACTGCCCTAGACTATCAACTGCACATAGTCTCCAGAAAGTAGTATGCTAAGATGAACCAACATGATGGGCGTAACTATCAATAGACCTTGTTTTCCAAAGAAAAGTATTGTTTAGAGTAGCAAAATTATAAACCAACGTAGGCATGGTGTAAAGCTGTTCAAAAGTAACTCAGAGCAAGTTTTTCGAATGGAAATGTAGTGTTCAAGTCACATTCTGCTTTAAAAGGTTGTGACAAATACATATGAATTAAAAGGAAAAAAATATTGACCAGCTAAAAAAACAAAAACATAATTAAGCACCATTGGTTTCTTTAGGTTCATCAAGGAACCATCATTGTTGAATATATTGGCTTTAAATATATTTCTTCAATATCTTTGAGATTCTTCCTTTGAAGAGTTGAAGTTCAATATCCCTTCTTGAATGTGTCTGGACTTAATTACTTCAAACAAATAAAATTAATGGTTTGTGGCTCAAGAAACTAGGTCATATAAAGGCACATGCCTTCTGTCTTGTTTGCTCTCTTTCTTGGATAACTTGCCCTGGAGGAAGCCAGTTGTTATGTCATGAGCAACCTTCTGGAAAGGCCTAAATGGCAAGGAACTGAAGCCTCCTGCCAGTCGCCACCTGAGTGAACTTAAGTGATCCTTCAGTTGACAGCAGCCTAGACAAATCTTGATTGTAGCCTCAGAAATACCTGAACCATCCAGTAAGCCACTTCCAAATTGCTGTTCCCCAGAAAGATAATATTTGTTGTCTTAAGCTATTATATTTTGGGATAATTTATTACCCAGCAGTAAATAACTAATAGTTTGAAATTGTGATTCCCAGGAATTTGGAGAGGCATCCTGTGTTTTTTTCAGTGTCCACATCCTCTACAACAATGGCATAGAATTTTCTTAGTTTTTAAAAGGCTGGTCTTGCTTAAGGTTTGGGAAACTATTGTTTTGTTTGGCTTAGGGAAACCATCATTTTTCTGAGTTTGTCTAATTAATAATTAAGTTTCTTTACTGTCTTTGGCTTTAGAATTGTTCAGGCAGTTATATGAGGAAAGGGTCCAAGTCTCAGAAAAGGTATACTTTCAGGCCATGTGTTTGATTCTCATGTTAGGACCCAGAATATATTAGTGAAACCTTCAGAAATAAACATCAATCAAGGAGTCAGAAACATTTTGTTATTTTGCAATTTATTTTCTTTCCAGTCCCCCTCCCAACACTCCCCAGCCTTCCTGATGTAATGTGACAGTCTGTTCAATGCTTTACTGCCTCTGTATCTATCTTTTTGTTCATCAGGTTATAATGTTCTTTATTTTCCATAAATGAGTGAGATCATGTGGTATTTTTCTTTCATTGCCTGGCTTATTTCACTTAACATAATGCTCTCCAGTTCTATCCATGCGGCTGCAAATGGTAAGAATTCCTTCTTTTTTATAGCAGCGTAGTATTCCACTGTGTAGATGTACCACAGTTTTCTAATCCACTCATCTGCTGATGGGCATTTAGGCTGTTTCCAAATTTAGCTATGGTGAATTGTGCTGCTATGAACATAGGGGTGCATATATCCTTTCTGATTGGTGTTTCTAGTTTCTTGGGATATATTCCTAGAAGTGGGATTACTGGGTTAAATGGGAGTTCCATTTTTAGTTTTTTGAGGAAACTCCATACTGTTCTCCACAGTGGCTGCACCAGTCTGCATTCCCACCAGCAGTGCACGAGGGTTCCTTTTTCTCCGCATCCTCGCCAGCACTTGTCGTTTGTTGATTTTTTGATGATTGCCATTCTGACAGGTGAGAGATGGTACCACATTGTCGTTTTGATTTGCATCTCTCAGATAATTAGTGACTTTGAGCATGTTTTCATATGGCTCTTGGCCTTCCTTCTGTCTTCTTTTGAAAAGTTTCTATTTAGGTCCGTTGCCCATTTTTTTATTGGATCATTTATCTTCTTTTTATTAAGTTGTATGAGTTCCCTGTAAATGTTGGATATTAAACCTTCATCAGTGATAACATTTGCAAATATGTTCTCCCATGCAGTGGGCTTTCTTATTGTTTTGTTGATGGTTTCTTTTGCTGTGCAAAAGCTTTTTATTTTGATGTAGTCCCATTTGTTTATTTTCTCTTTAGTTTCCATTGTCCTAGGAGCAGTATCAGTGAAGAAGTTCTTTTGGCATATGTCTGAGATTTTGCTGCCTGTGGATTCCCCTAGCATTTTTATGGTTTCTCGTTTTATGTTTAAGTCCTTTATCCATTTTGAGGTTATTTTTGGGTATGATGTGAGTTGGTGGTCTAGTTTCATTTTTTTGCATGTATCTGTCCAATTTTTCCAACACCATTTATTGAAGAGACTTGTCTTGGCTCCATTATATGTTCATGCCTCCTTTGTCAAATATTAATTGAGCATGGTGGTTTGGGTCGATATCTGGGTTCTCTATTCTATTCCATTGGCCTATATGCCTGTTCTTGTGCCAGTACCACGCTGTTTTGAGAACAAGTGGCTTTGTAATACAGCTTGAAATCTGGTATTGAGATCCCACCTACTTTTTTCTTCTTTCTCAGGATTGCTGCAGCTATTCAGGGTCTTTTTTTATTCCAGATGAATTTTTGGAGAGTTTTTTCTAGGTCTGTGAAATATGCCGTTGGTATTTTAATGGGAAGTGCATTGAATCTATAGATTTCTTTGGGTAGTATTGACATTTTAATGATGTTGATTCTACCAATCCATGAACATGGTTTGTTCTTTCATCCGTTTATGTCTTTATCTCTTTTTTCAGTGTCCTGTGGTTTTTCCGCGTATAGGTCTTTTACCTCCTTAGTTAAGTTTATTCCTAGGTATCTTAATTTTTTTGGTGCTATGGTAAATGGGATTGCTTTTTTAGTCTCACTTTCTGTAAGTTCACTATTGGTGTATAGAAATGCCATAGATTTCTTGGCATTAATTTTGTACCCTTCTACATTGCCGAATTCATTTATTAAGTCTAATAGCTTTTTTATGGAGTCTTGAGGGTTTTTTATGTACAATATCATGTCATCTGCAAATAAGGACAGTTTTACTTTTTCTTTTCAAATTTGGATGCCTTTTATTTCTTCTTCTTGTCTAATCGAAATGGCTAATACTTCCAGTACTATGTCGAACAGGAGTGGTGAGAGTGGGCATCCCTGTCTTGTTCCTGTTCTTAGGGGAAATGGTTTTAGTTTTTGCCCATTGAGTATGATGTTGGCTATGGGTTTATCATATATGGCTTTTATTATATTGAGGTATGATCCATCTATTCCCACCTTGCTAAGAGTTTTTATCAAAAATGGGTGTTGGATTTTGTCAAATGCTTTTTCTGCGTCAATTGATATGATTATGTGATTTTTATCTCTCAATTTGTTTTTGTGATGTATCTCGTTTATTGATTTGTGGATATTTTACCATGCTTGCATCCCCGGGTAAATCCTGCTTGGTCATGGTGTATGATCTTTCTGATGTACTGCTGGATCCGATTTGCTAGAATTTTGGTGAGGATTTTGGCATCTATGTTCATGAGGGATATTGGCCTGTAAATTCTCTTTCATTGAGTTGTCTTTATCTGGTTTTGGTATTAGGGTGATGCTGGCTTCATAGAATGAGCTTGGAAGTGTTCCTTCTTCTTGAATTTTTTGGAATAGTCTGAGGAGGATAGGTTTTAGTTCTTCCTTCAATGTTTGGTAAAACTCCCCTGTGAAGCCTTCTGGCCCCGGGCTTTTGTTTGCTGGGAGCTTTTTGATGACTGTTTCCATTTCTTCCAGTTATTGCCCTATTGAGATGTTTAGATTCTTCCTGATTGAGTTTTGGAAGGTTGTATTTTTCTAGGAATATGTCCATTTCCTCCAGGTTGTCCAGTTGTTTGGAGTAGAGTTGTTCATAGTATTTTTTAACAATCATTTGTATTTTGGTGGGGTCTGTTGTTATTTCTCCTCTTTCATTTCTGATTTTGTTTATTTGGGTCCTCTCTCTTTGTTTCTTGGTGAGCCTGGGTAGAGGTTCGTCAATCTTGTTTATTCTTTCAAAGAACCAGCTCTTGGTTTTGTTGATCTTTTGTATTGTTTTTTTGGTCTCTATGTCGTTTATCTCCGCTCTCATCTTTATTATTTCCTTCCTTCTGCTCACTCTGGGCTTTTCTTGTTGCTCTCTTTCTAGCTCTTTGAGTTCTAGGGTTAGGTAATTTATTACCATTGTTTCTTGTTTTTTGCAGTAGGCTTGTAGAGCTATGAACTTCCCTATCAAGACTGCTTTCGCTGTGTCCCATAGATTTTGGATTGTTGTGTTTTCATTGTCGTTTGTTGCCATGATGTTTTTTATTTCTTCTATGATCTCTCTGTTAACCCAGTCATTATTTAATAGCATGCTATTTAGTCTCCATGTGTTTGATTTTTTTGGATTGTTTTTATTGTAGTTGATTTCCTGTTTTATGCCACTGTGATCTGAAAAGATTCTTGATATTATCTCTATCTTCTTGAATTTGAAGAGACTTTGCCTGTGACCCAATATATGGTCCATCTTTGAAAATGACCCATGTGCACTTGAGAAGAATGTTTATTCTGTGGCTTTGGGGTGTAATGTTCTAAAGATGTCAATTAATTTCATCTGGTCTAGTGAGTCATTTAGGGTTGATGTTTCTTCGCTGATTTTTTATTTAGAGGATTTGTCCAGTGGTGATATTGGGGTATTAACGTCCCCTAATATGATTGTCTTGCTGTCAATCTCTCCCTTGATTTCCTCCAGGAGTTTTTTTTTATGTATTTGGGTGCTCCTGTATTGAGTGCGTATATGTTTACTAGAGTTATTTTTTCTTGTTGGATTGCTCCCTTTAGTATTATGAAGTGACCTTCCTTATCTCTTTTTACGTCCTTCACTTTGAGATCTAATTTGTCAGATATAAGTATTGCTACCCCAACTTTTTTTCATTTCCATTTGCCTGAAAAACCTTTTCCATCCCTTCACCCTCAGTCTATGTGCGTCATTTTTTCTGAGGTGGGTTTCCTGTAGACAGCAGATATATGGGTGATGTTTTCTTATCCAGTCAGTTACCCTATGTCTTTTGATTGGGGCATTTAATCCATTTACATTTAAAGTTATTATTGATAGGTACTTGTTTGTCGCCATTTTCATTCTTTACCCCTGCATTCCTTCTTCGCTTTCTATTTCTTCTTTTTACAGCAGACCCTTTAGCATTTCTTGCAGTGCTGGTTTGGTGGTAATAAACTCCCTTAGTCCTTTTTTGTCTGTGAAGTTCCTGATTTCACCCTCAATTTTGATTGATAGCCTTGCTGGGTACAGGATTCTTGGATTCAGACCCTTCCATTGCATGACTTTGTATATTTCATTCCATTCCCTTCTGGCCTGATGTGTTTCTGTTGAGAAATCAGTCACTAGTCTGATGGGGGATCCTTTGTAGGTAACTTTCTCTCTCTCTGGCCGCTTTTAACCTTTTGCACTCGGATGTCGAGTGTGACTCGACACGGTTAGCATCGGTTGCAGCTTGATGAAAAAGCAAGCTAGTGCATAGGGTTAAGATTCTTACTTTGTCGTTGGTGTTTGCCAATTTAATTATGATGTGCCTTGGTGTCGGTCTTTTGGGGTTCATTTTGTTTAGGACTCTGTGAGCCACTTGGATTTGTGTGGGTTTTGTCTTCCCTATATCAGGGAAGTTTTCTGTCATTATTCCTTCAAACAGGTTTTCTATTTCTTGCTCATTTTCCTCTCCTTCTGGCTCCCCTATTATGCGGATGTTGTTTTGTTTCGTGTTGTCCAAAGTTCCCTTAGGCTCTCCTCCTGCTTTTTAATTTTTTTTTTCTAGAAGCTGCTCTACTTGGGTATTTTTTCCTACCTTGTCTTCTAGCTCACTGATGTGGTACTCTGCTTCTTCTAGTCTACTGTTGATGCTTTTTATTGAGTTCTTTATAGCAGTGATGTCATTTTTCATTTCTTTTTGGTTCTTCTTCATTTCCTCTTGGTTCTTACACATATTGTCGAATTTGTCTTCCATTCTTTTCATCCACCTTATGACCATTTCTCTGAATTCTTTTTCTGACAGGTTGCGTGCCTCCATTTCGTTTACTTTTCTGGTGATGCCTGCTTTTCTTTCATATGTGGGCTGTTTCTTTGTCTCCCCATGATCTCTCTTCTCCTGGTGTCTGGTTATGTAGTTCTCTCTCTCCTGCATTGATTTAAAGGCACACAATACAACACAACAAGGCACAATGCACAAGGCACTGAACACAAATGTTTTCACGATACTAATAACCCCAAATAAAGGTGACCACCAGAGAAAAGCGAATTAGAGGATAAGAAAGAAAGAAGAGAAAAAAGAGGAGTTCAAAAATGAAATTGGGAAAAGGAAAAAAAATGAAGAGAGAAAAGAAAGAGAATAAGAAAGAAGAGGGGGAAAAACTATATATATGTGGATAATACTCCAATAGAACAGCCACTAATCCCAGCAAATGCCAGCAAGAAATACCTAGAGATGAATGCAAACTACAAACAACAACTAATACCAAGCGAGGCAAGGGAAAACAGAAGCAAAAAACAAACAAAAACAAAACATAAAAAAGAAAAAGTGAAACAATTTCACAAACAAGCATAAAAAAACCCCAATATAATCAATAATCAAGCAAACAACAACAAAGGGACAGAGAGAAAAAACGTTTGGATAGTGAAGAAAGAGAGAATTTGTGTATGGACTTGGAGCAGGGCATTGCAAATTAGATATATAAGTAGGGTGAAATTTTAACAGGGTGTAAAAAGAAGGAATAGGGAAAATCTAAAGCAGGACTAGGGTAAGAGAAACAAGCAACAAAAGGGGAAAAGTGAGGAAGAGAGTGTTGGCATAAAGGTAAAGTTGAGATAGAGTAAAATGATGCTAAAAGAAAGATGAAAATAGAATGTAGAACACTAATCCCAAAGTAAAATAAAGAGAAAATAAAATGACACTTTTTTTAAAAAGGTAAAATAGTAGTAGTAATGATACTGATTGAAAATAAAAACGTAATAATTAAAAAGGTAAAATCAAGTGAGAAAAAAAGAAAAAAAATTAATTTCTTAAGTAAAAGATCAAAAACTAATAAAAAATAACAGTAGTGAAGGTCATTCACTTCCTCTACTGTTCTGTTTGACACACCTGTTTCCTAGTCAGGACATTATTGAAATTCCCTGCGTTCCACTGCTGGAATAAACTTTTTAAATGACCACCATTAACGGGCAAGGTTGGAATCGAGGTAAAACCAGAAAGAACTGGTAGAAGATGAAAAGCTCACCAATCTGGAAATCAAGATACATTTTAGTACAAGTTCAATAAATGCAGGAATATAGGTAGTTTCTGAGAGCATTCACTATTAAAAGGCCTTTTTCTGACAATTTGCTGCTATACCAAAATAGAATAAAACTATCTTTATGTTTTTTATACCCTTTGCCAGAAGATTAAATAAAATGCAGTATTAGGTCAAAGAATCTTTTAATTAAAAATATATAGGAAAGCAAATGCAAGATTAAAATAGTACATAAGCCCAGCTGGTGTGGCTCAGTAATTGAGCGTCAACCTATGAACCTAAGAACCAAGAGGTCACAGTTAGATTCCCGGTCGGGGCATATGCTTGGTTTGCAGACTCAATCTCCAGTGTGGGGTCTGCGGGAGGCAGCCTATTGATGGTTCTCTCTCATCGTTGATATTTCTGTCCCTCTCCTCCCTCCTCTGAAATTAAAAAAAAAAGTACATAAAACTATGTGAATTAAGTCATTGTTAAAATATTAAGTGTGAAACTTGCCTTTTATAATATTTTTATGTACTATAACTCAAAGGAATTAAACAAATTAAAATTTTAGATATTAACTTCAAAGACCAAAAACTCAGTGCCATCTTCCTAAGGTGCTCTAAACAGACTGCTTCACATTCTGTAAATTTAGCTCATAACTCTTTCAAAAGATATCTGTACTTTTCTCAGATAACTTTCTATTTACTGTCATTTCCCTTTCCCTTTATTCATTGTTTAGTGTCGTCAAAGCTTATCCTGATGAAAAATAATTTAACTGATTTTAAGAGAGACCAAAAAGGGCCTGTCGTGTTAATAATGATTATGTGTCCTAGAGTCTGCTTTTAAATATTTGCAGAATTTTCTATAGCAAAGTTTAATTCCTGACTGACTTATAGATTCTTGAAAATCCTATACTCCTACACACATTTTCACTTTGACCACTGCCCTCTTTATCCCCATCACTACCACCACCACCACCACTAGCTGTTGTATCTGGCATACATATGAATGCTCTGTTCTCTAAGCAGAAATTAATTGCAGAATAAATTTAATATAAAATGTATTCCATACTAGAGTATTTTTTCTGGATTACTCTTTCAACTGGATATGTCTTTAAATGTATCTAATAAGAAGTTGACTGTAATTGGCCTCATTTTTATTCCATTGTATCCCTTTAATTCTGACTACTATATATAATCAGTCATAGAAATTATAATATGAGATTTCAAGAAAGTAAAGTCAGGCCTTTGAGACATTCTTTTTTTTTTCTCATTGATATTTTCTGGGTTAATTTTTGAAGGAGTTAACAGGTTTTTCATAAAATTTGATGAGGAGTAACATGTCCCTAAGGTATATTTAGTAGTTTATAGTTTTATATTTTAATTGACAAGTAGCTAAAAAGTTTTCAAATAGACATTGCTTTAATTTTTTTAATCCTCACCTGAGTATATATAGAGAGAGAGGAAGGGAGGGAACAAGGTATGTGCCTGATGGGGAATTGAGCCACACCAGCCAGAGCTACATTACTTCAATTTTGTTTTATTTCAACACTATTTGATAATAGGCAAAGTTTACAAAGAAGTATTACTGAGAAGGCTTATAGTTCACCACATGTCTAGATTTTATTGTGTCAGTAAACCTCAAGAAACTATATAGACAGTATGTATAATTTCTTGTCTGTTTACTCCATTTTTAAAATGTTCGATAGCCATGTTGAATATGAAGTGATCCAGAATAATTGAGGTTGTCATTGGTGAAGAATTCTGAACACTTGGATCATGTTCTCATTTAGTTCTTTAACTATGATTAGGTAGAACTTCAAAATTCTATCCTGGCACTTCTATATCTTAAGGATCAAAGGAGGTATGTGGAAAAGGAATTGGAAACAAAGTACTAGACATATGTAAAGTGTTATATACTTTGTTTTAAATAAAAGACCCATCTATCTTTAGAATATATTTTAGACTTGTGACCAGCGGGAGGATGGAGGGCGTAGGCCTATGAGAGGCTGTGGCTGGCAGCGGCTGACCGGAGGGGCAGGGGCAGCGGTCTGCTTGGCCCCAGCTGGGTGGCCATGTCCTGCCAGGCTACGGATGACTTCTTGCAGCCCTACACAGTCTCCATCCCCTTCTCCTTTCCCTGGGGTCTGTCCTATCTCCTCGTCTTGTAACTCGAGAGACCATTTCTGTATGTAACTTGAATGAGAAAAATGATGACTTCTCAGTTCCCTGACCACACCCGCCAGCATGGAATCAGGGGCTCACACTTTTGATCCTGTCTGTCTATCTTAATGTGTAGGCAGTAGCTCTAGTCACTAAGCTCTCTGTTTACCCTTCTAGAACTGGAGTCTGCAAACTGCAGCCTCTCGCCAAATCTGGCCCACCACCTTTTTTTTTTTTGTAAAGCCTGTGAGCTAGAATGGTTTTTACATTTTTTTAATAGTTGAAAAAATCAAAAGAATAATGTTCTGTGACAGGTGAAAATGATATGAAATTTAAGTATCTAAAAATACAATTTTATTGGAATAAAATTAAAGAATATATTTTAAGGGAACCATGACCATGTATTCATTTACATTTGGGCTGCAGATTAGGAAGAAGAAACTTGCTTCAGTAATAGTTGAGTGGTTCAGTGGCCTTCAGCTGCAATTTATTGTCTAACTAGAGGCCCGGTGCATGAAAATTCATGCACTGGAGGGGGGCGTTCCTCAGCCCAACCTGCCCCCTCTCACAGTCTGGGAGCCCTCAGGGGCTGGAGGGGACCCGGCGATCAGGGGAAAGCGACGCCCCATCACACCACTGCTGCTGCCACTGCCGGCAGTGCAAGCCTCGGCCAGCCCTGGTTACCTGAGCCTTGGGCGGCCCTGGCTGCCATCCGAAGGCTTGCCTGTGCCTTGGGCCAGCCCTGGGCGGCCGGCCAGCCGACATCTGAGGCTTGCCTGCGCCTTGGGCATTGGCTGAGCAGCCGCCATCCGACGCTTGCCTGTGCCTCGGGCCGGACCTGGGCGGCTAGGGAGCCGCCATCCAAGGCTTGCCTGTGCCTTGGGTCTGCTCTGAGCGGTTGGGGGGCTAAGGGGACTGGGGGACTCCAGAGGCAGGGCTGAGGGGACTGGGCGCTGCTATCTTGTGGCTGTGGGTGCCACCATCTTTGAGGGCGTGGCAGTCAATTAACATATTCCCTCTTTATTAGATAGGATGTTGAAACACAGATGGTTTTAGTGTGACAGGCTATGCTGCTGAATAAAAAATGTTCTTTTCTCACCCTAGCCTCTTTGGCTCAGTGGATAGAGCGTCAGCCTGCGGACCAAAGGGTCCTGGGTTTGATTCCATTCAAGGGCACATACCTTGGTTGCAGGCTCCTCCCCAGCCCAGGTCCTGGTCGGGGCTCTCGCTGGTGGCAACCAATCAATGTGTTTCTCTCACATCGATGTTTCTCTCTGTCTTTCACTCTCTCTTCCACTCTCCCTAAAAAAAAAAATCTATGGAAAAATATCCTCAGGTGAGGATTAACAAAAAAAAAGGTTCTTTTTTTCTATTCAAGTTGCTATTTTACTCTTTTTGTTATTACAATCTTTCTTTCCTAGCTATTAGATGTGTACTATAGGAAGGTAAGATATAGAAAAGATTTGGGGTGAAGTAGTAAAAAAGAGGGAAAAACTTGTTTTTTCTACCATAGAATGAAAAATACTGTTATTTTACCATACTAAATATGGATGCTTACTTGGTATCATTGTATATTTGATAAATTTAATTTTTTCTTTTAATCTGAATTTCATAATTGGGTCTAAATTATTGTCTCAGTTATTGCACAAGTAGCCTTAACACAAATTTGCTAACTTATTATTCTATTTCTATAGTTTTCAGCATATGATTTCATCCCTTCGTCAAAATTAAAGCCCTCCCAAGGAATGTCAGTCAATGATGATTTATGTTTTAGCAGAAAAAGAGTATCAAGAAACTTATTTCAGAATAGTCTGGATTTTAACTCAGATTCACTTCCTGTATGTGCTGCTGGTAAGTAATAGGTGCAGGTAATTGACATGTTTAACTAAATGAAAGATGTCTGTAAACTTTATAGTTTATTTAAGGGCTCCTAGAACTTACAATCTAGTAGATAATTTAGTTTCAGTAAATATTTGTTAAAGATCTGATAAGGGTGGACACTTAGACATAAATTGTCTCATAAGACACTGGAGGGGCTTCTCATTGAAACCCTTTAAGTCATAATATAAGTCAATATTATTGAGTATCTCCTATGTGTCACATACTTTCCTAAGTACTGGGCATATAGCTATCAACAAAGAGGAAGTGCTTTGTGCCTAACAGATCTTGCAGTCTATTTGGAATGAAGCAGACATTAAATTAATGTAAAACAGATTAGACGGTGATAAATGCTCTGGAAAAAAATAAGCAGAGAAGATGAATATGAAGGAAGTCCTATGTTAAATAACGTATTGAAAGAAGGCCATATTCAGATAAAAATACTTGAAACAAACTACATAGATATCAAGAGAGAAGAGCAAATAATTCCAGGAAGAGAGAATAGTAAGTGCAGAGTATGGAACAAAAGATAAAAGAGGCTATTAAGTCTGGACTGAAATGAGTAAGAGGAAGAGAAGTAGAAAATGAAATTCAAGAGTTATTAGGCCGAAACCGGTTTGGCTCAGTGGAAAGAGCGTCGGCCTGTGGACTGAAAGGTCCCGGGTTCAATTCCGGTCAAGGGCATGTACCTTGGTTGTGGGCACATCCCCAGTGGGGGGGGTGTGCAGGAGGCGGCTGATCGATGTTTCTCTCCCATCGATGTTTCTAACTCTCTATCCCTCTCCCTTCCTCTCTGTAAAAAAATCAATAAAATATATTTTTAAAAAAGTTATTAGGACCCTAGTCCATTTGTCTCAGTGAATAGAGCATTGGTCTGCAGACTAAAGGGTCCCGGGTTCAATTCTGGTCAAGGGCACATGGCCAGGTTGCTGGCTCAGTCCCCAGTAGGGGGCATGCAGGAGGCAGCTGATCAATGATTCTCTCATCATTGATGTTTTTATCTCTCTCCCTTCATCTCTGAAATCAATAAAAATACATATTTTTAAAGAAATATTACGTGTTCTTATTTATAAGACCTAATGGGCTATTGAATGAACTTGACATTTACTCTGAATGAGGGACATTTAAGGAAAGAAATAAAATCAATTGTTTTGTTTTGAACATTATAGTTATTTACTAGGGGCCCGTTTTGAAGAAAAAATCCTGCAAGACTTCCTGCGGGCTTCCCTCCTGCCACCGGCACCTCTCCTACCCCCCCACCTCTCCCGCTGGGGCGGGCGGGGTGGGGCACGCCCCGCCCACCCCACTGCGCCCGCCGCTTCCGCAGCCCTGCGCACCGCTGCTGCTGCTGCACACCCCGCCCCCGTGGCCACCACCGCTGCTCCCTCCGCGGTGCACCTCGCCTGCCACCGCCACTTCCATGGCCCCGCACGCCGCTGAGCGCCCTGACCCCATGGCCACCACCACCACCACCTCCGTGGCCACGCGCACCGCTGCCGCTGCTGCCTCCATGGTGCGCCCCACCCCCCGCTCTCCCAACCCGCTGCACCTGCCGCTACCACCCGCCGCTGCCCGGCTCTGTGGCCGCACGTGCCGCCCATGCTTTCCCTCCAGCAGCCGCCTTGCTTTCTACTTTTCCTCCCTCTTCCTTCTATGGTGTCTTCAGTCTTCACTCTTCCCTCCCTCAGTGTATGCAAATTAGCCGCCATCTTGGTTGGGTTTATTTGCATACTCGCCCTGATTGGCTGGTGGGCGTGGCTTAGGCATAGCAAAGGTGCGGTCATTTTGCATGTTACCCTTTTATTAGGTAGGACTAGAGGCCCAGTGCACAAATTTGCACACAGGTGGGGGCCCCGCCCCCTGGTGGAGCTCCCGGTTGAACTCCCCGTCGAACTCCCAGTGGAGGGGACAATTTGCATATTAGCCTTTTATTGTATAGGATGGTTTGCCTGTTTGTTTTTAGTATATTTTTATTGATTACAGAGAGGAAGAGAGAGGGAGTGAGAGAAATAGAAACATCAATGATGAGAGAATCATTGATTGGCTGCTTTCTGCACGCCCACTACTGGGGATTGAGCCTGCAACCCAGGCATATGCCCTTGACCAGAATCGAACCCGGGACCCTTCAGGCCCTAGGCCGACGTTCTGTCTACTGAGCCAAACCAGCTAGGGCTTGAACATTATATTTAAAATAGACTTAAGGAGGGCAAGGGTGAAAATAGGGAGTCTATTGTAGTAATCCAGGCTAGAATTGATGGGGGCTTTGTCCAGAGTAGCAGTGAATATAATGAAAGTGATTAGATTCTGATTATATGTCAAAGGTAGAGTTGATATGATTTGATGACGGATTGGGTATTAAGGCAGGGAGGCATGGAGGGAGGGAAGGAAAAATCAAGAGTGCCATAAGGTTTTCTTGGTTAGAGCAACTAGAAAGATGTTTAATTGCCTAAATAAGTGTTACAGAAAGTAAATATTATAGTAGTTCAGAGTACATTGGCATTGGCATGGGCCATATCAGTTAGAAAAGACATTGAAGAGAGATAGTATTTGAATTTCATCTTTTTGGGATGTATATGATACAAGTAATTAGATGGGAAGTATGAGAAGAGCAAAGACTTACATTATTGAATTTTTTTTTTTAAAGAGAGAGAGGAAGGGAGAAGGGATAGAGAGATAGAAACATTGATGAGAGAGAAATATCATCCATTGGCTGCCTCTTGCACACCCCCTACTGGGGATCAAGCCCACAAACAGCATGTGCCCTGACTGGGAATCGAACCAGTGACCTCTGAGTTCTTGGGTCGATCAGTGCTCAACCACTGAGCCACACAAGCTGGGCTCAAAGGCTTACATTAAGAAACGGCTTGAGATATTCTGGGAGCTGTATAAAGGCAAGATTCATTGTAGAAGGTCAAAGATAAATTTGGATATAGGGATCCCTGTAGCTAGGTTTAAAATTTTGAGCTCATACTGGTAAGCCATAGGGAGCTAGTGGAGATTTGTTGTTGTTGTAGTAAAGGAAAAAATCCAGGTGATAAAGTTATTTACAAATGGAATAAAAGGAATAATCAGGAAAATTTGATGACTAGGGCAATGGTCGGCAAACTCATTAGTCAACAGAGCCAAATAGCAACAGTACAACGATTGAAATTTCTTTTGAGAGCCAAATTTTTTAAACTTAAACTTCTTCTAATGCCACTTCTTCAAAATAGACTCGCCCAGGCTGTGGTATTTTGTGGAAGAGCCACACTCAAGGGGCCAAAGAGCCGCATGTGGCTCGCGAGCCGTAGTTTGCCGACCACGGGACTAGGGGAGTAGAGAAAAATGTCAAAACTTAACACCTGACTAATTAGAAAAATGATCATGTATATGTTAACAAAACAAAATTCGTTGGAAAGGAAAAATATTTTATAATGTAAAGATGGTGTTTGTCATAGATGTTAACATTTATTTAGTATCCAAATGATATCAGTTACGTGAAATTTGTTGACTATGAGTTTAGACACAATATTTAGAAAACATTGTTACCCTAGTAGAGTTTATAGATCTTTATGTAGTAATATTTTATGGTATTTTCATATAAAAATGAAGTGTCATAATGATTGTATAGTTTAATGTTTATTTTTGGGCCTGCAATTGAGGCATGTGCCATTGTCCAGAGTTGAACCCAGGACCCTTCAGTCCGGGGGCCACTGTTGTATTCACTGAACCAAACCTGCTAGGGCCTAGTAGCACAGATTTTAAATAACTGAATTATAAGACAACATATAACCCAATTCTAGATTGGATGTTACAGATTATAAGTATATAGGAATTCAAGAAAGGAAAAGATAATAGGTATTGAAGTGATTCACAAAAATACCAAGAAAGAGTCTGGACTTTAAAGAACGAAGGGTCTGTGATTGGCAATGAGGCAAAAGGGACTATTGCAGATAGGGAGAATAACAAAAGCATAAATGTGAGAATTAACTTAGAAGATGTCCAGTACATGAAGGAAAAAGGGACTTGAAATTATAAGAAGAGAATTTTTAAAATCGTTTCAGAACTGCAAGTTATCAGTTCATTTTATATATAAACTAGAGGCCTGATGCATGAAATCCATGCAAGAGTAGACCTTTCTTCCCCCGGCTGCTGGCACCAGCTTCCCTCTGACACCCGGGACCTGGGCTTCCCTCGCAACCCTGGCTTCATCCAGAAGGTCGTCCGGAAGGACGTCCAGTCTAATTAGCATATTATGCTTTTATTATTATAGATAAACTAGAGGCCCAGTGCACTTAACTCGTGCATGGGGGCCGTGTGTGTCCTTCAGCCCAGCCTGAACCCTCTCCAATCTGGGATCCCTCTCACAATCCAGGACTGCTGGCTCCTAACTTCTCGCCTGCCTGATTGCCCCTAACTGCTTCTGCCTGCCAGCCTGATCGACGCCCAACTGCTCCCCTGCCGGCCCGGTAACCCCCAAATGCCCTCCCCTGCTGGCCTGGTTGCCCCCAACTGCCCTCCCCTGCAGGCCTGGTCCCCCCCAACTGCCTTCCCCTGCAGGCCTGGGTCCCCCCCAACTGTCCACCCCTACAGGCCTGATCGCCCTCAACTGCCCTCCCTTGCAGGCCTGGTCTCTCCCAACTGCCCTCCCCTGGCCTGATTGCCCACAACTGCCCTCCCCTGCTGGCCATCTTGTG
Organism: Eptesicus fuscus; assembly: GCF_027574615.1. Classification (NCBI taxonomy): domain Eukaryota; kingdom Metazoa; phylum Chordata; class Mammalia; order Chiroptera; family Vespertilionidae; genus Eptesicus; species Eptesicus fuscus. The sequence continues at coordinate 9,191,976 of NC_072474.1, read as the reverse complement.
GCAGCCATCTTGTGTGTTGGAGTGATGGTCAATTTGCTTATTACCTCTTTTATTATATAGGATGAATCCCAGAGAGGCCATTATTACCTTCTTTAATTCCTCTGCTCAAAATTAACCTTAATTAGCCATAGTAGAGGGAAAGCAATTTGGGAAGTATACCTGGATAATCTTGCAAGCTATGTGAATGCTGTGTTATATGTTAGGAAAGAAGGTAGATGTGTTCTGCATTAGAACTTTTTGGGTAGAGAGTATACTACAAATACTAGAAAGAAGGAAAGCTAGATCTGAAGGAACATTCCATGGTAAGAGAAGGGAACATGTAGGAAGAAACTGCCTTTGTCTGCATTTTTCAATATGCTTTTCTCTGTACTTTACCTGTCTATTTTCTGTCCTTTAATCCCTGCCACTAATCAGATATGCCAGTAGCAAAAGCTTTATCCCTTTCTTGACTGCCGTGATCACTATCCACGTACTTTTACATTTATTTCCACACAAATGACACCATTTATGAAATTAAATATATTCATGAAATAAAGCTAACTTTTATTATATTTTTCTTTTTCCTTCCTTCCAAAGGCACTACTGGAACTCATCAGACAAATCCTTCTGGGAAATGTGGACAACTTGGATTTTCACAGATATGTGGTAAAACTGGAAGTGTGGATTCTGACTTACAGTACTTGGGGACAACTAACAGTTATCAAGATAAAGGTTTAAATTTCAAATTTATTTAGATACAGATGATATATAAATGTTATGTGGGGTTTCCAAATATAGCATATATGTTATTTTGTATAATCATACACATCAAAAAAGTTATATTTTAGTAAAAATTTTAATAACACTTAAATAGCTATTATCCCAAAATGATAAATACCATAATCTTTATATAAATACTAGAGGTCCGGTGCACAAAATTCGGACTGGGGGGGGTGACCCTCAGCCCAGCCTGCACCCTCTCCAATCTGGGACCCTTCAAGGGATGTCCGACTGACTGTTTAGACCCGATCCCAGAAAAATTGGGTCTAAACGGGCAGTCAGACATCCCTCTCACAATCCAGGACTGCTGGCTCCCAACTGCTCACCTGCCTGCCTTCCTGATTGCCCCTACCCACTTCTGCCTGCCAGCCTGATCACCCCCTAACCACTCCCCTGCCAGCCTGATTGATGCCTAACTGCTCCCCTGCCAGCCTGATTGCCCCTAACTTTAGTCCTGGTCACCCCTAACTGCCTTCCCCTGCAGGCCTGGTCACTCCTAACTGCCCTCCTCTGAAGGCCTGGTCCCCTCCCAACCGCTCTCCCCTACAGGCCTGGGTCCCCGCCAACTGCCCTTCCCTGCAGGCCCGGTCGCCCCCAACTTCCCTCCTCTGCCAGCCTGGTCACCCCCAACTGCCCTCTCTTGCAGGCCTGGTCCCTACCAACTGCCCTCCCCTGCTGGCCTGATCCCTCACAACTTCTCTCCCCTGCTGGCCTGATCGCTCACAACTGCTGTCCCCTGCTGGCCATCTTGTGGCGGCCATCTTGTGTCCACATGGGGGCAGCCATCTTGTGTATTGGAGTGATGGTCAATCTGCTTATTACTCTTTTATTAGATAGGATAGAGGCATGGTGCATGGGTAGGGGCCAGCAGGTTTGTCCTGGATCAGGGTGGGGGTTTCCTTGGGGCGTGGGGCGGCCTGGGCAAGGAGCCTGTGGTAGTTTGCAGGCCAACCACGCCCCCCGGTGACCCAAGCGGAGGCCCTGATATCTGGGATTTATTTATCTTCTATAATTGAAACTTTGTAGCCTTCAGCGGAGGCCTGGGCCGGCCAGGGGTTGCAGGAAGCTTGGTTTCCTCTATTGCCGGTGAAACCCAAGCCTCCTGCTCGCTGTGTGGCCGCAACCATCTTGTTTGGGTTAATTTGCATACTCGCTCCTGATTGGCTGGTAGACGTGGCTTGTGGGTGTAGCGGAGGTACAGTCAATTTGCATATTACTCTTTTATTACATAGGATGACTGATTAAAATTAGAGTTTCTATTCATGGTGGAAATGAGCACTTTAATACCAATTAATTGAAAGTAACATTATTCATTAAGGAGTACTGTGTTAGTAGAAGAGTTATTTTCCATAACAGTTTTTAATTTGAGGCTATTTAGAATTTATTATGTTCCCTGTTAGGAACAATAACTTCCTGACTAGCTCTCATTTCAGATCGCTTATATGTCTGAAAGATATAGAACAAAAGGAAGATTCAGGCTGTCAGTCATGGATTTGGGATTTGAAAGTGCTTTTTTCCTTCCATGCTAATTAATAGCTTTATTAATTATTATTTAAAGGTAGGAACAAATCAAATATTTCTAAGAGATATTTTCATTTTTGTTGTACACTTACTAAATTTTTTTTAATGATACCAAGGTATGTACTTCTTTCTGTATTTGGTGGTGAAAAGTAATGCCCATTTGAAATTAGTAAAGAGTGTTTAGTTAATATAGCACTTATACTTTAACTACCTTTTCCTCCATCCACTCCAAAGGGCCATGTAATTCCATAAAGTTTTTCTTTGAGATGTTGTTTCTAATAAAATAATTTATCTTTCTTAATAATATAGGTATTTCCTAAATCTTGGCTAGATGCTTTTGGGACTCATAATTAAAGAAGCAGAGAGGATTCTCTGTGTTGCTTGGCCTGTTCCTGTTTAGGATATCCCTAAATGGTTACATTACCTTTGAAGTCTACCTTCACTCCCAGTATTTAATAAGATTTTTGTAGTGCATCTAATTTTCTATAACCTCTCAGAATACCTATTAGAGCAGTAGCTAAAGAGATACCATGTTCTTCCAAAGTCAAGATTTAGAGAGGAACCAAGATGGCAGCATAGATAAATGCCTGTACTCGCCGGCTCCCACAACCACAACTAAAATACAGAACAACCATCTTCCAGAACCACCGGAAAGCTGGCTGAATGGAAGTTCTACAACTAGAGAAGTAAAGAAGAAGCACACTGAGACTGGTGGGAGGTGAGGAGGTGCAGAACGGGCTGGTCCGGCACCCACATGTATCACTTTTTTAATCAGGAGAGAGATCGTCTCTGTGGAGGCTACCCGTGAGGAGCAAAGGATTCCAGATGCCCACCCCAGGGCCCCAGAGCTGGGAAGAGAAGTCCCTGTAACTACGGGCTGTAAAAACCAGTGCAGCTTAGGGCTCAGTGACACAGAGGCTGCTGGATACCCAGCTATTCCTCTTAAAAGGCCGACACCACAAACTGAACTTACAAGGTCCCACGTCCTCTGAGCTCCAGCACTAGGGCAAGGCTCTGGGGGACCCAGACACATACCAGGAGGAACTGGATTGTCTAGCATCGGGGCAAGAACTCGGCGGCAGCTTTCTCTCAGATGGAGTTGCTTGCAGGGATCATTGTTCCTATGCTGGGACCCCCTGGGTTGGTTGCAGGGCAGACTGGCGCCATTTCTGTTTGCACCGCCCGGGTGATTCCCTAAGACCCTGCCTCATCCAATTTACAACCCTACCCAAGCTGTATGCAGCATCTTTGCATATGAATGGCCTGTCTTTGCTTAAGCTAAAATCTGTCAAACAAGCTGCAGCTGGGTCAGGGAGCGCCAAACCTGTCAGTTAGCCAGTTAACTGTCACGTGTCCAAAATAGAAACCATCCCCACACACCATGATATTTTTAATTTAATTTTAAGAAATCAATTTGCAATGAATATTATAAAAATAAATATATTAACTCACAATTCAGGTATTCTTGAATATTTTCAGTTGAAAATGCTCACGAAAAATTATTTTAAAGTTGGTCAGGGCTGCCACTTAGGGAAAACATTTTTTTTTTAGTTCTTCCAAATGACATTTTTAATTATTTTTATGTAGCACATATACAGTGGGAAAAAAGTATTATTTACACTTAGTTATTATTAAAATTGCTTCAGTGTATGATAAAGTTCGAAACACGCTACAACACATAACAGAACATTACATTGTTTACAAAAGTACTTGGTTTCTTTTCGCTATTTTGTAGCAATACTAGTAGAAGAGCATACCAAACATCTTTTCCACATAGATTTTTTTTTCCAATCGGCAGATACTCCCCCAAAAAAAGTCATTTATATAATCTGGATGGCAGGTCAGTGGCAAAACGTTTTCTTTTCTCAGGTTGTGCTAATTTATGTTTTTTCATTAATTGCCTGATTACTTGTAACTGGAAATCACCAAGTGTAATATTGCTTTTTTTTTTTTTTTTTTTTTGTCTATAGACACATGCTTGCATCTATAGACACTTATGGTGTACAAAGGGTAAAAGGCCCAAGACCTGGCACCAGCACCAGCCTGCCTTACTTCATAGCTGGGCCTCATCTGGGCATTGCCAAACCTGATACAAAGAGGAGGAATCTGCAGATCTCTCTGTAGTTCCTACTGAGTGGCCCCAGGCAGTGACTGACTTTGCACCTCCCTGGAGACCCAAGAGCCAGTGTACCCAGTGGTCAGTGTCAGATCAAACCAGATTACACCTCTACACATCCATAAGTGGCACACTCAAGGGGCAGACTCAGTGAGCACAAAGCCCCACTAAAGCAAGTCCTGCTCCATAAGGGTGTCTCCTGCATAGCAGCTCTCCCATTGTCGTTGCAGCTTGTCCTCACAGCCAATTGGCCTGGAGGTCAATTCCTCCCAGTGACACCAACAGCAATCAAGTCTCAACTACGACAAGACTGTGCTCACAGCCCACAAAGGGGTGCACCTAGGGTGCTCAGCTCAGGTGACTGGGAGGCTGAGCCACTGGGCCCTATAAGACACCTACTACACCAGGCCACTCTACTATCTCTAGGAGACATAGCAGCTCTACCCAATACATAGAAATAAACACAGGGAAGCAGCCAAAATGCAGAGACAAAGAAACTGGTCACAAATGAAAGAAATTAATGAAAGCAAACTATTGAATACGGAGTTCAAAACCACAGTTATAAGGTTACTCAGTAATCTTCTAGAAATCTCCAAGGAACTTAGTGAGACTTTCAGGGATCTTAGTGAGAATGCCAAAAAAAGGGAAAAGGACCAGTCAGAAATTAAGCATACACTGACTGAAATAAAGAATAATATACAGAAATTCAATAGTAGAGTAGAGGATTCTGAGACTCAAATCAATGATTTGAAATATGAGGAAGCAAAAAACACCCAACGAGAAGAGCAAAAAGAAAAAAGAATCCAAATATATGAAGATAGTGTAAGGAGCTTCTGGGGCAACTTCAAGCATACCAACATTTGCATTATGGGGTGCCAGAAGGAGAAAAGAGAGAGCAAGATACTGAAAACCTATTTGAAGAAATAATGACAAAATTTTCCCTACCTGGTGAAAGAAATAGACTTAAAGTCCAGGAAGCACAGAGATTCCCAGACAAGAAGAACCCAAGAGGACAACACCAAGACACATCATAATTAAAATGCCAAGGGCTAAACACAAAGAGAGAATCTTAAAAGCAGCAAGAGAAAAGCAGTTACTTACCTACAAGGGAGTGCCCATACAACTGTCAGCTGATTTCTCAACAGAAACTTTGCAGACCAGACGTGAATGGCAAGAAATATTCAAAGTGATGAATAGCAAGGACCTACAACCAAGATTACTCTAACCAGCAAAGCCATCATTTAGAATTGAAGGTCAGATAAAGAGCTTCACAGACAATAAAGGGTTAAAGGAGTTCATCACTAACAAATCAGTATTATATGAAATGTTGAAAGGTATTCTTTAAGAAGAAAAAGATAAAAAATATGAACAACAAAATGGCAACAAATACATACCTATCAACAACTGAATCTAAAAATCAAAATAAACGAATAAGAAATCTGATGAACAGAATAAAATGGTGAATAAAATAGAATCAGCGGCATGGAAATAGAACAGAGGATTATCAGAAGGAAGGCTGGTGGTGGGGGAAGAGATTAAGCAAAGATCTTATATGCATATATGCATTAGTAGGGGCACAGATAATGGGGTGGAGAAGTCATGGGGTAGGGTTGGAACCAGGTGGAAGGGGGCAATGAGGTAGAAAAAGAGGGACATCTGTAACCTTAACAATAAAGATTTTTTAAAAAGAAAGTCAAGATTTAACTTACTAGTAAGTTATACATTAAAAATTTTGTCGAGACCCACAGGTTGAGTACTGCTGCTGTAGAGCCTAAGACCATCAGAAAACACAGATATTTACATTACGATTCATTAACAGTAGCAAAATTACAGTTATGAAGTAGCAACGAAAATAATTTTATGGTGGGGGGTCACCACAGCATGAGGAACTGTATTAAAGGTTTGTGGCATTAGAAAGGTTGAGAACCACTGATCTAGGGAATACCTAGCTCAAAATTAAAAGTATAAAATTTGAAGAGGAAGAAACAAAAATTGTCATTATTACAGACTAGAGGCCTGGTGCATGAAAATTCATGTACTAGAGGGGGGTCCCTCAGCCCAGCCTACCCCCTCTCACAGTCCAGGAGCCCTCAGGGGCTGGAGGCGACCCAGTGATCAGGGGAAAGTGACGCCCCATCACACCTCTGCTGCGGCCACTGCCGGCAATGCAAGCCTCGGCCGGCCCTGGTTACCTGAGTCTCAGGCGGCCCTGGGCAGCTGGGCAGCTGCCATCAGAGGCTTGCCTGCGCCTCGGGCCAGCCCTGGGGGGCTGAGGGGACTGGGGGACTCCAGAGACAGGCGCATGGTGGGGCTGAGAAGACTGGGTGCCACCATATTTTAGGGTGGGGCAGTCAATTAGCATATTCCCTCCTTATTGGCTGTGGGTGCCACCATCTTTGAGGGCGGGGAAATAATTATCATATTCCCTTCTTATTGGCTGTGGGCACCGCCATCTTTGAGGGCAGGGCAGTCAATTAGCATATCCCCTCATTTGCTGTGGGCACCACCATCTTTGCAATGGCATGAGGGTCAATTAGCATATTTCCTCTTTATTAGATAGGATAATACATGATACAATGTAATGGTTAAGAGCACAAGCTTGGGAGCCAGAATGCCTGGGTTAATACCTCAGTTTTATAATTTCCTAGTGTATGACCTTTAGTAATTTACTCATTATCTCTTTGTACATTTTTTAAATCTGTAAAATAATAATACCTATTCCCACAGGATTGTTGTAAGGATTAAATTAGTTAATACATGTAAAGTGTTTAGAAAACCACATGGCATATAGTAAGAGCTCAATAAACATTAGCTCATCATTATTATTATAGTCACTATCATTATTATAATCACTAGAGGCTAGGTGCATGAAATTCGTGCACGGGGGTATGTGTCCCTCAGCCCAGACTGGGACGTCCCTCTCACAATCCAGGTCTGCTGGCTCTCAACTGCTCGCCTACCTGCCTGCCTGATTGCCCCTAACTGCATCTGCCTGCCAGCCTGATCACCCCCTAACCATTTCCCTGCCAGCCTGATCAATGCCTAATTGCTCCCCTGATTGCCCCTGATCAACACCTAACTGCTCCCCTGATTGCTCTGGCCTGATTGCCCCTAACTGCCCTTTCCTGCCAGCCTGGTCACCCCTAACTGCCCTCCCCTGCCAGCCTGGTCACCCCTAACTATCCTCCCCTGCAGGCCTGGTAACCCCCAACTTCCCTCTTCTGCTGTCCCGGTAACCCCTAACTGCCCTACCCTTCTAGCCTAGTCGCCCCCAACTTCCCTCCACTGCAGGCCTGGTCACCCCTAACTGTCCTTCCCTGCAGGCCTGGTCACCCCTAACTGCCCTCCCCTGCTGGCCAGGTTGCCCCCCAGCTGCCCTCCCCTGCAGGCCTGGTCTCCCCTAACTGCCCTCCCCTGTAGGCCTGGTCCCCCCCAGCTGCCCTCCCCTGCTGGCCTGGTCGCCCCCAGCTGCCCTCCCCTGTAGGCCTGGCACCCCTAACTGCCCTCCCCTTCAGGCCTTTCCCCCCCAAGTTCCCTCCCCTTCAGGCCTAGTCCCTCCCAACTGCCCTCCCATGGTGGCCATCTTATGTTCAAATGGGGGCAGCCATCTTTGACCACATGGGGGCCGCCATCTTTGTGTTGGAGTGACTGTCAATTTGCATATTACTCTTTTATGAGATTATCTACACAGAATATTCAAAAGGATATTTAGAAAACTATTAAAATATTAAATAATTTAGCAAGTTTGCCAGGTATAATACTAGAATGTAAGCTAAGTGAAGTTCCTGAATACCAGTAACTTTTAGAAAAATGTAGTTTTTAAGAACTTACAGTATCAACAAAATTTGTAAATATATGGATATCTAACAAAGATTTGCATGTCCTTTATTATAATAGCTAAAATACTTTTTTGAGAGACATGAAAGAAAACCTGAATAAACTACCAGTAAAAGAACCCATATATAAATATTTATATTTATTTATTTACATAAATATATTAGTTAATACATGTAAATAAACTTTTTTTTAATCCTCACCCGAGGATATATTCTTCCGTCCATAGGCCGAAGCTCTATCCACTGAGCCAAACCGGTCAGGGCCCGAGGATATATTCTTATTGATTTTTTTTTTTAGGAAGAGAGAAACATGAATGTGGTAGAGAAACATTGGTTGGTTTCCTCTTATCCTGACCAGGCATCAAGCCCACAACCTTTTGGTGTTCAGGACAATGCTATTATCAACTGAGTTACATGGCCAGGGCTTAAAAGATCCTATATTTTTGAACAGGGAGACTCAGTATCAGGAAAATTACACTTATTCCCAGATTAATATGTAAATTAAATGTCATTTCAACCAAAGTCCCAACAGAATCTTTTATGGAGACTGACAGGCTGATCCTGAAATTCATATGACAGAATGGAGGGTCAAGAATGGCCTAGATAATTCTAAAGTAGACCAAAATGGAAGGGAATTTATCCTATCAGATAGCTTGATTACAAATAAAATATTGTAATAGGTCTACATAAATAGATTAATAGAACCAATAAGAAACATCTAAGAATAGACCCAAATAATATATAGGAGATTTATAGATGAAAGGGGAAGAATGGATAGCTCAAAAAGTGGCACTGGAAAAATTGCATTATCTATATAGAAAAGTGTTAATTAGATCTTTACCTCACACCATACAAAAATATAAATGCCAGATGGGATAAAAACCTTAATGTGAAGAGCAAAAATCTTAAAACTCTTAGAAGTTGTATATATATAGATAACATTCTCTTTTATTTATTTTTGTTTATTTCATTGGTTTCAAAGCTAGTGGGAAAAACATATTCTTTTTTGTTTTATTACAGTGTATGCTAGCCTAAATTTTGGCGGTAAGATACAACAAACATTTGGTAACCAAACAGAACGTATTTCATCATACTCTGGTCCAGATCCAAGCCCAGGAGCCTTCATCCTTCCATCCTATCCTCTCTCATCTCGAACTAGCCCAAAACACACATCTCTTACTGTGTCTCCAAAGAAGTCTCAAGATAATTCTGTTAATTTCTCAAATTCCTGGCCTCTTAAAAGCTTTGAAGGACTACCAAAGCCAAGTCCTCAAAAAAAGCTTGTCAGCCAAAAATCATCTGGCTCAACAGGAAGAAATGACGGTAAAAATTAATATTTTTTCAAATTCATTTGTATGTTTGATTGTATTTAAAGTTATGTTGTTATATCTTTAAAAGCTTGTAAATTACATTTTTCTGTACATCTTACCTTATAATAGACAAATATGCAAATTGACCGCACCTTCGCTACGCCCAAGCCACACCCACCAACCAAGCCACGCCCATCAACCACGCCCACCAGGAAACCGTTGCAGGGACGCTGGGGTGCGGCGGAGCCCAAGGCCCGGAAATCCGCCCCAGGCTTTCCCGGCCTTGGGTGCCAGCGGGGTGCCTGCTCCGATCGCAGGAGCAAGCCGACCTGGGGGGTCGGCTCACTCCTGAGATCGGGTCGCAGGGACGCTGGGACGCTGGGGTGCGGCGGAGCCCAAGGCCTGGAAAGCCGCCAGAGGCTTTCCGGGCCTTGGGCACCAGCGGGGTGCCTGCTCCGATCGCAGGAGCGAGCCGACCTGGGGGCTCGGCTCGCTCCTGAGATCGGGTAGCAGGGACGCTGGGTGCAGCTGAGCCCAAGGCCACCGTCCAGGGCCAAGACGGGACCCTGAAAGAAGATAGAAGGCGGTGGCCACAGCCAAGGTCTGGGTCCCCCGGTGCCGGCAGAAAACTGGTGCAGGCAGCCAGGTGAATGAAGGTCTATTGCACGAATCTTGGTGCAAACGGGCTACTAGTTAGTAAATATTTAAGAAAATATCCATGTTAATTAGATGAAATGTGTAATATAAAGTTCAGTTGAAATTGTGAATTCCTTTTTTTATTCTATTGCCACTTCAAAATCCTTTTCAGAACTAGGCAAACAATAATGCTTTATAATAGACATGAACATGAACAGCCTTAGAAGCTACTAAAAATTTTGGCTTTACAAATATAAAATGTCATTCATATGTTTACTATAGTATCTATTCATCATTCAACATTTATTGAATATTTAATATATGTTAAAATTATTTTGATGGGTTTTCTATTTGTTTTTAACCAAAATATTTTTTTCTTGCCTGGCCAGAATGGCTTAGTTGGTTGAGCATCATCCTGTGCATCAAAAGGTTGCCTGTTGATTACCGATCAGGACACATACCTGGGTTGCTGGTTCGTTCCCTGGTTGGGGCACATACAGAAGGCAGCTGATCAGTGTTTTTCTCTCACATCCATGTTTCTCTCTCTCTCTCTCTCTCTCTCTCTCTCTCTCTCTCTCTCTCTCTCTCTCTCTCTCTCTCTCCCCCCTCCTTCCTCTCTCTAAACATGTCCTTGGATGAGGATTAAAATATTTTTAAATTATGAAATTAGCATATAAGTTTATTCAAGACAGATTCAGTCTCAAAATAAAACCTCTTTTAAATGCAATCCCCTCATCCCACAGGCTTTCCTATCCCCAGCGCCTGAGGTAAGATATTTCACCTTTAAACTATCCCATTATGCTAATGTTCCAGTTTATAAACATAAGGTCACTTTAACTCATAGTGAATTTTATCACTTTCTGTTAGCACTAAACCTTCATTTCCTTGTATTACTTTCTTTCTGAATTTGTCTTTCCTACAAGATCAAATATTATTGAAAGCTGATGCATTATTTAACCTGTTCTCCCCAGTGACCAGTATTTCTGTTTTGCATATGGTAGTCCTTCAAATGTTGCTTATGTAATTAAATCAAGCAAAAAAATTAGCTCTTCTACCTTATTATGGACTTTACCATAAAAGTACTAGCCATGGTGATGTATATGAAGATAGAAATTTAATTTGGTATGTCATATTTTTATTTTTATAAATAAATCGTGGTGGCTCATTTTTGTTATATGTGTTTAAATATATCTGTGTTGGCTCATTTTTTAATAATTTTTAAAAATATGTTTTTATTCAGAGAGAGATAAAAACATCAATAATGACTGAAAGATCATTGATCAGCTGCCTCCTGAACACCCCCTACTAGGGATCGAGCCTGAAATCTGAGCATGTGCTCTGAGCAAGAATCAAACTGTGACCTCCTGTTTTATGTGTCGATGCTCAACCACTGAGCTACACCAGCTGGGTGAAGTGGCTCATTTTTGTTATATTTGTTTAGGAGCCAATGATACTTTTACCTCATTTTAAGTAATAATCTATTTCTAATAAAAGATACTGTACTTTTTAATTTTAAAACACTGTATTCCAGGCATTTGTGATTTAAACTTCCACTTCTCTAAAAAAAATTTTTTTTTAAAGTAAAATATGCATTTTTCATGCAGGAGAAAATTCTCAAGAAAAACCTCCAGTTCAACTCATACCTGCCTTGGTGAGATCATCATCTTCCCGACGAGGCCTGAATGGGACCAAGCCTGTCCCTCCCATACCAAGGGGAATCAGCCTTTTGCCTGATAAAACCGATTTAAGCACAGTGGGACCCAAAAAGAAAGAGCCTAATGATATTTGGAAGAGTGAAAATGATAGTGTTAAAATTGATCTTTCAGAATTAAATATCAAGGACAAAGATTTGGACCAAGAAGAGGTTAGAACCAAATACCATTTTTAATTTTTAAATGCTTGTGATTTTCTATAATATAATAGTTTTATCTAAGGAAAAATCAAGTATTTTTTAATCCCATAACATGTTTTCTTGCTTATAAAAATATTTCATGTTTATTATAGAAAATATGGAAACTTGAGTGAAGTACTGGGAAGAAAATTCATCACACCAAATCCCAATGCCCAGAATAATTTACTGTTAACACTAATGTGTTTTCCTTTAAGTATTCCTTCTATGCATATATTATTACTTTTTAAATTAAAAATAAGAATAATATAGCAATATACTCTTGCACTAACCCCTCCCAAATGAACAATTTGTCATATTTGTTTGCATTTTTAAATAAATGAAACATAGTATAGTTTCTTCCCCATTCTTGAGTATGTCCCTTGTCCATATATGTGCAAGTTTACTTATCTTTATGAAATTAAGATCATAGTTAATACCCATCTTTGAATGCTAGGTTATTCCATTTAAATTATATAGCTGTATTGTCAATATGATAACTCTGTACATATTAATATGCCAGATAAAGAATGTGTCTGCTATATTACTTTGGATTCAGAGCACAACTTTCATAAATTCTTCCTTTTTATCATTTGTTTGCCTGATTTTAGGTTTAAAAAGTGTTACATTAAATAAGTAAACTGAAACACTAGATGTTTATAATATGGGGTCTTCTTTTAACTGATTTTAAAGCTGTAAGCATTATGTACAGATCATTTGCTCAATAAAATAAATATTAATGCATATTTATTTTCAAAGCATTTTTTTAGCATTAAGCATGTGTAAAACTAATAAAGTGCCAAAATTGGTTCTTAATGAGTTAGTCATTCCAAATTCTAACTACTTGTAAAAACCTTTCCTTGTTTTTTTATTTCAATGGTACTTGGAAGGGGATTTATTTTAAAAAAACAAACTTAGAGAAAAGGCATTTACCTACATAATTTATAAATTTCATCTGATTATACATTTTGTATTGATTTTACGGTAACTTAAAATAGGCCTTTTTCTTTTAGTGGATAATTGAAAGGGTAATTTTTAAAATATAATTATTAGTAAATGTAAGAGGATACTACTCTTTTTAGATACTGAATCTTTCAAAGATTTACTAGGGAAGTGGCATCCTATTGAATCAACCATTATAATTGTTAGAATCAAAATATAAACAAAGCACAGTTATGTATATTTCTGTGTTCCTTAATTTGTTCAGATTTCTATTCCCAACCTTAATGTATTAGTTTCAGATAATGATTTTTACTCTGCATTTCTAGAAATACTTGGCTTCAGAGTTAAATAAAATTATCTATTATTTTCTGAACTCTAACACTGGCAGGCTGGATGTGAACTTTAAATTTTATAAAATGCATTACTTTTTGCTAATCTCCTAAAACTTGTAAATAGTCACATAAGCACACAAGTGACTTAAGATTAGCTGGACCTCTGTGACTTTAACCCACTCAGGTATCTACCATCTGATTCAGTGATTCATTTATTAATCTTTGTACCCAGTGCTGAAAATACCATGGTAAATACGGTATTTACAGGGTTTATAAAATAGTGGGTTATTTATAAATAATTACGTGATGGAATCTATATTTATACTATGTGCAGCCCTAGCTGGTTTGGCTCAGTGGATGGAGCATCGGCCTGTGGACTGAAGAGTCCCAAGTTCGATTCCGGCCAAGGGAACGGGCTCAATCCCCGATGGGTGGCAGCCGATCAATGATTCTCTCTCATCATTGATGTTTCTGTCTCTCTCTCCCTCTCCCTTCCTCTCTGAAATCAATAAAAATATATATTAAAAAAACACTATGAGATATGTTAACATCCATCTTGTTACTACTGGATTGAAGAAGAGTGGCTATCTAGATATAGTTAATGGGGGGAAAATAGATACAGTTAATGGATTTTAAAATCTAAGGATAACTTCTAATATAATTATTTTGTAAAGTTGATTGTTTTTATTTTTTCTTAGATGCAAAGCTCTCTTAGGTCCCTTCGTAACAGTGCAGCTAAGAAAAGAGCAAAACTGAATGGCAGTACTTCAGATCTTGAAAGCCCTGATTCTGCAATTAAGCTCGACTTGACTATGGACTCCCCATCTCGATCTTCCTCTCCAAACATCAGCTCTTATAGTGAAAGTGGAGTTTACAGCCAAGAATCATTGACTTCTTCTCTGTCTACAACTCCCCAGGGGAATAGAATGATGTATTTTATGTTTTAAGTTGATAAATGAATGCTAATCTGTGGTTTGTAGTCTCAAGCCCTAATATCATATTTTATAAAAACCTTTAAAACAATTTTCTAATTTTAAAAATGTTGAAATACATTTAAAAGACAATGGAAAAGTTTACATATCTTACTTTGCTTGACTTTGGTTTGGGATGGGGGTGGAGAGAGAGAGCACAACCCCAACTCTAATCTAGAGCACCTAAATTAATATGCATAAAGTCTGTTCCCCCAGCTCCAGTTTTTCGTTTACCTATCTAAGATTTATTTCAATATTTCTTATTCCTTAGCTTTTCTCTGGATCATTGACACTTTGGCAATTGACCTATAGCTGATATTACTGCTTTCATTTCAAATTCAGTACCAATTCCCTCTAATTTATGGATAAACTCCATTTAGCTGCTACCCTACTATTATGTTTTGTTATTCCATTATTTTGTAGAAACTTAGGATTTTAGGCCATAGCTTTCCCAGCCCTCTTAGAAGTCTTCTTAAAGCAATAGTGTTAGAATTAGAGTCCTAGCCATCCCACACTGACAGAAAATATGTTTCAGCATAGCAATTTGACAGATTTTTTAGATTACCTCAGTAAACTCTTAAGTTTTAAACAGTGATCCCACCTTGATTTCTGAGATCTCTGTGACTCTATTCTAGGATTTTAGGGAGTTCTATCTTCTTTATTTTATTTATTTATTTTTTATTGTTTAAAGTATTACATATAGTAGTACATATATCTCCTTCCCCCCCTCCCCCATTGACCTTCCCTCAGCCTCCCCTACCCCCTGTCACATGCTTTCTTTTTTATTTTAGACAAAAATCTAAGAGTAGAATTGCTTGGTCATAGGGTTGATGTACATTTAACTCTAAATTGCTTGTGCAATTTTGCACTCCCACCAGCAATATATGAGAGTTCAAGGTTTTTTTTACATACTTATTAACAGTTAATGTTGTCAGTATTTTTAATTTTAATTTTATTTTCCTTTGATTTCATCCTGAACCATGTTTATATACAACTATTACAAGTAAATATTTTTAAAGTAAATATTTAAAATTAATATTATTTTCACTTAAATGAGCTAGAACCACAATAATTTAGGTAAACAGATTGTATAATCAAAAGAGAGCTAGTGTTCTAGTAACTTTAATGAAAAAGGGTGTTTTATTTCAGCAGTTTATAGAAGTAAACTGAATTTTTGTGTCCTGTTGTGGGATGTGTTTCTCATTCCTTGATTTCCTTATCATTTTTTAATTTGAATAGCAGCTTATTTTTCAGTTGGAATTTTTTTCTACTAGAATTTCCCTTGTTGTAATTACGTAGGTAGACTAATGCTATATGTTTACAAAATGAATTTGGAATCAGTATGTAACTATTTTATCATTAAGTTACCAGACATTTAAAATATATATTTATGGTTTAGACCAAAAGTCCTTCCCTTATTGTCCATGAATGTGAAATTTTATGTTATATACTACTACAGTCGCAAGGTCCTATAAGTAATTTGGTACACAATTGGGAAGAGAACTTCTTTGATACTATAACATTTACAACTCACTATTCCTTATATTGTCTCATAGAGTTATTTTCTTCAGATATTGAACTCAGTGAGAAGCGAGTTCAGTATACCCTCATCTACGGACTGAATTATCTTTAAAGAATTCAGTATTTCCACATTTAAGTTTAATAGCTTTAAAGCAATTATTCTCAACCAGCTCTCATTCTACCTTAAGAATCATGACCAAAGAAAGCCATTACTACTTAATGCAGGGCTTTCATCCTTAAGTGGTTTGGGGAGGAAAAATTGTTGAAAACCACTCTTCTAGAGACTGAAATATTTTCTTTCATCTAAGTGAAATATACTGAGTATAAATGTAAATTTACAGTAATCTATTATAGAGAAACTAGAGGCCCCGTACATGAAATTCATGCATGGGTAGAGTCCCTAGGCATGGCAGTGATCAGGGCTGATCTGTGGGGTGACTGGTGAGGCGATTGGGGGGCCCCCGGTAGGAACCGCCTTGGCTGGCCTGAGGCCTGTGGGCTGGGGGCAGCTCCTGCATTGAGCGTCTGCCTCCTGGTGGTCAGTGCATGCCATAGTGACTGGTCATTCTGCTGGTCGTTCCACTGTTCAGTCGATTTGCATATTAGGCTTTTATTATATAGGATTACTCTTCTAAAATATTTAACATTGATTTCTCATTAGACCAATTATCAAATATGTCTACCCAACTACAAAGAATTGTATTCATTCATAACAACTCTTTTTGTAATATCTGCTAGAGGCCTGATGCACAAAATTCGTGCAAGAGTAGGCCTTTCTTCCCCCAGCTGCCAGCACCAGCTTCCTTCGCAGCCCCAGCTTTGTCTGGAAGGTTGTCCAGAAGGATGTCCAGTCTAATTAGCATATTATACTTTTATTCTTTTATTCTTATAGATCATTGAACTTATTGACATTACTTTTATTAGTTTAAAACAGTTTCTTTAAAGTAAGATTTAACATTCTTCAGTTTGCTTTTATATATACTAGAGGCCTGGTGCATGACATCCCATGCACATGGGGGGTGCCTCAGCCCAACCTGCGCCCTCTTGCAGTCCGGGAGCCCTCGGGGAATATCTGACTGCCGCGGAGGCAGGAGAGGCTCCCGCCACCACCACTGCACTCGCCAGTCTTAAGCCCGGCTTCTGGCTGAACGGCAGTACCCCTGGGGGAGCGCACTGACCACCAGGGGGCAGCTCTTGCATCGAGTGTCTGCCTCCCAGTGGTCAGTGTGTGTCATAGCGACTGCTTGGTCACTTTGCATATTAGTCTTTTAGTATATAGGATATATATATATATTTTTTTTTTTTTTTTTCAGAAAGGAAGTGGGGAGAGGGAGAGAGAGATAGGAACAATGATGAGAGAGAATCACTCATTGGCTGCCTCCTGCACGCCCCGCACTGGGGATCAAGCCCACAACCCAGGCATGTGCCCTGACCTGGAATGGAACCAGGGACCCTTCAAGGGCCAACGCTCTATCCACTGAGCCAAACCAGCTAGGGCTGCTTTCTTAGTGAAATAAGGCCTATAGGCCTTTATAAAGTTAGGAAAATAAACAAATGGTAGTCCAAGAAGCAAGTGCCATTCACTAAACTCACTTGTTGCAGATGTCTTATTTATCATATAGTTAAATCTCTATTTTTATATTACCCTATATCAGTGATGGGCAACCTTTTGAGCTTGGTGTGTCAAACTTCGCCAAAAAACTGAGCATAACTCGGGTAGTGTGTCACTTTGAGGAAAAAACTAACTCCAAGACTCTAGTCGCAAATGTTTCATCCTCAGGAGCAGCAAATGTTTCATCCTCTGCATGCAGCCACGTGTCATCAGAAATGGCTACGCGTGTCAGTGCTGACATGCGTGTCATAGGTTCGCCATCACTGCCCTATATAATAAAGAAGTAATATGCAAATTGACCATCACGCCCTTACACAAGCTGGCTGCCCCCATGTGATCAAAATATGGCTGCCACAAGATGGCTGGCAGGCAAGGGCAGTTGTGGGTGATCAGACCAGCAGGGGAGGGCATTAGGGGCAACCAGGTCAGCAGGGGAGGGCAGTTGGGGGCAACCAGGCCTGCAGGGGAAGGGGGGTAGTTATGGGGGACCAGGCCTGCAGGGGAGGGCAGTTGGGAGTGATCAGGCCTGCAAGGGAGGGCAGTTGGGGGAGACCGGGCTGGCAGGGGAGGGCAATTGGGGGCAATCAGGCCGGCAGAGGAGCAGTTAGGCATCAATTAGACTGGCAGGGGAGTGGTTAGGGGGTTATCAGGCTGGCAGGCAGAAGCAGTTAGGGGCGATCAGGCAGGCTGCCAGGTGAGTGGTTGGGAGCCAGCAGTCCCAGATTGTAAGAGGGATCTGACTGCCGGTTTAGGCCCGATCCCTATGGACATCCAGCAGTCGGACATCCCTCGAGGGGTCCCAGATTGGAGAGGTTGCAGGCTGGGCTGAGGGATACCCCCCCCCCCATTGCATGAATTTTGTGCACTGGGCCTCTAGTTATGTATGAGGTAGATATTATCTATATCCTATATAATAAAAGAGTAATATGCAAATTGACCATCATTCCAAGATGCAAGATAGCCGCCCCCATGTGGTTAAAGATGGCTGCCACAAGATGGCTGGCAGGGAAGGGCAGTAGTGGGCAGTTCGGGGTGACCAGGCTGGCAGAGGAAGGCAGTTGGGGGAGACCAGGCCAGCAAGGGAGGGCAGTTGTGGGGGAAAAGGACTACAGTGGAGGGCAGTTGGAGGGGCGCAGGCCTGCGGTGGAGGGCTGTTGGGGAGGACCCAGGCCTGCTGGGGAGGGCAATTGTGGGGGACCAGGCCTTTAGGGGAGGGCAGTTGTGGGCGATCAGGCCAGCAGGGAGGGCAGTTAGGGGTGACTGGGCCAGCAGCGGAGGGCAGTTGGGGGCAACCAGGCCTGCAGGGGAGGACAATTAGGAGTGACCAGACTGGCAGGGGAGGGCAGTTAGTGGTGACCAGCTGGCAGGGGAGTGCAGTTAGGGGCAATCGGGCTGGCAGGGGAGAATTAGGCGTTGATCAGGCTGGCAGGAGAGTGGTTAGGGGGTGATCAGGCTGGCAGGCAGAAGCGGTTAGGGGCAATCAGGCAGAGGCAAGTGAGCAGTTAGGAGCCAGCAGTCCTGGATTGTGAGAGGGATGTCTGACCGCCCGTTTAGGCCCAATCCCAGTGGGATCGGGCCTAAACGGGCGGTCGGACATCCCTCAAGCGGTCCCAGATTGGAGAGTGTGCAGGCTGGGCTGAGGGACAACCACTCCCCCATGCATGAATTTCATGCACCGGGCCTCTAGTATATATATAAAAGCCAAAGTGACCCAACAACCAGTCATCCAGTCACTATGATGCTCACTGATCACCAGGGGGCTGGCACTCAACACAGGAGCTGCCCCCTTGTGGTCAGTGCGCTCCTGCAGTCCCAATTGGCCCCAATCGCCAGCCAGGCCGAGGGACCCCACCCATGCACCAATTCATGCACTGGGCCTCTAGTATTAGATAATTAGAATCATTTGGTTTAGTTTGGGATGGACTCTCCTTGAATTAGTTGTGTGGGTTTTTTGGGTTTTTTTGACCCAACAAAAGATTGTATGGCACAAGTTAGAGAGTTTTAAGTTCCTTTGGCAGTCCTCTCATAATTAAGAATTGACCGTATGTTCAAAATATTGGAAGTTCAAAAGGTAAACTAGGAATACCAATAAGAAACATTCTTGCCCGGCTGGTATGGTTCAATGATTGTGTGTCAACTTATGAACTAGGAGGTCATAGTTCAATTCCTGGTCAGGGCACCTGCCCAGGTTGTGAGCTCAATCCCTGGTGGGGAGCATGCAGGAAACAGCCCATCATTGATTCTCTCTCTTCATTGATGTTTCTCTCTCTCCCTCTCCCTTCCTCTCTGAAATCAATGCAAAAATACATATATTTTTTAAAACATTCTGAGCCATAGTTTTTTATAGTTGTTGCTGCTTGTTTAGTGAATTAATAAAAAGTATAAAGAATGTTTGATTTTAGAGTGTTGAATAGCTCTAGATCTTAAATGTTTATTGAAATTACTTTGTTTCATTTTAGGTCAGACATATTACCAACATTTGGATCAAAACTTTGTCTAACAAATCTTTCTTCTGCAAAGAATAAAATCTCTCAAATAGCTGAACAAAGCCCCAGTACAGGTATTGTATGACTGTTTTATAAATGTGATTTATAGAAAGTATGATTTTTAAATGATGTCAGAAATGATAATGGGTACATTTCAGAGTTATAATTTTATGCAGACAGTCCTCGGGTTACATCGGACTCGATGTACATCATTTCGTGGTTATGTCACTATCTCCCATTTATTTATAAAAAACAAAAAGTTCCCTCATTTCGACATATGTATGTACATATGTGCTTTATGGTTTTTGTTATTTATTTACCACAAGTAAAGGTCAGGAATTGTTATCTCTCTTTTAATTTGTTTTTACAGTTTCACTTCATTACTGCTGTGTATGTGCTCCATGTGAGTCACGTAGGTGCTTATGTAGGTGGGTTCTGACTTACAGCGAAAATTGTCATGCCGTAGGAATGGAACTCCATAACCTAAGGACCTACTGTAGTTACCAATTAAGACTAATCCTTTTAACTCCTTAAAAAGACATTTTGGCAAGATTAAATACTGTATTATTCTTGGAAGAAAATGTATTTACCTGGCCCAGCAGGCATGGCTCAGTGTTTGAGCATCGACCTATGAATCAGGAGATTACAGTTTGATTCCCGGTCAGTGCACATGCTAAGATTGCAGGCTAGATCCCCAGTGTGGGGCATGCAGGAGGCAGCCAATCAGTGATTCTCTCTTGTCATTTATGTTTCTCTCTCTCTCTCTCTCTCTCCCTTCCTTTCTGAAATCAATAAAAATATATTTTCTATACAAAGTATTTACCTGAATAATTGATCTCCCTGTAAGCCTATAGCTCCCAGACATTTAGACTTAATTGATATGGAAAGAGACCTGGCCATCAGTTATTGAAAGTTTTCTAGGTAACTCTAATATGCAGCTTAGTTTGAGAACCAGTGGACATCACAAAAGACGATTTTTTAATTATTTTTTTTTCTTTATTGATTAAGGTATTACATATGTGTCCTTATCCTCCCATGCCCTCACCCCCCTGGTGTCTGTGTCCATTGGTTGGGTTTATATGCATCCATACAAGTCCTTTGGTTGATCTCCCCCCCCTCTTACCCCCACCCTCCCCTACCTTCCCTCTGAGGTTTGACGGTCTGATCGATGCTTCTCTGTCTCTGGATCTGTTTTTGTTCATCAGTTTATGTTGTTCATTATATTCCACATATGAGTGAGATCATGTGGTATTTATCTTTCTCTGACTGGCTTATTTCGCTTAGAATAATGCTCTCCCACCCTAAATAGATCAGAATCCAAATATTTTTCTAATTAATTACTAATAAATTATTTTTTATGAAAAATGATTATAAATTAGAGACTTCCAGGTTAGTTCGCAAAATGTTTAACATAAGATACACATAAACTCAACTACTAGTTAACTAGTTAAATTTTTTTTAGTTAAATTGTGAAAAAGACAATTTCTTAAAAAAAAATTAACTAGTTAACTAGTAGTTGAATTCATGTGTATCTTATGTTAAACATTTTGTGAACTAACCCATAAGTCTCTAATTTATAATTATTTTTCATAAAAAATAATTTATTAGTAATCAAATAGAAAAATATTTGTATTCTGATCTATTTAGGATGGGAATTGCATATGATTTTTTTATGATTAGGAACTATTAATAAATTATAACAAAGTAGGATGTAATACTTATTTTCACATGATCTCAGTATAAAAATCCTATCAACTTTTTTTTAAAAGTAAATCTTTATTGTTCACATTATTACAGTTGTTCCTCTTTTCTCCCCCCATAGCTCCCCTCCACCCGGTTCCCACCCCACCCTCTGTCCTTACCTCCCCTGCACTGTCCTCATCCATCGGTGTACGATTTTTTTTTAAAATATATTTTATTGATTTTTTTACAGAGAGGAAGGGAGAGGGATAGAGAGCTAGAAACATCGATGAAAGAGAAACATCGACCAGCTGCCTCCTGCACACCCCCCACCGGGGATGTGCCCGCAACCAATGTACATGCCCTTGACCGGAATCGAACCTGGGACCTTCCAGTCCGCAGACCGACACTCTAACCACTGAGCCAAACCGGTTTCGGCGCCGGTGTACGATTTTTGATCAGTCTCTTCCCGCACCCCACACACCACTTTCCCTGAGAAATGTCAGTCCACTCCCTTTCTATGCCCCTGATTCTATTATATTCACCAGTTTATTCTGTTCGTCAGATTTTTTATTCACTTGATTTTTAGATTCACTTGTTGATAGATATGTATTTGTTGTTCATAGTTTTTATCCTTACCTTTTTCTTCTTCTTCCTCTTCTTAAAGAATACCTTTCAGCATTTCATATAATACTGGTTTGGCGGTGATGAACTCCTTTAGCTTTTTCTTATCTGTGAAGCTCTTTATCTGACCTTCAATTCTGAATGATAGCTTTGCTGGGTAGAGTAGTCTTGGTTGTAGATTCTTGCTATTCATCACTTTGAATATTTCTT
Organism: Eptesicus fuscus; assembly: GCF_027574615.1. NCBI lineage: Eukaryota > Metazoa > Chordata > Mammalia > Chiroptera > Vespertilionidae > Eptesicus > Eptesicus fuscus. Next base: position 9,169,532 of record NC_072474.1, on the reverse strand, counting down.
GCCACTCCAGTCTGGCCTGCATAGTTTCTGTTGAGAAATCAGCTGACAATCGTATGGGTGCTCCCTTATAGGTAACTAACTGTTTTTCTCTTGCTGCTTGTAAGATTCTCTCTTTGTCTTTTGCTCTTGGCATTTTAATTATGATGTGTCTTGGTGTGGTCCTCTTTGGATTCCTTTTGTTTGGGGTTCTGTGCGCTTCCTGGACTTGTAAGTCTATTTCTTTCACCAGGTGGGGGAAGTTTTCTGTCATTATTTCTTCAAATAGGTTTTCAGTATCTTGCTCTCTCACTCTTCTGGCACCCCAATAATTCAGATGTTGGTACGCTTGAAGTTGTCCCAGAGGCTCTTTACACTATCTTCATATTTTTTTTATTCTTTTTGCTTTTCTGGTTGGGTGTTTTTGCTTCTTCATATTTCAGATCTTTAACTTGATTCTTGCAATCCTCTAGTCTGCTGTTGGATCTCTGTATATTATTTTTTATTTCAGTCAGTGTATGCTTAATTCCTAGTTGGTCCTTTTTTATATCCTCGAGGGTCTCACTAAATTTATCGGCGGTTTCTAGAAAAGATTCTTGATTAACCTTATAATCATGGTTTTGAACTCTCTTTCCAGTAGTTTGCTTTCCTCCATTTCTTTCATTTGTGACCTGTTTCTTTGTCTCCACATTTTGGCTGCTTCCCTGAGTTGATAAAGTGGCTTTGTGTGCTAGGTGTCCTATAGGGCCCAGTGGCTCAGCCTCCCCAATCACCTGAGGTGGATCTTGGTGCACCCCTTTGTGGGCTGTGTGCACAGTGTTGTTGTAGTTAAGCCTTGATTGCTGTTGGTATCACTGGGAGGAATTGACCTCCAGGCCAATTGGCTGTGAGGATCAGCTGTGTCTACACTGGGAGAACTTCTGTGCTGGAGTCACCCTTATGGGGCAAGACTTGCTTCAGTGGGGCTTTAGTGCTCACTGAGTCTGCCCCCTGAGTGTGTCCCTTATGGATCTGAGGAGTTGTAATCTGGATGGTCCCACTTAGACCACCTTGTACAATGGCTCTTGGATCTCCAAGGAGGTGCAAATTTAGCCTCTGCGTGCGGCCACCCAGCAGGCGCTACGGAGAGATCTACAGATTCCTCTTCTTTGTTTGGGGTTTGGCGGTGCCCGGATGAGGCCCAGCTGTGAAGCAATGCAAGCTGCTGTGGGGCCTTGGGCCTTCTTTTGGAAGTTCTGGGACTCTCTGACCCAGTTGCAGTTTGTTAGGTAATTTTAGATTGCAAAGGCCAGGCCATTCATATGCAAAAGCCTCTGCCCACAGCATGGGTGGGGTGGGGTCTAAGGGAATTAACAGGGCAGAGCAAAAAGCTATGGCTGATCCTCTGCCCTGCCCTAAGAGGCCCCCAGGTCTCAGTGTCCCTCAGTAATCGGTGCAAGCACCTCTGAGAGAAAGCCGCCCTGAGTTCTGCCCGAAGCCAGACAGTCAAGTTTCTCCCAGTATGAGTCTGGGTCCCCAGAGTCTCGCCCGGAACTGGAGTTCAGAGCAGTTGGGAGCTTGTGTCTCCCTGCGGATTGAAATGGCCAGCCGCGTACTCAGTTGCCAGCCCTCTCTGCAGTTGCGCCTCCATACCTCTGCACTTTACTTCCGCACTTCCTCTGAGTCTCAGTGTGCTTTTCTCTTTCCTTCTAGTTGTAGAATTTCCACTTAGCCAGCCTTCCTGTGGTTTTGGATAATGTCCGTTTTGTCTTTTAGTTGTGGGTTTGAAGTGGTTATTCGAGGCAACAATTTCAGGTGTTTACCTGAGCCACCATCTTGGTTTCTCCTGCACTGCTCTTTCCTATCAAATTTTAAGGCTACTTTACTGTCCTAAAAAGCTATATATGTAGCTAATTGTTTGCTATAATTGTTAATATCTTGCTATTAAATATGTCTTGAATTCATCCCAGTTTTATTCTCACTATCACTCTTATTCATTTCTTGCCTACTTAGCCTCCTAAGATTTCTCTTCAGTTGCAGTCTGGTTCACTTTCAATCTATTCCCCACAGTGCAAATCTGACTGTATTGCCCAGTCTAAATTTATTCAGGACATTTTTCCATGATCTGGCCCTTGCCCACCTCTCCAGTTTCATCTTTTACTTCCCTTTTTGTATCTTGTGTTCCAGTTAAATCAGATCACCTTCAATACCTTTCCCCATCTCTTTGCAGTGGTACTTACTATTTCTTCTGGATGAAATCTGGAATTCACATCACACTTACTCAGCTGTGAAAACAGTTCAGTTGTCCTTTCTGGCAAGCCTTCCCAATTCATAAATAAAATTGTTTATTCTTTTGTGATATTAAATTTTGCACTGACATCTTTATATTGGTATTTCGGTTGTTTTACTTTTTTGGACTCTGATTCTTGAACCCCAGAGATTATTTACCTCTAGATTATCTACCAAGTTTCTGTCATAATCACGAGTGCCCAATTCAACCATGTGTTCCTGGTATACTGGCTTTCACAAAGGTAGTATTCAACAAAGAGCTTTACTAGGCACAAGAAGACAATGTATATGTGCTTTGGAATCTGAAAGACTCTAGCTTTAATCCCAATTTAATATTTAATAACCATATTCATGAACTGTGCAAGTTACTTAACCACTTTGAAACTCAGTTTCCGTGTCTGATAATGTAAACCTTGAGAAGCGTACTGAAGATTTAGATGTATAACATATATAAAGCACCTAGTGCATAGTGGGCACTTGGCATTTGTTCCCCTAAAGCAGTGGTCGGCAAACTCATTAGTCAACAGAGCCAAATATCAACAGCACAACGATTGAAATTTCTTTTGAGAGCCAAATTTTTTAAACTTAAACTTCTTCTAACGCCACTTCTTCAAAATAGACTTGCCCAGGCCGTGGTATTTTGTGGAAGAGCCACACTCAAGGGGCCAAAGAGCCAGCCGCATTAGGCTCGCGAGCCGCAGTTTGCCGACCACGGCCCTAAAGGAAAGACAAAGAAATACAATACATAAACTTACTCTTTAATCCTTTTTAAAGCTGATTGTCCTAGTAACTTATTTATACCTTTACAAACATTTATATACATTTGAAGAAACATGCTATTGCTAGGCTGTATCTAGTTTATAAAAGTGGAACCCTCTTTTGGAAGAATATCTTGGAAGTAGAAAAGAATAGACTTAGAAAACCTAGTGTGTTTCCCTCAGAACCTAGTTGTATGACCTTGTGAGTCATTTAAGTTATGTTAGAGTGATCATTCTTATAACAGTACATACTTCAAAAGGCAATATTCTGTGTTTCCCAATGTTGTCTAATATTTAATGGTTCTCAAACTTGCCTAAGCCTAGGAATAACCAGGAATGCATATGACATACAGATTCTAGGGCCTCACCTCATACCTAATGAATCAATCTTTAGGGTTAGTGATCTGTATTTTTAACAACTTAGGTATTTCTAGGATCAAGTTTTAGAAACACTGTTATTGAATTCAGTATAGGATATTCTTGGTTAAATGTAATATGCTGTCAAAATTTCAAGTTGCTAATGGTTTAGTGTTTTATAAATTTGAGTTTATATTTTTTGCTTATGTGGGATGGAGTTTGTTTTCTTTTCAGTAAGCAAAAAATTCCTACAAGTTTATTATTTAATTGTTAAAAATAAAAATAATAAAGACTATCTGAAGACAAAAACAAAAATAATTATGTAAAAACTATAAACCTAATCTGTCTTTACACAGCACTTCCAATAAATATTTCCAGATATATTCTGCCACTATTTATTATAGCACATAGTGCTAAATTTTCTGAATGATATTATAGTAAACTTTTTTCCTGTAGCATTATATTAGCATCACCTATTTTTTTAAATTGAGATATAATTGATATAAGACATTATATTAGTTTCAGGTATACAATATAATGATTCAATATTTGTATGCATTGCAAAATGATCACCACAAATCTATTTAACATCTGTCACCACACAGGTATAGAATTGTTTTTCTTAGGATAAGAACTTTTAAGATCTACTTTTTTTTTTAGCAACTTTCAAATATGTAGTGCAGTATTATGAATTAAATCCCCATGACTTATTTATGTTATAACTGGAAATTTGTACTTTTGACTCCCTCACTCATTTGACCCATCCCCAGCCCTCCCCTCTGGCAACCAGCAATCTATTCTCCGTATCTATGAGGTTTTTTTATTCCACATATAAGGGAGATCATACGGTATTTGCCTTTTCTGTCTGCCTGAGTTTGTTTAGCATACTACCCTCAAGCTTTATCCATATTGTTGCAAATGGTGAGATTTTATTCTTATGGTTAAATAATATTCCATTATGTATCTATATCATATCTTTATCCATTCAACCATAGGTAAACACTTAAGTTGTTTTCGTATCTTGGCTATCATAAAGTATGCTGTAGTGAACATGGAAGTGCAGATATTTTTTCAAGGCAGTGGTTTTGTGGGGGGTTTTTTGGTTATATACTCATAAGTGAAGTTGCTGGATAATATGGTCGTTCTATTTTTAATTTTTTGGGGGAACCTCCATACTCTTTTCCATAGGGACTGCACTTCCTTATATTCCCACCAACCATGCACACGTGTTCCCTTTTCTCCACATCCTCACCAATACTTGTTATTTCTTGTCTTTTTTGTAATAGCCATTTTAACAGGATGTGAGGTAATATATCGTGATTTTTATTTGCATTTACCTAATGATTAGTGATGTTGAGCATCTTTTCATGTACCTGTTGGCCATTTTTAAATCTTCTTTAGAAAAATTTCTGTTCAGATCTTCTGCCCATTTTTAAATTGGATTGTTTGAGGGTTTTTTTTGAGATTGAGTTGCATGAGTTTTTAAAATATATTTTGGATATTAAAACCCTTATATGATTTGCAAATATTTTTTCTCATTCTGTAGTTTGCCTTTTCATTTTGTTGGTTTCCTTTGCTGTGCAGAAGCTTTTTGGTTTAATGTAATCCCACTTGCTTAGTTTTTGCTTTTGTTGCCTTTGGTTTTGGTGTTGATTCCAAAATATTATCTCCAAGACTGATGTCAATGAGCTATCATCTAATTTATTTGGGTTAATTTTTTTGTGAAGTTTGTAAGGTAATCAGTTTCATTCTTTTGGATGTGGTGTCCAATTTTCCCAACACCAACACCATTTATTGTAGAGACTGTCCTTTCACTATTGTATATTATTGGCTCCTTTGCTATAAATTAACTCACCATGTATAATTAGTTTTATTTCTGGGCTCTCTGTTCTGTTTCAATCAATTATGTGTGTTTTTATGCCAATACCACACTGCTATAATTACTAGCTTTGTAATATAGTTTGAAATCAGAAAGTGCCATATGATGCTAAAAGTTTGTCATTTTTGTTTAGCTTTTTAAAAAAACAGCTCTTAGCCCTGGCTGGTTTGGCTCAGTGGATAGAGCGTTGGCCTGCGGACTGAAGGGTCCCAGGTTTGATTCTGATCAAGGGTACATGCCTGGGTTGCGGGCTCAATCCCCAGTAGGTGTTGTGCAGGAGGCAGATGATCAGTGATTCTCTATCATCATAGATGTTTCTGTCTCTCTCTCCCGCTCCCTTCCTCTCTGAAATCAATAAAAATATATTTTTAAAAACACACACACACAATAAAAAAGCATCTCTTAGCCGGCTTGCATGGCTCAGTGTTGAGCATCAACTTATGAATCAGGAGGTCACGGTTGGATTCCTGGTCAGGGCACATGCCTGGGTTATGGGCTGGATCCCCAGTAGGGGACATGCAGGAGGCAGCTGATTAATGATTCTCTCTCATCATTGATGTTTCTCTTTCTCCCTTACTCTTCCTCTCTGAAATCAATTAAAATGTATACATATATTTGAAAAGAACATCCCTAAAGAACCAGCTCTTAGTTTTAATGATTAGTCTCACCTATTAATAGAAAGCATTTCCACTCAAAGCCAGTATCTTTATGAAGCTTACTTTATGAATACCAAAACTAAGAAGAATTTGGAAAGAAAGCCATTTTATTCCTGGAAGTTGTCTATAATTTATTTATCAGATTGTTTTCAATCCTCGCCTGAGGATATTGCTTAGAGATAGAGAGAGAGAGAAATATGTGAGAGATAAACATCAATTGGTTGCCTTCCATACGTGCCAGGACTGGGGATTGAATTCGCAATCCAGGTATGTGCCCTGACCAGGAATCAAACCAACAGCCTTTCAGTGCACAAGATGATACTTAATTAGCTGAGCCATTCTGGCCAGGCTATTATCAGATAGTTTTAAATCATTCTCTATGAACTGGCCCAGTGCCCTTTACAGTCCTCTCTAGCCCACCTGCAACCACCCATCTCCTCTCCTCATTATTGTTTTCTTAAAATACCCGCAACAATATTAAAAACATGGTATGTTGTTATCACGACTTAATGGTTTACATAGGAGCTATATATAAAAATGGATGGTGACTCAAATATATATTGCCTAGGACTTTCATTTAGTACACAGTGGTTTTCACAGCTGCAGAGTATTAGCATAGGGTGGTCAGTTTAAACATCCAAACATATAGATTAAATTTTTGGTATTTGTTAAAAGGAGGCCTACATTAAGGTTTTGATTTGTTTGGGTATTTATAATATGCTAGGCACTTTGCTAAACACTTTACATCTATTTTCTTCATTTCATCCTCTCAACAGTTCTGGAAGAAGTATTACTGTTATATCCATTTTACAAATAAGGTTAAGTGTGTTGCCCAGGTTCTGTCAGCATTTTAAGTGGTGGTATTATGTTTTGAAGCCAGGGTCCTGGCCAATGGGGCTCAGTTGCTTGAAATGTCTTCCTGTGCACCATAAGGTCTCAGGTTTGATTCCCAGTCAGGGCACATACCTAGGTTGCAGGTGGATCCCTGGTCGGGTCTCATATGGGAAGCAACCAATTGATTTACCTCTCACCCATGTCTCTCCATCTCTCTGTCTCTTTCTCTCTGTCTCTCTTTCTCTCTCCCTTATTCCTTCTCTAAATTAAATTTTTTAAAAAGAAAAGAAATACTTTCCAAAAATAAAGCCAGGAAGTAAGATTCCAGATTCTGTGCTCTTAGTCACGATGTAGTTTATTGCCTCACCAGCCAGACCAGTATAGACCCATTACATAAGAATGGAAGATAGCCTGGTTGAGTGGGTGAAAGGTTAACCAGGAGGGCACAGTTTAATTCAATGTCGGGGCACATGCCTGGGTTGTGGGCTTGATCCCCAGTGAGGGGCATGCAGGAGGCAACCAATTAGTGATTCTCTCATCATTGATGTTTCCATCTCTCCCTCTCCCTTCCCTTCTGAAGTCAATAAAAATATATATTAAGAAAAGAATGGAGTGTCAAACCAACAGCCTTTCAATGCAAAGGATGTCTCAAGACACAGTTTAAACATTTTAGACTTAAAATTTTTCTTTTTGCTGTAAAATTTAAAATGTCATTTGAACATGAAATGCTTGTCATATTTTTAACATATATGTATTTTATTATCTCTTTCAACATTGAATTTTATATTTCATTGTCATTTTAAAGCCTGTTTTGTAAAATGTAGTATGGCTTATAATAAATGTTCTTATCTGCTAGTAAGTAAAAAGTAACACAAAATTTAAAATAAGGTAAAACTTTTAAAATTACTATAATGTTATAATTTCTATTGTTATGTTACTGACATTTTTTAAAGGGTAGAAGGCAAGATAGGTTTAGAAGGGAGATATGTATCTCTATCATATTACCTAATCATTCAAATAAATATTTTTGTTATTTTATTTTGTAGGGATTACAACATCCAACGTAAGCATAATTGGTCAACGTATGAACTATGGGTTTGAATGTGGTGATTTTGAAGATGTTAGGTCACATGACATTTCCTCTAGTGTTTTAAAAATACAAAATAAGGAACACCCAAGACATAAGCATACAAAAGGTTAGTAAATTTCATAGCAAGTTAATTTTTAAGATTGATTGTCTCTAAATCAGAATCCTCCCTAAGCTTGCCATTAAAGAAACATTGATTGAAATTTCTCAGTTTTGAAATTTTTTCTCTTACCCTTCTGCTAATATGTTGTTGCTCAAATAATTTTACTAAGTAGGAGAACACATAATTCATGTATTGGCTTATAGGCTTGCCTGAGGAGCCAGTGCAGGGAAGCAACTGCCCAATAGGTTAAAACTAGGGAATCCCTACTTACACTGCCTTCCCCACCCCGCCAGAACACACACACACACACACACACACACACACACACACACACACACTTTTTTAAAAAGACATTTTACCACTAAAATGGGTGGAGAAATCATGTGAGTAAATGACTCTCAGATACCTACGTAGGTTGTAACAATGGAGTAACTATGGAAACTGGAATATAATTTCCATGTGGTAGAACCTGGGAAGGCTTCTTTATTATCACTAACAATTTACATTCTTTGTTTTTCTTAGTAGTAAGTAGCATCTCTGTGACTGCTCTTTCCATTTTTTCAGAGATCTTATTACAGCTTCATTTAAAAAATTTCCCTTAAGTTAAGGGGTAGTGATTTTTTTTAATCCTCACCTCAGGATATGTTTATTGATTTTAGAGAGAGGAAGAGGGAGGAAGAGAGAGAGAGAGAGAGAGAGAGAGACATCAATATGAGAAAGAAACATCGATCAGTTGCCTCCCATATGTAATAGTATGCCCACCAATCGAAGCCACAACCTAGGTTTGAGACCTCACCAAAAATCAAATGGGCAACCAAATTTCATTGCACAGGATGACACTCCAACCAACTGAGCCACACAGACAGGGCAAGGAGTAAGTGATTTTTTAAGGGTATAAATATTTAAATAGGATAATTCGAAGTAACCTGTATTTAAGCATTGTAATCTGGTAAGTGTAAGGAGCTATCATTTTTTATGTATAGCAGCTAGAATTGTAATAAGCTCAACTTTTCTTATTTCTGAGATCTTAAGTCATATGTGTGCAGGCATTCCAGGACATGTATAATTTTGCGGTAAATAACTCAAATTGAGTAAGAGAGAAATTGATTAGAAACTTTTCTTTTTTGTGTACATTTCTTAAAATTTAATCCATAATGTAAGTCTATGTATTTTATTTGTCAAGGAGATCAGTTGTTCATTGTTTTTATAAAAGCGAATGACAGGAGCCTGGCAGGTGTTGCTAAGTGATTGAATGTTGACTTATGAACTATGAGGTCATGGTTCCATTCCCCATCAGTTTGCTGGCTCGACCCCTGTAGCAGGCATGCATTAGGAAGCCAATCAATGATTCTCTTTCATCACTGATGTTTCTATCTTTCTCTCCCTCCCGCTTTTTCTCTCTAAAAATCAATAAAAACATATTTAAAGAAGAGAATGATAGGGTTTTTTTTAATGTTTTCTTGCATATTTTATTTTTCATGTAAAGAAAATCAAATACAAAATATACTTTTCTTTCCAAAGGCGATCCTTACCCTAACATACAATTTTTAAATTTTCCTTTTCATAATTGTTTATTTTATTATTATTATTTTTTTATTGATTTCAGAGAGGAAAGGACAGGGAGAGAGAAATAGAAACATCAGTGAGAGAGAATCATTCATCAGCTGCCTCCTGCACACCCCACACTGAGGATCAAGCCCACAATCCAGGCATGTGCCCTAACTGGGAATGGAACCATGACCACCTGATTCATAGGTCGCTCAACCACTAAGCCATACTGGCTGTGCTTCATAATTGTTTTGAAATAATTGCTAATTATATTCATTCACTGCTAATGGTATTCTTTTTCATACAGCAAAATCATAAAAATATGTATATCTTTTGACCAGCAGTTAATTCTACTCCAGAAAATTACTTCACACTCAACACTTGCAATTAAAAAATATTTGTCTTTATTGATTTTCAGAGAGGAAGGGAGAGAGATAGAAACATCAGTGAGAGTAAAACATCCATCTGCTTCCTCCTGCATGCCCCCCACTGGGGATCGGGCCACAACCCGGGCCCAACCAGGAATCTAACAGGCGACCTCTTGGTTCCTGGGTCAAAGCTCAATCACTGAACCATACTGGTTGGACTCAGACTTCTAATTCTAAACCAGATATGCACTAGATCTGGTCAATAAGAATATACATGTTCAAAACCAAACTTTTCTTTTCAGATCTGTTCCTCTACCTTTGTTAGCCATTTCTGTTAGCAGCATCAGCATTTCCCAGTTATGGAGACTTAAAACTTTAGAGTCATCTCCTTATTCTCCAAGTTCAGTCAGTGACCCATCCTACAAGTAATTCTCAGTTTAATTTGGGCCTTCATTACCACACCCTGGAATCTAATAAAACATCTTGCCTCTTATTTTCAGAGGATGAAAGAGAGAGAGAAAGAAACAGAAACATCAATGGGTTGCCTCCCATATGTGCCCCAACCAGTGATCAAACCCGAAACCCAGGTATGTGCCCTTACCGGGAATCAAACCTGCAACCTTTCCTTGTACTGAATTACCCTCCAGTCAAGTGAGTCACGGTGGCCAGGGCTGTGTAGTTTAACTTTTTGCATTAATTCTTACTATTATATCTCTCTCATGCCCTGTGCTCTAGCATTTTTTAATAGTAGTATTTTTAGTATGTATAGTCTGCCTACATTCTTTTTCCCAATCTTAATATGTCCACATCATGTCTGCTTTTAGAATACCGGTTTAAAAGCTGTTTCTTTAGAAAGCTTTCCCTACTCTCCTGCTCCTTTCCCTACTCTACCGGCCTGAAGCAGGACAAGATACTTAAAAGTAAAGATACTATTATCTTTATATCTCTCTTATACTTTCTATATAAAGATGTTCAGCCCTGGCACGGTGCCTTAGTTTGTTGGAGCATTGTCCCGAACACCAAAAGTTTGTCGGTTAGATTCCCGGTCAGGGTTCATACCTAGATTTTGGGTTCGATCCCTGTTGGGTCATGTAGAAGAGGCAACCCATCAATGTCTCTCTCTCTCTCTCTCTCTCTCTCTCTCTCTCTCTCCCCCCTCCCTCTCTCCCTTCTCCCTCCGCCTCCCCCCCTATCCGTGTCCCTTTCTCTCTCTCTAAAAATCAAAAAAATCCTCGGGTGAGGAGTAAATGAATGAATGAGTGAAGGTGCTGAGTGCCACATGTTAAAGGAATGGAGTGGTGATGAGCCAACCAGAATTAATAGTGTAGCCTTGGGCATAATCACTCAAAATTGCATTCTCAAATAATCTGGTTAAAGTAAATACTGAGTGCAGTGCAGGGAATGAAAAGACTTCCAAAAGAAGTATGCCAATGAGTTCTATATGTGAGTGAATTAATATTTCAGGAAACTTCAGACTTTTGTAGGATAAGATCTCAGAACTTTGTCTTTTTCCCATTCCTCTCCTCTGCTGGTTGTCCTTTTAAACCTGTTTTCTAACATAATAACAACTTAGATCCCCAATGAGTAACTTGGGAAAGTTATTAATGATGAATGGTTGAAGTGTTAGCAAACTAGATTCCTTGCATTAATATTTTTCTCTAGTTGAATGAATTGGACAGAAGTAGCAAAAAGAGATTTATAAGGATAGTTTATATATAAAGTATCTTTTAAGAATATTTATCTTATATTTTACAAGTGAGATTTGAGCAATATTTCTTTCAATACATCTTTGTTTAGAAGAAAATATAGTGTAAAAAGTAAAAGTAACATTAAAAATGATTAGTTATGTCAGCCTCTCTCATAACAAAAATTATATTACTTATAGATAACTTGTTCTTTATCTGTTTCCTGTGATTTATCTAATGATTTAGTCATCTCTTGATAGTTTATATATAGATTTTATGTTTGTGGGCTATTGAGTAAATTGTTTCATTTACTGAAATTTGCTTCTCTTTGTTACTGAACATCTTTGGGGGCTATCAGATGTTTCTGTTAGTTGACATGTGCTGAAACAATGCACATTAATTTTGATTATTCCAAACTATACTTAAAGAAAAATATGAAATACTAGAGGCCCGGTGCACAAAATTCGTGTACTGGGGGAGGGGTCCCTCAGCCCACCCTGCCCCCTCTCACAGTACGAGAGCCCTCAGGGGATGTCCTACTGACAGCTTAGGCCCGCTCCCTGCGGGCCTAAGTCGTCAGTAGGCCTCCCTCTGCAGGAGGCAACATGGCTGATCAGAGGAAGACGCTATCCCCATCACCCCACTGCTGCTGCCACTGCCGGCCGCCGCAGCTGCCAAGGTATTTTCATCAACACTGATTCCAATCCCTTCACCACGAAAAAATGACAACTTTCTTTAGGCATTTTCAAAATGTCTCTTTCATAGGATATGACATTTCTTTCTTTCTTTTTTTCCTCACCTGAGGATATTTTTCCATTGATTTTTAAAGAGCGTGGAAGAGAGAGGGAAAGACAGAGAGAAACATCAGTGTGAGAGGGACACTGCGATTGGTTGCCTCCTGCATGAGTCCTGACCTGGGCCTTGGTCAGGGAGGAGCCTGCAACCTAGGTACATGCCCTTGATCAGAATCGAACCTGGACCCTGCGGTCGGCAGGCCGAGGCTCTATCCACTGCACCAAACCAGCTAGGGCAGGATATGACATTCCTTAGACCCTCCAGCAGCGGACCTTCATTTTATCCTCCAGGAGTGAGGTAGAAAAACCCTAGATCACCTTCTTGGATTCTTATTAGGCAAGTTACCAAGAACACTGCAAGTAGCATACGGGGAGCTTAGCCAATGAGTGGTCAGAAAAGGTGTTTCCTCTGCAGGTCATGTGCAGAGGCGGGACTGCTGGCAAGGGCCTGCCGTCAGCCGTGGGCAGGCCCTCTCCCTCTCCCTCCCTCTCCCTTTCCCTCTGGTCCACTCTCTCTAAAAAGCAGTGAAAAAATATCCTCTAGTGCAGTGATGGCGAACCTATGACATGTGTGTCAGCACTGACACGCGTAGCCATTTCTGATGACACGCAGCCGCTGAGGCGGCCACATGCCAAGGATGAAACATTTGCGAAATAATGTTTTTTCCTCAAAGTGACACACTACCCGAGTTATGCTCAGTTTTTTGGCGAAGTTTGACACACCAAGCTCAAAAGGTTGTCCATCACTGCTCTAGTGAGTATTAAAAAACAAAACACAGAATAACAGGCCTCCTCCTTGGAGATGCTGAATATGTAGGCCTGAAAGAGAGAATTATTGGCTCTGTGAAGATCCCTACATGAATTTTATTAACAATATTTGGAAAATTAGCCTAAGCCACAGCAATGATTCAAGTTTGTGCTTTTCTGTGTTCCAGGGAAGAATCAAATGATCTTTTGTTTTATTGTGTCAAAACAAAATTTTGCATGTGTTAAATACATAATTCTTATTCAAATACATAATAGCAGATGCAAAAGTTCTGTTAACTCAGTGAAGGTACTGACAGGATGATAATGCTGTCCAAATAAGATTGCCAAAGATGAAAGCCTAAAGTAAAACTGCTAAATTAGATACAATCTGGCTAATGTCCTATAGGACAATAAAACCATCACTTTTTGAATTGGTGTGTCTTCTAGACAGAAATTAGTTACATCTTTAAAAGCCTAAAAATTCTTTTCATCGTCTCACTTTGCTGATCATTATATGTAACTTTCCAGGCCTGTAAAATGTCAAAATATATGGAACTAATTTAATTGTAAATAGTGTGTCAGAGTTATGTGTTTCATAGAAAAGGAAATAATCATTCTGTAGGCCTCTAATGCCCCAATTATACTGAAAGAACTTGCTGTCAACGTTTTACTCTGGGCCTGCGATCGGCCACGGAGGCTGCAGGCCGGCCCCCCGTCCCTGTCCATGTCCGCTCCGGCGGGCCTGCCCCAGCCATGGCGCGGTGGCTCAGGCCAGCCCCCATGTCCCTGTCCGTATCCGCTTCAGTCCCTCTGTCTCTGTCTCCATCTCCACTCAGGGCCTCACCTGCACACACAACCTCCTCCTGCTGGTCGTGACCCGTTATGGCGTCCTGGCCTAATTTGCATATTACCTCTTTATATTTATAGATGATAACCTACATGGGTTTCTTTCTTTAATCTTTGTCATAATTGCACATAAGCAAAACAGCAAAACAAGTCATCATCTTTAGCAAGTTAGCAAAGTAATCTACCTGCTTAATTTTTTCCTCTCACATTTTATTAACTATTTTTGTCAGTTTCACTTATATATAATTATTTTTTTCCTGCCTTTTTTCATGTTCATACAAAGATATGAGTATACATAAACAGGTCTTCAATAAGAGAAAAATACTATAGCCAATGAGTGGTCAGAAAAGGTGTTCTGTTCTCTTCTTTTTTTACTTTAAATAATTTTTTACTTCTCATGGTTGACATACAATATTATATTAGTTTCAGGTGTACAGCCCAGTGATTAGACATTATATAGCTTAAAATGATCACCCTGATAAATCTAGTATCCATCTGACTCCATACATAGTTATTACAATATTATTGACTATATTCCCTATGCTGTTCTTTACATCCCCATGACTATTCTGTAACTATCAATTTGGACTTCATAACCTCTTCACCTTTTTCACCCATCCCTGCAACCCCCTTCTCTTCGATTTGGCAGTTATCAAAATGTTCTTGGTATCTATGAGTCTCTTTCTGTTTTGCTTGTTCATTTATTTTGTTTTTTAGATTCCACATATAAGTGAAATCATATGGCACTGTATTCCTCTGTCAGACTTATTTCACTCAGTACAAAACCTTCTAGGTTCATCCATGTTGTTGTAGATGGCAAGATTTCATTATTTTTTATGGCTGAGTCACATTCCCTTGTATATATATATCACTTATTCTTTATCCGTTCATCTGTTGATGAACACTTAGGCTGCTTCCATATCTTGGCCGTTATAAATAACATCTGGATATATGTCTTTTCACTGAGCCACACTGGCTGGGCATGTGATTATTTTCTTGTGTATCTTTCCCACTAACACTGGCATGTATAAACTTCTTAAGGGAAGAAGGTTTCTTTTCTCTCAAGTGCCTAGTTTATATTAGATATTCAAATTATAAATATTTATTGAACTAATGAGCATGTGTGAATAAGTAAATTCTAAATTCTTTGTATATAATAAAGTTTTAGTTTTAAAAGACCATATTATGATATCCCAAAATACTATGTATTTTTTAATGTGGGTGTGTGTTTTTTTCTTTAGGATTTACAGGGTCATCATCAAATTTACAACATATTACCAGTTTTGACTTCATATCCACAAATACCTTATCAGAAGATTCAGTAGTAGTTGTTGGAAAAGGTATTTCAAAGCTATTTAGCTTTTTAATTGTATTTCATGTTCTTCACTCGTAAGCAAAGTATCTGAATAAAGAAGAGTTTGATACAGGTGTTGAATAGAACTTTCTTTTTGAAAAGTTATTAAATTGAAAGAATTAGAAGTGAATAGTTCACATTTCTAGTGAAACTACAGTAACTCATGTCAGTAATTTTCAGAGAGATGTTTTATGTACATAACAACCTCAGTTTGGATATGTCTAAGGCAATTTTAGCTAAGACAATTTTACCATAGTTTAAATTCAAATGGTAGTCCTTATTTATGAACTTAGTGATCAGTACAAATTAATATAAATTTATTACCACTTATATAGTATCTAACCAAATTAGAATTAACACCTGTTATATTTTAGGGGGATTAGGGAACCTTTGTAATACATATTTGCAAATATCCTTTAAAACTAGATGGAGTGTTTTCAGCTTTATTAATATTTAATTGACAAATAAAATTATAAGATATTTAAAGTGTAAAACATGATGATCTGACATCCATACACATTGAGAAGGGATTCCCTTTCAAGTTACTTAACACATCCCAACTAGACTCTGTTTTGATTGAAAAACTAGAATGTGATGATAGGCATTGAGGATATACATCTTTTTTTGGTAAAAAGGATGAAATGTCTGAAAAGCTTCCCTAACTTCTTTACCTGATAGAGTCTCATTAAATCATATAAAGGCCCGCCTCAGATTGACTCCAACCTACTCTTTATTTTCTGTTAGTTTTCTACTTGCCTTGTGCCAAACCAAACTAATTTATTCACTCCACATTCATGCTTTATACTTGTTCAACTCTGCTTACAAGCATACTTACCTTCATAGGATATCCTTCCCTCCCTCTGGTCTCCAAATCCATTGTGTCTTCCAACCCCAGCTCAAATCCTTGCTTCTTTTTATTTAATATATATTTTCTTTTATTTTTTTATTTTAAATATTTCTAATTGATTTCAGAGAGAACAAGGAGGGAAAGAGAGAGAAAGAAAAACATCAATGACGAGAGAGTCATTGACCAGTTGCCTCCTGCACGCCCCTTACTGGGGATTGAGCCCACAACCCAGGCATGTGCCCTGATTAGGAATCGAACCATGACCTCCCGTTTCATGGGTAGATGATCAATCACTGAGCCATGCCAGCCAGGCAAATCCTTGCTTCTTGAAACCATCTTTAACACCCAACTCACATCAGCCTTTCCTTCCTGTGAACTCAGCACTTATTTGATATTATGTCTTGTAATACTCTTACTAGGGCATTTGCTTTTATACTTTACTAGAAGCCCAGTACACGGATTCATGCACTGGTGGGGTCCCTCAGCATGGCCTGTGCCCTCTCACAATCCGGGACCCTTCGGGGGATGTCAGAGGCCCAGTGCACAGATTCAGCCCAATCCCCACAGGCCAGGCTGAGGGAACCCACCAGTGCATGAATGCGTGCACCAGGCCTCTACTCTATATATATAAAAGCCTAAGCAACCGTCTGACCATTTGACCGGTAGCTATGATGCGCACTGACCACCAGGGGAAAGACACTCAGCGCACAGGCATGGAAACATGGAACAGACTGATAAATCTCAGAAGGAAGGGGGAAGAGAGGAAGGCGGGAAGAGATTAACCAAAGATCTTATATGCATACTAGAGGTCCAGTGCACAGATTTGTGTACCTGGGGTCCCTCAGCCTGGCCTGTGGGGATCGGGTTGAAACCGGCAGTCCGACATCCCCTAAGGGGTCCCATATTGCAAGAGGGCGCAGGCCAGGCTGAGTGACCCCACTGGTGCACAAATCCATGCACTGGGCCAGTTTTAGCCCAATCCCCACAGGCCAGGCTGAGGGACCCCACAGGTGCACAAATCCATTCACCAGTCCTCTATATTGTAAAAGGCCAGTGGCTGAAATGACCAAAGGACTGGTGCCAGGAGGTGCATGGAGCACCTCTTGGGCCCTCCTCCCACCTTACCCCCACCAGGGCGCTGGCAACATTGGCAGAGCGTCGCGGGGCACCGGCAGCATCCACAGAGCGTTGTGGGGTGTCGCAGGGCGCTGGCAGTGTCCGCAGAGCGTGCAAGGCATCGCAGGGCAGCGGACATGGCCCTGATTTCAGGCTAGGTCTATGGGACCCTACACACGCACATTTAATTGTGCGCTGGGTCTCTAGTCCTATATAATAAAGAGCAAATATGCAAATGGTTATCACGCCATAACCACTCAGATACTCAAAACTGGGGAGAGAGGAAGGGGGACCAGCCAAGCACAAATGAGCTCAAGAGAGAGGAATGGGGACCAGCCAGGCTACGGTCCGGGAGAGGGACAAGTCGCCCACCCTGCAGTCTTGGGCACCAGCAGCTGGGGCTGCGGCCCGGGAGAGGGACAAGCTGCCCGTCCTGTGGTCCTGGGTGCCTGCAGCTGTGGCCCGGGCGAAGCCACCCACCCATGGTCCCTATGGCTGCAGCCAGCCCAGGGGAAGCCAGCCAACGTCCTGGGTGCCTGCAGCCAGCCAGAGGGAGGGAAGCCCCAGTCCTGGGTGCCTGTGACTGGCTGGAGGAGGGAAGCCTGGGTCCCAGATGCAGAGTGAGGCAGAGGCAGTTAGGGGCGATCAGGCCAGCAGGGGAGCAGTTAGGGGCGATCGAGCAGGAAGGCAGAGGTGGTTAGGGGCGATCAGGCAGGCAGAGGTTGTTAGGGGTAATCAAGCAGGCAGGCGAGCAGTTAGGAGCCAGCAGTCCCAGATTGTGAGAGGCAGTCAGACAGCCCCCAAGGGTTCCGGGATTGGAGAGGGTGCAGGCCAGGCTGAGGGACCCCCCTCCCCATGCATGAATTCCGTGCACCGGCCCCCTCTAGTGTGTGTGTGTGTGTGTGTGTGTGTGTGTGTGTGTGTGTGTGTGTAAATAAAAGGCTAATATGCTAAGTGTCTGACCATCTGACCAGTCGCTATGATGTGCACTGACTACCTGGGGACAGATGCTCAACGCAGGAGCTGCTGAGCTGCAGTGACTTGGCAGCAGTGATTCTCAGGTGACGCACCCCGAAACCAGAGAGGAGGGAGCCTGATTCCTCGTGGGACCACGCAATTCCACCTTCAGCCCTGCGTTATGTTGTTGCTGGGGTACTGTCAGCCCCAAACCTGATTTACTGCACACTTGAGTTTGCGTTCCACACCCTGTACAACAGCAACTTTGTAGAGTACCCTCTCGCATTCCGGGACCTCAGGATGTCAGAGAGCTGGTTTTGGCATGAACCCCACAGGCCAGGCTGAGGGTCCCCACCTGCCAGAGGGACCCCACTTACACTGCAGACACCTTTCGAGCCATGGCGCCACCCCAAGTGTGGCCAGCCAGAGAGGGACTGCAGGAGGTTGGCTCCAGGGCGTGTCCAGCCCGTCTCACCCAGTTCTGCCCCACCAGCTACCTTCTAAAATTAATTTCCTTTCAATGTGCACGAATCCGTGCACCAGGTCTCTAGTATGCATATAAGATCTTTGGTTAATCTCTTCCTGCCCTTCCCCTCCCTCTTCCCTCTGAGATTAGTCAACCTGTTCCAGGTTTCCATGCCTGTACGTTGAGCATCTGCCCCGGGTGGTCAGTGCGTATTATAGCTACCAGTTGGATGGTCACTTAGGCTTTTATATAGAGAGATGATTATTTAACACTAGAGGCCTGGTACATGAAATTCATGCACAGGGGGGGGGGCTGTCCCTCAGCCCAGCCTGCACCCTCTCCAATCTGGGATCCCTCTCACAATCCAGGACTGTTGGCTCCCAACTGCTCGCCTGCCTTCCTTTCTGATTGCCCCTAACCACTTCTGCCTGCCAGCCTGATCACCACTCCCCTGCCAGCCTGATTGATGCCTAACTGCTCCCCTGTCAGCCTGTTTGCCCCTAACTGCCCTCCCCTGCAGGCCTGGTCACCCCTAACTGCCCTCCCCTGCAGGCTTGTTCGCCCACAACTGCCCTCCCCTGCTGACCTGATTGCCCACAACTGCCCTCCCTTGCAGGCCTGGTCCCTCCCAACTGACTTCCCCTGCTGGCCATCTTGTGGCGGCCATCTTGTGTCCACATGGGGGCAGCCATCTTTGACCACATGGGGGCGGGCAGCCATCTTGTGTGTTGGAGTGATGGTCAATTTGCATATTACTCTTTTATTAGATTGGAGGATAGAGGCCTGGTGTATGGGTGGGGGCCAACTGGTTTGCCCTGAAGATTGTCCCAGATCAGGGTGGGGGTTCTCTTGGGGCGTGGGTTGGCCTGGGCAAGGGGCCTCTGGTGGTTTGCAGGCCAACCACGCCCCCCAGTGACCCAAGAGGAAGCCCTGGTATCTGGGATTCATTTATCTTCTATAATTGAAACTTTGTAGCCTTGAGCGGAGCCAAGCCTTCTGCTTGCTCTGTGGCCACAGCCATTTTTGTTCGGATTTCTTTATCTTCTATAATTGAAACTTTGTAGCCTTGAGTGGAGGCATAGGCTGGCCAGGGTATGCGGAAAGCTTGGCTTCCTCCATCGCCGGGGGCAACTCAAGCCTCCTGCTCTCTCCAGCTCCATGGCTGCCGCCATTTTTGTTGGGATTTATTTATCTTCTATAATTGAAACGTTGTAGCCTTGAGTAGAGGCCTAGGCCAACCAGGGTGTGCGGAAAGCTTGACTTCCTCCATTGCCAGGGAAACCCAAGCCTCCTGCTTGCTCCATGGCTGCAGCCATCTTTGTTGGGTTAATTTGCATACTCGTTCCTGATTGGCTGGTGGGCGTGGCTTGTTGATGTAGTGGAGTGATGGTTAATTTGCATATTACTCTTTTATTAGATAAGATGTTTCTCTTATTAACTATATTATTTCTTGAAGGCTAAATCCTTGTCTTAAACTTTGTTATTCAGAGGGACACATAGATACTTAATGGCAGTCTATTGTTGGTTAATTTCAGGTGTATTTGGAAGTCCAAATTCAGTACCAGCAACCTGCAGCCAGTCAGTGATATCTTCTGTGGAAAATGGGTATAAATTTTCAGTTAAACAAAGCTTTGAACCACCATCAGGGATTTATGGAAGATCAGTCCAACAAAGTATTCCATCATATCTTGATGTTGAGAATGAAAAAGATGTAAGGTTATTTGCTTAATTATTAGAGTAACTTTAAGCCTATCATACATTATTGTTTTGTATATGTCTGATTTGGGTTGATGAAAGTGTTCCAGTTAAAAATTTTCTAATTGCAATGTAATTGAAAATTCTGATGCTAATTTTTTAAATAATAAATTATTTTTTTCCCACCAAATATGTTCATGTTCTGGTATATAGCATCTGGTGTATTTTATCCTGTATGTTACTTTATGTATGTACATGTGTATGTATATATATAACAGTTTTCTAGGATATACTCAATGAATAACAGACTAATATCCTCAGGCAAAAATTTAGTTGGATATTAGCTCTATGTAATTCTATTCTACTTTATAATTCCTGAAGTAAGAACTAAGAAATGTATGGTTTATATTGTATATAGACATTTAATGCCTATATACAGATGTCTGAGATTAAGATAGTTATTTTAAATGTCACAATCCCTGAATACTTTCAGATATTTCAACTTTTTAATGCAGATCAAACTTTCTGTTTCAAAATCTACTTTTGGCAAGATGAAACAAAAGAGGAAAGAGGAAAAGGAACTTTTTGACATTAAAGATTGTGGAAAGAAGGAACATAATTCCTGGGAGGAAATGAAACATACAGAAACTGAAAAAATGACATCAGAAAGTAAGTGGAATTTAGCTTTTGGTGTGTTTTTTTAACAATAATATTCTAGAGCTAGTGTAATTAGTTTTAAGTTAGGGTTATATATGGCTAATAGTGGAATATGTTGAACTATAATGCTGAAATTTATAAAACCCAGTAGCTTATTATAATAAGTAATTATTACTCATAAACGGGGTGACTGATTGTTTTTCTTTTTCTAGACTTAAATATTTTTGGAGATGAGGTGGTGATATCAAAAAATGAGAGTTCCTCTTTAGAAAACATTACCTTTAACCCTCCATTGAAAGGAGGGGCCAGTTTAAAAAGGTCACCATCTCTAGTGTTTTCAGATTCAGGTAAGTCACTTGTTTAAATGTAAGGAGTAATGCCACAATGCTTGTTAAGCTTAAGAGACCACATCTGGTTCAGCTCATTATTGATGGAGAGAACACTAAACTAGTAGGAGTCATTAGACAGACTTGGCTTTTTAAGTATTAGTTCTGCCTTTTAATTAGCTTTATGACCTGGAAACAGGCCTCATTTTCTATCTTTATACATATCTACATTATCTCAAAGAACCAGATTATATCAAAGATTTCTTCCATGCTCCCTGCAAAAATTCCTGTTTCATTGAATAGAGTTTTTCCATTTTATAGGTAAGGTAACGGAGATTGTGAAGCTGGTTTATATTAGGTCATGATTTTTAAAAAATTATATTTATCATTTACTCAGTCCTCTCATTGAGTACTTACAAGGTTCCATACCTGGCCAAGCGTAGGCTCCATGTTTCCTGTATTGTTTTGTTTTTGTTTTTATTTTATTTTATTGATTTCAGAGAAAGGAAGGGAGAGGGAAAGAGGGATAGAAACATCAATGATGAGAGAGATTAACCGATCGGCTGCCCCCTGTATGCCCACTACTGGGGATTGAGCCTGCAACCCGGCATGTGCCCTGACCAGAAACCAAAACCATGACCTCCTAGTTCATGGATCCACACTCAACCACTGAGCTGTACATGCTGGGCTCCTATATTGTTTTTAAAAATATTGAAAAGGTCTTAGGTATAGTAGCAACTAAGTAAAATCAGAGGTTGAACTGAAATATTGTGAGAAATATAACAAACATTAAGGATTATTGCTTATTAGCTAGGTTTATTATTAATTCTAAGGAATAGACTTTGTGAACTATAATAAACATTCTTTAATTTATGTTGGGTCTAAAGTCAAGGTATCAAAAAAAAACCAAGAAGTATGAAAAAATAAATATATAAATATGATTTAGGACAACATACTTAACCTTCTCAAAGATAAATATAAAACATATTTGAGCTAAATGAATGTCTGAGGTTTTTTTCTAGCTTGTAATTCTTTTATAATGCAAGAAGTTGTGAAAACTTTTTAAAATTCTGTATCCTCAAATACAGAATGATGATTACCAAAAGAGGAGAAGAGGGTGAAATGGGTGAAGGAGTCAAAAGATACAAACTTCCAGTTATAAAATAAATAAGTAATGGGGATGTAATGTACAGTGTAGTGACTATAGTTAATAATACTGTATTGTATATTTGAAAGTTTTAGAAGAGTAAATCTTAAAAGTTCTCATTACAACAAAAATATTTTTATAACTATGTATGGCGACAATGGTCACTAGACTTACTGTGGTGATTATTTTGCAGTCTCTACAAATATTGAATCATTATATTATACTCATGAAACTAATATAATGTTACATGTCAATTATACCCAAATTAAAAAATAAGATAAACTTTGTGTTTTGTTTTTTTTTTAAGAAAAAATTATGTACAGTAGGTCCTCAGGTTACGTCAGAAATCCATTCCTACAGCACGATGTAACGCGGTTTTCGCCGTTAGTCGGAACCCACCTACATAAGCACCTATGTCACTCACATGGAGCACATACACAGCAGTAATGAAGTGAAACAGTAAAAACAAATTAAAAGAAAGATAACAATTCCTGACCTTTACTTGTGGTAAATAAATAATAAACATAAAGCACATATGTACATACGTCAAAATGACAGAACTTTTTTTATATAAATAAATGGGAGATGGTGACATAACCACGAAACGATAAACGTCAAGTCTGACGTAACCCGAGGACTGCCTGTATCCTCAAAACTAATAATTGTTGAAAGTATTACTGATGAGAGATGTTGGTCTATAGAATTACTAGGGAAACATGGCCCTAAGAACTGGTTAAGTGTAGACAAGCTATTGGGAGAAAAACCCACAAAACGTCTTACCTACGCTAGTAATTAACAGAACCAATTAGTACGAAATAGCAATAAATCATAATTATGTTTTTTTAATATGTCTTTATTGATTTTAGAGAGAGAAAGAGAGAGGGGTAGAGAGATAGAAACATCTATAGAGAGAAACATCGATTAGCTGCCTCCTGCATGCCCCCTACTGGGATTGAGCCCACAACTCAGGCATGTGCCCTGACTAGGAATCAAATCGGTGACCTCTTGGTTCATGGGTTGACACTCAACCCAAATTATAAATTTTTAAGTATTCGTTCTTGTTAGAGACATCACCTAATTTTGTTATTTTTGCCGATAATGGAGGCTTCACAGATTGTGTTTCTAGGAAGTATAAGGAGAGTGCATCCTTGAAGTCACCCTGGTATTATTTGAGCAGAAGAATATGCTTACAGGATAAATACAAAAAGTGAAAGTAAACTTTTATTTATTTATTTTTTGTTAATCCTCATCTGAGGATATTTTTTCCATTTATTTTTAGGAGAGTGGAAGGCAGGGAGGGAGAGGAGGAGGAGGAGGAGGAGAGAGAGTGAGAGAGAGAGAGAAAGAGAGAGAGAGAGGGAGAGAGAGAGAGAGAGAGAGAGAGAGAGAGAGAGAGAGAGAGAATAGGAGAGGAGAAGTGAGAGAGACACATGGATTGGTAGCTACCTGCAGGGGCCCTAACCAGGGTCAGGTATTTAATCTGCAACCCAGGAAACCGTGTCTAACCACTTAACACACTAGCCAGGGCTGAAAGCAAACTTTTAGGAACGATTTTAACAATTTGACGTTGCCATGACACTTTTATTGTAGTTTATAAAGAGTATCAGTGTACAATATAGTGGAAGTTTAAAAAACAATACAATTTAGTTTGTGCATTACTGCTTTAGATTTATATTCTATACAACTCCTATTCCAGACTAAAATTTTGTTTAGTTTTGTTTCTTTTTTTTTCCCCACATAAAAATGCTAAAGATACTGATATAACTGCAAGGTTGAAAATTTGATATTCATCTACATCTCTTTCATAATGAGTTATTCTCTCTATAACTTAGGTGTAGTATAGAAAGGGAATCCTGCCCTAGCCGATTTGGCTCAGTGAATAGAGCGTCTGCCTGCAGACTGAAGGGTCCCAGGTTCAATTCCAGTCAAGGGCATATGCCCGGGTTGCAGGCCCGATCCCCAGTGGGGGGCATGCAGGAGGCAGCCAATCAATGATTCTCTCTCATCATTGATGTTTCTACCTGTCTTTCCCTCTTCCTTCCTCTCTGAAATCAATAAAAATATATATTTTTTTAAAAAGGGAATCCTTAAAACTTCAGCTTCAGTTTCTTCATAATCTATACTAATAAAAGGGTAATATGCTAATTAGGTTGGGTGACCAGACATCTTCCAGACGTCTGACTTCCTTCCGGACAATTAGGGGGCGACCAGGCCAGCAGGGGGACAGTTGGGGGGCAACCAGGCTGGCAGGGGGGTAGTTAGGGGGCGATCAGGCAGGAAGGCAGGTGAGTGGTAAGGAGCCAGCAGTCCCGGATTGCGACACGGATGTCCAACTGCCGCGGGATCAGGCCTAAACAGCAGTCAGACATCCCCCGAGGGGTCCCTGATTAGATAGGGTGTAGGCCGAGCTGAGGAACCCCCCTCCCATGCACAAATTTCATGCACCGGGCCTCTAGTCCTATATAATAAAAGGGTAATATGCAAATCAACCAAATGGCAGAACAATCAGTTGCTGTGATGCACAATGACCATCAGGGGGTAGACGCTCAACGCAGGAGCTGCCCTCAGCACACAGGCCCCTATCGCTGGATGGGGCCTGCTGACCAACCTCTCGGTCCCTTCCCCCGGGGGCAGACTCCAATCGCCCGATGGCAAACGGAACCGGGGTGGGTGGTGGCAGACATGGGCGGCGCCAGGCCAAGGCCCCCGCCCCACAAACAGAGGGTGACCCGCAGCAGGGGACGGGGACGGCCAGCGGGCAGGAGCAGCCAACATCTCCTCCGGGTCCCTCACCCCCAGGCAGCAGGCTCCGATCACCCAATGGTGAATGGGGAACCAGGGGTGGGTGGTAGCGGGGGGGCAGGGCCAGCACAAATTTCGTGCGCTGGGCCTCTAATATAGGAATAATATAACTATCAGATAGGGTTCCTGAATGAATGAAATTAGATAATGTAAATGAAGCACTTAGCAAAATACCAGGCAAATTCTCAATAAATACCGTATTTTCCGGCATATAAGACGACTTTTTAACGCAGGAAAATCTTCTATACGCCCAGTTGTCTTATATGCCGGAAAATACGGTAATGGCTAGTATTTTGTATTTGTAATTTTGGGGGGGTTGTGAAATTCCAAAGTTGGAAGTTTTTGTTTATATATTAGAGGCCCGGTGCACAAAATTTGTGCACGGGGTGGGGGGGGGTGTCCCTCAGCCCAGCCTGCACCCTCTCCAATCTGGGACCTCTCAAGGGATGTCTGACTGCCGGTTTCAGGCCTAAACCTGGGATCGGGCCTAAACCGGCAGTCGGACATCCCTTTCACTATCCAGGACTGCTGGCTCCCAACCGTTTGCCTGCCTGCCTGCCTGCCTGCCTGCCTGGTTGCCCCTAACCACTTCTGCCTGCCAGCCTGATCACTCCCTAACCACTCCCCTGCCAGCCCAATCAACGCCTAACTGCTCCCCTGTCAGCCCGATCGCCCCCAACTGCCCTTCCCTACTGGCCTGGTCACCCCTAACTGCCCTTTCCTGCCAGCCTGGTCACCCGTAACTGCCCTCCCCTGCAGGCCTGGTCGCCCCCAACTGCCCTCCCTTGCAGGCATGGTCCCTCTCTACTCCCCTCCCCTGCTGGCCTGATTGCCCACAACTGCCCTCCCCTGCCAGCCATCTTGTGGTGGACATCTTATGTCCACATGGGGGCGGCCATCTTTGACCACATGGGGGCGACCATCTTGTGCATTGGAGTGATGGTCAATTTGCATATTACCTCTTTATTATATAGGATATCAGACTTAGATATGAAACCTAATAAGGGTATAATCTGAATCATACCCAAAAAAAATTTTTTTAAATGAGGGTGCTTGCTTTGGCAGCACTTGTACTAAAATTGGAATAATACAGAGGAGATTAGCCTTGCCCCTGTGCATGTATGACACACAAACTCATGAAGCATTCTATATTTTTATACAAAATAATATTGACTATAAACTGTAATTGAAAATTTTTTTTAAATAAAATGAGGTCTATTTATTACATCCTTTTGAAAAATTTTGTTTGTTTTAAATATGTTTTTATTTTAGAGAGAGAGGAAGGGAGAGAGAAAGATAGAAACATTGGTAAATGACAGAGAAGCATCATTGATTGGCCACCTACTGCACGTCCTCTCCCCCGCCACTGGGGATTGAGCCCACAACACAGGCATGTGCCCTGATCGGAATGGAACCAATGACCTCTTGGCTCATGGATCAACATTCAGCCACTGAGCCACACTGGCTAGGCTAAAATTTATTGTTGAGAGAGAGAGAGAAATGGAGAGATTGGAGCCTGCCCCTGGGGGAAGGGACCAAGGGGTTGGCCGTCAGGCCCCATCCAGCGATTCGTTGTTCCACTTATTTATGCATTCATTGGTTGCTTCTTGTATGTGCCCTGACTGGAGATCAAACATACAACCTTGGTTTATCAGGAGGACACTCTAACCAACTGAGCTACTGGACCAGAGTTACTTAATTATAATCTTCTTCTTTTTTTTTTTTATTTTAAAGAAATTAGTATAGCCCTAGCTGGTTTGGCTCAGGAAATAGAGCATTGGCCTTCGGACTGAAGTGTCTTAGGTTCAATTCCAGTCAAGGGCACATGCCCAGGTTGCGGGCTTGATCCCCAACAGGGGGACGTGTGGGAGGCAGCCGATCAATGATTCTCCCTCATCATTAATGTTTCTCTCTCTCTCTCCCTCTCCCTCCCACTCTGAAATCAATATATATATATATATATATATATATATATATATATATATATATATATATATATACACACACATATATATGAAAAAGCAATTAATATAGAGAAGTGTTTATTGGATTTGGCAACATGTAGATCGTTGGTATCCTTGGCAATTTTTTTTTTAATTTTGTTTTTTTAAAGGGAGAGGGAAAGACAGAGAGAGAAACATTAATGTGAGAACGCACATCAATTGGCTGCCTCCTGCACACCCCCTACTGGGAGTGGATCCACAATCCCAGTGCCTTGACCACGAATCAAACCGGCAGCCTTTTGATGCATGGACAAAGCCCAGCCTGAGCCACACTGGCCAGGGTTACTTATTATATTCTTTAATTGCTACATCATCTTTCTCATGTATGATTTACTCTGATAAAAACTGTTACTAATTTATTACTGCAGTAATCCAAAATATCATATTTATCTATTTGAATATCTCTTGTCAGGTATGTGGTAAATTTCTTGAAAACAGGAATTTTGTCTTAGACCTCTTTATATAAAATCAAAGGTAATAGTGGACTTAGATCTAAATCCTGCCTTTGCCACTCATTATCATTGAGACCTTGAATAAGTTTTTTAGCCTCTGTAAAACTCAATTATCTTCTCAGTCACAAAATAGAGATGATAGTATCTATCTCAGCTTTTTGAGAAAATTAAATGTAGTAAATATTGTAAAAGCAGATATCATAAGTTGTAGCACAAAATATTTTTTAAAAGTTAACTAATATTGTTAATACCTTGTTTCCTTTGAATTTTAAATGCATCTGAATGCATAATTAGGGGGTAGCATCAAGTGAAATTTCTTATATTTGTGTATTTCATATATTTTATGTAACATTTTCTTACAAATAGCATGATCGATAAATACTTTTATGCTAGTCATTTTCTAGTACCTAATATTATTTTAAGAGTAATATTAACATGAAAAATAGCTAATAAATCTTTATCCATTTATAAAAGCCATTACACATTTCTAACACCTCCCTGCAAAATTTACATTGTGCAATACACTCAGGACATTTTCCTGAGCACTCAGGGGTGATGTAAGGAAATACCTTATATCTGGAAGTCATTGATTATGAAAAAACATTGCTTTAATACTACACATAGGCTTAAGATTTATGATATACTACTGATTCTATGCCAATAGCAAAAATTGATATTTTTATAATTCAACTAGAATTCTAAATGCAGATGCCTTGAAGCTTAATTTTTAGTTATCATTTGTAAAACAGGTATATACTCACACATTTTTACAAAATCCTATATAATAAATAGGTAATATGCAAATTGAATGTCACGCCCTTGCACAAGATGGCTGCCCCCATGTGGTCACAAGATGGCCGCCACAAGATGGCCAGCAGGAGAGGGCAGTTGTTTGCGATCAGGCCAGCAGGGGAGGGCAGTTGAGAGTGACCAGGCCGGCAGGGGAGGACAGTTAGGGGGTGATCAGGCTGGCAGGCAGAAGCAGTTAGGGGCAATCAGGCATGCAGGCAGGTGAGAGGTTGGGAGCCAGCAGTCCCGGATTGTGAGAGGGATGTCCGACTGCCGGTTTCAGCCCGATCCCACAGCAATCAGGCCTAAACCAGCAGTTGGAAATCCCCCAATGGGTCCCAGATTGGAGAGGGTGCAGGCTGTGCTGAGGGACACACACCCCCAGTGCACAAGACTGTGCTTTCCTGCTCACTGAGTCTGCCCCTTGAGTGTGTCACTTATGGATGTGTAGAGGTGTAATCTGGTATGGTCTGACACCTCTGGGTACAAGGCTCTTAGGTCTTCAGGGAGGTGCAAAGTCAGCCACTGCCTGGGGCCACCCAGCAGGAACTACAGAGAGATCTGCAGATTCCTCCTCTTTGTATCAGGTTTGGAAATGCCAAGATGAGGCCCAGCTATGAAGAAAGGCAGGCAGGTGCTGGTTCCAGGTCTTAGGCCTTTTATTGATAGGTTTGGGGCTCCCTGACCCAACTGCAGCTTGTTTGACAGATTTTAGCCTGAGCAAGGACAGGCCATTCATATGCAAAAGCTGCTGCACACAGCTTGGGTTGGGTTATAAGTTGGATGAGGCAAGGTCTTAAGGAATCACTAGAGTGGAGGAAACAGGAATGGCTGCCAGTCAGCCCAGCATAGGAACAATGATCCCTTTGAGTACCTCCATCTGGGAGAAAGCCGTCCCAGAGTTCCTGCCCTGATGCCAGACAATCCAGTTCCTTGTATGTGTCTATGATGTGGGAGCTCAGAGAAAGTGGGATCTTATAAGTTCAGTTCCTGGTGCCGGCCTTTTAAGAGGAACAGCTGTGTCTCCAGCAGCCTCTGTGTTACTGAGCCCCAATTCACACTGGTTTTTATAGCCCATAGTTCTTAATGCCCATAGGAACTTCTTTTTCCAGCCTTGGGACCCCTGGGCTGGGGGTCTGGTATAGGGCTGGAACCCCTTGCTTCTTACTGGTAGCCTCTACAGTGAAGATCTCCCTCCCAATTAAAAATGCAGCACACATGGTGCAAAAGCCCATGGGTGTCAGACCAGCCTGTCCCACACCTTGTACCAGCCTCAATGTGTTTTCTTCTTTACTTCTCAGGTTGTAGGACTTCCATGCAGCCAGCTTTCCAGCGGTTCTGGATGATGGTTGTTCTATTTTAGTTGTAATTTTGATATGGTTGTGGGAGGCGGCAAGTACATGTGTTTACCTACACCACCGTCTTCCTCGATTTCCAGTTGATTCTTGATTTAATGTTTTTTCTTTTAGGTGAAGCATCTCCTGGAGCCATTCCACAGTATAGAGAAAGGATGTCTTCTGTCACTCATAGTCCAGAAATAATGGATTCATCAGAACTACGGCCATTTTCTAAACCAGATATAGCTCTGATAGAAGCCCTGAAGCTTTTAGCTGATGAGGATTGGTAAGTTCACCATTCTTTTCTTTTTAACAAGTTTTGTGTTTTTTTTTTTAAGATTTTTAATTGATTTTTAGAAAGAGAGGAAGGGACTGGGAGAAGGAGAGGGAGAGAGAAACATCACTGTGAGAATGGAACATCTCTCTGCTTCCTCCTGCGCACCCCCAACCAGGGATCTAGCCTGCAACCCAGGCATGTGCCCTAACCAGGAATTGAACCGCAATCTGCAGGTCACAGCTCAAGGAGGGAGACACCATCTCGATATCAGCAGAGATGGAGATGGAGATGGGAGTTTGGGGAGTCCATAGTAGCTAGAGTTTGCAGGGCAGAATGCCAGAGAGAATAGAGCTCCACAAGGAACTTCAGAAGCCATCAGAGAAATCTTCTCAAATGTTTATCTGAGAACTGGTCAGGGCATGCATGTAAGTAAATTACCTGATGCCAGAACAAGGGCCATTCAAAAAAGTATAGGCAATAATCCCTAGAGCATATACAATACCAAGAATACCTCCTGTTCCTACCAGCAGAGTGGAAAACTTCATAATTCACAAGGCTTTGGATCGAACATTCAGAAGAATTTTGCTTCATCTATGGAATGAATAAACTCTAAGGTAAAGACTGGATTGGTCCCACCAAACAAAGCAAGGCCTGAGATGATCACATTTTCCAAATAACTACATCCCAGTACAAAGTTCAAAAATATTTATAGGAATACAATATCCAAGGTAAAATTCACAATGTCTGGCATCCAATAAGAAATTGCCAGACAGGCCCTAACTGGTTTGGCTCAGTGGATAGAGTGTCGGCCTGTGGACTGAAAGGTCCCAGGTTCGATTCCGGTCAAGGGCATGTACCTTGGTTGCAGGCACATCCCCAGTAGGAGGTGTGCAGGAGGCAGCTGATCGATGTTTCTCTCTCATCGATGTTTCTCTCTCATCGATGTTTCTGACTCTCTGTCCCTCTCTCTTCCTCTCTGTAAAAATCAATAAAATATATATTTTTTAAAATTACCAGGCATCCCTGGCTGGCTTGGCTCAGTGGTTGGAATGTCGGCCCGTGGACTGAAGAGTCTCGGGTTCGATTCCCGCCAAGGGCACATACCTTGGTTGCAGGCATGACACCCCACTCTGGTTGGGACTCATGCAGGAGACAGCTGATTGATGTCTCTCTCTCACATCAATGTTTCTCTCTCTCTCTCTCTCTCTCTCTCTCTCTCTCTCTCTCTCTCTCCCTCTCCCTCTCCCTCTCTCCCCCCTTTTTTTACATTCTCTCTAAAAATCAATGAGGAAAAATAATATCCTCCAGTCAGGATCAACAAAAATTGCCAGGCATGCAAAGAAGTAGGAAAATACGACCTATAATGAGAAGAAAAAAATTAAACAATTGAAACTAATGCCAAAAGGATACAGATGGAAAAAGTCATAGACAAGGACATTATAACAATAGTTATAGTTCTAATCCATGTGTTAAAGAAACTAGAAGAAGCCCTGGCCAGATAGCGCAATCACTTAAAGTGTCCCCATATGCCGAGGTTGCAGGTTTGATCTCCAATCAGGGAACATACAGGAAGCAACCAATGAATGCATAAATAAGTGGAACAACAAATTGATGTTTCTTTCTCTCTCTTTCCCTCCCTTCCTCTCTTTCTCTAACATCAATAAATTTTTTAAAAATTAAAGAAGCTGAAAGAAAGATATGAACAGAGAAAGAATGAGCTATAGGAAAACTTGCAAAATTCCTTTAGCCATATAATATAACATGGTTAAGGGAAGTGATATCCCCTCATATTTGCCATCAAGGAAAGGGTCTTATACAGATGTGTACATCAGGGGAGGAATCATGTGGTGCCATTTTAAAATTATGCTTATAACATCAGGAATAAAGAGGGTCATTTTATAATGAAAAAGGGTTATTCATCAAGAGTTCATAGTAATCCTAAACTTTTATTTACCATATAACAGAGCTTCAAAATACATTAAGCAAAAACTGGTAGACCTACAAGGAGAAATAAACAAATCTACATTATAGTTGGAACTTTAATAACCCTCTGTCATTAATTGACAGAACTAGTAGAAAGGAAATCAGTGATTATATATTAAACTTGAACACTATAAAACTAATTGAGATTTATAGAACACTCCATCTAAAACAACAGAATTCATATTATTTTTAAGTCCACAGGGAACATTTATCAAGAAAGAGCGTATTGTAGAACAAAACAAATTTTATTAAAGGATTCAGATTATACCAATTTTGTTCTTTGATCACAATGGAATTAAATAAGAAATTAGGAATTAAGAATGAAACATTAAAAAAAATTGTGGGATGCAGCTAAGTAAAGCGGGAATTTATAGTACTGTAGCACCTATATCAGAAAAGAAAAAAAGCTTTATATCAGTGACCTCAGCTTTCACCTTAAACTAGAAACAAAGGAGCAAATGAAGCCCAAAATAAGCAAATAAAGGAAATAATAAATATAGAATTGACATCAATGACATGCAAAACAGAATCAATGAAATTTTTAACAAATCAGTGAAAGCGTGTGTTCTTAGGAAAGATCAGTAAAATTGATAAACCTCGAGTGAGACATGAAGAAAAAAAGAAGAAACAAATTACCACATCAGAAATGAAAGAAGGAACATCACTACTGACCATATAGCTATTAAACAAATAATAAAAGGAATGTAATAAACAGCTTTATGCCCATAAATTTGACAATTTAGTGAAATGGACAAATTCCTTGAAATATACAAACTAACAAAACTAAAAAAGAAATTAGATAATCTGTATAACTCAATATCTGTTAAGGAAATTGAGTTTAAAACTTTCCCACAAAGAAAACTCCAGGCTCAGATAATTTCATTAGTGCATTATCCCAAATATTTAAGGAAGAAATCAACTCTACACAATATTCTAGAACATTGAAGATGTTAGAGTACTCTCCATCTAATTCTTTGAATCCAGTATTACCCTGATATCAAAGCCATACAAAAAAAAAAAAAAGAGAGAAAACTACCGAATTATACCCAATATATCTCATGAATATAGATGCACAAATCCTTAAAACAGAACTTCTTCTTTCCCCTTCTCCTAGTCCCAAATCTGCTTCTCCACCAGTATTTACCATCTTACTTAATGCCCCTGCCATGGACATTTATTTGTTCGTACTAAGTGAGTGTTAACTTTTTCTCGTATCTTCCCATTTCACCAGTTTTACTGTTTATAAAACTGTAAATTTTCACATACAGCAATCTCTGCTGCTGTTCTTCTAATCTAAGCCACAATTGCCTCTCACCTGGCTATAGCAGTGTGATCACTAGTTTCCATGCATCCATTATTTGCCCACCTCATATAACAACCAGAGAGATGCTTTTAAAACATAAATCAGATTCCCTCATGAAAAAACCCTCCAGTGGCCCTCTAAAACACACACAAAAAATTTTTTAACTGTTCACTATAGTTTACAGCAGTGATGGGCAACCTTTTGAGCTTGGTGTGTCAGACTTCACCAAAAAACTGAGCATAACTCGGGTAGTGTGTCACTTTGAGGAAAAAACATTATTTCGCAAATGTTTCATCCTCAGGAGCAGCAAATGTTTCATCCTCAGCATGCAGACGCCTCAGCGGCCGCGTGTCATCAGAAATGGCTACGTGTGTCAGTGCTGACACGCGTGTCATAGGTTCGCCATCACTGGTTTACAGGGTCCTTTAACTGCTTACTATAACTTTCAGGGTCCTTCATTATCTGAACCTCGACTCTTTTTTTTTTTTTGGTAAACTTTATTGTTGAGAGCGTTACAGATGTCCCCCTTTTTTTCCCCAATGCCCCCCTTCACCTGGTTTCTGCCACACTCCAGACCTTAACCACCCTATTGTCTGTGTCCATAGGTAATGCATGTATGCATATAAGATCTTTAGTTAATCTCTTCGCACCGCTCCTACCCCCCTTTCCTCTTAAATTTGTCAGTCTGTCCCATGTTTCCATGCCTCTGGTTCTATTTTATTCATCAGTTTATTTTGTTCATTAGATTTCTTGTTCACTTATTTTTATTTTTAGATTCAATTGTTGATACACATGTATTTATTGCCATTTTATTGTTCATATTTTTCTTCTTCCTCTTACTCTTCTTAAAGAATACCCTTCGCCAAAACCGGTTTGGCTCAGTGGATAGAGCGTCGGCCTGCGGACTCAAGGGTCCCAGGTTCGATTCCGGTCAAGGGCATGTACATTGGTTGCGGGCACATCCCCAGTAGGTGGTGTGCAAGAGGCAGCTGATCGATGTTTCTCTCTCATCGATGTTTCTAACTCTCTATCCCTCTCTCTTCCTCTCTGCAAAAAATCAATAAAAAATATATTTAAAAAAAAAAAAAGAATACCCTTCAACATCTATCTTCTATCTATATAATAGAGGAATATGCAAATTAGCCAGGACGCCACAACATCACGACTGAACAGCAGGGACCTGAGGCTGCATGGCGCCTGGCGGGGGCAAGGGACCTCAGGCCACGCCCCCCACCCTGCAGGGCTTGATGGGGGACCTCAGGCCGTGCCCGCCCCCCCCCTCCCGCCCCAGTGCCAGGCCAGGGGACCTGAGGCTGCGCCCCCCACTTAGCGCCGGGCTGGGGGACCTGAGGCTCTGCCCACCACCCAGTGCTGGGCTGGGAACCTGAGGCTGCGCCCCCTGCCCGGAGGGGCTTGATGGGGTGGGACCGGCCGGGTCTGGGTCTCCTGCATTTTTGAAGCTCATGTAGGTGATGGGCAGGGACTTGACAGGAGGGAGATTTTCATATACATTTTACTAATTTTCTTTCATCTCTGACATTTCTATTATAGAGAAAGGGCAAATAGCAATATTAAAATATTTCCTCTAATTAATTCCCTTTTAATGTGCATGAATTTCATGCACTGGGCCACTAGTTTCATATAATACTGGTTTGGTGGTGATGAACTCTTAGCTTTTTCTTATCTGTGAAGCTCTTTATCTGACCTTCAATTCTGAATGATAGCTTTGCTGGGTAGAGTAATCTTGGTTGTAGGTCCTTGCTATTCATCACTTTGAATATTTCTTGCCACTCCCTTCTGGCCTGCCAAGTTTCTGTTGAGAAACTGTTTCTGACAGTTATATGGGTGCTCTCTTGTAGGTAAGTAACTGCTTTTCTCTTGCTGCTCTTAATATTTTGTCTTTAACCCTTGGCATTTTAATTATGATGTGTCTTGGTGTGGGCCTCTTGGGCTTCCTCTTGTTTGGGACTCTCTGTGCTTCCTGGACTTGTAAGTTTATTTCTTTCACCAGGTAGGGGAAGTTTTCTGTCATTATTTATTCAAATACGTTTCAATATTTTGCTCTTTCTCTTCTCCTTCTGGCATCCTCCCCTTCCCCCACTCCCCCACCCCCAATGTGAATGTTGGTAAGCTTAAAGTTGTCCTAGAGGCTCCTTACACTCTCTTCATATTTTTAGATTCTTTTTCCTTTTTGCTCTTCTGGATGGGTGTTTTTTGCTTCTTCATATTCCAAATTGTTGATTTTACTCTCAGAATCCTCTACTGTTGAATTCCTATAAATTATTTTTTATTTCAGTTAGTGTATGCATAATTTATGACTTGTCCTTTTTTATGTCTTTGAAATTCTCACTAAGATCCTTGAAAGTCTTACTAAATCCCTTGAAGCAAGTTCTCATTAAGATCCTTGAGTAGTAACCTTAGAACCATTGTTTTGAATTCTGCATCCAGTAGCTTGCCTGCTTCCATTTCTTTCATTTGTGACATGTTTCTTTGTCTCTGCTTTATAGCTGCTTCCCTGTGTTTCTATGTATTAGGTAGAGCTGCTATGTCTCCTGGAGTTGGTAGAGTGGCCTTGTGTAATAGGTGTCCTGTAGAGCCCATTGGCTCAGCCTCCCCAGTCACCTGAGCTTTCTGAGCTTGCTAGGTCCACCCCTGTGAGGGCTGTGTGGGCAGTCTTGTTGTAGTTGAGCCTTGATTGATTTTGGTGTCACTGGGAGGAACTGACCTCCAGGTAAGTTGGCTGTGAGGACCAGTTGCTAGTACAGTGGGATGCCGGAGCCTGCCGGCACTACAGTTGAACGGTACCTGAAAAGGGGGGTGAGGATTAAAAAACACAGACACAGTAGTTTCCGGGAGGGCAAACAGTTCAAGACTGCGCGCCGAGTTTATTTTCTCAGCCCTTTTTATAAGCAGAAACAGCTTGTACAAGCATAAAGGTCATTGCCAAGGCTAGATGTTTTTCCCGCCTCCACAGGATCCTAGGTACACTCTATACTTCTCTCCCCGCCAACCTCCCTATCCTAGTTCCTGATATCAAGAACATACTACAGCTTTTGTCCCTGCTATTGAAAACATGTTGCAACTTTTGTCCCTACCACAATGCTACTCCCTCTTCGAGTCTGCTATGTATCAAACCTAAATATGTGAAACAAAGGGCCCCAGCAAAGCGGGGAAAACAAGGTTACTGGATTGTTTACCCGATTGCCTCTCACGGTTTCCCACATTTCCCCCTTTCCTTTATAATAAAAGAACCGGGGTGGGCTTTAACTGGCTAGGGAAGTAGAGGTCTGATTCCTCCCGTGGCTCATCAGCCACTCCTCAGGCTCTTGGTATCTTTTGGGGAGGAGAGGCAGAGCCCTTTTTCTTACTATGTCTATTTTAGATGATACCAACCTCTATGCAAATCAGACATACCTTCAGAGGAAGTCAGAGACGGCCAGCTACTATAGGGCCTTCCCTTGCAGATGCTTTGCTCTGCACCTAGCCAGTACCCAGTCTCGCCTTGCGGTGAGATGCAGCACTCTGACTACCTGTCTGCTTCCCATGGAGGCAATCAAGCTTAAAAATATGATTCTATACAACATGTAGAGGCCCTTGTGGGCCGGCCTTGAGCTTGACCTCGTGTAGGCCTGCTTGGAGAAGCGTCAAAGCGCTGATTCCTCTGCGTACCAGAAAAGGCAAAAGGCACGCTAGCCCTACCACCACGGCCCCTACTAGGGCTACGGTAAGGGCCACATGTTGAAGGTCAGAGGTGGAGGGGACCATGCGCATAAGCTGATTTAAAAAGTCCTTGGCGGTTTCTGCCGCATCTACCTTAAGGGGGTCTGTACTTTGCAGACCTAGGATCTCCTCATGTAATTTCAGTAGGTCTATGGATTCGTTAGCATTGTGCCAGATTCCTGACAAATGAGCCTTTACCTTGTTCCAGCCATGTACGGACTGGTTGTATGGCTGAGGCGTAACACATATCCATTGATAGTTAGCATGGCATTGTAATTTGTTCCTTACCTTTAACCCATCTATTTCTTCCCCTAGGTACATAACCATGTCATATAAAGCATTGAGCTTCTCCTCAATCTTTCTATCAATCGCCTCTTGTGTCCCTAAGGCTGTGCTAACATTTTTGGATAAATCATTGACAAAATGAGCTGTTTGTACCTCTTGGGTAAGGGCCGCAGCAGCAGCTGCAGCCGTGGCAATTAGGGTTATCAAGGCCGTGACACCGGCTATCAGCAACCCAATGAACCTCCGGGGTCTGCTGAGGGCCGAGGTCACCTCCCTCCACACCTGGAGGGAATGATCATTATACCAGGGCTCAGAGAGATTTACCGGGGACCATTACAAAGGCAGGCTGGTGGAGAACAACTACCTGTTCTCCCCAAGGTACATTAGCAATACAATTGGT
Organism: Eptesicus fuscus; assembly: GCF_027574615.1. Classification (NCBI taxonomy): domain Eukaryota; kingdom Metazoa; phylum Chordata; class Mammalia; order Chiroptera; family Vespertilionidae; genus Eptesicus; species Eptesicus fuscus. The sequence goes on along the minus strand of NC_072474.1, from coordinate 9,131,710 downwards.
TAACAGGCAATTTACACAAGTAGCATTAAAGGTCTGACCTTGATGGGAAATATTCACCTTCCCCACTAGCAAGGCATAAGGCTCTGGCACACAGGCAGTCACATTAACTGTCCAGCTGCTTGCAGTCCAGTTCTTATTCTTATCACTAGACGGATAGGTCACCACGGCTGTGACCGTGTTCAGAGCAGCAGCCAATTTCCAGAGTAGTAGCTGGATTGGGCCGCCAGCCACGCTCCAGAGTCCCTCATAGAGTCCTTGAGTCCAACTGGTCTTGTTGAAGACGGACCAGTTGATGATGGATGAGTTGGTGCCCTGGATCGGGAAGGCAACAGCTTGATTGGTGTAGCACCGCTCCCAAGGTACTGAATGCTCTCGTATATCGGATGGTTTCTCACATGGACTGTTGCGTGGCGAACCAGCCTCTCTGGTAACCAGCGCGGCCCCTCGGCGTCCTGAGCATAAGTGCGGGAACTACTGGCTCCCCACAATCTCTGAGCAGCAGATTGTCCATGAGCATCAAAAGTTAAAAAATTAAGGATAAAGAGAGCATGATGTAAATAGTTATGTGCTGACCTAGGGTATAGCTCCCCCTCTTTTATTTTTTGTAATTGAGTTTTAAGAGTCCCATTGGCTCTCTCTACTATCCCCTGTCCTTGAGGGTTATAGGGAATTCCTGTTTTTAGACTGATTCCTAGTTGACTGCAAAATACCTGGAAATTCTTACCAGTGTACCCTGGTCCATTGTCTGTTTTGATACATTTGGGCTGCCCCATGGTGGCAAAGCATTTCAAGCAATGGGCAATACAATGCTTACTGGCTTCTCCAGTTTGGGCAGTTGCCATAACAAATCCAGAAAATGTATCTATAGTGACATGTACATATTTTAATTTCCCAAAAGGGGCAACATGAGTAACATCCATCTGCCATAGCTGATTGGGCATTAACCCTCTGGGGTTTACGCCATAGGAGGGTACAGTAGTGGTAGTGGGGCAAGTACCGCATTGTTTAACTATCTGCCGCGCTGCCTCTCTAGTGATTTTAAACTGTAAGCGCAGGCTGTTACTATTTTGATGATGAATGGCATGTGACTGTCGAGCTAATTGTTCTGGGGTAGGCTGTGTTTGGACTAGCATTGCCACTCGGGTGGCCATGTCAGCTAGGTCATTTCCTTTAGAAAGGGGACCAGGGAGGCCTGTGTGAGCTCGGAGGTGGCCAAAGTAGCAAGAAACTTGCCGTCTCTGTATCTGGCCCTGGATGCTTGCAAACAACTGTTGGACTATAAGGTTAGAGGTTTCTATGGTTGGTACAGTCTCTATCAATTCCAAAGCTTTTACAACATAATGACTATTAGAATACAGATTAAATGCTTGAGTAGGCAGCTGTTCCAGAACTACCAGAACGGCTTGTAACTCTACTACCTGAGCGGAGTTATGACCCGTCTGGAAAGAGGTTACCTTGCCTGATATGTTAGTGGCATAAAAAACAGTAACTGTTAGATTTATTTTATTAGACCCTCACAAAGTACTTTGGCATAACTACTTACCCTCTGTTTAGGGAGGCAGAATGCAAATTATTTACTCTTCCTGGCTTACTGGCCTGTATTATTTGCTTTCTTTACAACATATCTCTTCTCCTTCTTATACCTACACAACCTTCTATTGAGACACTTCTAAATTAGCCTTTAAACCTTCTTTCTATGTCCTTTAAAAATGTATAACCATGCCTCAGACCTTCTACTTAGTATTCCTTATTCTTTGAAACTTCAATCCTTTAATGAATCCTAAAAACTAAACAGCCAGAATTTCTTAGATTAACATTTATGACCATACTTTAAATGTACTTTTTCAAGAAAATATAACTAGACCTTCAGTGATAAAGCCAAGAGTAGGTAAAAATATTTCCTTTTCTTTGAAAGGTTTTACAATGTACATTAATCACATTAAACTTAATGGCCAATTGAGACAAACAGTTCTGATACTGTTCCTCCACCACTGATTAAGACTGGGTGGTGGCAGGTGTCAGAAATAAGATTCATTTAGGTTTTGAGCTTGCTGGGCAGACTTGGTGACTTTGCCAGCTCCAGCTTTCTTCTTATAGTTAATTTTAGAATGTGGTCCCTGCTTTAAATCTCTTTGGACTACAATTGTTATAACTTTATATCTTTAAATTAATAAATATAGACAGAAATGTTGTTAGGCAGGCCGATTCCCCCTCTGACAGAGAGAAAACACCCCTGGGAAAAAAGAATCCCAGTGGCCACTCGGGGGGGTTGCTACCTGTCAGAGCACTCAGCCTTTAACAAATTAAATGTGTTGTTGTTGTTGTTTTTTATATATGAACAAATAATTATAACCAGGCAGACAACAAAATATCAAACAAACATCTGTCCTTATATCATTTCAGTAAATAAGTATTCTTATATTCTTGGGATCTAAGCAGATAACAGGAACACTGCCTCTAAGTCCACTGATGGGGGCCTCCCTTTCCTATCGTCGCTTTTTCTGGCTTCTGCCATAGGCCAGTGGGCGGGACCAGTGTGTTGAAGGAAAAGTCATCCTGCAGTCCGGCTCGGGGAGGGACAGGTTACACATAGAGCGTTATTTCAGGAGAGGCAAAACCTTGATAAAAGCTCAGTAATCCAATCATACAGTCAAAGGTTAAACTGGAAGGGAAGAACCACTCAATGTCCTCTAAGAGGATTTTAACAAACTGATAAACTGACAAAACCTTGACAAATCAAAACTCAATAAATAATATATACATATAGGGCCCAATTATGACAGAAAATATAAGACAAAAAGACAAAACAAACAGTCCTGATACCAACACGACAAAACACAAAACAAACACCTGTTGAGAGGGAGAGCCTCCAGCCCCTTCTGGGGGGTCCCTCTCTCCTCTCGCAGGAGAAGATTTCTTGTGAGCTGAAAGCCTGGATGGCCTCCTGAAAGAAAAGATTTTTAATCCAGTTACAGATGCTATTAGGATCAGGATGAGAGAGGAAGGGAAAGTCCAGGTTATGTCCTCTATGAGGATCCTAATAACTGAAAACAGTAAGTTAAACAAATGGTTAACGGAGTCTATAAAGAGTTAATAGTAACTTCAGCCTTAGTTCCACGTTGGACTATGATGTCACAGGCAGGGGCAGGGCCTGTACATCTCTCCGCCCTGTGAAGCTGTTAGGGGAGTCTCCCAGCACCAAAAGAGATAAGGAAGCTGTAAATAAAAGTTCTTTTGTTCTTTGAAATGTTATAAATGGATACTTTTAAATCAACCTTAGAACTTTAAAATTCAATTTAATACAGTAAATTCACAAATCAGAGCAAACTGAAACCTTCATTTATACAAACAGAGGAATTTTTATCATCTAAGTGGGCTTATTCCCTCTCTGATGGAGAACAAAAGACTCTGAGAAAAAGGTGTCTCAGCAGCTGCTAAAGACCTTTGTATTCCGCCACAGCAGGTCCGCCCTATCTTTAAAATTAAACAACAGAAAGAGATAACAAATACTTTCACACTTACATTTATACATCAGACAGTCTGAGTTTTTGACCTAGGGGAGGTGATCAAGCTCCCCCTTCTACTCACTGGGATATGGGAAAGTTGGCCATTCCCGCTCACAAAATTTCTGTAAATCAAAAGCATTAACGGAGGCTCCGTAATCATCCGCTTGCCGCTTGAATTCCTGAAAACTTTTCAAAAAACATTGCAGGGGAGTACAGACAGAAGAACATGAAGCAGACTGACCCATTCTAATGATAAAGACAATTAGACCACAATAACACAGAATAACAAAGACAAAGACAACCAACAGGATCTCCGGGCACCGTCGTGCACCGGGATCTGGTCTCGGAAGTAGCGCTGCGTCCAGCCTTCCAGAGACCCCAGATGGGCACCCACAGAACAGAACCAGAAATAAGTTTCTTACCGGTAAGAACCAGATCCAGGTGGCTCCTTTCCCTCTTCTTTGAGGGTCGCCGTCTGACCCACTTCTCTCCATTTTTGTCCCTCATGCTTCTCTGCTAGACTGTCCCTCACCAGGCTCCATAAAGAGAAGGCATCTACCGGCGTTCGGCGGGGACCATGAGCCTGGAAATGCCCTTGAATTCTCTTCCCTACCTGTTCCCAAGTTTCTAAACACACAGTTCCCTCTTCAGGAAACCATGGGCACACTTCCTTAATAAACATAATGAAGCGCTCTATTTTCTTTTTGCTCGTATCAATACCCCGAGCCTTAAGCATTCCCTTAAGCATGTACACATATAATAAGCTACTGCTAGTCCCATTTTCACTAGCTTCTCCCGCCGTCTGCTCTGTCACCGCGTCCCACTTCTTCTGCGAACGTTCTCTTACCTTATTACCGCGGTGCTCCTTCACCGAATCCCCTGTTTTCAGGTCCCTGTTCCGGGCGCCACCTGCCGGAGCCTGCCGGCACTACAGTTGAACGGTACCTGAAAAGGGGGGTGAGGATTAAAAAACACAGACACAGTAGTTTCCGGGAGGGCAAACAGTTCAAGACTGCGCGCCGAGTTTATTTTCTCAGCCCTTTTTATAAGCAGAAACAGCTTGTACAAGCATAAAGGTCATTGCCAAGGCTAGATGTTTTTCCCGCCTCCACAGGATCCTAGGTACACTCTATACTTCTCTCCCCGCCAACCTCCCTATCCTAGTTCCTGATATCAAGAACATACTACAGCTTTTGTCCCTGCTATTGAAAACATGTTGCAACTTTTGTCCCTACCACAATGCTACTCCCTCTTCGAGTCTGCTATGTATCAAACCTAAATATGTGAAACAAAGGGCCCCAGCAAAGCGGGGAAAACAAGGTTACTGGATTGTTTACCTGATTGCCTCTCACGGTCTCCCACAGTGGGAGAGCTGCTATGCAGGAGAAACCCCTATGGATCAGGACTTGCTTCCATGAGGCTTTGCTGCTCACTGAGTCTGCCCCTTGAATGTGTTGCTTACAGATGTGTAGAGTTCTAATCTGGTATGGTCTGAAGCTGTCCACGAGGTGCACTGGCTCTGGGGCCCCCAGGGAGGTGCAAAGTCAGCCACTGCCTGAGGCCACCTGGCAGGAGCCACAGAGAGATCTGCAGATGACTGCTATTTGTATTGGGCTTGGAAGAGCCCAGGCAAGGCCCACCTCTGAAGCAAAGCAGGCTGCTGCTAGTGCTGGTTCTTGGGCCTCTTATTGATAGGTTTGGGGCATGGTGACACCAGCTGCTGCTTGTTTGAGAGATTTTCAAAAAGTCTGAAGCCTGAGCCAGGACAGGCCATTCATATGGAAAAGCCACTGCGAACAGCTTGGGTGGGGCTGGCAAATTGGATGGGGCCAGGTCTCAGGGAATCACCAAAGCAGAACAAACAGTGTGGGTCACCCAGAAGGAGACTCAGATATGGCTGCCAGTCTGCCCTGCTTGGGGGGAGGGTGGTGCGGGGAGGAGGAGTCCCAGCACAAGAATAGTGACCCTTGTGAGCACACCCTCCCCCAGCATGGGAGAGCTGCCCCCGAGTTCCTGCCCCAATGCCAGACAATTCAGTTCCTCCCTTTATGTCCCTGGGTTCCCCAAATTCACTGCCAGACGCTGAAGCTCAGAGGAAGCGGGACGTGTTAAGTTCATGTGCTGGCCCTTTAAGCGGAACTGCCTGGGGCTCTAGCAGCCTTGGTATCATTCAGCCACAATCCCCACTGGTTTTTACTGCTCGAAGTTACAGGGAATTCTCATCTTGGCTCCAGAACCCTGGGCTGGGGGTCTGGTGTGGGGCTGGAACCCCTTGCTTTTCATGGGCGGCCTCCGCAGCCAAGCTATCCCTCCCAATTTAAAAAAAACAAAACACCACACCTGAGTGTCGGACCAGCCCATTCCATTCCTCCTACCAATCTTGATGTACTTTCTTTACTTCTCTAGTTGTAGGACTTCCATTTAGCCAACTTTCAGGTGGTTGTGAATGATGGTTGTTCTGTATTTAGTTGTAATTTTGATGTGGTTATGGGAGGTGGTGAGTACTGGTGTTTACCTACACCTCTGTCTTGGTTCTCTCCCTTGTATCTTTTTGTAGCCTCATTCCCTACCATGCTCTGCCTTACTCATCCACTCTAGCTACCTGGCTTTTTTCTTTCTGTACACCCAAGCTCATTTCTACCTCAAGATCTTTGTACTTCATTCTTTGAACAGTTTCCCAATGGCTTTCTCTCTCCATTCAGAAAACTGTCAAATGTCACCTCCTCAGAAAAGCTTTCTTTCATGACCCTCACTAAAATAGTGTTTTTCCCCATCGTCTTATGCTGCTTTATTTTTTAAAATATATTTTTATTTATTTCAGAGAGGAAGGGAAGGGGAGAGAGAGATAGAAACATCAACAATGAGAGAGAATCATTGATTGGCTGCCTCCTGCACCACCACCCCTACTGGGGATTGAGCCTGCAACCCTGGCATGTGCCCTTGGCTGGAATCGAACCTGGGACCCTTAAGTCCACAGGCTGACACTCTATCCACTGAGCCAAACCAGCTAGGGCTGCTGCTTTATTTTTAATATTCCATTTTGTGACCTGACCTTATATATTTTTTTCCTCATTATAAGATCCATGAGGATAGAGATGTTTTCTCTTTTTCAGATGAACATTTCACATGAAGTTGGAAGGAATCTGCATTCTGCTGTTATTGATTGTAGTGTTCTATAAATGTCAAGTAGATCAAGTTGGTTGATAATGGTTGCTAATGTTTAAGTTTTCTGTGTTCTTACTGATTTTCTGTTTTATCAATTACTAGGAAAGGGCTTTTGAAATCTCCAACTATAATTGAAGATTTGTTAAGTTTATTTTTGCTGTTGTTATTTTATTCCTTTTAGCACTTAGATTTTGTTCAGTTGATTTCTGGCTTTTATATTTCTGACCTGAAGTCTTCTGTAATTCTTATCTTTGTTCTTCTGTATGTTATGTGTCTTTTTCTATAGCTACCTTTAAGAATATTCCCTTTAACACTCTTTTTAGCAATTTGATTCTGATTTCCCATATTGTGGTGGGGGGGGCGGGTTGTTTGTTTGTTTTTTGTGGTTATCCTTTTTGGGGCTTATTCTTGGATCTGAGAGTTTATAATTTTGATCAAATTTGGAAAAATTCAGCCACTGTTTTTTAATTTCTTTTTTATACTTCTCTCAACTCCACTTTCTATTTACTTTTATGTGTATAGAATTGGGTTGCTTCTACATCTAAATTGTTACTGTAAACTGTTTTATGCTTATGTATAAAATGAAATTTTTGAACCAGACAGTTATTAAGTAGGTTTGTTTTTACCACCTTAGAATCTTAGGTCTTTTCTCTCTGTTTTACATAATTTATTCAGGGAAATTAACTGCTTAAAAAAATAACCATTAACTTAATATTACCAACTTAGGAAACTCACCTTAGTTCACATTATCAAACCCACAAGATGAAAACCATCAAATTTGAAATGTTGTATCTAAAATCCAATTGAATCTACCCTGTTGGTGTTAGTATTCACCTGTCCTTCATCTGGCTCATTACATTAGATAATGAAAAGAAATACAAGTTATAGAACCACCTCTTGGTGGTTTTCTGTTCTTGAATTACTGTATTTATTCAACAACAAGGTAACAGGTAGTTATTTTTTTCCTATTTTTGTTTTACTGTTTCCCTCGCCTTTTGTTTACCTTCCTTTCCCTCTTTTTTAGAAAGAATATGGCACTCTTACTAGGGGACAGACATTTTCCTTTTTATTTACAAAGCATGATCTTAGTTTGTCAATAGTGATTTTGAATCATGAAAGAGAACTATTAGAGCAAATAACACGTTACATATTTTTTTTAATTTGGAATTCCTACATGATAAGGGAAAATAGGCAAGGTGTCCTCATTGGCAGTATTTCATACACGAAGACATCCTGTTCCAGTTGAGCCCCATTTTAATAAGTGATTTTGTCCTTTGTTTCTTTTTCCCATAGGGAGAAGAAAATTGAGGGACTGAATTTTATTAGATGCTTAGCTGCTTTTCATTCTGAAATATTGAACACAAAGTTGCATGAAACAAATTTTGCAGTAGTTCAAGAGGTAAACTTATTTTCAACTGAGTTAAGGATTGTTTGAATAATAAAGAATAAATATGCCACATTTATTTTACCTCTAAAAAAAACTGTTCTAAATGATGTTAGTAGGCTTGTATATAGTTAAAGTAACTCATGCCTTACTTTGCAACATTTAAAAAAATTATTAAATGTTTATTTTCAGTACATAAGGTAATACATGTTAAAACATGGTATTTTAATAGTGAATTTGGTTTCAAAGTTATTATTACTGATTTTCTTTCAGAATATCAGCAAAATGTACATTTTAGAAATTTTTTTTAGGTGAAAAATTTACGCTCTGGAGTTTCTCGTGCTGCTGTGGTCTGTTTAAGTGATCTTTTCACTTACCTGAAAAAGAGCATGGATCAAGAACTAGATACTACAGTAAAAGTTTTGTTGCAGAAGGCAGGAGAATCAAATACATTTATAAGAGAAGATGTTGACAAAGCCTTGAGAGCTATGGTCAGTAATGTAACTCCTGCACGTGCAGTTGTTTCTCTTATCAATGGAGGACAAAGGTAATGTTCAAAATAATCTTGATATGTCCTTAAACTAAAAATGCAGTTGTTTGTAATTTGAGGTATAGAGAAAAACTAGCAGATTCCAGTATTATTTCAGTTGAAAAACATTTATTAAATAATCTGTTTGTCATAAACACTATATTAGGTGCCGAATATACAAAGAATAATATTATTTTTCTAATAATATTATCTACTATTGTAGATCTAGCACTAAATAAATGTTAGTGATTGAGTTTTGTTTTGTTTTGTTTTTAATAAATCTTCATTGTTCAGATTATTACATTTGTTTCTCTTTTTTCCTCCCATAGCTCCCCTCCACCTGGTTCCCACCCCACCCTCTACCCTTACCCCCGCTCACATCCTCATCCATGGGTGTACGATTCTTGTCCAGTCTCTTCCCGCACCCCACACATCCCTTCCCCCCCGAGAATTGTCAGCCCACTCCCTTTCTATGCCCCTTATTCACCAGTTTATTCTGTTCATCAGATTTTTTTATTCACTTGATTTTTAGATTCACTTGTTGATAGATACGTATTTGTTGTTCATAATTTTTATCTTTACCTTTTTCTTCTTCCTCCTCTTCTTAAAGAATACCTTTCAGCATTTCATATAATACTGGTTTGGCGGTGATGAGCTCCTTCAGCTTTTTCTTATCTGTGAAGCTCTTTATCTGACCTTCAATTCTGAATGATTGCTTTGCTGGGTAGAGTAATCTTGGTTGTAGGTTCTTGCTATTCATCACTTTGAATATTTCTTGCCACTCCCGTCTGGCCTGCATAGTTTCTGTTGAGAAATCAGCTGACAATCGTATGGGTGCTCCCTTGTAGGTAACTAACTGTTTTTCTCTTGCTGCTTTTAATATTCTCTCTTTGTCTTTTGCTCTTGGCATTTTAATTATGATGTGTCTTGGTGTAGTCCTCTTTGGATTCCTTTTGTTTGGGGTTCTGTGCACTTCCTGGACTTGTAAGTCTATTTCTTTCACCAGGTGGGGGAGGTTTTCTGTCATTATTTCTTCAAATAGGTTTTCAGTATCTTGCTCTCTCTCTTCTTCTGGCACCCCCATAATTCGGATGTTGGTACGCTTGAAGTTGTCCCAGAGGCTCCTTACACTATCTTCATATTTTTGGATTCTTTTTGCTTTTTGCTTTTCCGGTTGGGTGCTTTTTACTTCTTTGTATTTCAAATATTTGACTTGATTCTTGTGATCCTCTAGTCTGCTATTGGATCTCTCTCTCTATTTTTTTTCTCTCTCTCTTTTTAAAATATATTTTATTGATTTTTTACAGAGAGGAAGGGAGAGAGATAGAGAGTTAGAAACATTGATCAGCTGCCTCCTGCACACTTCCCACTGGGGATGTGCCCACAACCAAGGTACATGCCCCTGACCGGAATCGAACCTGGGACTCTTCAGTCCGCAGGCCGATGCTCCATCCACCAAGCCAAACCAGTTTTGGCTCTGTATATTATTTTTTATTTCAGTCAGTGTATGCTTAATTTCTAGTTGGTCCTTTTTCATATCCTCGAGGGTCTCGCTAAATTTATCAGCCTTTTCTAGAAAATTCTTGAAAAACCTTATAACCGTGGTTTTGAACTCTCTATCCAGTCATTTGCTTTCCTCCATTTCTTTCATTTGTGACCTGTTTCTTTGTCTCCGCATTTTGGCTGCTTCCCTGAGTTGATAGAGTGGCTTTGTGTGCTTGGTGTCTTATAGGGCCCAGTGGCTCAGCTACCCAGTTACCTGAGGTGGACACTCTTGGTGCACACCTTTGTGGACTGTGTGCACAGTCTTATTGTAGTTAAGCCTTGATTGTTGTTGGTATCACTGGGAGGAATTGACCTTCAGGCCAATTGGCTGTGAGGATCAGCTGTGTCTATGCTGGGAGAACTTCTGTGCTGGAGACACTCTTATGAGACAAGACTTGCAAAAGCCTCTGTGCTCAGCTTGGATGGGGCGGAGTCTCAGGGCGGAGCAGACAGCATTGGCTTCCCGTCAGCCCTGCCCAAAGGGACCCCTGGGTCTCAGTGTCCCGTGGTAATCCCTGCAAGCACCTCTGAGAGAAAGCCGCCCTTGAGTTTTGCCCAGTGCTGGACAGTCCAGTTTCTCCCCGTATGAGTCTGGGTTTCCAGAGTCTCACCTGGAACTGGAGTTCAGAGCAGTCGGGAGCTTTTGTCTCCCTCACAATTGAGAAAGCCAGTCGCATACTCAGTTGCCAGCCCTCTCTGCGCACGAGCGTGCCTCCATACCTCTGCCTTCTGCAGCTCTTCTGAGTCTCAGTGTGCTCTTCTCTTTCCTTATACTTATATAATTTCCACTCAGCCAGCCTTCCTGTGGTTCTGGATGATGTCCGTTTTGTCTTTTAGTTGTAGTTTTGAAATTGTTGTGCGAGGCAGCAATTTAGGTGTTTACCTATGCCGCCATCTTGGTTTCTCAATCTAGTGATTGAGTTTTTATTCATTTATTTTTAACATCTTGGGGAGGGATAGGTAATGCAAATAATTTGTCATTTTAGCTTTCAAGGGTGATGAAGGTTAGGAGTAGTTTAATCATTTAACTTTAAGGGTACATATTTGGAAAATTGTTTATACATCAACTTTGTTTTAATTCACCATGTTTCCTTATAGCCATTTACACATTGCAGTAAGAAGATGTACAGCCCAGCACCTTTCAGATGTAGTTGAACTTATGGAAGTGGAGCGTATTTTATCTGGAACAAAAGATATGGCTGAACGTATATTACCAGCCGCTGCTAAGTTTGCTCAGGACAGCTCACAAGAAACCAGGTGAATGGTTGCTAATATTTGTTGAATCTCTTAGTATAAGGGCTTAATATAAAGAAACAAATGTTTAAAAAAGAATGAACATGTTTTTAAATGTACAAGTTGTGTACTCAGGGATTGGTGCTGGGGGGAATGGTTTTATTTAACTAATTTGTAAATGATCTTTGGGGAGTGCACAGTGAATCCTCCAGATTTACAGATGGCGCTACAATAATTCTGTGTAGTTAGATGCTATGCTAAATGGATGAACTGCATGAAAATGTCACAAGACTGTATGAATGGGCAGAAAAATGGCAAAAGAACTTCATTGTGGGAAATGTAAGGTAGTGTATTTAGGGAGAAATGATATATTTTCCAAGCAGCCAGGTAAAATCAAGAAAATAGGTGCACATAAAAAATGGATAGCATACTAACTCCAGAAATATGGGATATCTGCACTTAGAAATTTACATAAATTTTTAATTGCTATCTGTACTTGAAGAACAATTTTGTGAAGGTTAAGAACTGTCAAAGAAAGATGGAAAAATAATTAAGATGTGTATGGTACAGTGGATGTAGTGGTGACAGAAATTTTGGATGTACTCAGAAGCCTAGGTTCAATTCCTAGCTCCAATCACTGTTTGCCCTTAAGCAAGTTACTCAACCTCTGTTAGCCTTTGTTTCCTTGTCTATAAAATTAGGAAAGTTAGATTGGAGATTGATAATGCCCCACACAAAATCTAAAAATGTATGGCAGTTATATATGAAGTTAGATTAAAAGGGGAGAAGGAGACTACTGAGTTCATAGAGACTAAAGTAAAAAAAGGATATCAAATTCTTAACATTTTAAGATGCCCATTACTTGGGGTAATGAGTTAATCTTGTGGGGGTCATTATATCAAAAGCTAATAATATAGAAGGTAACTATGTTAATTTTCTACTGCTGCATAACAAATTACCATAAATATAATGGTTTAAGTCAACACATTTTTTTTTTAACTTACTGTTCTTTAGGTTAGAAGTCTGACATGACTCAACTGCTTCCACTTAGGGTCTCACAAGGTGGAAATCAAGGTGACCACAGTGCTGGACCCTTACCTAGAGGGTCTATAGAAGAATCTGGTTACAGATTCATTCCACTTGTTGGCTGTGCCGCACCAGCATAGCCAAGGGTTCGGCGAGCCTGAGCGGGGCGACGAAGGATGGAGAAATGATAGACAAAGAGAAAAAGCTGGGTCTAGGTAGATCTTCTGTGCCTGGCTGAGGCCACAGAACAGATCCAGACTGCAAATTTGAGGCTTTATTTATAGTCAGGAACAAACAAGGTAATCTACAATGTTCTTGTAAGTTTCACTTGTTTTGGCAGTACTTGCTGCCCCTCCCACAGCCCACTAGCTACCCAGGAAAGATCTAGGGAGCAGTTACAAGATCAAGCTTAATTATGCTTACAGGGCTGTGCCCTTCCAAGCTTGGGACTTGTTTTCGACTTTGCCAGCAGGTCAGTCTGAGGCTTAACCCTATAACCGCTTCCTACAGTTGGCCAAATGTAGTTCCTTGTGGTTATAGGAATGAGTAACCGTTTCTTTGCTGGCTGTCAGTCAGGGTTCTCTCTCAGTTCCGTAAAGATAAGAACCTGACTTCCGCTGTAAGCACAGAAAGCTCTCTGCTTTTAAGGGCCCATGTGATTAGATTAGATCTAGATAATTTCCCTATCCTAAAATCATTGGTACCACCCTATCTAATAAAGAGGGAACATGCTGATTGACCCTCATGCCATCACAAAGTTGGCAGTACCCACAGCCAATAAGGAGAGAATATGCTAATTGACTGTCACGCCCTCAAAGATGGCAGTCAGTTAGGCGTCCACGACCACAAGATGGCAGTGCCCAGTCCCCTCAGCCCCGCGGGGGCGGCAGGCACGCCTGCCTCTGAAGTCCCCCAGTCTCCTCAGCCCTCCAGCCCCCCAGAGCCAGCCCAAGGTGCAGGCAAGCCTCAGATGGCAGCTGCCCAGCCACCCAGGGCCAGCCTGAGGCACAGGCAAGCCTCGGATGGCGGCTGCCCAGCCTACACCCAAGGCACAGGCAAGCCTCGGATGGTGGCTGCCTAGCCGCCCAGGACCGCCCAAGGCTTGCGCTGTCAACAGTGGCAGCAGTGAAGGTGTGATGGGGTGTCGCCTTCCCCTGATCACCGGGTTGCCTCCCGTCCCTGAGGGCTCCCCGACTGTGAGAGGGGGCAGGCCAGGCTGAGGGACCCTCCCTCCAATGCATGAATTTTCATGTACCGGGCCTCCAGGATAACATAATCCTGAAAGAAAAGGACATCCTGGGGGAACCATTTTGTAAGTTCTACATACCCCATTAATGTGCAAAACCGTTTAGGAGGGTTGGATCCTAATAGACTATTTAGGAACAAAAAAAGATAATGGTTGTTTTGTGTCATAACTTTTTCTTGATGGCATAGTAATTCTTATAATCCATTTGTTACTTCCTAGATTCTTATTTGAAAATTTAAAATTATAAAATGGTTACAAATTTCCAGTTTTACTATTTCTCACATTTTGTGTTCCTATTGCCTGCTTACTTGGTTGTTTTAGCCATTCCCAAATTAGGTCCTCTGGTAGACCTTTTGTCTTTAATGTTCTGGGCCAAAAGTTAATTAGAATTGTTTTTTGAAACTAACTGATTAGGAGCTGCCTATATGGATATAGACCTAATTCTGGTTGTGAGGAGAGAAAAGGTAATTTTTATTCTCTTACATACCCTGTCTGTAATTTCATTATCTTTGAGAATCTGTTGATATATATGATTTTGAGATCATCCTATACCCCTCTCCCTCAAAAGCACTGCCTTCTCTGGTTCTTCTAGTCCCATATACATATCCTAAGTTATAGGCAAAATTATAACTGTAATTTATTTGGGGGCCAAACTTCCTTGAGAAATAAAATATGGTATGTTATGAGATACTGTATGATCTCTCTATCCAAAAATATTTCCAATATGCACTTCCATGATATTTGAGTTTCTACCATTAGACTGATATCTTGGCTTAAGGTATTATCCTAAAAGAATTAGTTTAAATTCATATATCATAAAAATTCTAGTTTGGAGAGCATTACATATTCATTAATATACCAACCACAATTTATCAACTAACTTTGGGTGTATTTTAGGTAGCAGAGAATAGGTTTTTGACAAATTGGATCCCAGGTAAGTTATAACTAGGAAAAAATAGAGAGAGTCAGAAATACAGAACCAAGGGGAGGTTGACTCAGGTCAAAACATCTAACAAGCAGATGAGCAGCAAAAGGACACTGGACAAGGAGCCCAGAAAAAAAGATAAGAATTATCCTAATTCATAGTTTTGCCAAAGGCCATCCTTGAAATGGACCCTAGAGTGCCTGAAAAATAGACTTAAAGCTTTTGGATCCTCATATCTAAGGACAGAAATTGAGCTTGTTTAAGACATAAAACTATTTACGTATTTTTCAAATATCTATAGGTATTATGGTCGAAAGATGCTTTTCCTCATGATGTGTCATCCTAATTTTGACAAAATGCTTGAAAAGTATGTCCCATCTAAAGATTTGCCATATATTAAGGAATCTGTTAAAAGCTTACGACACAAGGTATGTAGAAAAAGTTTATTATAAACAACTTTCAAAGCAAAGTTTATTTGCCCAGCAAAGTAAATGATAGAAGTAATTACTTTTTCAATTGTCTTTGTTGATCATTTAGAATATAACTACAGTAGCATTTCAGTACCTACAATGTTAAGTAGACAACCATAGTGTCAATAAATATTTATTGAACAGAAGCTTGATACTTGGTGGTTTATTGGAGTTACAAGACTTGGGTTTGAATCAACTATGAGAATTTAGCAAATTAAAAAATATAATTTTAGGCACATCATTTTTAAAAATATTTTTTTTTGATTTTAGAGAGAGAGAGAAACATTGACATGAGAGAGAAAAATCAGTTGCCTTCTGCATGCACCTCAAACCCGCAACCTGAGTATGTGCCCTGACCAGGAATTGAACTGGTGCCTTCTCGGTGCATGGGATGGTGCTTAACCAACTGAGCCACATCAGCCAGGGCAGGCACATTTTTATTTTTATAAAATGAGGATAACAATGTTTATTATTCTGGGTGCCTGCTTTATTTACCTTGTATGTTTCACTATTAGAGCTCCCACCACACTGCAGAGCATTGATAAGGGGCTCCTTGAGAGTAAGCTCTTTCTCCTGATAAGTAATGGCATTTAGAAATTTCTATTAAATGAGTGGCTCAAGGAATACCAAGTAAATTAAAATGTGAAATTGTCTTGTAGAGAAGTATTCCATTCACATATTTAGTTTTTGTAAAAGTATGTTTAATAATGTAAAATTTTTATATAGTAATTTATGTTATTTCTCTCTGATAACCTTGGGCAAAGGATTAATTTATGAAAGGATATTTCAAAGATATATGATAATATACATTTTATTTTTGTATTGATATTTTTATATTGATTTCAGAGAGGAAGGAAGAGGGAGAGAGAGATCGAAATATCCATGATGAGAGAGAATCATGGATCGGCTGCCTCCTGCACGTCCCCCACTGGGGATCAAGTCCACAACCCGGGCATGTGCCCTTGACCGGAATCGAACCTGGGACCTTTCAGTTCGCAGGCCAGTGCTCTATCCACTGAACCAAACCGGCTAGGGCATAATGTACATTTTAGAACATTTTTTCTGCCTATTGATGTTAAAGACTTCAGCTTCATTCCCATAGAACTTATTAAAATAACCATGAAAAAATTATCTTACTCAAATGAGGCATTTTATATTTGTGAATTATTTCACATACAAGTGTCAGGGGGATAAAAAAGGTTTCAAATAGTTATTATCAAAAGGTTTATTCTCACACTGGTGTTCCATAGGAATTCATTGTTTATGTAATGTGTTCTTATTCTAATATATAAAAACGCTGGGTTGTAACGACCAGTAATGACCGAGGCTCAACCAACTGGAAGTCATTCCTGCAGTCAGCACTGGGCCAGCGCTGACTGCTTCTGCTGCAGGCACCGTGCCCTAGCACTGACTGCTGAGGGGGCTGCAAATCAGGGCCAGAGAGAGGCCTGAAGAGAAAAGCAGGAACTGATCCGTTGCCTCTGTGGCAGCTTTTGATCAGCACTTCTGGCCCAGTCTGGCCATCAGCGCACCTCCATTTCTCTCCAGGCCTCCACCAGGGCTGCTGATCAGCCCTGCCTTTCTGATCAGGCCCCGTTGATAGGCCCTGAGATGCTGACTGGCATAGAAACCGACCAATCAGAACCAAATCTGGGTAAAGTGTGTGGAGCCAATGGCTGCCTAGGAAGCAGAGCTTTTGATGCTGACTGGCATAGAAAATGATCAGTCAGAGCCAAATCTGGGGCCCAGAAAGAAACTCACTACACACTGATTCATTTGCTTGTCACCATAACCATTATTGCTTGTCTCATTTTCGGTTCTTATAAGCGTATTTCTAATAGCACATGATCTCACTCATCTAGGGGAAATAATGAACAACATAGACTGATGAACAAGAACAGACCCAGAAACAAGGAGGCATGGATCAGACTGTTGGGCCTCGGGGGGAGGGTAATGAAGGGTGGGGGTAAAGGGGGAGATCAACCAAAGGACTTGTGTGCAGACACATGAGCCTAACCGGCGGTTAAGGACAACAGGGGGGTGGGGGCATGTGTGGGGAGGGGTGTGGGATGGAAATGGGGGGACGAGGAAAAATATGTGATACCTTAATCAATAAAGAAATTTAAAAAAAAAGAAACAAATCTGGGTCAACTATGAACAGCCAATGGCTGCCTAGGAGGCGGAGCTATTGACGCTGACTGGCATAGAAACTGACCAATCAAAACCAAGTTGGCTGGCAGAGGAGGGCAGTTGGGGGCGAGATCAGTCCTGCAGGGGAGGGCAGTTGGGGGCAAGATCAGGCTAGCAGGGGAGGGCCATTGGGTGTGAGATCAGGCCGGCAGGGGAGGGCAGTTGGGGACAAGATCAGGCAGCATGGGAGGGCCATTGGGGGCGAGATCAGGCTGGCAAGGGAGGGCAGTTGGGGGCATCCAGGCTGGCAAGGGGAGGGCAGTTAGGGAGGAGATCAGGCCAGCAGGGGAGGGTCATTGGGGACGAGATCAGGTAGATACAGGAGGGCAGTTGGGGGCAACCAGGCCTGCAGGGGAGGGCAGTTGGGAGCGAGATCAGGACGGCAGGGGAAGGCATTTGGGGACATCCAGGCCAGCAAGGGGAGGGCAGTTATGGAAGAGATCAGGCCGGCAGGGGAGGGCCATTGGGGGCTAGATCAGGCAGGCACGGGAGGGCAGTTGGGGGCAACAAGGCCTGCAGGGGAGGGCAGTTGGGGGCGAGATCAGGCCAGCAGAGGCGGGCAGTTGGGGGCAAGATCAGGCCTGCAGGGGAGGGCAATTGGGGACAAGATCAGGCCTGCAGGGGAGGGTCGTTGGGGTCAAGATCAGGCCGGCAGGGCAGGGCAGTTGGGGGCAACCAGGCCTGCAGGGGAGGGCATTTGGGGGCGAGATCAGGCCAGCAGGGGAGGGCAGTTGGGGGCGAGATCAGGCCAGCAGAGGAAGGCAGTTGGGGGCGAGATCAGGCAGGCAGGCAGACAGGTGAGCGGTTAGGAGCCAGTGGTCCCAGATTGCGAGAGGGATGTCCGATTGGAGAAGGTGCAGGCTGGGCTGAGGAAACCACCCCCCCATCCATGCACGAATTTCATGCACCGGGCCACTAGTTTTATATGTAGAGGTTAGGTTTAAGAAGAGTACTTATAGCCCTAGCTGGTTTGGCTCAGTGGATAGAGTATCGGCCTGTGGACTCAAGGGTCCCAGGTTTGATTCTGGTCAAGGGCATGTACCTTGGTTGTGGGCACATTACCCAGTAGGGAGTGTGCAGGAGGCAGCTGGTTGATGTTTCTCTCTCATTGATGTTTCTATCCCTCTCCCTTCCTTTCTGTAAAAAATCAATAAAATATATTTAAAAAGAAGTACTTATATAAAATATAGCATATTCATTTTTAAAATTTTCACATATTCATTTACAAAATTTTAAACACTTTACCAAGCCAGTATAATTTCCTATTAATTGTTCACATATTTTGTTAATTTACTACTAATTACAAGGTACTTTATATATATCTAATACTTGATAATTTTTAAAGCATAAACATAGCAGATTATTAAAATATTTTGAATCATGCCCGGCTGGTGTGGCCCAGTGGTTGAGTGTTGACCTATGAATCAGGAGGTCATGGTTTGATTATGGTCAGGGCACATGGTCAGGTTGTGGGCTAGATCCCCAGTAGGGGCATGCAGGAGGCAGCTGGTCAATGATTCTCTCTCATCATTGATGTTTCTCTCTCCCTCTCCCTTCCTCTCTGAAATTAATAAAAATATATTTTAAAAATAAATAAATGTCATTGCCAAACCCCCCAAAATAAAAATGTTTTCAATTGTAAAAACAGATTAATAATGGTTGCTATGAAAATTACATTTTATGAGTTATTTCAATTTACTAGTGTTAAGACTTTCATTACAGTGCCTTTCTTTATATGACTTACAGGGCTTGGGAGATTTACCATTAGATACTTCTTCAGCAAAAGGAAGACGATCTCATACTGGCAGTGTTGGAAATGCAAGGTCATCATCTGTTTCCAGAGATGTTTTAAATTCAGCTGAAAGGTAGAATCATTTGATAGTCCACATCATTAGAGGAATTACTCTCTAGTGATAGTAGTCTCATTTGGATGTTTCCATAAGCTATCCCAGAGGTATTTGCCAAAATTTAACAGAACTCTAAAAGTTGTTAAGGACTTAGAAAGTGTGATATAATTAGATTTAATAAGACAATTATGCATATACTTACAACAACTTGCTTTTACATGTATTAAACATTAGTAAAGCTTTAGTGTTATTGAACTTAGCAATATTATGCTTGTGTTGGATAGCTGTGATTAATTTTTTTTAATATATAGCCTTTACTTTTTTTCCTTAATTATCAAAGTAATACATAATTATGGTTAAAGAAAAAAACAACTTTAGGAAATACAAACATTAAAAGAAGAATTTAACCAATAATACCAATAACCAGTAAAAAACTGCTCATAAACATTTTATAAAAATAATTATATATGTAGTTGTCTTATCTGTTTTAATTCTTTTAACAGCATTTAGTAGGTTGATTATTTCATTTTTTAAAATCTTTCAAAAGTATTATGATTGCTCTGATATATTTTAAACATTTAAAACTATATGAGTAGCCCTGACCAGTTTGGCTCAGTGGATAGAGTGTCGGGCTGTGGACTGAAGGGTCCCGGGTTCGATTCCAGTTGAGGACATGTACTGATTGCAGGCTCGATCCCCAGTGAGAGGCGTGCAAGAGGCAGCTGATCGATGTTTCTCTCTCATTGATGTTTCTGACTCTCTATCCCTCTCCCTTCCTCTCTGTAAAAAGTCAATAAAAATATTTTTTTAAAAAACTATGAGTAAATACATAGGTATATTTTATGTTTTCTGTATTTGTATATCTTTGAAATATTTTATAAACTAAAATAATGTTTTATTAAAAATACAAATTCATGTGACAATATATGCTTTGGGGACCTTGGTATTGAAAGTATACAGTCAACAGAACAGCTGCATTGGCATCACCTAGAGTTTATTTAAAAATGCAAAATCTTGTACTCCCCCCAGGCCTACTAAATCAGAATCTCTTGTTTTTCCACATTGAGATATAGTCGCATAAGATCCTATATCAGATATTTTGGTCAAAAATGTTTTTTCACACCCAACAAAAATTATTTTTTAACATTTATTGACAGTGTACTGTGTGTTACTAGTGAGTTACTTATTTTGTAGATGTTTCTCAATTTGGGTTTATCTAATATTTTCTCACAGTTAGGTGAGGCAGGAATACCACAAAAATGATATTTTGCCCTTCTTAGTGCATCATTTCATGAGGTGGATGATGTTATTATCTTATTATTGATAATGTAATGGTGGTTTCTCCTGGTATTGAAATAATGCTGGTTAATATCATTGTGGTTTCTTCTTTAATACAGGAACGTCTTCTTTAATATAGGGGCTATTTAGAAATGTGTTTAATTTCCAAATATTTGGAGATTTTTCAAATACCTTTTAGTTAATAATTCTGAATAGTTCTGTTGTGTCATTAATTGTACTCCATATGATTTCAATTCTTTTAAAATTACTGTTTTATGGCCCAGCATATAGTTTGTTAGAGAATATTTTTGTATCTACTTGAAAGAAGGTGTATTTATATTGTGATTGGGTGTAATGTTCTATAAAATGTCAGTTAGGTTAAGTTGATTGATTTTTTAAATAAACTCTTCTATATCCTTACTGATTTTCTATCTACTCTCTATCAACTGCTGAGATAGAAGTATTGATATCTCCAGCCATATTTGTGAAATTGTTTCCTTATACTTTAAGTTCTATCACTTTTTGCTTTATGTATATTGATGCAATGTGGTTAATGTGATTAAATTCACATATATTTGGGATACTTGTGACTTTTTGATAAATCGACCTTTTTATCATTTATTAAGTCTCTCTCTCTCTTTCCCTCTTAGACTATTTCTTTTCTTAAAGTCTACATGTCTAGTTTTGTAATGTTTGTATGATATGTCTTTTTTATTTCGGTATGTCTTTTTTTTAAAAAATAACTGTTGCCCTAACCGGTTTGGCTCAGTGGATAGAGCATCGGCCTGCGGACTCAAGGGTCCCAGGTTCAGTTCCATTCAGGGGCATGTACCTTGGTTGCGGGCACATACCCAGTAGGGGGTGTGCAGGAGGCAGCTGATCAATGTTTCTAACTCTCTATCCCTCTCCTTTCCTCTCTGTAAAAAAATCAATAAAATATATTTTAAAAAAATAACTGTTGCCCTAGCCGGTTTGGTTCAGTGGATAGAGCGTCAGCCTGCTGACTGAAAGGTCCCAGGTTCGAGTCCGGTCAAGGGCACATCCCACCAGCAGTGAAGAAGGTTCCAATTGCTCCACATCCTCATCAACACTTGTAGTTATCCAATTGGGTATAAACTGATATCTCATTTTACAGACTCTCTCTTTGACCAAACTTTAGACAGACTCCTTTGAGCCCTCTTTTGCACTGTTCTTGTCCTACATAAGCCAGGCTTAGCAGAGAATTCTGCTGTCATTCCCTCCTGCCCCCTTGTTATCTGAGAAGGTTCCTTATCCTCCACCTTTGAAATATAACTACCTAGCCTGCCTTTAGCAAATTCTTTATTTATTTATTATTTTTTTAAATATTTTTTATTGAGGTATTATATGTGTACATATCTTACCATTACCCCCCCATCCCACACCCACACATGCCCTCCCCCCCCAGAGTTTTGCGTCCATTGTTTATGCTTATATGCATGCATACAAGTCCTTCGTTTGATTTCATAACTCCCCCACCTCTCCCTAACTTTCCCCCTGTAATTTGAAAGTCTGTTTGATGCTTTACTGTCTCTGTATCTATCTTTTTGTTCATCACTTTATAATGTTCTTTATTATCCCTAAATGAATGAGATCATGTGATATTTTTCTTTCATTGACTGGCTTATTTCACTTAGCATAATGTTCTCCAATTCCATCCAGGTTGCTGCAAATGATGAGAATTCCTTCTTTTTGATGGCAGCATAGTATTCCATTGTGTAGATGTACCACAGTTTTCCGATCCAGTCATCTGCTGATGGGCACCTAGGCTGTTTCCAAATCTTAGCTATTGTAAATTGTGCTGCTATGAACATAGTGGTGCATATATCCTTTCTGATTGGTGTTTCTAGTTTCTTCAGATATATTCCCAGGAGTGGGATTACTGGGTCAAATGGGAGTTCCATTTTCAGTTTTTTGAGGAAACTCCATACTGTTCTCCACAGTGGCTGCACCAGTCTGCATTCCCACCAGCAGTGCACAAGGGTTCCTTTTTCTCCGCATCCTTGCCAACACTTGTCGTTTGTTGATTTGTTGATGATAGCCATTCTGACAGGTGTGAGATGGTACCTCATTGTTGTTTTGATTTGCATCTCTCGGATAATAAGTGACATTGAACATGTTTTCATGTGTCTCTTGGCCTTCCTTCTGTCTCCTTTTGAAAAGATTCTGTTTAGGTCTGTTGCCCATTTTTTTATTGGATCATTTATCTTCCTTTTATTAAGTTGCATAAGCTGCCTGTAGATGTTGGAGATTAAACCTTTATCAGTGATAGCATTTGCAAATATGTTTTCCCATGCAGTGGGCTTTCTTGTTGTTTTGTTGATGGTTTCTTTTGCTGTAAAAAAGCTTTTTATTTTGATGTAGTCCCATTTGTTAATTTTCTCTTTAGCTTCCATTGCCCTAGGGGCAGTGTCAGTGAAGAAGTTCTTTTGGCATATGTCTGAGATTTTGTTGCCTGTGGATTCCTCTAGTATTTTTATGGTTTCCCGTCTTATGTTTAAGTCCTGTATCCATTTTGAGTTTATTTTTGTGTATGGTGTAAGTTGGTGATCTAGTTTCATTTTTTTGCATGTATCTGTCCAGTTTTCCCAACACCATTTATTGAAGAGACTGTCTTGACTCCATTGTATGTTCATGCCTCCTTTGTCAAATATTAATTGAGCATAGTGGTTTGGGTCGATATCTGGGGTCTCTATTCTGTTCCATTGATCAATATGTCTGTTCTTGTGCCAGTACCAGGCTGTTTTGAGAACAGTGGCTTTGTAATACAGCTTGAAATCTGGTATTGAGATCCCACCTACTTTATTCTTCTTTCTCAGGATTGCTGTGGCTATTCGGGGTCTTTTTTTATTCCAGATGAATTTTTGGAGAGTTCTTTCTAGGTCTGTGAAATATGCTGTTGGTATTTTGATGGGAAGTGCATTGAATCTGTAGATTGCTTTGGGTAGTATGGACATTTTAATGATGTTGATTCTACCAATCCATGAACATGGTATGTTCTTCCATCTGTTTACATCTTCCTCTATCTCTTTTTTCAGTGTCCTGTAGTTTTCTGCGTATAGGTCTTTTACCTCCTTAGTTAAGTTTATTCCTAGGTATCTTAATTTTTTTGGTGCGATGGTAAATGGGATTGCTTTTTTAGTCTCTCTTTCTGTAAGTTCATTATTGGTGTATAGAAAAGCCATAGATTTCTTGGTGTTAATTTTGTATCCCGCTACATTGCCGAATTCATTTATTAAGTCTATTAGTTTTTTGATGGAATCTTTTGGGTTTTTTATGTACAATATCATGTCATCTGCAAATAAGGACAGCTTCACTTCTTCTTTTCCAATTTGGATGCCTCTTATTTCTTCTTCTTGCCTAATTGCGATAGCTAATACTTCCAGTACTATGTCAAACAGGAGTGGTGAGAGTGGGCATCCCTGTCTTGTTCCTGTTCTTAGGGGAAATGGTTTTAGTTTTTGCCCATTGAGTATGATGCTTGCTGTGGGTTTATCATATATAGCTTTTATTATGTTGAGGTATGATCCTTCTATTCCCACCTTGTTGAGAGTTTTTATCAAGAAAGGGTGTTGGATTTTGTCAAATGCTTTTTCTGCGTCAATTGATATGATTATGTGATTTTTATCTCTCAATTTGTTTATGTGATGTATCTCGTTTATTGACTTGCGGATATTGTACCATCCTTGCATTCCTGGGATAAATCCTACTTGGTCATGGTGTATGATCTTTCTGATGTACTGCTGGAGCCGATTTGCTAGAAATTTGTTGAGGATTTTGGCATCTATGTTCATGAGGGATATTGGCCTGTAATTCTCTTTCATTGAGTTGTCTTTATCTGGTTTTGGTATTAGGGTGATGCTGGCTTCATAGAAGGAGCCTGGGAGTGTTCCTTCCTCTTGAATTTTTTGGAATAGTCTGAGGAGGATAGGTTTTAGTTCTTCCTTGAAAGTTTGGTAAAACTCTCCTGTGAAGCCATCTGGCCCCGGGCTTTTGTTTGCTGGAAGCTTTTTGATGACTGCTTCAATTTCTTCCATAGTTACTGGCATGTTGAGCTGCTTAGATTCTTCCTGATTGAGTTTTGGAAGGTTGTATTTTTCTAGGAATATGTCGATTTCCTCTAGGTTGTCCAGTTTGTTGGAGCAAATTCTTATTCAGCCAATTTAGCAAGAAACTCTACCCTGATGTCTCCTCTTAATAATTTTTTGTCCACTGACCCCCTCACTATGTATGTTGGCTATAAATCCCATTTGTCTCTTCTGTATTCAAAGTTGAACACACTTTTTCTCCCCTGTTGCAATAGTCATGATCCCTATTGCAGTAGTCTTGAATAATGTTTTCTTAATCATTTTACTGGAGTCAGAATAATTTTTTTTAACATATTGTGGTTTTGGCTTATATATCCTAGTACATATTTTTTAAAATGTTTTTATTTTGTACACACTATATAATTAAGCCTTGCTTTTTTTTATTCAATGTAACAATCTGTGCCTTTTGATTGGAGTATTTGCCCATTTATTTTTTATTTTAAATTTTTAAATATATTTGTATTGATTTCAGTGAGGAAGGGAGAGGGGCAGAGATAGAAACATCAATGAGAGAGAAACATTGATTGGCTGCCCCTGCACGCCCTCTACTGGGGATCAAGCCTGAAACCTGGGCATGTGCCCTGACCAGGATTTGAACCAGCAACCTCCTGGTGCATGGGATGACGCTCAACCAACTGAGCCACACCAGCTGGGCATGGGGTATTTGACCACTTATATTTGATATTAATTATTCATAACTAGAGGCCCGGTGCACGAAATTTGTGCATGGGGGTGGGGGGATATGTGTCCCTCAGCCCAGCCTGCACCCTCTTGAATCTGGGACCCCTCAAGGGATGTCCGACATGTCCTAAATGGGAAGTTGGACATCCCTCTCACAATCCAGAATTGCTGGCTCCCAACTGCTCACCTGCCTGCCTACCTGATTGCCCCTAACCGCTTCTGCCTGCCAGCCTGATCACCCCCTAACCACTCCCCTGCCAGCCTGATCGACCCCTAACTGCTCCCCTGCCGGCCCAATTGGCCCTAATTGCCCTCCCCTGCTGGCCTGGTCCCTCCCAACTGCCCATCCCTGCAGGCCTGTCCCCCCCCCCCCAACTGTCCTCCCCTGCCAGCCTGGTCGCCCCCAACTGCCCTCCCTTGCAGGCCTGGTCCCCCCCCAACTGCCCTCCCCTGCAGGCCTGGTTGCCCCTACCTGCCGTCCCCTGCCAGCCCAGTCACCCCTAACTGCCCTCCCCTGCTGGCTTGATCGCCCACAACTGCCCTCCCCTGCTGGCCATCTTGTGGCAGCCATCTTGTGTCCACATGGGGGTGGCCATCTTGTGTGTTGGAGTGATGGTCAATTTGCATATTACCCTTTTATTAGCTAGGATGTTTGGTGTAAGCCTACATCTTGATATTATTGTTCAGTCAGTCCTATGTTTTTGTTTCTTTTTTTCTCTTATCCTCCCTTCTTTTGAATTGATTGATATGTGTGTTTCTTGTTTTATTTTATTAACTCCTCATCCTTTTTTTTTAAGTGATTGATCTAGACTTTGTAATATACATACTTTACAGTATATATTTTTGTCTTCTCATAGTCTACTTTCAAATAATATTAGACCAATTTAGGTATAATATGAAAAACATATAACAGTATACTTTCACACCTTCTTTTCATCTTTTATGTTATTTTTGTCTCCACAATACATTCTTGTTATATTTACTTTGAACAGTCAATGTAGTGTATAAATGTTGCATGACTATGTTCATTCCCTCCCCCCCAATTTTACTGAGCTATAATTGATATATAATGTTATATTACTTTAAGGTATACAATATAATGATTTGATATATGTTTATATTGTGAAATGATTACCACAATAAGTTTAGTTAATATCCATCACCTCACATCATTTTTTTGTGTGATAAGACCTTTTAAGATTTATTTTCTTGGCTACTTTCAAAGATACAGCCCGGTATTGTTAACTAGAGTTACCAGAATTTACTTATAACTGGAAATGTGTTCCTTTTGACCACCTTCACCCATTTGCCCTCACTCTCTGCCTCTGGCAACTACTAATCTGTTTTTGTATCTATGAGTTTGGTTTTTTCTTAGATTCCACATAGAAGTGAGATCATACATATTTGTCTCCCTGACATTTCACTTAGCCTAATGCCATCAAGGTCTATTCATATTGTCCCAAATGGCAGGATTTCCTTCCTTTTATGGCTGAATAACATTTCATTGTGTATATAGATACTACATTTTCTTTATCCATTCATCTCTCAATGGACACTTACATGGTTTCTATGTCTTGGTTATTGTATCTAATGCTGCAATGAACATGGTATTACATATATCTTTTCAAGATAGTGACTTTATTTTTTTTTTAGATATAAAACCAGAAATGGAATTGCTGGATCATATGGTAGTTCTGGTTGTTTTTGTTTGTTTGTTTTTGTTGTTTTTTTATTATTGATTTTAGAGAGGGAGGAAGGCGGGTAGAGAGAGAGAGGTTAGAGAGATACAATGATCGGTTGCCTCCAGTATCTACCCCGACCAGGGATTGAACCTCAACCCAGGTATGTGCCCTGATCTGGAATTGAACCCTCAACCTTCCAGTGCACAGGACAATGCTCCAACCAACTGAGCCACACCAGCCAGGGCGATAGTTCTATTTTTTTTTTAAAATATATTTTATTGATTTTTTACAGAGAGGAAGGGAGAGGGATAGAAAGCTAGAAACATCGATGAGAGAGAAACATCGACCAGCTGCCTCCTGCACATCCCCCACTGGGGACGTGCCCGCAACCAATGTACATGCCCTTGACCGGAATCGAACCTGGGACCTTTCAGTCCGCAGACCGACGCTCTATCCACTGAGCCAAACCGGTTTCGGCGATAGTTCTATTTTTTTTTTTTTAATTGGGATTAGTCTTCTTTTTTTTTTTTTTTAATGAATCTTTATTGTTCAGATTACAATTGTTTCTCCTTTTTCCCCACATATCTCCCCACCACCCAGTTCCTACCCCCCTCTTCCCTTACCTCCCCCCCCCGCTGTCCTTATCCATAGGTGTATGATTTTTGTCCAGTCTCTTCCCATACTCCCCACACAGACACCCCTTTCCCCCTGAGAATTATCAATCCACTCCCATTCTATGCCTGATTCTATTAAGTTCACCAGTTTATTCTGTTCCTCAGATTTTTAATTCACTTGACTTTTAGATTCACTTGTTGATAGATATGTATTTGTTGTTCATAATTTTTATCTTTCTTCTTCTTTTTCCTCTTTTTAAAGAATACCTTTCAGCATTTCATATAATGCTGGTTTGGTGGTGATGAACTCCTTTAGCTTTTTCTTATCTGTGAAGCTCTTTATCTGCCCTTCAATTCTGAATGATAACTTTGCTGGGTAGAGTAGTCTTGGTTGTAGGTTCCTGCTATTCATCACTTTGAATATTTCTTGCCACTCCCGTCTGGCCTGCATGGTTTCTGTTGAGAAATTAGCTGATAATCGTATGGGAGCTCCCTTGTAGGTAACTAACTGTTTTTCTCTTGCTGCTTGTAAGATTCTCTCTTTGTCTTTTGCTCTTGGCATTTTAATTATGATGTGTCTTGGTGTGGTCCTCTTTGGATTCCTTTTGTTTGGGGTTCTGTGTGCTTCCTGGACTTGTAAGTCTATTTCTTTCATCAGGTGGGGGAAGTTTTCGTTCATTATTTCTTCAAATAGGTTTTCAGCATCTTGCTCTCTCTCTTCTTCTGGTACCCCCATAATTCTGATGTTGGTTCGCTTGAAGTTGTCCCAGAGACTTCTTACACTATCTTCAACTTTCTGAATTCTCTTCTCTTCATGCTTCTCTGGAGGAGTGTCCTTGGCCTCTTTGTTTTCCAAATCTTTGAGTTGATGCTTGCGATCCTCTAGTCTGCTGTTGGGTCTCTGTATAATATTTTTTATCTCAGTCAGTGTATGTTTAATTTCTAGTTGGTCCTTTTTCATATCCTCGAGGGTCTCATTGAATTTATCGGCCTTTTCCATGAAATTCTTGAAAAACCTTATAACCGTGGTTTTGAACTCTATGTCCAGTCGCTTGTTCTCCTCCATTTCTTTGGTTTGTGATCTGTTTCCTTGCCTTCTCATATTCTCTGCTTCCCTAAGTTGGTAGGGTAGTTTTGTGTACTAGGTGTCCTATTGGTTCAACGGGTCAGCCTCCTAGTTACTTGAGGTGGACACTCTTGGTGTACCCTTGTGTACTGTGTGTCCCCCAGCAGGAGCTACAGCAAGGGCTAGTTTTCTCCTCCTTTGCTTGGGCGGTTTTGGAGCAGTCTGACTGGAGCTGCAGTTGGTTAAGCTGCTCCAGAACAGGCCATTTATATGCAAAAGCCGCTGTGTGGAGCCTGGGCGGGTTTGTAGAATGTGCGGGGCGGGGCCTCAGGGCGGGGCCTCAGGGCGGGGCGGGGTCTCAGGGCGTCACTAGGCTGGGGCGTGGCCAACAGCGATGGCTGCCGTCAGCCGTCTCTGCCTTTCCACGTTTCCAAGTCCCTGCGCCCCGCGCTCCAGCGCAGTAAACAATGATTGCTGGGCGCACCTCTGCAAAAAAGTCACTCTCACTTTCCGACCCGATGGCCGAGAGTTCAGCTTCTCCCCGTAGGTGCCTGGGTCCCCCGAGTGTCCCCAGAAACTGGATTTCAGAGTGATCGGGAGCTTGTCTCCCTGCGGGTTGAAGAAAAGCCTCGCACCCAGCCGCCCGCCGCCGGCCCGATTCGCGTGCCTCCGTACCTCAGCTTTTCAGCGATTGTGCTTCTTTCTCTTCTTAGTTGTAAATCTTCCACTCAGCCAGCTTTCCCGTGGTTCTGGGTGGTAGACGTTATTGTCTTTTAGTTGTATTTTTGAAATTGTTGTGTGAGGCAGCAGATTAGTTGTTTAACTATGCCGCCATCTTGGTTCCTCTCGGGATTCGATAGTTCTATTTTTAAATTTTTTTTTTTTTTAGTAAACTCCATACTGTATCAGATTATATTCTCACTAAGACTACACAAGGGTTCACCACACCCTTGCCAACACTTGTGATTTCTTGTCTCGTGTACACACACACACACACACACACACACACACACACACACACACATATATATATATATATATATATATATATATATATATATATTTATTTCAGAGAGGAAGGGAGAGGGAGAGATAGAAACATCAATGATGAGAGAGAATCATTGATTGGCTGCCTCCTGCATGCCCTCTATTGGGGATCGAGCCCACAACCCGGGCATGTGCCCTTGATTGGAATTGAACCTAGGACCCTTCAGTCCATAGGCCAATGCCAAACCAACTAGGACTCTTGTCTTTTTTTGTAATAGCCATTCTGACAGGCTATTATAAAAGACTATCACAATGAGGTGATGCTTCATTGTGATTTTTCCCCCTGAGGATTAGTGATGTTGAGCACCTTTTCATGTTATCTGTTGACCGTTTGTATGTCTTCTTTGGAAAAATGTCTATTTTGTTCCTCTACTCATTTTTTAATCAGATTGGCATTTTTGCTATTGAGTCATATGAGTTGTTTTTATTGATTTTTTTTTA
This sequence comes from Eptesicus fuscus, assembly GCF_027574615.1. Taxonomy (NCBI): domain Eukaryota; kingdom Metazoa; phylum Chordata; class Mammalia; order Chiroptera; family Vespertilionidae; genus Eptesicus; species Eptesicus fuscus. Next base: position 9,101,729 of record NC_072474.1, on the reverse strand, counting down.
GAGAGAGGCATGGAGAGGAAGAGAGAGAAACATCGATGGGTTGCCTCCTGTACGCACAACAACTGGAGACCAAACCTGCAACCTGATGTGCCCTGACCAGAATCAAACTGGCAACCTTCAGGTTCATGAGATGACACTCAACCAACTGAGCCACACTGGCCAGGGCAAGTCATATGAGTTCTTTTTTTATTTTATTTTATTTTATTTTTTAATATAGTTTATTGATTTTTTACAGAGAGGAAGGGAGAGGGATAGAGAGTTAGAAACATCAATGGGAGAGAAACATCGATCAGCTGCCTCCTGCACACCTCCCACTGGGGATGCACCCGCAACCAAGGCACATGCCCTTGACCGGAATCGAACCCGGGACCCTTCAGTCCGCAGGCCGACGCTTTATCCACTGAGCCAATTGGTTAGGGCCGTATGAGTTCTTTATAATTTTGGATATCAACCTCTTATCAGATATATCATTTGCAAAGATTTTCTCCCATTCCATGGATTGCTTTTTCACTTCGCTTATGGTTTCCTTTACTGTGCAGAATCTTTTTAGTTTTATATAGTTCTACTTCTTTATTTTCTCTTTTGTTGCCTTTGTTTTTGGTGTCAGATCCAAAAAAATCATTGCAAATACCAACATAAAGGAGCTTATACCTGTTTTTTGTTCTATGAGTTTTATGGTTTCAGTTCTTACATTTAAGTCTTTAATTAATTTTCTTAATATGTTTTTATTGATTTTTAGGGAGAGAGGAAGGGAGAAGAATAGAGAGATAGAAACATTGATGAGAAACATCATCATTTGGCTGCCTCCTGCCTGCCCCCTACTGGGGAGCGAGCTCACAACCCAGGCATCTGCCCTGACCAGGAATTGAACCACTCAACTTCTGAGCCACACCAGCTGGGCTTTAATTAATTTTGAGTTGATTTTTGGTGTATAGTGTAAGATAGGGACCCATTTTCACTCTTTTGCATGTGAAGTGTTTGGTTTTTCCAATACCATTTATTGAAGAAATTTTCCTTCCTCTTTTGTCATAAATTAATTGACCATGTATGTGTGGGTTTATCTCTGAGCTCTTTATTCTGTTCCATTGATTTATGTGTTTGTTTTTATGCTAATACCATATTGTTTCAATTATTGTAGTTTTGCAATATAGTTTGAAATCAGGAAGTGTGATGCTTCCAGCTTTGTTTTTCTTTCTCAAAATTTGTTGGTCCTCTTTTGGGACAGTGACTTCAGGTACTCACAGTAGTCCAGCATTTAACATACCATCAAAGGCTTATCTAAAATACAACCTCTAACAAAACTAGGCTGTCCCTTAAGGGGCAGACTGAAAGAGAACAATGGGGGGAAAAAGGGGGACATAGGTAATATTTTCAACAATAAAGATTAAAAAAAAAAAAACTACACTGTCCCAAACCCCTGGTAATAGAATTGTTTACCTTTTTACCAAAAAGGTTGGAAAAGCACCAAAATCTGCATGTGACTTGTGCCCAGGCTGACTCCATGGAGTTCGTGCTATGAGACCTAAAGTTCTAATGAGGTTGCCTAAAACGAAAAAATATGTCAGCAGAGCTTATGTTAGATCCATGTGTGCTAAATGCTTCCATGACAGGATCAAAGCGTGCTTTCCTTATTGAGGACCAGAAAATCGTTGTGAAAATATTGAAGGCACAAGCACAGAGTCAGAAAGCTAAATTTTAAAAATGAAGCTTTTTTGAGTAAAAAAGCAATGAAAGGGAGGGGGGAGATTGCTTTGGTTATTCTGGGTCTTTTATGGTTTCATATAAATATTAGGGTTGCGGAAAATACCACTGGAATTTTTATAGGCATTATACTGAATCTATACATTGCTTTGGATACTATGGACATTTTAACAATATTAATTCTTTTCGTTCACAAGCACAAAATATCTTTCATTTATTTGTGTCTTCAATTTTTTTATCATTGTCTTATAGTTTTCATTGTACAAAGTCTTTCACTTTCCTGGTTAAATTTATTCCTAGGTATTTTATTCTTATGTAATTGGAATTTTTTTTATTTCTCTATCTGATAGTTTATTATTTGTGTTTACAAATACAACTGAATTTTGCATATTGATTTTGTATCCTGCAACTTTACTGAATTTAATGATTAGTTCTAAAGGTGTTTTGGTGGAGTCTTTAGGGGTTTCTGTATGTAATACATCATTTTGCACATAGAGACTGTTTTATTTCCTCTGTTTCTTTTGTTGTTGTTGTTTGTTTTGTTTTGTTTTGTTTAATCCTCATCCGAGGATATTTTTTCCATTGATTTTTAGAGAGAGTGGAAGGGAAAGGGAGAGACAGAGAGAGAGAAGCATTGTTGTGAGAGAGACACATCAATTGGTTGCCTCCCACACATGACTGACCTGGACTGAGGATGGAGCCTGCAACCAATGTACCTGCCCTTGACCAAAATTGAACCCAGGACTCTTCAGTCCACAGGCTAATGCTCTAACCACTGAGCAAACTACCTAGGGCAACTTCCTCTTTTTCCATTCAAATACCTTTTATTTCTTTTTCTTGCCTAACTGCTTCAGCTGGGATTTTCAATAGTATGTTGCCTAAAAGTGGTAAGAAGAGTCATCCTTTTCTTATTCCTAATATTAGAGAAAATACTTTCAACTTTTCATTGTTGATTGTGATATCAGCTGTGGGCTTATCACATATGGCCTTTAATATGTTGAGGTATGTTTTCTCTATATCCAATTTGTTGAGTATTGAGTGGATGTTGATTTTTATCAAATGCTTTTTCTGCATCTATTGCGATGGTCACATGACTTTTTATCCTTCATTTTTGTTAATGTGATGCATCACATTGATTGATTTGTGGATGTTAAACCATCCTTGTATCCCTGGAATAAATCCCACTTGGTCATTGTGTATGATTCTTTTAATTTATTGAATTTGGTTTACTAAAAAAATAAAATAAAATAATTTGGTTTACTAATATTTTTGTTGAGGATGTTTGTATCTGTTCTGTTATTCTTAATGTCTTCTCTTTTTTAAATAAATTTTATTATTGTTAATATACCTAGTGAGTTCCTTGATGTTACTTTATCTTTTCCCCCTAAGGTGTATTAGTGTTATTTTACTATCAAATGCATCCTGTTGTGTTTTTCTAAAGCCTCACACATTTTTATGTTTATTTTTTTTGTAGTATGTTTTTGGCCAGCCACCATGGCTCAGTGGTTGAGCTTCGTGACCTGTGAATCAGGAGGTCATGGTTCGATTCCGGTCAGGCCATATACCCTGGTTTCGGGCTTGATCTCCAGTGTGGGACATGCAGGAGGCAGCCAATCAATGATTCTCTCTCATCATTGATGTTTCTATCTCTCCCTCTCCCTTCCTCTCTGAAACCAATAAAAACATTATTTTAAGTATGTTTTTATTGATTTTTAGAGAGAGAGTAAGGGAGAGGGAGTGAGAGAAACATCAGTTGGCTGCCTCCTGTGCACCTCGTACTGGGGATCAAGTCCACAACTTGGACATGTGCCCTGACCAGGAATCGAACCTTTGACCTCTTGGTGCACGGGATGACTTTCCACCAACTGAGCCACACCGACCAAGACAGGTCACTTTGTGAATTTTTAGAAAATAAATATACAATGAGAATTATGTTTTAGGTTTGTGTTTTATATAGGACATTAATAATAAAATTAAATTTACCTTTCTTTTACTTTAGAGAGGTAACTGAAATTCGTGAAGTCTCCAGAAAGTCAGTTCCCCGTAATTCCTTAGAAAGTGCTGAGTATATCAAAGTCATAACAGGTTTATTAAACGCAAAAGACTTTCGTGATCGTATTAATGGGATTAAGCAACTTTTATCAGATACTGAAAACAATCAAGAGCTTGTTGTTGGAAACATTGTGAAGGTAAGGACACATCAAAATTAATTTTCGTTTTCAATCTGTTGCTAATAAAGTTTGTTAGTATAAAACGTTTCCCTAAATGTTAGTATTTTATATATATTGTTTTTTAATGTTAAAATAACCTTAGTGAAAAGGGTAGATTACTTAGGTTTTGCTCTTTAAAAAGCATTCTAGAACAATTCAAAGTAATTATTAAAAAAATAAGTAACAAAATAGCTGCTTATTTGTATGAATCTTCTCACTAGATGGTAACTCCTTGAAAGTTCTTGGAACCTGACAAGCAGTAAATATACGTTGAGTGAATTAATAAATATTTTTAAAGCCAGAGAATTTAGGGGATTTGATATCACTTTAGAATTGGATATATTAACATTTTTCATATAGGGTAGAGATTAAATATGCCAGCTTAACTACCTACCTTTAGGAAAACAAAAAGCATAGAAAGAGAGATAGTAATAAATGTTAGTGGTATTAAAGCATAAGTTACTTATGCTTCATCAGAATTTAGTTTACTTAATTTTATTAGTAATTTATTAATTAAACTTCATTAAAAATTAGTATTATGTATTAAACTTGGCAAATATACACTGAGTGGCCAGATTATTATGATCTCTGAACGTATAATAATCTGGCCACTCGGTGTATATCCTATATAATAAAAGGCTAAAATGTAAATTGTCCCCTCGACCAGGAGTTCGACCAGCAGGCAGGCCGGCCAACCGCCCATGTCCCCTCCCCCTGGCCAGGCTGGCCAGACCCCCTACCCATGCACGAATTCATGCACGGGCCATATATATATATATATACATACACACACACACACACACACACACACTGAGTGGCCAGATTATTATGCCTTCAGAGATCATAATAATCTGGCCACTCAGTGTATTATACTCTTTTAGTTCCAGTAGTGTTACCTCTTAATTTTCAGAAGAAAAGTACCACATTATCCTATCATGTAAACCAGAAAGTAAGATTTTCTGTTGAGTAAAAATAAATGTCTTGCCCTAGCCGGTTTGGCTCAGCGGATAGAGCATTGGCCTGGGGACTCAAGGGTCCCAGGTTCGATTCCAGTCAAGGGCATGTACCTTTCTTACGGGCACATACCCAGTAGGGAGTGTGCAAGAGGCAGCTGATCGATGTTTCTCTCTCATCAATGTTTCTAACTCTCTATCCCTCTCCCTTCCTCTCTGTAAAAAAATCAATAAAATATATTTTTAAAAAAATAAAATAAAAAAATGTCTTGGGAAGACTATTCTTACCATGAAGAGTTTTATATATATAATTAGTGGCCCAGTGCATGAAATTCGTGCACGGGGTGGGGGTGTCCCTCAGCCCGGCCTGCACCCTCTCCAATCTGGGACCCCTTCGGGGGATGTCTGACTGCCGGTTTAGGCCCGATCCTTGCAGGATGGGGCCTAAACCAGCAGTCGGACATCCCTCTAGCAATCCGGGACCACTGATACTAACTGCTCACCTGCCTGCCTGCCTGATCGCCCCCTAACCACTCTGCCTGCTTGCCCCCAACTGTATCCCCCTGCCGGCCTGCTTGCCCCCAACTGCCCCCCTGCCGGCCTGATCACCCCAACTGCCCCCCACCCTGCTTGTCTGCTTGCCCCTAAATGCCCCCCACTGCTGGCCTGCTCACCCCCAACTGTCCCCCCCCCCCACCGGCCTGCTTGCCCCCAACTGGCCACCCCTGCCAGCCTGCTCATCCCTAACTGCCCTTCCCTCCTGGCCTGATCGCCCCTAACTGTCTCTGCCTTGGCCCCGCCACTATGGCTTTGTCCGGAAGGACATCCAGGAAGTCTCCTGTAAGGTCTCCTGGTTTAATTAGCATATTATTTTACCCTTTTATTAATTTAGATCTATATATATCATGAATTATTAGTGAGAGTCTCAAACTCACAGAATAACTCTTCACTCATCTAACATGACTTAAGAATTGCTTACCATTCACTGTATTATATATTTAATTTATGAAATTTATAAAATTCTGAAAAGCAAGGAATAATTGTTAAAGTAATCAGGTTAAAAGGTAATAATAAAATTTAACTGAAATTGCAGCTAAAATTTTCATAAGAAACCTAAACTGAAATTTTTTTATTGTTTAAAGTATTATGTATGTCTCTTTTTTCCCTCCTCAACCCCTCTCCAGCCACTCCCACTCCCCAGGACAAGTCCCCACTGCCCCAGTGTCCATGTCCATTGGTTATGCTAATATGCATGCATACAAGTCCTTTGGTTAATCTCTTACTCCCCTCCCCTCTCCGTCTGTTTGGTGTTTCTATGTCTCTGGATCTATTTTTCTTCATCAGTTTATGTTGTTCATTATATTCCACAAATGAGTAAGATCATGTGATATTTATCTTTCTCCGACTGGCTTATTTTGCTTAGCATAATGCTCTCCAGTTCCATCCATGCTGTTGCAAATGGTAAAAGTTCCTTCTTTTTTTATAGCAGCACTAGGGGCCCAGTGCATGAAAATTCATACACTCGGGGGGGGGGGGGGGTCCCTCAGCCCAGCCTGCGCCCTCTCACAGTCCAAGACCCCTCGGGGGATGTCCTCTCCCCGGGGAGTGGGCCTAAGCTGTTAGTCTGACATCCTTAACGCTGCTGCGGAGGCCAGCCATGAGCCGGCTTCTGGCTGAGCAGTGCTCCCCCTATGGAAGCACACTGGTTGCTATGACATGCACTGATCACCAGGGGGCAGACGCTCAAAGCACTCCTGCGTTGAGCATCTGCCCCCTGGTGATCAGTGCATGTCATAGCAACCAGTCGTTCTGCTGTTAGGGTCAATTTGCATATTACCCTTTTATTATATAGGATTATTATATAGGACTAGAGGTCCAGTGCATGAAATTCGTGCACTGGGGAGTCCCTCAGCCCAGCCCGCACCCTCTCCAATTCGGGACATCCCTCTAGCAATCCGGGACCGTTGGCTCCTAACCGCTCACCTGCCTGCTGGCCTGATCTCTCCCCTGCCAGCCTGATCCCTAACTGCTCTCCCCTGCCGACCTGATACCCCTAACTGCTCCCCCCGCTGCCGGCCTGATTCCCCTAACTGCTCCCCCCCTGCCAGCCTGATTCCCCTAACTGCTCTCCCCTGCCTGCCTGATCCCCCTAACTGCTCTCCCCTGCCAGCCTGACCCCCTGACTGCTCTGCCCTGACACCCCTAACCACCTCTGCCTCGGCCCCGCCACCATGGCTTTGTCTGGAAGGACATCTGGAAAATGTCTGGTCTAATTAGCATATTACCCTTTTATTAGTATAGATGGTATTCCATTGTGCAGATGAACCAGTTTTTAATCCACTCACTGCTGATGGGCACTTAGGCTGTTTCCAAATCTTAGCTATGGTAAATTGTGCTGCTATAAACATAGGGGTGCATATGTTCTTTCTGATTGGTGTTTATGATTTCTTGGGATATGTTCCTAGAAGTGGGAGTACTGGGTCAAATCGGAGTTTCATTTTTAACTTTTTGAGGAAACTCCATAGTGTTTTCCACAGAGGCTGCACCAGTCTGCATTTCCACCAGCAGTGCACGAGGGTTCCTTTTTCTCTGCGTCTTCACCAGCACTTATTTGTTGATTTGTTGATGATAACCATTCTGAGAGGTGTGAGATGGTACCTCATTGTTGTTTTGATTCGGATGATTAGTGACTTTGAGGCTGTTTTCATATGTCTCTTGGCCTTCTGTATGTCCTTTTTTGAAAAGTGTCTATTTAGTTCCTTTGCCCATTTTTTGATTGGATTGTTTATCTTCCTTTTGTTAAGTTGTATGAGTTCCCTGTAAATGTTGGAGATTAAACACTTATCAGAGATAACATTGGCAAATATGTTTTCCCATGCAGTGGGTTTTCTTGTTGTTTTGTTGATGGTTTTTTTTGCTGCCTAAACTGAAATTTTTATAATAAAACTTACATGTCTACTTTTGTTATGAATAGATAAAAATAGAAACTTAATCTTAATTCCTTAGAGTTAGCTAAGCTAACCTGAACCTTCTAGAAAACATCACTTTTATCACATTTATAGTATATCAGTCATTGCCTACTGATCCAGATTTCTCAAGCTTAATTTATTAAGATGTCTTTTGGAGTGATTTTTTAAGCCTTCTCTTTTTGCTATTAGAAAATTTGACACTTAGATTTATCATCCAAGTATTTATAAATTTTTATTTTCTAAATTTAGGTTAAATGGAATGTGCATGTGTTTTTAAACAGTATGCTAAAAGAAATTTCAATATAATAGCTATAAACAGTATTTCATTTTGAATAATTTACCACTTTACTTTCAGATTTTTGATGCTTTTAAATCTCGACTTCATGATTCTAATAGTAAAGTAAATCTGGTGGCTCTTGAAACAATGCACAAAATGATTCCTTTGCTTAGAGACAACTTATCTCCTATCATCAACATGCTAATTCCAGCAATAGTAGATAACAATCTGAATTCCAAGAATCCAGGCATTTATACTGCTGCCACAAATGTTGTTCAGGCACTGAGTCAGCATGTAGGTAAGAAATCTTACTTTGGCATTCCAGTTACTTGGACTTAACTTTTGTACTTTCTTATTTTGCATAATTTTATAATGCTAAAAATCTAACCAATTTTTTATCATTTAATGTTAAAAAATTTCTTCATTAGTATATTTTTAATTACTATTAGTAATTAAATGTTATCATATGAAATTGACTTTCTCTTCCCTTATCGTTGACTTTTCGATTTTTTTTCCTACCTCAACCTCACATCTTTTTAAAAATTAATTCAAAATGGATCATAGATTTAAATGAAAAACATAACTATAAAACTTTTAGGAGACAACATAGGAAAAAATCCTCAGGACCTTAGGGCTTGGTGAAGAATTATTAGCATGACACTAAGTGCATAATCCATAAAAGTTTATATATTGGACATCATCAAAATTAAAAACATTTGCTCTGTAAAAGTCCCTGTTAACTGATATAGAGATAAACTACAGATTGGGGCAAAATACTGCAAACCACATATATGACAAAAAACATATCTAGAATATATATAGAACTCTCAAAACTCAACATTAAAATTAATAATAGCATTTCAACTAGAAAATGAGCAAAAGACATGAAAATACTTTTTACCAAAGAGGATATATGGATGGTAAATAAGCACATGAAAAGATTTCAACTTCACTAATTATGAGGGAAATGCAAATGCAAATTAAGACTATGATCACTTGGTCTTTCTTTTGGTCTTTGGACTTTGTCTAGGGCTTTCTTTTGGTTAGTAAAAACAGATATAATGTACGTCTTTTTTAAAAGCAAGGTGTTGAAAAATGAACTTTCAGAAAGCAGAGAACACCTGTAATTATGTAAGCTATAACCTTTGGGTGAAAGGTACATAAGACTGCTCTGTACTGTCTTTACAACTTCCTATTAATCTATAATTATTTCAAAATAAAAACTGGAAAAGTCAGTAAAAAAAAACCAAAACAATTATTTTTCTGTTTTTTTTATAAACATATATAGTATCATTTAGAATAAGATATCTAGGATGTAGACAATTCTGTATACATATACACCATACAATAGCTCCTTTAATGTTTTGTGATGTATTTTTTCATTTGCTCTAAGAATGTTACTCTGTTAAGGTTTTATAGAGAATTTTAAATAGTGGTCATCTAGGAAGATTAAAAAATCTTTCTAATGCATTTGCAATCATTTGCATATTTTTTGTTTTCAATGCTATATAATTGAAAATAACTAAGATCTCATAACTCTTTAAACATGTCTCTGTTCTTTTTGTTCAGACAATTACTTACTTCTACAGCCATTTTGCACAAAAGCTCAGTTTTTAAATGGAAAAGCAAAACAGGATATGACTGAAAAGCTTGCTGGTAAATACTTTTTGTTAATTTTATTTTATTACTTTAGAGAGAAAGGGGTAGGGGGTAGAAAGAGAAAGAGACATCAATTTGTTGTTCCACTCATTTATGCATTCATTGGTTGATTCTTGTATGTACCCTGACAGGGAATCAAACATGCAACCTTGGCGTGGGAATGACACTCTAACCAACTGAACTATTTGGTCAGGGATAAAGAAATATTTTATTAATTAAGGATAAACTGATGGGTATTTCATTATTTCATTTTAATTTAAGGAAAGCTGCCAAATTCAATATCATTACCCATGAAGTAGAAATAAATTATATCATGATTCACAAGACTTTTACACAAAAATTTTCTTTAAAAGAATTTTATTATTTTTTCCACAGTAAGTGTTTAGTCTTCCTGTTAGTAGAAATAATCAGAATGAATAAAAATAATTAAAATCAAATATTGGTTTCATAAAAACTGCTATTTCAAATTATGTGTTTGATAAAAGGTCCATGAGTCGAAAGTGTAGGATTTTTTAATTAACTGCATTTAGAAAACATGGAGATGAAATTTGGATTTCATTCCCATCTTTACTACTTTTGCCTGAACTAATCATCATATATGGAATTCTAGTACTTGAAGATTCCAATCTTTAGGAGGGAAGTTTCTGACCTTCTTTTAAGATACCTAACATTGCCGAGGCCGGTTTGGCTCAGTGGATGGAGCATCGGTCTGCGGACTGGAAGTTCCCAGGTGCAATTCCGGTCGAGGGCATGTACCTTGGTTGCGGGCACATCCCCCGGTGGGGGGTGTGCAGGAGGCAGCTGGTCGATGTCTATCTCTCGTCGATGTTTCTAGCTCTCTATCCCTCTTCCTTCCTCTCTGTGAAAAATCAATAAAATATATATATTTTTTTAAAAAAAGATACCTAACATTTTAGAAAAATGGCATTGGGAAGAAGTTATGTATATACCAAAGGCCCAGTGCATGAAAATTCATGCACTTGAGGGGGAGTCCCTCAGCCTGGCCTGCCCCCTCTCACAATCCAGGAGCCCTCAGGGGCAGGAGGTGACCCGGCGATCAGGGGAAGGCGACGCCCCCATCACACCCCTGCTGCTGCCACTGCCAGCAGTGCAAACCTTGGCTGGCCCTGGTTACCTGCGCCTCAGGCAGAACTGAGAGGCTGAGCATCGGCCATCCGAGGCTTGCCTGCACCTACGGCTGGCCCTGGGCGGCTGGGCAGCTGCCATCCAAGGCTTGCCTGCGCCTCGGGCTGGTCGTGGGTGGCTGGGGGGCTAAGGGAACAGGGGAGCTCCAGAGGCAGACACCCCAGCAGGGCTGAAGGGACTGGGTGTTGCCATCTTGTGGCTGTGGGCGCTGCCATCTTTGAGGGCATGACAATCAATTAGCATATTCCCTCCTTATTGGCTGTAGGTGCCACCATCTTTGCGATGGTGTGAGGGTCAATTAGCATATTCCCTCTTTATTAGATAGGCTGCTTTTTAATTAGCAGAACTTGAATTTATTTTTTTAAACCTTACGACTTATCATATTTTTATATTTCAGATATTGTTATGGAACTCTATCAAAGGAAGCCCTTTGCCACAGAACAGAAAGTGTTGGTTGTTTTATGGCACCTCTTAGGTAACATGACAAATAGTGGCTCTCTGCCTGGAGCTGGAGGAAATATACGAGTAGCCACAGCTAAATTATCAAAAGCACTTTTTGCACAGATGGGCCAGAATCTGTTAAATCAGGCTGCATCTCAACCACCACATATTAAAAAGAGTTTAGAGGAATTGCTCAATATGACAATTTGAAACGAATTATAAATCTTTCATGAAATATGGTATGATGAACAAAAGTGTTTACATGATGACAAGTGGAGCTTTTTTAAAGTTACATTTTCAGTGCCTGCACTTCTAATCCAGTAAATTAAGTCAATGGCTATTTTTATTTGCAGCCTATGAGTACACATCTGACCTATATCAACCGTATCACTTGTCCCATCACACAAAAACCTAAAATAATATAACTTAATATTCATGAAATATGAGGAACATGAAGTGAATCCAATTTTAATATTTTTGAGAAAAGTCCTGCTCATTTGCACTATTCTATAGAAATCGCAATTTGTTGCCCTATATGTACAATTAGATTTGTAATTAAAAATATACTTTTATTATGTAATCATGTTCTGCTATGTCTCGTTACTCAAGCTTATTTTATGAAGTGGAAGAAAAGTCATTGAACTATGTTATCACAAAGTTTTGTGTACTATTTGTGAAAAATGTGTATTCTCAAATCAGTCTGCTAATATGATTGTTCAGTATTAGCTTGTTTTTGCTGTTTTGTGTTAATGTGATATATTTGCTTACCACTTGGGTTTAATCATCTACATAATTGTGAAATTTAACAAATTATAATAAAGCATGATGACCAAAGTTTTAGAAAACATTTAAACATTTTAAATGCACATTTAAGAAAACGTGTTGAATATAACTTCCCTATTTTTTGTGCAAACACTAAATTATATTTCTATATGTCCTAACATTTATAAAGGTGTTAATTTGCTGTCCAGTTGTATAATTCTCAAAAATAGTGCCAGGTTGTCGATAGCTTTTCTCAGAATTCTTGGACTACAAGTACTGTATGCATCTTAAAAAAGAAAAGGATTGTTATAAAATAAAAGGATTTATTTCTGTAGGTGTGTGAAAAGTGTCCTATTTTTCCAACTCCAATATATGTTAAAATGGCAATATATATATACTGAGTGGCCATATTATTATGATCTCTGAATGCATAATAATCTGGTCACTCAGTGTGTGTGTGTGTGTGTGTGTGTGTGTGTGTGTGTGTATATGTGTGTATATATATATATGAGGTCTGGTGCATGAATTCGTGCATGGGTGGGGTCCGGCCAGCCTGGCCAGGGGGAGGGGACATGGGCGGTTGGCCGGCCTGCCTGCTGGTCGAACTCCTGGTCAAGGGAACAATTTACATATTAGCCTTTTATTATATAGGACTAGAGGCCCGGTGCATGAAATTTGTGCATGGGGGCGGGGGGGTGTCCCTCAGCCCAGCCTGCACCCTCTGCAATCTGGGACCCCTTGAGGGATGTCCGACTGCCCGTTTAGGCCCGATCCCACCGGACATCCCTCTGACAATCCAGGACTGCTGGCTCCCAACTGCTTGCCTGCCTGCCTTCCTGACTGCCCCTAACCACTTCTGCCTGCCAGCCTGATCACCCCCTAACCACTCCCATGCCAGCCTGATTAATGTCTAACTGCTCCCCTGCCAGCCTGTTTGCCCCCAACTTCCCTCCTCTGCAGGGTTGATCGCCTCCAACTGCCCTCCCTTGCAGGCCTGGTCCCTCTCAACTGCCTTCCCTTGCAGGCCTGGTCCCTCCCAACTGCCCTCCCCTGCTGGCCATCTTGTGGTGGCCATCTTGTGTCCACATGGGGGCAGCCATCTTTGACCACATAGGGGCAGCTATCTTGATCTTGTGTGTTGGAGTGATGGTCAATCTGCATATTACTCTTTTATTAGATAGGATAGAGGCCTGGTGCACGGGTGGGGGCCAGCTGGTTTGCCCTGAAGGGTGTCCCCGATCAGGGTGGGAGTTCCCTTGGGGCATGGGGCGGCCTGTGCGAGGGGCCTGTGGTGGTTTGCAGGCCAGCCATGCCCCCTGGCAATCCAAGAGGAGGCCCTGGTATCTGGAATTTATTTACCTTCTACAATTGAAACTTTGTAGCCTGGAGCGGAGCCAAGCCTCCTGCTCGCTCCGTGGCCAGCAGCCATTTATGTTGGGGTTAATCACCTTCTATAACTGAAACTTTGTAGCCTGGAGCGGAGGCCTGGGCCCACCAGAGTGTGTGGAAAGCTTGGCTTCCTCTGTTGCCAGGGAAACCCAAGCCTCCCTTCTGGTAGCCATCTTGGTTGGGGTTAATTTGCATACTCGCCCTGATTGGCTGGTGGGTGTGGCTTGGCTGGTGGGCGTGGCTTATGTAACAGAGTGATGGTTAATTTGCATATTGCTCTTTTATTAAAGAGGATATACACTGAGTGGCCAGATTATTATGCATTTAGAGATTATAATAAACTGCCCTCCCCTGCTGGCCTGGTCTCCCCCAACTGCCTTCCTCTGCTGGGCACCCCCCCAACTGTCCTCTACTGCAGGCCTGGTTCCCCCCCAACTGCCCTCCTCTGCTGGCCTGGTCACCCCTAACTGGCCACAACTGCCCTCCCCTGCTGGCCATCTTGTGGTGGCCATCTTTGACCACATGGGGGCAGCCATCTTGTGTCTTGGAGTGATGGTCAATTTGCATATTACTCTTTTATTAGATAGGATCCTGGAGTTATTATGGCATACTGAATTAAAATGGGATTATGTATAAGAAAATATTTGTAAACCTCGAATTCCTACAAAGGTCATTTATTCCCAATAGCAAATGAAGGTGAAAGATGAGCAGAAACCCTATAGAAATCTTTAGTGCTAGGATAAGCTAAGCCTACTTATTTCATTGCTAGTTATCTGGTTGAATATATCAAGTGAAGGCAAAATCAATTAAGCACTGTAGTATTATTAATAATTTTTGGTCTCATAACGTGTACTGTAAAAGAGAACTTATACTCTTAACTCAAACTTCTCTGGGCAGAACAATGGGCCAAGTCAAGATTTAAAAGGGCATTGAAGTAAATTACAGATTTAGCAAAGTACTGGTTAAAAAAATACTAGAGCATGGAAGGTGTGAGACATCATTATGTAAAATTGAAGGCAGAATGATCTGTTGGTACCCAACTATGACCAATTTTCAATGTGTTTTTTTTTTTCTTCTTCACCACTATGCCTGGAATATGGTCTATATTGGGAACTAAATAAATAGTACTTGAATAAAATGGTGAATGATATATAATTTTGAAATTTATTCTGGAGATAGAAAAAAAATGTTTTCAAGATTGGAAGTGGTGTACTTAAAATAACCAGTAGCAGAGGGATAGTTGGATGGATGGAAGGAGGAAAAGATGTAGGCAGGGAAATCAATCTGGAAACAGATCAAAAGCCTACCTGTACAAATGGATTTCATCAAAGGTTCTAGCCTAAAGGGTTGATAGGGTCTGTCTGTACAATGTGTTGAAAAAGATTGTGAGGTTACATCAAATTCCTATAGGAGTGTAGTGATTCAATAGCTAGGGCTCTGAGCTAAACTCTATATAGTAAGGACTAAACTATAAAAGCAGTGGGAATTAAAAGAATGGACCTGGAAGGTATTCTTGTGGTAGGACTAAACTGAATTGATAACACACTTAGATAAGGAGGATAAAGGAGTCAACATTTAAGTTTGTAACTCTAGTGAGTTTCTCTAGTGAGATTTTGTTCTTCATTTAGGAAAGAAGGCCGTTCCTGTGTACTTCTGCCTACATTTCTTGGGACATACTTAGATTCAAGGGAGGCTGGGAAATAGAGTATTTAATTCCTAGTCTTAATAGTAGAAGAAGATAATAGAAAGTTCGTAGGAATGGATGTGAGTGATCCAACCTACAATATGTCATATTCTAAAACTCCACTCTGTCTGATGGCATTCCATGCTTTGAAGACTTGATATTAGTTTAGAACCAGTGTCCAATAAATTCGCAAAAGTAAGCACATGTTTCCCAGTGAAAAGTTACTTTAACAAATAGCTTTTAAAGGTCTAAAGGTCTCATGAAAAAAATAAATAAATCTATCCTATCTAATAAAAGAGTAATATGCAAATTAACCATCACTCTGCTACACCCACAAGCCATGCCCACAAGCCAATCAGGAGTGAATATGCAAATAAACCCAACCAAGATGGCTACGGCCACAGAGAGCAGGAAGGAGGCTTGGGTTTCCCCAGCAGTGGAGGAAGCCAAGCTTTCCGCCTGCCCTTGCTGGCCTAGGCTTCCATTCAAGGCTACAAAGTTTCAATCATAGAAGATACATAAATCCAAACAGAAATGGCGGCAGCCAAGGAGCTGGAAAGAGCAGGAGGCTAGGGTTGCCCCCAGCGATGGAAGAAGCCAAGCTTTCTGCACACTTTGGCTGGCCCAGGCCTCCGCTTAAGGCTACAAAGTTTCAATTATAGAAGATACATGAATCCCAACAGAAATGGCTGCTGCCACTGAGGGAGCAGAAGGCTTGGCTCCGCTCTAGGCTATAAAGTTTCAATTGTAGAAGATAAATAAACCCCAGATAACAGGGCCTCCACTTGGGTCGCCAGGGGGTGTGGCCGGCCTGCAAACCACCACAGGCCCCTCACCCAGGCCGTCCCACGCCCCAAGGGAACTCCCACCCTGATCCGGGACATCCTTCAGGGCAAACCAGCTGGCCCCCACCCGTGCACCAGGCCTCTATCCTATCTAATAAAAGAGTAATATGCAGATTGACCATCACTCTAACACACAAGATGGCTGCCCCCATGTGGTCAAAGATGGCTGCTCCATGTGGACACAAGATGGCTGCCACAAGATGGCCAGCAGGGGAGGGCAACTGGGAGGGACAAGGCCTGCAAAGGGAGGGCAGTTGGGGGCCATCAAGCCTGCAGAGGAGGGCAGTTAGGGTGACCAAGCCAGCAGAGGAGGGAAGTTGGGGGCAACCAGGCCTGCAGGGAAGGGCAGTTGGGAGGGACCCAGGCCTTCAGGGGAGAGCAGTTGGGGGGGACCAGGCCTGCAGGGGAGGGCAGTTAGAGGCAAACAGGCTGGCAGGGGAGTGGTTAGGGGGTGATCAGGCTGACAGGCAGAAGCGGTTAGGGGCAATCAGGAAGGCAGTCAGGCGAGCCAGCAGTCCTGGATTGTGAGAGGGATTTCTGACTACCTGGTGGGATCGAGCCTAAACAGGCAGTCGGACATCCCTCGAGGGGTCCCAGATTGGAGAGGGTGCAAGCTGGGCTGAGGGACACACCCCCATTAACAAATTTATGCACCAGGCCTCTAGTGTGTGTGTGTGTGTGTGTGTGTGTGTGTGTGTGTATGTATATATATGTGTATATATATATATATATAAACATAATATGGAAATCAACCAGATGGTGGAATGACTGGTCGCTATGACATGCACTGACCACCACCAGGGTCAGATGCTCAACACAGAAGCTTCCCCCAGCCCGCAGGCCCCGATCAGCCAATCTGGGCCTGCTGGCCAACCTCTCGGTCCCTCCCCTCAGCCCACATGCTTCAATCACCTGATGGGGAACAGGGAACCGGGGGTAGGTGGCGGCGGATGTGGGCAGTGCCAGGCCAAGGCAGGTGTGAGCGAGAGGGTCCCTGATCTCCCCGCCAGTTGCCCCACACACAGAGGGTGATCAGTGGCAGTGGCAGCGGTGGAGGGCAGTGCTGGCTACCGGCAGCCGGGGAAGATCGGCCCTGATTGCAGGCCAGGCCTAAGGACCCTGCCCATGCACAAATTTGTGCACTGGGCCTCTAGTAAATACATACATACATACTTACATACATACATACATACATACATCCTATCTAATAATAGACAAATATGCAAATTGACCATACCTCCGACACACCCACAAGCCACGTCCACAAGCCACGCCCACCATCCAATCAGAGCGAGTATGCAAATTAACCCAAACCAAGATGGCTACAGCCACAGAGAGCAAGGTTTCCTAGGTAACAGAGGAAGCCAAGCTTTCTGCCTGCCCTGGCCAGGCCTAAGCCTCCACTCAAGCTACAAAGTTTCAATTATAGAAGGTAAACAAGTTCAAACAAATGGCGGCAGATTGGAGCTTGAGAGAGCAGGCCAGGGTTGCCGCAGGCAACAGGGGAAGCAAAGCTTTCCGCACACCCTGGCCGGGCTCACCCACTTAAGGCTACAAAGTTTCAATTGTAGAAGGTGAATTAACTGCCACAAAAATGGCTGCCGCCCCGGAGGGAGCAGCAGGCTTGGCTCTACTCCAGGCTACAAAGTTTCAATTGTAGAAGGAAAATAAATTCCAGATGCCAGGGCCTCTGCTTGGGTTGCCAGGGGGCATGGCCGGCCTGCAAACCACCACAGGCCCCTCACTCAGGCCGCCCCACACCCCAAGGGAACCCCCACCTGATCCGGGACGCCCTTCAGGGCCAACCAGCTGACCCCCACCCCTGTACCAGGCCTCTATCCTATCTAATAAAAGAGTAATCTGCAGATTGATCATCACTGCAACACACAATATAGCTGCCCCATGTGGTCAAAGATCCTGCCCCCATGTGGACACAAGATGTCCACCACAAGATGGCCAGCAGGAGAGGGCAGTTGGGAGGCACCCGGCCTGCAAGGGAGGGCAGTTAGAGGTGATCAACCCTGCAGGAGAGGGCAGTTAGGGGTGACCAGGCCGGCAGAGGAGGGAAGTTGGGGGCAAACAGGCTGGCAGCAGAGTGGTTAGGGGGTGAAGTGGTTAGGGGCAGGCAGAAGCGGTTAGGAGCAATCAGGAAGGCAGGCAGGCAAGCAGTTGGGAGCCAGCAGTCCTGGATTGTGAGAGGGATGTCCGACTGCCCGTTTAAACGGGCAGTCGGACATCCCTTGAGGGGTCCCATATTGGAGAGGGTACAGGCTGGGCTGAGGGACAACCCCCCTCCGTGCACGAATTTCGTGCACTGGGCCTCTAGTACATAAATAAATGTCTAAAGGTCTCTTTGGAGGAATAGGAGAAATAGTCATAGTGATAGTACTATAGAGTCCTTCTCTAGGGTTATTTGCCTTCATCTTATTTCAAGATGTCCTAGGAAGTAACTGAGAGATTGTGGTTTCCTTCACTAGAATGGAGGGATATCCTATATAATAAAAGGCTAATATGCAAATAGACTGAACGGCAGAACAACCAAACAGCCAGGGGGTGCACACAGGCGTCAGCCGTGGTGTGATGGTAGAACAGGTGAGCGGGGGCACCAGCCCAAGGCGGGGTTGCAGGTCACTGTCATCGGGGCAAGCCTCTGGTGGTTACTGAAAATTCTTTGTTCCCATGCGCCACAGTCCCGCCTGCCACTCACACCCACTGCTGGTGCTGGCGCCGGCCCCACTCACACCCGCAGCCAGCACCAGAGCCACTGCTTGCACCGCTGCCAGCTCCTGGCGCCGGGCCTGATTGCTCAGCGCCTTCAGCGGGTGCAAGCGACAGCTGCCAGCCCTGATCACCCCTGAGGGCTTCTCCACCTCCCCCTGCTTCTGAGGGGCAATTGGGGCAGCAGTCACAGCTCACACCTGCTGACGGCTCCGGCCCCACTCACATCTGTTGCTGGTGCCGGCCACAATGGCTCCACACCATTCCCCTCAGCATGTGGGAGCAACAGTGGCAGGTGTGGCGCTGATGGCAGACAGAGAACTGGGGGCCACGGCTGGAGGGGCCCAGCTGGGGCGTGGAAGATGGGCCGAGACACTCCTCACCGCCTCGTGCCCATCACAGCCTCATGGCCCACAGTTCATGCACTAGGACCCTAGTTTAAAATAAAAAACAATAAAGACTTTAGTATTTTACTCATCTGTTTTAGAACTATGATCAATTAGGTATTACTAAATATTCCTGCTGGTCACACCACCCAATTACCACAAGGTCCTGCTCCCTATTCCTAATCATGCCTCTTTTGCCTCTAATAATTGAGTTCTCTGCCATCTAGAAATCTGTATCACCGTTGAAATCATGACACCTATATCAACTGTAGCATCCTCAGCCAAAGAGAAAAATCACAAGTACTTTTCAAAGATGCTAATTCTGCTGAAACCGGTTTGGCTCAGTGGATAGAGATTTGGCCTGCGGACTCAAGGGTCCCAGGTTCGATTCAGGTCAAGGGCATGTACCTTGGTTGTGGGCACATCCCCAGTAGGGGGTGTGCAAGAGGCAGCTGATCAATGTTTCTCTCTCATCGGTGTTTCTAACTCTCTATCCCTCTCTCTTCCTCTCTGTAATATCGGAAAACACAGATATTTACA
This sequence comes from Eptesicus fuscus, assembly GCF_027574615.1. Lineage (NCBI taxonomy): Eukaryota > Metazoa > Chordata > Mammalia > Chiroptera > Vespertilionidae > Eptesicus > Eptesicus fuscus. Next base: position 9,082,049 of record NC_072474.1, on the reverse strand, counting down.
TTACGATTCATAACAGTAGCAAAATTACAGTTATGAAGTAGCAACGAAAATAATTTTATGGTTGGTGGGTCACCACAACGTGAGGAACTGTATGAAAGGGTCGAGGCATTAGAAAGGTTGAAAACCACTGCCTAGAGAATGGCGGTTTTTCATCTATTTTTATACATTGCAATCAAAGGAGGGGATGTAGGTTGTTTACAGGAAATCCATTGGTGATGGAGTAGAAAAGCAGGAGAAAGCAAAGTGGGAGGGGCACCTTTGGGATTGGATAAAGAGTAAAATGATAGACAGGTACTTCTTTTACAATTAACATGATAATAATAACAATGAGGGAATTTGTGGTTTCCTCCCAGGTGCCATTTGTTGTGCCCTGAGGGATCCAAAAAAAGGGACGTTACAAGCTACCCTGACATTTCAAGGATAAGTTTTGGTAGATGCAAAAAGACAGATCAGTTAAGGTAATGGCTGATCTTTGTCAGGGAAGATACTGGCCTAGGAGGTGACTACCCACCATAACTGATTTTAGTTGAAGTTTAATTTCAGTCTATCCTTTGGGGTTCCTTTTGGTCTCTGAGTTTGAAAGACTGCCATGCAGGCCTCCCCTGAGCTTGTCAGGTTAGTATGTGGCCCCTTTTGTCCACAGAGCAAAACAGAAACATTTACTTTTTTCTAACATGTTTTTATGGATTTTAGAGAGAGGAAGGGAGAGGGAGAGATAGAAACACCTTATGGGGATTGAGACCAAAACCCCGGCATGTGCCTTGACCGGGAATTGAACCCGAGACCCTTCAGTCCACAGGCCAACGCTCTGTGCATTGAGCCAAACCGGCTAGGGCCAACAGGATTTTCTTAAAAATTGATTTTGGAGAGAGAGAGGAAGGGAGAGGAAGAGGTAGAAACATCAATGATGGGAGAGAATAATTGATGGCTGCCTGCCGCACACCCCCACTGTGGTTTGAGCCCAGAACCTGGGCACGTACCCGGACCGGGAATTGAACGCGAGACCTCTTGGCTCATGGGTCGAGGCTCAACCACTGAGGCACTCTGGCAGGGCCACAGGGGTTTTTAAGTCTTAGTTCCTGTCCATTTTTAGGTAGAGAGGTAAAACCTGAACAATTGTTGGGAAACATTAGATTTGCCCAAAAAGAAAACCAATTTCTTTCTTTGGGGGGTAGGGGAAGGGCTGAGCGCTGGCTGTGTTTAAGACCACGGGTGTGAAAGGACCTAAACACCCTTTCCGTTGGGGAAGAACCCGCTGAGGGAGGAAAGGGGATCAGCAGCAGCGGCCTCAGCCTCTGGAGCCCCGCGCGGGGCGGGGCGGGGCGGGGCGGGCGCTCTTGGATCCCGAGTGATGCCGGGACGCACGCAGCGCGGTCACGTGACCCCCTCACGTCCCAAACACTCGGCGCATGCGCGGCGCGCTCTCTCTGGAGAGGGTGTTGTGGCGCTGGTGGCGGTGCGGCGGTGGCTGCGGGCACTGAGACCGTGGGAGTGCCGTCGTCGCCCAGTTTGCGGCTCATGGCATTGAGTCGCCTCCACCGTCAGGTCAGCTGGGGTGGGCGCCTCGGAATTGGCGGGGAGGGGGGGGCGGTAGGCTGGGCTGGCGGGGGCCTGCCTGCTTTCAGGCCGCGCCGGGCCGGGCCTCCCTCCCGCCGGGTTGCGGCCTGGCCCGGCCTGGGCGCCCAGCTGTCCAGTCCTCTGGCCTCCCCACCTGTTGGGTGGAGCAGTGCGAGGTTTCTTTTCTTAGACTAAACGTTTCTCAGACGGGCCTGGAAATGTGGGCCTCCACGTGATTGAGGAAGCGATTTGGGGTAAGTCTGGAGCCCTGGCTTCCCCCAGAGCCGGAAACCGGTGTGGCTGGGACGCCTGGAGCTGGAAGGGCTCCATAGCAGACGCCAGAACATTGGGAAAACACAGATTCTGTTAATAAAGCTTAATTTAGGCGCCTTGTAGGACGCGTTCCGTATTCTGACTGCATAAGCTAAGTCTTTGGGCTCTGAGTCACAGCACCCCAAAATTAAGTGAGAGCTTTTGGCAGGATAGAAGCAGAAAAACCAGACAATTAAAGTCCTTTTTAAAAAAACATTTTTATTGATTTCAGAGAGGAAGAGAGAGAGAGAGAGAAACATCAATGATGAGAGAGAATCATTGATCGGCTGCCTCTTGCACGCTCCCTACTGGGGATGGAGCCTGCAACCCGGGCATGTGCCCTTGACCAGAATCGAACCTGGGACCGTTCCGTCCACAGGCCGAGGCTCTATCCACTGAGCCAAACCGGCTGGGGCGACATTAAAGATCTTTTGAAGAAATCTGTTTAAGAGCGATGTCTTCCTTAATAAGTGCTGCGCCTAATGTGTGACTGATGATTATTTTATGTCATGAGATTGTTACTTTTTAGTTTGATATTCACGGTACCTCCTCTTTGAGGATTTCAAGTTATTTGGCAACTGATCCAATCTGTTTAGGAATACTTGAAACTTTTCTATAAGGAAGGTTGAAACTTAAGGAAGCAAGTTTTATGATGGAATTATGAATATGAAGTTCACTTTGGAACTTGAGTGTTTTGGGCTCTATAGGAGCTTAAGTGGCTTGAAAAAAAAGGAACAACTACTGTTGGGTATTAACCCCCCCACCCTCCCACCGTATTTATAACTACACTCTGGAGTTGCAAAAGTTGGAACTTTCCATTCTACAGTCTTTGGTGGGGAAAAGGTGAACAAAAGGAATTCTACTGAAGACTTGTTTCTTAGATTGCGAACTCTAAAATAGAGGTTGACCAAAGATGGCTAATTGAAAAGCAGAAATTTTTCAGTGTCACTATGTGCTACTGTTTTTACTTACATTTGAATAAGAAAAATAATTTTTAAATCAAATGATAAAACCTGTGTTTGTGCTTTTCAAGCAAAAGAACAGAACCTTCTATGGTATGTTAACAATTCTGCGTTAAGCAGGATTTTTTTTTTTTTTTTAAGTAGCCAAAGGAGAAAGTGGTAGTTCTAGCCAAATGATGATTGTTTTCCCCTAAAAAACCTGAGTCATTGCTCTGGCTTGTGTGGCTCAGTTGGTTGGAGCATCGCGTGTACACACGGAAAGGTCAAGGGTTCAATTCCCAGTTAGGGCACATACCTGGGTTTTGGATTTGATCCCTGATCAGGGCGCATTAGGGAGACGATCAATTGATGTTTCTCTCACATCAGTGTTTCTCTCCTTCCTTCATCTCTCTAAAATTAATGGGGGGAAAAACCCCACATATCTTCAGATGAGGATTAAAAAACAATACCTGAGTGGTACAGATGTGTGTGTGTGTTCGTTCCAATTTGTGGAACATAATCTGTGACCATTGTATTTAGTCTGAAAACAGTTGCTAAAACCAGTGGTTATGATAGTATCTTTTCCTAACATCCTGAGCCTTAAAATTAGCTTATCTGTGGATGAAGCACAGAGTAACTAGTTGATTGCAAAGTTAATTTGTTTTGCTCAAACTCCTCCTGACTTTCAGTCCTTAGTAACATCTTCAGTTTTTTATGTGTTGCTGTTTATGAAAAGAATAATCACTTACCTCTATAGGCATAAATATAGAGTTTAAAAAAAGGTATTAGATCAAACTTACTGTATTTTTAAAATTAACAGTTGCCTTTTTTCCCCTCACCTAAGGATACATCATTTATTTTTATTTTTTTAAGAGAGAGAGAGAGAAGTAGAGAAACATCAGTCAGTTTCCTCTCATATGTGCCCAGACTGGGGATCGAACCTGCAACCTTTTTGGTGTATGGACTATGCTCCAAGCCACCCAGTCAGGGCAAACTTCCCATCTTTAATTATGTGTGGATTATTTAAGTAATCCTCCAAATTTTACGTTGGTAGGTAGAATTGTTAGTCAAAAGTATAATGTATAAAGTATAATGTTAGTCAAAAGTATATGTCATAACTAAAAGTTAAAGGTATAAACAAAACTAAGGTCTCTGTTCTCACTGAATTTAATATTCTAGTAATATTAATTTATCATAGTAATAGTGTAGCAGTGTTTTTCAAATATTTTGACTGCAACCTATTGTACAGGGTGGGGGTAAAAGTAAGTTTATAATTTCCTATGGAAAATAAACTGTTTGGAGTACTCACAACTGTAAACCTACTTTGCCCCACCTTGTATTATGTGCATGTAACATTGCAGCCCAATAAAAGGTAGTTGAATTATTTCAACAATATGCCCTTAATGTGTGTGTTAACCTGATAATTTTTTTTCTATATGTTTTCATTTTTATTTTATTTTATTTTTATTTATTTATTTATTTTTAAGCCTACAGCACCCGGTATTCCAGGCGGTCTCCCATCCAAGTACTAACCAGGCCCGACCCTGCTTAGCTTACGAGATCAGACGAGATCGGGCGCGTTCAGGGTGGTATGGCCGTAGACTATATGTTTTCATTTTTAAATAATATATATTTTTTATTGATTTCAGACAGGAAGGTAGAGGGAGAGATGGAAACATCAGTGATGGGAATCATTGATTGGTTGCCTCCTGCACATCCCCTTCTGGGGGTCAAGCCCGAAACCCCAGGCATGTGCAGGAATCAAACTGTTACCTCCTGGTTCATAGGTCGATGCTCAACCACTGAGCCACAATGGCTTGGCATGTTTTCACTTTTTTAAAAAGGGAAGCTGGTTTGAAGCAGTCTGAAGTTTGAAAAATATTTAGGAGGGATGTTAATTATTCAAATTGTAACAATAGCAGTGTGAATGAAAAGACGAGGACAGTTCATTTAAAAAATATATATTTTGATAAAAATATATTTTGATTTTGTTACAGAGAGGAAGGGAGAGGCATAGAGAGTTAGAAACATCAATCAGCTGCCTCCTGCACACCCCTTACTGGGGATGTGCCCACAACCAAGGTACATGCCCTTGACCGGAATTGAACCTGGGACCCTTCAGTCCACAGGCCAACGCTCTGTCCTCTGAGCCAAACCGGTTAGGGCAGGACAGTTCATTTTTATAGCAAGTTAGTGTGATTCTTTTGTCGATGAGGTTTAATGATAGTAATTGCCCAAAGTTTTCTAATGAGTAACTGGGCCAGATCTTTAATTTAAAACTGATATATAGTTGAATTGCATGTGTGTATCTAATTGTAACAAATGTGAACAAACAATATACCTTTACTATGTGCAACGTATTCTGATAAAAATTTTAAATTCTATTTTTCATTTACAAAAAGGACGAAGATAATATACAGCAGGGGTGGGGAAGGTCCAGCCTGCAGGCCATGTAAGGTCTGTGAAATCATTTGGTCTGGCCCTGCTAAGGCATTAGGGGTGAGTTAATTAGATGTTTGACCAGATATAGCAGGCTAATTTTATTTTACTATTTTTTAAGTTATTTATTTTTTAATCCTCACTCAAGGATATTTTTCCATTGATTTTTAGAGAGAGCGTAAGAAAGAGGGAAAGACAGCCCTAGCCAGTTTGGCGCAGTGCGTAGATCGTCAACCTGCAGACTGAAAGGTCCTGGGTTTGATTCAGGTCAAGGGCACATGCCCGTGTTTTGGGCTCAATCTTCAGTGGGGGGCGTGCAGGAGACAGCCAATCAATGATTCTCTCTCATCACTGATGTTTCTGTCTCTCTCTCCCTTCCTCTCTGAATCAATAAAAATAATATTTTAAAAAGGAGAAAGAAAGAGGGAAAGACAGAGAAATATGGAAGTGAGAGAAACAACATCACTTAGTTGCTTCCTGCACGAGCCCTGACCAACGCCTGGGTCGGGGAGGATCCAAGCAGGCTAATTTTAAAATTGATAATTTAAAAAAATGTATTTTTATTTCAGAGAGGGAGAGAGTTAGAAACATCAATGATGAGAGAGAATCATTGATCAGCTGCCACCTGCATGCCCCCCACTGAAGATTGAGCCCAAAACACGGGCATGTGCCCTTGATAGGAATCTAACCTGGGATCCTTCAGTCCGCAGGCTGACACTCTATCCACTGAGCCAAACCAGTTAGGGTAACTTGATAATTTTATATGGCCCTCCAATGATGTTATAGTATTCAAATGGCCCATCCTGGTGCTGGGTTAGGGGACCTCAGGCCGCGCCCCCCCACCACATGGTCCCCCATCAAGCCCTGCTAGGTGGGCGGGCGGGGGGGGGCGCAGCCTCAGGTCCACAGCTGCCTAAGCCTACACCTCAGGATCATTGACTTTGGGGCTAAGGAATCTGTATTTTTAAGAAATAGCTTACTAGGGGACTATTGTGTGGAGCTGTGTTTAAATTGTCAAATGCACATGAAATCCAGATTTTAAATGTTATTTCAAAGTAGTAGTATGAAGCAAACCTTTTCCCAACAAAAGATAAATTTAAAATGTTAAATCATCCCAGCCAGCTTAGCTCAGTGATTGAGTGTTGACCTATGAAACAAGAGGTGACAGTTCGATTCCCAGTCAGGACACATGCCTGGGTTGCGGGCTCAATCCTCAGTAGGAGGTGTACAGGAGGCAGCCTATCATTGATTCTCTCTCGTCACTGTGTTTCTCTCTCCTCTCTTCTTCTGAGATCAATAAAAATAAACATTAAGTAATAATTTTAATAATAAAATGTTAAATCAAGAGGCCTTCTGAGACTGAATGCCACTGGAAGAATTAGTTATAACCAGGTAAATCTAGGGAATAATAATTTTTAAAAAAGAACAAGGAACATAAGGTAAGTGCAGGAAGGTCAGGTGGGGACAAAAGTTTTTTTTTTTTTTTTTTAAATATATTTTTATTGATTTCAGAGAGGAAGGGAGAGGGAGAGAGATAGCAACATCAATGATGAGAATCACTGATCAGCTGCCTCCTGCACGCCCCCTACTGGGGATCGAGCCTGCAATCTGGGCATGTGCCCTTAACCAGAATCGAACCTGGGACCCTTCAGTCCACAGGCGGACGCTCAATCCACTGTCAAGCCCTGCTGGGTGGGGGACACAGTCTGAGGTCCCCTGTTAAGCCCCACAGGGGCGGGGGAGGGCGTAGCCTCAGGTCCCTGCTGATTGCTCGTTAAGGCTCCTTATGGGAACTTGGCCTCAGCTGTGGGTGCAGCCATCTTTGTGATGGAGTGATGGTCAATTAGCATATCCCCTCTTTATTAGATTGGATAGTATATACATAGTGGATATATTTCTATATGAACACAGATATACATATTTCCTTTTTAATTATTGTTTACTAGAGGCTTGATGCACAAAAATCGTGCAATGGGCTCAACCCTCGCAGCCCCGGCTTCATCCAGAAGGTTGTCTGGCTGTCCGGTCTAATTAGCATATTATGCTTTTATTATAGACTAGAGGCCCAGCCCATGAAATTGTGCGTGGGTAGGGTCCCTAGGCCTAGCCTGTGATCAGGGCCATCTTCTGCCTGCTCTCCAGTCCCCAGTCCCGCCCTGCCGCCACCCACCCCAGTTCCCTGTTCGCCATCCAGCATTAGCCTGCAGGCTGGGAGTCGGGGGAGGCAGAGAGGTGGTCAGTGCACCTCATAGCAACTGGTCAAGCAGTCTTTACGGTTGTTACACCGTTATGGTCACTGGGCTTTATTATATAGGATAGGATTATTCCATTATATAAATATACTAAAGCAGTCCTCTTCATACTTCCCTCTTTTTTGCGGTAATACTGTGTTGTAGTGAATGTTCTTAAAAAAATAAATGTTTTTGTTTGATTATTTTCATACATAAAATATGCAAAATTGCCATTTGTTACATTTTGCTTGACTGTCTTCTAGAAAGATATCTTAAATTATTGCCAATTTGATATCTTAATTTACATCTTTGTTAGTAAAAGATGTGATCCATTCATATGCTTATTGGTCACTTGCATTTCTTTCTTTGAATTACTCTGTTTAAAGGCTTAATCATCTTTTTAGTTACATTGTACTATGTTAAGTAATTGTATATTCTGAGTATGTTTTAAGAGTAAACCAATCTTGCCCTGCCGTCATGGCTCAGTGGTTGAGTGTTGACCTATGAACCAGCAGGTCACAATTCAATTGCAGTCAGGGCACATGCCTGGGTTGTGGGCTCGATCCCCAGTAGGAAGCATGCAGGAGGCAGCTGATCAGTGATTCTCTCTCATCATTATGTTTCTTATCTCTCTCTCCCTTCCTCTCTGAAATCAGTAAAAATATATTAAAAAAAAGAGTGAACCAATTTTATTGTTTAATTTTGATGATAATCCCTCACTTAAAAAATAAAAGAGACATGCCTATACTCTAATGATTCACTTTCTATTTAAACTGTTAGAAGAGGTGACGTGAATTATGAAAATATATTGTGGGACTACCTTATAGCATAAAAATATAATCCTTTATTATTTTATGGCCTTAACAATGAGATGACTTAATTTGAACAATTTTATATAATTACTATCCAGATGATAGAACTTACACAAATATGTTTTTAATAATATTCACTGTAGAAGTCACTCTTGTGATTTAAAAAATATATATATATTTTTTATTGATTTTTAGAGAGAGAAGAAGGAAGAGGGAGAAACATCTATTTGAGAGTGGAACATCAATCTGCTGACTCATGCACACCCCCTACCGGGGATTGAGCCCATAACCCAGGCATGTGCCCTGACCAGTAATTGAATCAGTAACCTTGCGGTGCACAAATGATGCCCAACCAACTGAGCTACTCCAGCCGGGGCTCTTACAATTTTTTAATACCTTCATTTATGACTTCTAAAGTAAAATCAAACCTAGGTGCTAGAATTTAAATTTTATTGTAAATATATTAATATATTTCAAATATATTAATATGGTTAAAAAATTTCAACCTTTTCTAAAACTTTATCCTGAGCTAAGTGGTAAATTTCCCTCTAAAACATTTATATCCATGACCAGAATTTTTGCTATTTTCCCTTTAGCCTTCAAATCAGATATTAAAGATACTGCTGTTTTCCAGGGTTAATACCATAGCAAGATGGTATTCAGACATTGAATTTTATAATTTTAGCCAGCTAAGAAACATTTAATTCAGATATGATTGCTTCTTTAGGGAGCAGGCACAAACCCTCACTTGCTTTATGGATGAAGGAACTAAGTCCTTAGTTATTTAGTGTTTACTCAAACACCCGACAATAAAATAGATTTTTGGAAAATTTATGTTATAGAATTTCATTTATAATATAGAAACTAATAAACCTAATTAAGAGTTATAAGAGATATCAAGAATCAAATTATTATATTTCTTTAATAGCTAATGAGAGCTTGTGTTTTATAAAAATGTGGTTTTTCCTTGACTGGTGCTTCTCAGCTGGTTGGTTGTCATCCCATGCACTGAAAGGTTTCTGGTTCAATTCCTGGTCAGGGCAAATGCTCTGTTGCAGGTTTGATTCCTGGTAAGGGCATGCAAGAGGTTGCTGATTGATGTTTTGCTCTCACATTGATGTTTCTGTTTTTTCCTCTCTAAAAATAATTTTTAAAAAGGGGTGGTTTTGATGATGCTAAATAAACATTTGAAAAATGTTTTTCTTTATTCTTGTTTCTACAGATCATTAACTGAAGACAAAATAAACAGCTATGCAAAATTCTCACATGGATGAGTACAGAAATTCTAGTAATGGCAGCACAGGCAACAGTTCTGAGGTAGTGGTAGAACAGTCTGCTGATTTCAGTACTGAAATTATGAATGTTACGGAAATGGAACAGTCACCTGATGGATCTCCTAATGTGAATGCAACTACAGAAGAAAATGAAATAGCCAATGCTGTGGACCTTCCAGTGGCAGAAACGGAAGCAAATTTCCCTCCAGAATATGAAAAGTTTTGGAAAACTGTAGAAAATAATCCTCAGGATTTTACAGGCTGGGTATATTTGCTTCAGTATGTAGAACAGGAGGTTAGTAACTTTTAAATGGGACTAAAGGAACAGATTAATAAAGTCATTAATTATTAGACGAGGTCTTAAGGTTTTGAAATTAAAGTTGCCTTTTTTATAATTTTCAGATTAAGTTGCATCACATTGGATATATACACTTTTTTAACTTAAAAAAAATCACATTGGTGTGTTGTGAAAAGTCAGAGTCAAAGTCTAATGTTCATAATAAGTGCTGTGCATGTGTATCTGGATAAAATCTGTGAATAAAAGGTTAACTTGTAGTTTAACAGAATTAGTTCCTCTGTTTCAAAGGGTAAGATTGCATTTGTAGGTAAAAGAACTGTGTGAGGTCTTTTTAAACCTGCCATTTCTTTTATTTGAGATAATACATTTGAAAGAAATAAGAAATATTGTTGTGACAAAAACTTCCAAGATATTTAAACACCTCATTTTATTTTCATCAGAATCACTTGATGGCTGCCAGGAAAGCATTTGACAAATTTTTCATACACTATCCGTATTGCTATGGTTACTGGAAAAAGTATGCAGACCTTGAAAAGCGGCATGACAACATTAAACAATCAGATGAGGTGCGTACATCACTGAATAAAATAATTTCCATTAGGTACTGTAAGCCAAATAACAAAACAAAGACTTTTCTTTTTTCTTTGGCTGGCAGTACCTACGATTTGTGGTCAAACAATTTTATAGGGTATTTTATTTGCATTTGTCACTCTTGTGGCATTTGTAGCTAATATTTTCTCTCTTTGTTGGCAGGTGCGTTAAACCTCTACAGTTTGTCAAGCTTTGCAGTGCAAGCCTCTGTATTACACTGCAGCTTAACAAGTAGGGCAGGGCTTTTCTCTCACTTACATTTATTTCTCATTTTCCAAACAATATAGTTGGTTTGCTAGTCACATTTGCTACGTCTTATTGCATTTTTGGTCAGACGCTGTCATTGGTGCTCTAATGGGTCTGTGCCCTATGGTCTGTAACCCAAAGCCTGCCCACACAACCCGGTCAGAATGCAGGGACTGCTGCGCTTTGAAGATCAAGACTCTGCACGTGGGGATCAGAACATTGCCATGTTCTATCCAACCTCCACCCAAATGGTAATGGTAGATTATTTAAACAAAATTCCAGTAATTAGTATTTCTAAGGTTCACCGGATAACACAGTGTTACCTCTCTGTTAAGAAATAATTAAATATTTGAAGTACAGTTTTGTTGTTTTCTTCTTAGGTGTATCGACGGGGGCTTCAGGCAATACCTCTTAGTGTTGACCTTTGGATACATTATATAAACTTCTTAAAAGAAACATTGGATCCTGGGGATTCTGAGACAAACAGTACAATAAGAGGGTATGTGAAACTCTGTTAATCACATGTGTTCAAAGATATAAATTATAAATCAGTTTTTCTTATGTTGATAATAGAACTGTTTGTGAATGCTAAACCGAAAGTTTAAATTCCATATAATTTCTCTATTTAAAAAGAATACATGTAATAAATGTATGCATGATTATATAAAAAACTATAATTCCCCTTCCATTTACTTATTTATTTAAGGTATATTTTTATTGATTTCAGAGAGGAAGGGAGAGGGAGGGAGAGAGAAACAGAAACATCAATGATGAGAGAGCACCATTGATCGGCTGCTTCCTGTACATCACCTACTGGGGATCGAGCCCGCAGCCTGGAAATGTGTTTCTACTGGGAATTGAACCATGACCTTCTGGTTCATAGATAGATGCTCAACCATGGCCATGCTGGCTGGGCTCCCCCTCCGTTTTGTACCTCCCTTTTCTTATGTTCCCAGTTCCACTCCCCTTGTGGTTGATGGTTTGGTGTGTGTTCTTTTAGATACACACAGCTATACATGTTTGTTCATATTATCCTTTGATTTTTTTTTTTTAACAGAATGTTTTGGAATCTCTGCCATAATTTTTTACCTATTGCAAAGTATTTTACAGTATCCAGGTGTTACATTTTATTTCACCAAATTCTTATGCATAGGAAATAACCAGTGCTTCAGTTAATGTCTCTATACCAGTCAGTATTTATGTAGAGCATGCTGGAATTGGAACTCTATCAAAGGGAACACACAGCTAAATTCCATCAAATGTTTCTTCAGAAGTGATATTTTAAACTCCCACAGTGTATGAGAGTAGTCATTTTCTCATAGTAGACCATATTTTTCTTTATCCTTAGGTGATATCACATTATTTTAGTTTATATATCTCCAGATTGTTTATCCTGGTTTGCCATCTTTTATATCCTTACTAGAGGCCCAGTGCACGAGATTCGTGCACTCGGGGGTCCCTCAGCCTGGCCTGCGCCCTCTCACAGTCTGGGAGCCCTCAGGGGATGTCCGACTGATGGCTTAGGCCCGCTCCCTCCAGAAAGTGGGCCTAAGCCGTCAGTCGGACATCCTTAGCGTTGGCACCGAGGCAGGAGAGGCTCCCACCACCGCTGCTGCGCTTGCCAGCCCTGAGCTGATTCGGGGCTTCTGGCTGAGCGGCGCTCCCCCTGTGGGAGCACACTGACCACCAGGGGGCAGCTCCTGCATTGAGCGTCTGCTCCTGGTGGTCAGTGTGCGTCATAGTGACTGGTTGTTCTGCTGTTCAGTCAATTTGCATATTAGCCTTTTATTATATAGGATACTAGAGGCCTGGTGCATGAAATTTGTGTATACACACACACACACACACACACACACACACACGTGTGTGTGTGTGTGTGTGTGTGTGTGTGTCCTCAGCCCTCTCACTCCAGGAGCCCTGTGATCAATCCCCCCAAAGAGGTAGGCCTTGCCTACTCTATCAATCCCCTCTTTGGGGAGACCGATTACGCCCCGCAGAGGGAGGCCCCGCCCACCAGGCCTCCAGTCAATGGCCTGGGCCTCCCTCTTGGGGGCGATTGTCGAGCCCCCCAATTGATCGGTCACCTTGCCGGCTGGTGGCCTGGGGCTCCCTCTGTACGGCGATCATGGAGCAATGACCGGGCCCCCGACAAATTGCATCGCACCCGCTTTGGCTGGCTTGGCGCTAGTGGGTGTCATAGAGTGGTCATCCAGAAGGTCGTCCAGATGGTCATTCTGCTGTTTCGTTCGGTCGATTTGCATATTACGCTTTTATTATTATAGATAAGCCATTTTCACGTTGCCTCTTCATATCATTTACTCCTTTTACTTTTGGATTATGTTTTTCTTATTAATTACAGGAACTTTTAAATGTTTAAAAAGTCAGTATTAAACTGCTTATAATAAAAAGCAATCTTACCACCCCTTTTTAAATATTTTAGCTGTTTCTTCTGGTATTTTTTAACATGTATGATATAGTAGTGCTTTCTTCATTTGCTGAAGACATAATTTTGTAATGTTAACTAAAAATTTTAGTTCACTTCTATATTATTTCTTCATCTTTCCAAATGGATAGGTTTCATAGCCTTTTGTTTTTCCTGGATTTAATTACTGCTTCCTCCCCATTATTCAACTTGCCTGGTTTTCTTTACACATTTAAAAATTTTCACCCCTTCCAACAGCTACTTTCAGTAGTCAGTACTAAATACTACTTTACATAATGTACAAATACTTTGTAAGTTATTTTTGGGAGTTAAAAATATTCTACTTAGCCCTTGCTGGTTTTGCTCAGTGGATAGAGTGTCAGCCTGCAGACTGAAGGGTCCCGGGTTCGATTCCGGTCAAGGGCACATGCTCAGGTTGCGGGCTCGATCCCAGTGGGGGCGTGCAGGAGGCAGCCGATTAGTGATTCTCATCATTGATGTTTCTATCTCTCCCTCTTCCTTCTTCTCTGAATTCAATAAAAATATATTTAAAAAAATATTCTACTTAGTGTGAAAATTGTAAAAGAGAATTACACTCGGAAATCTGTAAATTCCATGTTTTCCCTTCCCTCTTTAAGCTATCCCACCTGGGATCTTCTCTTCTGTAATGTGGACTGGTTGTTCTATTCTGTTTTTGTTATACAGATGTTATTTTGGAATTTTTTTATCATCCTGATTCTAGAATATGTCTTTACCTCATTCCTGGGTTTCTAGCTCTATTTAAGAGTTTATTAGAGCCTTAGCTGGTTTTTGCTCAGTGGATAGAGCATCAGCCTGGGGACTGAAGGGTCCTGGGTTAGATTCCAGTCAAGGACACATGCCTGGGTTGTGGGCTCAATCCCCAGTGGGGGGCATGCAGGAGGCAGCCAATCAATGATTCTCTCTCATCATTGGTGTTTCTATCTCTTTCTCCCTCTCCCTTGCTCTCTGAAATCAATCTATGTATATATAAGCCTAAGCAACCAAACAACTGGTCGCTATGATGCACACTGACTACTAGGGGACAGATGCTCAACGCAAAGGATTGGGCTCCCTCCTGTCTGGATCGGGCCGAAACCAGCTATCCGACATCCCCCAAGGGATCCTGGATTGCGAGAGGACACAGGCCAGGCTGAGGGACCCACCCCACTGGTGCACGAATCCGTGCACTGGGCCTCTAGTAAAAATACATTTTTTAAAAAAAGTTTATTTGATCCTGCTCTTTCTTGGTTTATGTGCCCACATTTTATAGAACAGCATCCTATTACTCGATAAAGGATGCTTGGGATTTAAAAAAAAAATTTAATCCTTTTTTATGTCTGAAACACCCAAATTAATGGTCCATTGGGGTATAGAGTTGAAAGTAATTTTTCCTTAGGGCTTTGAAGGCATCTCTTGATCCACTTACAGCTTCTCGTGTTGCTATTGATAAGTATGATACCATTTTTCTCATATTTATATGATAGGTTTTTCCTCAAACAAGCTTTTTTGTTTTTTTTAATATGTTTTTGTTGACTTTTTAGAGAGACAGGAAGGGAGAGGGATAGAGAGATAGAAACATCAGTGAGCGAACATTTATTAACTGCCTCCTATATGCCCCCTACTGGGGATTGAGCCCGCAACCCGGGCATATACTCTGACAGGGAATCAAACTGTGACCTCCTGGTTCATGGGTCAATGCTCCACCACTGAGCGATACCAACTGGGCCTCATGGAAACTTTTATTTACTTATTTAAAAAATATGTTTGTTTGTTGTTGTTTTTTTGAGAGAGAGAAGGGATAGAGAGAGAGAGAAACATCGATTAGCCACCTCCTCAACACCTTTGTTCTTTGTCTCATATCCTCCTATTGTTATATGGCTGCATATCTTATCATTTCTTTGAGTGTATTAGGATAGTTGAAGTCTGCTCCTAGCACTGTTTCCTCTGAAGTTTTTTTTGTTTGTTTTTAATCTCTGTCATGTCTAATTTCTGGATTTTTGCTTATGTTGAAGATTAGATTTTAATAAATTTAGAATAGAAGCTCTGTGTATTTTGTATTGGGGTCCAGTTTTAGCTGGCCTGGAGGGCTTCACAGTAAAATGATCAGGTGGCCACCCAATTTTTGTTGGACTCCCAGTGTTGGTATCTTTATATCTTGTTGTTGTGGTTAATCCTCACTTGAGCGTACGTTTTCCATTGATTTTTACAGAGAGTGAGAGGAATGGAGGGAGGAGGAGAGAGAGAAGAAGAAGAAAAAAAACCCATCAGTGTGATAGACACATCAATTGGTTGCCTCCTGCACCTGAACTGACTTGGGTTGGGGATTGAACCTGGGTTGCCCTTGATGGAATCAAACCCGTGACCCTTTGGTGCAGAGCTGATGCTCTAACCACTGAACACACTGGCCAGGGCAGTATCTTGATATCTTCTTACTAGTGGCCCGGTGCATGAAATTTGTGCACATTAAAAGGGGGACCCAGAGTCAAGTCCCCGCCCACCCACATGTGCCTCAAAATCGTGTGAGACCCAAATCTGGCCAGTCCCAACCTTGTCAAGCCCTGCCGAACAGGGGGCTAGCCTCAGGACCCCTGGCCCGGTTCCAGGATGGGGGGCGTGGCCTGAGTTCCCCCAGATGGGGTGGGGGAGCGTGCCTTGAGGTCCCCCGTCAAGCCCTGCCGGGTGGGGGACATGACCTGACAAGCCCCGCTGGCTGGGGGGCATGGCCTGAGGTCCCCCAGCCTGGCACCGGGAGGCGGTGCAGCCTCAGGTTCCCCTGTCAAGCCCTACCTGGTAGGGGGCGCAGCCTGAGTTCCCCCGACCCAGCACTTGGGGTGCACCTTGAAGACCCATGAAGCCCCCGCTGGGTGGGGAGCATGGCCTGAGGTCCCCTGTCAAGCCCTGCCAGGCAGGGGGGGCGCAGCCTCAGGTCTCCTGGCCTGGTGCTAGGGCGTGGGGGGTGTAGCCTGAGGTTCCCCGGCCTGGTGCCGGGGTGGAGGGCGCGTCCTGAAGTCCCCTGTCAAGCCCCAACTGGTGCGGGGGGCGAAGCCTGAGGTCCCCCGGCCTGATGCTGGGGCAGGGGGAGCAGCCTGAGGTCCCCTAGTTCAGCACCAGGACAGGAAGCATACCTTGAGGTCCCCTGTCAAGCCCCTCCGGGTGGGGGGCATGGCCTCAGGTCCCCTGGCCTGGCGCCGGGGTGGGGATCGTGGCCTGAGGTCCCCCAGCCTGGTGCCAGGGCAGGGGGCGAGGCCTGAGGTCCCCGTCTTTCCCTGCTGGTTGGGGGCACAGCCTGAGGTCCCCTGTCAAACACCACGGGTGTGGGGGCAGGGGAGGGCGTAGCCTCAGGTCCCTGCTGATTGCTCGTTAAGGCTCCTCCTTAAGGGAACTTGGCCTCAGCTGTGAGTGCATCCATCTTTGTGATGGAGTGATGGTCAATTAGCATATTCCCTCTTTATTAGATAGGATTTCTATGTCAAACAGTTTTTTCATTGAAGGATAACCTGAACTTCCAGAGGAAATATACCTAGTTTTTGAATTCTCATAGCTGATCAGGAAATAAGATTTAAGGTGTCTTACCATTTATTAATCAGACCTTCTAAACTTTCTGTCTTTATTTTGTTACCTTTTTATCATCTTCCTCTCCCAACTCCCTCCACTTTCTTAGTATCTGATGCATTGATTTACTGGATCATTTTGAGTTTCTGCAGGGACAATTACATGTATTTCACTGTCTCGGAAACTTCACACACAAACACCAAGAGAAACATGCAAATTAACCATCACTCCGCTATGCCCACAGCCAATCAGAGTGAGTATGCAAATCAACCCAACAAAGATGGAGGTTAATTTGCATATGCATGCGCAGAGCAGCGTGACGCCTGCTATGAGGGGAAGGGGGGCAGCGGAGGGAGGTACAGGAGTGGTGCTCCAGCAGAAGCTCGGACTTTAGGGCTCCCGGGCGCCTGGGAGTGAAGCCAGGGGAAGGAAGGCCTATTCTTGCACGAATATCGTGCAGCGGGCCTCGTGTGTGTGTGTGTGTGTGTGTGTGTGTGTGTGTGTGTGTACCCATACACAAATACTTTTAATCCTTTATCTATATATATTTAAACATTTCCTGCAGTTTTGGTATAACTTTTAATTTGTGTAGGGTATCTTTATCATATAGAGGCTTTTTTTTCTTAATGTTCAGTATTCAATCTTTTATTAGTTTCTGACTTTTGTGCCTATCTTGCCAGGAATATATATAAACCTTGTATTTTCTTCTAGTTTTTAAAAAATCACTCATCTGGCATTTTTAGTTTGTGTCCTTTGTGAAATAGAGATTAACCCTTTATTTTTTCAATTATTGAATAGTCCAACTATTCTGCATTAATTCTAAAAATACTCCTTTATCATAGACTAAATTCTCAAATATACTTTGATATGTTCTGTTGATTCATTTTTCTGTTCCCAGCCAGTGTCATACTTTTAATTACTATAGCTTCCTAGTTAGTTTCTTTTCATATCTTTTAGGAAAACTGCATTGTCCTTTCACAAAATATTTTACATATTTGTATTCCAGATGAATGCTAGAATTTGTTTTTCCTCTTCACCCAAAATTTGTTAGAGCTTTGATTGGGATTTTGTTAAAGTTATAGATTAATTTAGGTAGTATAGTTTTATACTGTTAAAAATCCCTCTTGATTCTAAAATATTTATATTGAAAATGTATTTAATGGTTTTATCTCATTTGAATTTCACATCTAATGATTTAACATTGCTTGCAGAAATCTCTTGACATGAATTACGTACTTAAAAATATGTTTTTGTAATAAACTATAATTGTGGAATTTTAGAATCAGGAGAGACTTTTGATAGTTTTAAAATATATGTATACTTCTCATTACCATATAAGGCAGCTGGATCCCTTGTTGGGAGTTATTTTCCCAGAAAATTATTATTTAAACTAATAATAATTGTGTCTGTCTTCTGCCCTAAATGAATCCATTCAACAAGCATTTCAAGTTTAACAAATATATGTTTACAGTGTGTATGTTTTGCATTGTAATTTTATATAAGGTAAATTACATAAAAGTACATTTGTCTATTCCCTTTATGTTTCTCACTTTGTTTTCTCACTTTTATTGATTTCAGCGAGGAAGGGAGAGGGAGAAAGAGATAGAAACATCAATGATGAGAAAGAATCATCAATTGGCTGCCTCCTACACGCCCCACACTGGGGATCAAGCCTGCAACACTGGCACGTGCCCAACTGGGAATCAATCAGTAACCTCCCGGTTCATAGGTTGATGCTCAACCACTTAACCACGCCGGCCGGGCTTTTCTCACTTTCTTAAAGCTGTTCTCATACACTTCTTTATTACTACTTTTATCTTTTTTTTTTTTAATAAGTTTTTATTGATTTCAGAGGAAGGGAGAGAGGTATAGTAACATCATAGATGAGAATCATCTATTGGCTGCCTCCTGCACGGCCCCTACTGAGGATGAGCCTGCAACTCAGGCTTGTGCTCTGACTGGGAATCAAACCCTGACTTCCTGGTTCATAGGTTGACGCTCAGCCTCTGAACTCCACACCAGCTGGGCAATTCCTTCTATCTTTTAATCTCTATTTGTATAGGAAGCAATTGAATATAATTTTGAAGTTAGCATTATCTATTTGATTTTTAAAAATTGAAGTGTTATTGACATATGTTGCAGTAGTAGCCCTCTTATTCATGATTTCAACTGTCACAGTTTCCTGCAGTCAACTACAGTCTGAATATATTAATTGGAAAATTCCAGAAGTAAACAATTCATAAGGTTTAAATTGTGCGCTGTTCTGAGTAGTGTGATGAAATCTTGTGTCTTCCTGCTCTTGCGTGCCCAGGATGGCAATCATTCCTTTGTCCAGTGCATCCACACTGTGTACTTTAGTACCTTTCTAGGTTATTAGATTGACTGTCGCAGTATCCAGTGCTTGTGTTCAAGTAACCCTTATTTTACCTAATATTGGCCCCAAAGCGCAAGAGTAGTGATTCTGGTGATTCAGGTATGCCAAGGAGAAGCTGTAAAGTGCTTCCTTTAAGTGAAAGGTGAAAGTTGTCGACTTAATAAGGAAAGAAAACAATGTCGTATGCTGAGGTCACTAAAATCTACGGTAAGAGCAAATTTTCTATCCATGAAATTATGAAGGAAAAGGAAATATGTGCTAATTTGCTGAGAGACCACATTTACATAATTTTATTACAATATATTATAATTATTCTATTTTTTTATTAATTTTTGTGACTAATGTATAAGTTAAACTTTTATTAGAGGTATGTATGTATAGAAAAAAAGATAGATAGGGATTGGTACTGTGTGGTTTTAGTCATCTAATGGGGGTCTTGGATCTAATTCCCTGCGGATAAGGGGAAACTACTGTATATCATTTTGAGGTGTACAACATAATTATTTGATATTTGTATATATTGCAAAGTATATACATATTTTGAAAGTGCATTTATCTTAGAAAAATAATTTAAAGGTAATTTAATTTTTCAGAACATTTGAGCACGCTGTTCTAGCTGCAGGAACAGATTTCCGATCTGACAGACTGTGGGAAATGTATATAAACTGGGAGAATGAACAGGGAAACCTAAGAGAAGTTACAGCTATATATGATCGTATTCTTGGTATTCCAACACAGCTATATAGTCATCATTTTCAGAGGTAGGTGGAAAAATCAGTTAAAACACCTTTGATTACTCAGGTAATTAATTCCTAATATTTAGGAATATATTTTCTTGCATGATAATCATATTTTATACACTTTTAAGTGTAGATATTTTCCCATGGATCTTATGAAATGTTTAGGAATGTTACTGTTTTTAGACTTTAGGTTCTCTTTATTCATACAAGAGGATTCCTGTCTTTTGTCTGAGGTATTTTGGAGTAATGAAAGAATGAGAAAATAGAATCTTAAGTTTAATTATTCATTGCAGTACTAAACTAGTACTGTATATGGCACATAATCGATGCTTATTTAAAACGTAATGACTCAC
Source organism: Eptesicus fuscus (assembly GCF_027574615.1). Classification (NCBI taxonomy): domain Eukaryota; kingdom Metazoa; phylum Chordata; class Mammalia; order Chiroptera; family Vespertilionidae; genus Eptesicus; species Eptesicus fuscus. The sequence goes on along the minus strand of NC_072474.1, from coordinate 9,061,886 downwards.
TAAAAGTATATTCTTGTGATTCGTGTAACAACTAAGTTCCAAAATAGCAATGTATGTATTTTAAGTAGTAAGCCCTGCATATATTCAAATAATCAAAATAATTTTATTTCAGTTTTCTACTGTGATTTTCCATTATGATTTACATTTAAGAAAATATCTAATTTAAAATCTTCCTTAGAATGAGGACTTCATGATGTTATCTAACTTCCCAGACCTAAGTTTTGGTCGTCCTAAGCTCTAGACATACCTATGTACTGATAATTTCCTAAAAGGTGGTATTTTATACTTTTCGGACTGTAATCATACATTTTTCACTTCCTATTTGTCTGGTGAATTCATCTTTCTTAAGCACTTACAGCTTACTGTTTTCTTGGGGAAACTTTTTCAATTCACCTAAACAGAAAGTATCTTTTGTCATTTGTGCCACCACTCTACCTATTTATTTATATTTTTCTTAGTACTAATAACATTTCTGTCTCCTGTGTCCTTTACATATCTGTCAGTTTCTGAGGCCTACAAATTCTTTTTATTCTTAATACCTAGGAATAGGGCTCAATGTTTATTAAACACTCAGCCATTCTTCTCTTTTTCTTTAATCCTCACCTGGGATATGTTTTTATTGATCTTAGAGGGAAAAGAGTGAGAAAGAGAAACATTGATGTGAGGAGGTCGGGCACATTCCCAGGTTGCAGGTTTGATGGGGTTCGTATAGGAGGCAGCCAGCTGGTAAATGTTTCTCTCTCACATTGATGTGTCTCTCTTTCTCTCTCCCTTCCTCTCTAAAATTAATTAAAAGGTAAATATATAATAAAAATAAGACACTCTACATTTTTTCCTTCCATTAGTGAACTGGGTCAAGTTGAGCTTTGTATCTATTGACTTTGCGTAATTTAAATTAGTTTCAGTGTCATTTACATACATTTGTGAAAGTTTAAAAATACAGGTGCCCATAGCCTAAATCAATTTTTAGAAACTTGGGGAAAAATTCATAATGTTGGAATATGTGATACATGGATAACCACATGTAAAGCCATATCTAATACTTACATTGAAGAGGTAGGTTTGGGTCAAAGGCTGGATAAGAATCTGAAAGACTTTAACTAAGGGGTTAGATTTTTAGCTTGACAACAGAATAAACCTACTGAAATGATTTTGGCAGGAGGGGCTTATCATATTTACTATTTTGTTTGAAAAAAATTTTATTTATTGGTGAGAGAGAGAAGGAAGAGAGAAACATCCATTTGCTGTTGCACTTACTTACACATTCATTGGTTGTTTTTTTATGTGACCTGATTGGAAATCGAACCCGAAGCTTGGCATATGTGGATAGTGCTCTAACCAACTGAGCTGTCTGGCCAGAATTTATTTGTACTTTTTGATAACGGTTTTGATAATAGTATTGGTTTGGGTATGAGAATTTTGAGACTAGGGGCCAGTTTATGTTTATCTAGATGAAAAGTGAGCAAGTTATGAAGATGTATTTAGAAGGTAGAATCAGTAAGACCTGATATTCAGTGGAATCTAAGTATTAAGTTAGGTAGGAAATTCCGAATGGGGAACTGATTTGTTGGCGTTACCTTTAATCACGATTTGAAATGTCAAGCGTGTTGATTTTTGCCTATTTTTTTTTTATATTTTATTGATTTTTTACAGAGAGGAAGAGAGAGGGATAGAGAGTTAGAAACATCGATGAGAGAGAAACATCGATCAGCTGCCTCTTGCACACCCCCTACTGGGGATGTGCCCGCAACCAAGGTACATGCCCTTGACCGGAATGGAACCTGGGACCCTTGAGTCCGCAGGCCGACGCTCTATCCACTGAGCCAAACCGGTTTCGGCGCGTGTTGATTTTTGGATGAAGATGACATAAGTTTCCAAAATGAGATAGTATAGATATTTAGCTCCTCAAATGGGTGTTTTTTATTAAAATTTGTATGTATGTAAATTAGTGTATGGGAATAAAATGAAATAAAGTTTTTTTTCAAAACACTCTTTGCTTAAAATTAATCTATATTTCTATGTGTAGAATGTTGGCAATTGGATATAGTAATGTGGAATTTAGGAGAAAGGTTTGGGCTTGAGTTACAGTTTTGAGTCATAGTATGCTTATTATTTCAAACAATATTGGCCAGAGAAATATATTTAAACTGTATTCATAAGATCAGCCAGAGAAATATAAAAAATAGAAGAAAATGCAGAGTGGAATCCTTGGGAATACATAGCACTTAGGCACAGACAGTAAGGGAGAACCCTAAAGGGCAGTCGGAGACTTGGAGGAAAGCCAGAGAGCCAAGGTGAAGGAGGCTCTAAAAGGAAGGTGTGGTCATCAACCTTAAATACTGAAGACATCATTAGGGTCGAGGTATGTAGCGGTGTCCATTTAATTTTGCATGTAAGATGTTCTCCATGACTTGAGAGCAGTTTTATTGGAGTGTTTGATCCAAACACCTGGATTCAGGAACAATTGGCAGATGGGCAAGGAAAGACAAACATTTGTTGGTCATTTATTAATGGTCATTTATAATTTAAATATGGAAACTATATTTGATTTTACAGTAACTTTGCAAGATATGTATTGTGCCATTTTACAGATGAGAAAACCAAGATTTAGAGAAGAAGAAAACTTTCCTTAAGCAACAAACAGTGGACAGAACCAGGATTTGAATTTATGCCTGTGCATGCCTTCTCTGTTCCATTGCAAAGGCAGGGAGAAAATGAAGATGTTTGTAGAGTGTTTTATCAAATAGTAGGTTTTTACTATAGGAAGAAAGGGTTTTGTGTTTTGGTTTCTTTTAAGTCGGCGGTCCTTTGAAAGAGTAATGTGTGATAGGAATTAACAGAATATATTTTTATTGTCTTCCTTTAGATTTAAAGAGCATGTACAGAATAACTTGCCTAGAGATCTTCTAACTGGTGAACAGTTTATTCAGCTGCGAAGGGAATTAGCTTCTGTAAATGGGCACAGTGGTGATGATGGTCCTCCTGGTGATGATCTGCCGTCGGGAATTGAAGACATAACTGATCCAGCAAAGGTAATTAGACTTAAAAATCCTTTAAGCATGAGAAAGTAAACTTTATCCCTTAACTGTATGTGTTGTATGACTTGTAGCTCATATAAAGTTAATTTCTGATTAAGACAACTGGAATTCTTTAGATGGTATGGTTTACTATGAGACATCTGGAAATAGCTTAGAAGGAATATTTTGCCTACATTGTGATGTACTAGCCATATCTATACTAATAAAAGGGTAATATGCTAATTAGACTGGGGCGACCGGGATAGTTAGTGGGCGACCAGGCTGGCAGGGGGGCAGTTGGGGGCGACCAGGCAGGCAGGCAGGTGATCGGTTAGGAGCCAGCGGTCCCGGATTGCAGGAGGGATGTCTGACTGCCGGTTTGGGATGGGGCCTAAACCAGCAGTCGGACATCCCCCGAGGGGTCCCGGATTGGAGAGGGTGCAGGCCAGGCTGAGAATCCCTGTCCCCCCTCGCCCCCCCACCCCCCTGTCCACGAATTTTGTGCACTGGGCCTCTGTTTAAAAAACATAATAGGAAATGGTTTGTTAGGAAATTGTTATAAATTTTAGTAGTGTTCATTGTACTTGCACAAAATTGAGTGACAGTTTAAACCCAACAGTATTCTAAGACTAAGTATGTGTGGATAATACTAAATGTAAGTAGTGATATTTTAAAATTTCATTATATAACTTGTGTAATTTTAAATTTTTTTCTTTTTCTTCCCAAGCTAATTACTGAAATAGAAAACATGAGGCATAGAATCATTGAAATTCATCAAGAAATGTTTAATTATAATGAGCATGAAGTTAGTAAAAGGTGGACATTTGAAGAAGGTGTAAGTGTTTTTTCTTTGTAATTGTCTTAAAAGTATAGCAATAATAATAATGTATTTTTCAGTTTCAAATAATGTCTACACTGCTACTTTTTCTTTATAATTTGCTTAATAACAAGGCGCTCTTCCCATTTGTTGCTACCATTATCAATTTTATCATTTTTCCATTATCAATTTTAGAATCTTACTAAATTTAGGCTTATAAGATATTTCTTTAATCTGAATCATACTTTTGAGAATTGTTCCATTTTTTTCAGTCCTTAACCAAGGATGTTTTTATTGATTTTTCTATAGAGGAAGGGAGAGAGAGAAACATGAATCCGTTGCCTCCCATATGAACCCTACCAGGGATTGAACCTGCAACCTGCGTATGTTCCCTGACGGGGAATCAAATCTGTGTGACCTTTCAGTGTACAAGACAACACTCTGAGTTACATTTCACATGTAGCAGAATACACCCATTTTAGGTGTACAGTGAAATGAGGTTTTTTTTCAAAATCTTATTTTTTTGTTTTTTAACAGCTTTATTAATACACTAGTGGCCCGGTGCATGAAATTCGTGCACATTAAAAGGGGATTAATTAGACTAAATAATTTAATATTGCTTATTTGTCCTTTCTCTATAATAGAAGTGTCAGAGATGAAAGAAAATTAGTAAAATGTATATGAAAACCTTCTTCCTGTCAAGAGTTTGGGGCACACCATGGGACCCAGAGTCAAGTCCACGCCCACCCACATGCACCTCAAAATCGCATGAGACCCAGACCTGGCCGGCCCCCGCCCCCATTGGGCTAGATCCAGACCTGGCCAGTCCCACCCTTGTCAAGCCCTGCCGGGCAGGGAACATAGCCTTAGGTCCCCTGGCCTGGCGCCAGGATGGGGGCCGTGGCCTGAGGTCCCCCAGCCCAGACCGGGGCGGGGGGTGTGCCTTGAGGTCCCCTGTCAAGCCCCGCCAGGTGGGGGACATGGCTTGAGATCCCCTGTCAAGCCCCGCTGGGTTGGGGGCATGGCCTGAGGTCCCCTGTCAAGCCTCACCAGGCGGGGGGGCCCAGCCTCAGGTCCCCCATCAAGCCCCAACGGCAGGGGGGTGCAGCCTCAGGTCCCCTGTCAAGCCCTACTGGATGGTGGGCGTGGTCTGAGTTCCCCCAACCCAGCACTGGAGGTGCACCCTGAAGTCCCCTGTCAAGCCCTGCCAGGCAGGGGGGCGCAGCCGCAGGTCCCCTGGCCCAGTGCTGGGGCAGGGGGTGTGGCCTGAGGTTCCCCAGCCTGGTGCCAGGGTGGTGGGTGTGGCCTGAGGTCCCCGACCCAGCACTGGGGGTGCACCTTGGGGGCATGGCCTGAGGTCCCCCAGCCTGATGCCAGGGCAAGGGGCATGGCCTGAGGTCTCCTGTCAAGCCCTTTGGTGGCGGGGGAGGGCGTAGCCTCAGGTCTCTGCTGATTGCTTTTTAAGGCTCCTTATGGGATCTTGGCTTCAGCTGTGGGTGCAGCCATCTTTGTGATGGAGTGATGGTCAATTAGCATATTCCCTCTTTATTAGATAGGATAATTCCCATATTATATAGTTCTTCCATTTAAAGTATATAATTTAATAGTTCATAATATATTCACAGTAAACAACAACTGTCACTAGGGTCAGTTTTTAAAATTTTTAAAAATTGATTTAAGAGACAGACAGACAGACATCAGTGTGAGAGAGAAACATCGATTGGTTGCCTCCCGAACATGACCCTTACTGTGTATGGGATGATGCTCCAACCAACTAAGCCACAGGAACCAAGGCACTACAGTTAATTTTAGAACTTTTTTTTCACCTCAAAAAAAAAACGCTTTTTACCCTTAGCTCTCAACCCCCTATTCCTTTACTCACTTGACAGCACCTAACCTTAGCCCAGCCCTAAAGTACTATTCATCTGCTTTCTGTTCTTATAGATTTCCCTGTTCTGGCCTTTTATATGAATGAAATCATATAGTACAGTATCCATATCCTCAGAGGATTGGTTCCAGGACCCCTGCAGGTATCCAAATCCTTGGATGCTCAAGTTTTTATATAAAGTGGTACAGTATTTCCATATAGGATACAGCAGGGTATGCCTACACATCACTTTGTTCATGTGGATTCACCATAGTGCTTGGAGTGGCAAATTCAAGCTTTACTTTTTTGGGACTTTCTAGGATTTTTTTTTTTTTTTTTTTAAATACTTTCGATCCGTGGTTGGTTAAATCCATGGATGCAAATCTTTGGATGTAGAGGGCCAACTGTATGTTTTTTTGTGACTGGCTAGTAAAATGATTTTTGTCAAATGTCTGTGCATTATAGTCACCACAAAATCAGGATATAGAACTCTTCTGTCATCCCAAAGATCCTGTTGGCCACTTTCTAGGCAGTAACCACCATCCCACTCCTAGGCCCAGGCAGCCACTGATTTTCTTTCTGTTCTGAAGGAGTAATTGTTCAATTTAAAAATAATCAAAGAGCCGAAACCGGTTTGGCTCAATGGATAGAGCGTCAGTCTGCGGACTGAAGGGTCCCAGGTTCGATTCCGGTCAAGGGCATATACATTGGCTGTGGGCACATCCCTGGTGGGGGGTGTGCAGGAGGCAGCTGGTCGATGATTCTCTCTCATCGATGTTTCTAGCTCTCCCTCTCCCTCTCTGTAAAAAAATCAATAAAATATATTTAAAAAAACAAAACAAAACAAAAATAATCAAAGAATAAGATTTCCTGAATATAAAAAAAAATTGTGTAGTTCTGCTAAAATCCTGTATAATAAAAGCCTAATATGCAAATGATCAACCTGCAGAATGAGAAGTCGCTATGACACACACTGATCACCAGGGGGCAGACGCTCAATGCAGGAGCTGCCCCCAGCCCACAGGTGTCAGGCTAGCCAAGGCGGGTGCCAGCGGTGGGGCCCCCTGATCACCCTGCTAGTAGCCTCCCACTGCAGGAGGCGACCCTTGGCGGCAGCAGGGGACAGGGCCGGTGAGTGGGCGGCACCAGGCCGGCCAAGGCAGGTGCCAGTGGGGGCCTCGATCGCCCCTCTGGTCGCCCCACAGATTGGCTCTGATCGCTGGCCAGGCTTAGGGACCCTACCCATGCACGAATTTCATGCATCGGGCCTCTAGTAACTAAATAAATGGAAAATACAGTCTATTTCTTCTGTTTGTAAAGCCTAAGGAATTTAAAGGCTTTTAATTTAAAATGTTGGTTTTTTTTTTTAAATCATGAGATATGATTATTAAACTTTTGGTATATCAGTAATTATAATTTAACACACAAAAATAACGTTACTGTAGTTATACATATTTTGGTGTTGGTGTTTGTTTACTTTAATTGCCATGTCACCTTATTGCAGATTAAAAGACCTTATTTTCATGTGAAACCATTGGAAAAGGCACAACTAAAAAACTGGAAAGAATACCTAGAATTTGAAATTGAAAATGGGACTCATGAACGAGTTGTGGTTCTCTTTGAAAGATGTGTCATATCATGTGCCCTCTATGAGGAGTTTTGGATTAAGGTAAGAAAATTATATGCTCTGAAACTTGAATATATTATAAACATTGACTAGTGACTAACCTTTTTTGTACTTCTGTTGAATGTTGTTCATATAACTATATCTGTTGCATTAGGAGATGGTCTGCTTGCAACCAGATTTGACTGCTGCATATGCCAACCTCGTTGCCTCTCTTCGTCCTTCCTTACAGAAACTAGTCTAGTGGTTCAATAAAGGTGCTGAATGGGTTTAAAAATAGAATTTTATCGTTCTGTCACATATTTAATGGCTGGTTCAACTGTGAATTATTCAGTATTTCCTCTGTTCTATATGTAGTATGCCAAGTACATGGAAAACCATAGCATTGAAGGAGTGAGGCATGTCTTCAGCAGAGCTTGCACTATTCATCTCCCAAAGAAACCTGTGGTGCATATGCTTTGGGCAGCTTTTGAGGAACAGCAGGGTAAGAATGAGGAAATAGTTGAATTTTGGGGGATTTTACTTCTGGATGAAGATACAGGAATTGAATGTTAAGGGATATTGTAAAGCAAATGTCAGTAAAATTTTTCTGTAAAGGGCCAGATACTAAATACTTTAGGCTTTGCAGGCTGTATGGCTTTTTCCCTCAAAACTCTGCCATTGTAGCCCAGAAGCAGCCATAGGTAATACATAAACGAAAGAGTCTGTTCCAGTTTTTAAAAATTAAAAACAGGCAGCCCAGCTGGTATGGTTCAGTGATTGAGCATCAACCTGTGAATCAGGTCCCAGTTCAATTCCTGGTTTCAGGTTCCATTCCCAGTAGGTGGTATGCAGGAGGCAGCCAACAATGATTCTGTCATCATAGATGTTTCTATCTCTCAAAAGAAAAAAAAAGTTTTTTTTCAATTAAAAAAAGAAACATTAGCCCTAACCGGTTTGGCTCAGTGGATAGAGCGTCAGCCTGTGGACTGAAGGGTCCCAGGTTCGATTCCAGTCAGGGGCATGTACCTTGGTTGCGGGCACATCCCCAGTAGGGGGTGTGCAGGAGGCAGCTCACCGATGTTTCTCTCTCATCAATGTTTCTAACTCTCTATCCCTCCCCCTTCCTCTCTATAAGAAATCAATAAAGTATATATTTAAAAAAAAAAAATAAAAACAATTAAAAAAAGAAACATTAGGAAAACAGGCAGAAGGCTGGATTTAGCCTGTGGGCTGTTACTTGGCAATACCTGGCTTAAAGGATATTTCAAAAGTTTAAACAAAAGCATAAACATTTAATTACTATTTCTAGGTAATATTAATGAAGCCAGGAATATCTTGAGAACATTTGAAGAATGTGTTCTAGGATTGGCAATGGTTCGTTTGAGAAGAGTAAGTTTAGAACGACGACATGGAAATATGGAAGAAGCTGAACATTTGCTTCAAGATGCTATTAAGAATGCCAAGTCGAATAATGAATCATCGTTTTATGCTATTAAACTAGCCCGACATCTTTTCAAAATACAAAAAAACTTGGCAAAATCAAAAAAGGTGCTTTTGGAAGCAATTGAAAGAGACAAAGTATGTATTTGTGTTTTGGGAATATCTTCCATGAAAAACCAGTGGTCATTTTTTTGTTCTGTTTTTTAATTTTCATTTTGGCAACTATGATGAAAGATTTGGTCTGTATGTAATATACTTAATTACTAAATGAAGACAACAGTCCCTCTAAACTGATGTTGCCATTCTTTAAAAAAATTTTTAAATTATCAATTAAAAGGTTGCAGACATTGTTACATTATATTTTCTCCACAATTTGAAATTGTATAGCAGATTTACTGATTATTAAGTAGAGTAGAGGATCTTGGGAGAACAAAAGCATGGCAGTTACCTACCCTACAGGAAATGTGGCAGTGAGATTATTCTCCTTTTCCAAAGTATTTCTTTTTATTTAACAGTTGATAGGAGGCAGGGTATGGGAAATAGCTCATATTTTACATTTTTTAGCTGATCCCAGGTCTGTATAAGACAGGTTTTATAACTGCTTCCTGCTGTTTAAGATAATTATCTACAGTTGTAAAGATTTAATTTACTGAGAAGTACAGAGATCATTTTTTTCATGTTTTAGTTTATATTTGTTATGGTAAGTCAAGCCACATTAAACTCAAGATAGGATATAGGACTTTATTTATTGCCATTGAACAATTTAACATATTGTATAGGAAATACTAAGATGATGTGCTATCAATGTGCTAATTAGTTTTTATTTATTCAGTGAATGCTGAAAACATTTAACACGAGTTACATTTTAATACGCAATTTTCAGTATTGAATTTTTCAAATTGAGACATCAAAATTAGGGCATTTTAAATATCTGTGGTCTAATAAAAATATCTTAGAAATATTATTAACGATACTACTTTTTACACAGGAGAACACAAAGTTATACCTCAATTTGCTTGAAATGGAATATAGTGGTGACCTCAAACAAAATGAAGAAAATATCCTAAATTGTTTTGACAAAGCTATACATGGTTCATTACCTGTTAAAATGAGAATTACATTTTCTCAAAGAAAAGTGGAATTTCTTGAAGATTTTGGTTCAGATGTTAATAAGTAAGATCTTAATCATATATTATTTATTTGAATATTAAATGAGCATTGATAGTTTTGGTTGGGAATTTGATGATTAGTACAAATTAATATATTATTAAATTTAAAATGTTTGCCTAGGTTACTTTTTCATCAGGTATATCTGGGGTAAATTCAGTTTTGCAAAAGTATGTATGTGCTTAACCATAGGACATACGGTTTTTATTTTCTTCCAAACTATTCTTAGAATTTTAGCATGGTAATTTAAACGAGTGGATGAGGGAAGGCAGGAAGCAGCAATGCCATGAGAAAGGAAATGGATTAAGGATTGAACCTTGAAACACAGAAACATTTGGTATATAGGCCACTAAAGGTGGATGGATTAATCAGGAAGAATGCCATTGTATTTCAGATTTGAAAAGAGGATGGACATGGTTCTGCAGATGATACCTAATGGCCTCATCTTTGTGCATTGTAAAAGGCTGAAAGTTGAGGATGGTACAGGGATTCACTCTAGGGGATTTGGGAAAAGGACAAGTTTAAGATTTAAACTTGCAAAATAAAAGAGTAGAAATTTATTAGAGTATTGCTGTGATTCCATTCTTACATGATTCTAGTAAGGAAATATCCCAGTTCCTGTTAGACATGTGCCTTCTCTAATTAATCTAATTTAGAGTTATTTCCATTGAAACAGCTGTTAAAATAATAGTTTTGTGTCTGTGTATTTACACGTGTGTGTATACATTCTTGATGGCTTAGTAAAATTTTAAACTAAATCATTTAACATGAGTTAACATTTTAATACATTGGTATATATGTGCTTGGCTTCAATTAAATGTTTTATAAGAATTATCTAATGTAAAATACATAACAATCTGATGAGGGGTATAGGTTCTGTTATTCTTTCAGTGGATGAAAAGGGGTTTAAAGAAAGATTAGGGATTTTTTCCAAGGTCACTTAGCTATTACATAGTGCATCTGGGATTAGTTATTAATATTTTGCCAGCTGGATTTAGAACGTACTTTATAGTCTGTGTTCTTCAGCACTTCATGTCCTGTATATTTAATGTCTTGTTTTGCATTGAAAAAAATTAAATAAAAGAAATGGAATATGTAATTCTAGCTTTTACTCTAGTTGGATGGGATGGTGATCAGAGTATATACATGTGTATGAGGTAACATATAACATTTAAGGCTCTGAATCAGAATGGATTTATCATCCTTCATAGGGGAGGTAGGGCTTCATTTAGTTAACTACGGGATACTGATAAAGCTGAGGAGAGGATAAAATGTAAAAGCAAGTTAAAATTCATATTCAAATAACATCAGCTTGATTGGAGGGTTTTCTGAAGTAGTAGAAGTGATACTGATTGTTCTGTGCTTTGAAAGCTAGCCTGAGTTCAGAGAACATGGAGTACACAATTGACAGTAGGAAACTATTAGCGGTTTTATTGAGATTAAATGACATTTTAATTTGGTAATAATATGCAGACAAATTGGAAGCTCAATACAAATATGCCAATTAGGTCCTTGCAAATACAGTTAAGGAGGACCTTTAGTATTGGGTAGTATGTTGTTGAAATTTTTAAAAAGGTATAATGTGAAAAGTAAATGAGCCATTTAAAAATTTAGGTAGAGTATAATGAATTGGTAAGAATTAATATTGCAGTCTGACAAATACAGGCTTAAATCCTAGTCCTGTCATTTACTGATTTGTGTATTTCTATTTTCAAACTTTTTCATATGGAGGTTGAGTCTCTGTATCGCCTAACCCACAGGTTGTTAAAGGCCTTAAGAAATTAGTCCATTTAAAGGGCTTGAAAATGAGTAAACATTTGACCTGAGATTACTGGTATTAACAATTTTACATGTCACATCAGAATTTTGTTAAAACTTCTCTTTTTAATCAATGGTAACCAGTTATACCGTAATTTTATATTAGTTCTAATTCAGTTTATCACATGGCCAAATTTTAAAAAGCATTTTATCCTAAATGCAGGTGTCTTCAATAGCATTGTTAAATTAGAAAGCATACAGATTGTAGAATTGCCAGGTCTCGGGTTGCACTGGACAAAAACATCAAGATCGTAGTCTTAGTTGTGTCGTCGATTCGAAGGCAGGTTCTCCCCATGTATTAGAAATGATATACTTGGCCAGCATCCCATCAGTTTTAGACAACTGTAGTAGAGAAAACACTTTGACAGTAGCTCATAAAAAATTCTGGGACTCCTGCTTTGGGTCATATTCTGACCTCTAAACCATTAATTGGTCCAGGGGTATAATGTTATTAGCCAGGCCTATATCTTTGAACCACATAGAGTGAAAAGGAAAGTACAGGGCAATGGTTTCCCAAAGGAAATAGCTAAAAAAAGGTAGTTGAGGACAGATTTGGCTGCTGGCTTTTTAAAATTAAATAAAGTCCATTGCAACCTATTTTGTTTTCCTAAGTAGAAATAAATAACTTTTAAAAATTAACGTTTTGGGTTTTATATATTTCAATGGATTTTTTAAATTCCTTCTCAGGCTTCTGAATGCTTATGATGAGCATCAAACACTCCTAAAAGAACAGGATTCTTTGAAAAGGAAAGCAGAAAATGGGTATGTACATATTTGTTGAATCAGGAAAGGATGTTTAAAAGACATTTTTTATTGTGGAAATGTCTTTAAAGAAAAATATTTATAATTTATCCTCACCCATGGATATGTTTGATTTTTTAGAGAGAAAAGAACAGAGAGAGAAGACAAATATTTTTAAATGTTACCTTTGCCAGGCCAGCGTGGCTCAGTGGTTGAACGTTGACCTATGAACCAGGAGGTCATGGTTCAATTCGCAGTCAGGGCACATGCCCAGCTTGTGGGCTCATTCCCCAGTATGGGGCATGTAGGAGGCAGCAGATCATTGATGTTTCTCTTTCTCCCTCTCTGAAATCAATAAATATCTATATTTTAAAATAGTTTCCTCTATGTTGTGGTAATTTATACTTTCATGATTTGAAAAAATTGTATACAACTGAGTGGTTGAGAACTTCAGTAAAATAAATGTACACAGGTGACATTTATCTATTTGTTACTTATTGTAAGAGCTGTTGAAAGTTCCAGTTTGACCTTTTATACAGATCAGAAGAACCAGAGGAAAAAAAAGCACACACAGAAGATACAACTTCATCCTCTACGCAGTTGATTGATGGTGATTTACAAGCAAATCAAGCTGCATATAATTATAGTGCCTGGTATCAAGTGAGTTTACATAATTATAAATGAATTTTTTGTTCATGTTATTAGAAAAGCATAAATTAGGGCAGTCTTTTTTATTTTAGAAAAAAACAGGTCTTCTGTTTCAGATGGTATAATTTATACTTTGTGGTTAAGTCTTAGAATTTCAACAGTGAATACGTATCTGTTTTCTTACACATATCTGCTTTAATTTTGTATGAGCTCAGCCATAATTCTGGTATGCTAACATGTTTGCTTTTTCCTTTCAGTACAATTACCAGAATCCTTGGAATTATGGACAGTATTATCCTCCCCCTCCAACTTGATGGGAAAATATAAATATCAGATGGAGTGTGTGGAAAGTTTAAAGTTATTTTTCTTCAACGAGAGATGTAAACATAAGCTTGTCATTTTGACAACTTGTCTTCCCTGTTTCTGTGTAACATATGATTTGTTTAGTATTAGGGAAAATGTCACTTAGTAGCTTACCACAGATACTATTTCCTACCATTTATAAAGTTTACTTTTTATTGGAGAACTATTTTTTTGATTTTTGCATTAAGTGGTCTAGAATTCTTTTGCAATGCATTTGCAACAGAGTTTTGTAGCCTTAAGGGTAGGAAAAAAACTGACTGCAAATCATGTCAGTGTAGTACAAGATTCTGAAAATATGTAAAGGGCTGGTTATTAAGGATTTACCTCCTCTCTGTAAAAGGAGAAAAAAAAACAAATCCCACCAAAAATAGATTTTTAACCTTTACTGACCAGGCTTGGTCTTCGTGTTTCAGTTGTCCCTATGAATTTAGATTTAACTGCAGAAAAGATACACTATTAAAATAGTATGTCATGGCATAGAGATTATAAATCAGAAAATCGAATGTTTGCATCCCTTTAAAAAATGAAAATTGTATCAAAACTTATGTTTCAGAAGACTTTGTATTTACAATATTCATGTAAATTTGTGAACAAGCTTTCATTTTGATCAAACTGATCATCTACATTTTTGTAATAAAACTGAAGACTCATCCACCAATTGTTATGAATTTATTTAGGGGATCACCTAGTATTAACTTTATATAAAGCTGTTATATTCAGCTATTAATCTTCTTGTCAGAATTTCTTAGACTTTTTATCTTTTTCATTCCTCTCAATCTCTGCTTTTTATCTTCTCACTGTACAGAAATATTTAAATACTAGTAGCCCATTTGCACGAAGATTCGTGCAATAGACCTTCATTCACCTGGCTGCCTGCACCAGTTTTCTGCCGGCACCGGGGACCCAGGCCTTGGCTGTGGCCACCGCCATCTGCCTTCTTTCAGGGTCGGGGCTTGGCCCCGGGCGGTGGCCTTGGGCTCGGCCGCACCCAACATCCCTGCTAAGGATCGAAGGAGCCGACCCCCAGTGGTTTCCTGCGATCGGTGCAGGCTCCCCGCTGGTGCCCAAGGCCGGGAAAGCCTCGGGTGGCTTTCCCGGCCTTGGGCTCCGCCATACCCTAACGTTTCTGCAACGGTTTCCTGGTCGGCATGGCTTGGTTGGTGAGCGTGGCTTGGGTGTAGCGAAGGTGCGGTCAATTTGCATATTTGTCAATTATAAGGTAAGATTCTAAATGATTATGTCTGGCAAAGCTGTCTAGACAATTGGACTGCTGCTCCCTGATTTGATGAAGTCTTAGTTCTGGTTAACCTAATCAGAACATTAATATTAACACCAAACAAATCAAGACATTGGGTACATTTTTATTGAGCCTTTTAGTTTACAACATGAGGTAAAAGGAAAAGTTCTTCTTAACCAGTATTTTACACAACTGTAGTAAAATATTTTAAACTTCAGGGATTTAGAACAGATTACATTTCTTAATTTTTGGGGAGAAATTAAACGAGTTCTAACATAACTCCTTGAGTTTTCCAGTTCACTTCCATTACAATAGTAACCAGCTGTAATTAGTTACGCAACTTTCTTCAAGGCTATTGCTGTCTTTAGATCAGAAGCATTGCTATTTCAATCAATATCCACTAACTCCACTTCAAAAATGAGTTTTGCATTTGGTGGGATTCTGTTGAAGAAGTTAAGGTAAATAGGATAAAATTGCTTCTCATTCCCAATAATTTTAGTCTAAAATTAGAATTATGTAGACTGGATATTGGCAATTAACTACAAAGAAAAGGGCTTTGCATCCGATTCAGAGGCTAATACATTCCAACCATAGTGGTTCCTAATAGAGATATCTTTGTAAATAGATATTATAGGCTGACTAGGCTTTAGCTTGGCTGGGATGTTCCTTATCTGGATGCCTAACTAGTACTCCCAAATTAGCAACCACTTAATGAAGACTGCTGTTATTCAGCACTCAAAAGAAAAACAATTTTTTTCCCCAACCTAGCTGGGTAAATATTAAATCAAAGTTCATATGAGGTAGTACCTGATATTTGCTATGAGTTTTAAAATGCTGAGTTTAGAGAAGAGTGTGACTTTTATCTGATTGATCTTAACATGCTTCACAGAGAGAGAGCTTCAGCTAGCCAACTCATTTTGATAGGCTTAGAAGATTGACTGTTATATTCCCAGATAATTTTAATAAGATTAGAGAGGACTTCCAAAAACTTTTTTTCCAAACTTACTCTAATACCGTGGTCGGCAAACCGAGGCTCATGAGCCACATGCGGCTCTTTGGCCCCTTGAGTGTGGCTCTTCCACGAAATACCACGGCCATGGCCTGGGCAAGTCTACTTTGAAGAAGTGGCGTTAGAAGAAGTTTAAAAAATTTGGCTCTCAAAAGAAATTTCAATCGTTGTACTGTTGATATTTGGCTCTGTTGACTAATGAGTTTGCCGACTACTGCTCTAGTACAATGGGAATAGAACCAACAACAGAAAAAAAACAAAAAAAAAAAGAAAAAAACTACCTTCCCACTTAGCTGTTAGTAACCACTTAGTTCTGGTGGAATGGTCTGGAGTCATGGCTCTTTTTTTTTTTTTAATCAGAAAAAAAGTTACTGTCATTAGTATTGATCACAAAAGCTTACAGTATGTTGAACCCGTGTTCTCCATTTCACAACTGGTAATTCCCAACATGTGTTCCGTTTTTATAATTGCCTGAAATTATACTGTAGCAAAAATACCATGAGACATATCTGCATTCTACAATATGCTACGGTTGTTTGTATTGGGCAACTTAACTCTTTAAGGTAAACCCTTCAAGCAATTGCCCGTCAGAGGAAAACTCAACTCTCACAGTTTAAGTCTTAAAAATTAAGAGCATGAGTAATAGGAAGAAAGGAGATTGCAGCTCAAGTTCAAATACTTTGTACTAATACATAATCCTATATAATAATCATATATAATAAAAGGGCAATATGCAAATAGAACGAAGGGCAGAATAACCGAACCAATCAAAGCGTAATATGCTAATGATATGCTATGGCTGCTCAACCGCTTGCTATGACGTGCACTGAGCACCACGGGCAGATGCTCAGACCAGCAGGTTAGCTTGCTGCTGGGGTCCTTCAGATCAGGATTGAGTGAGATGAGCCAGACACGCCCTGGAGCCCTCCCGCGGTCTCTCCCCGGCCCGATGGTACACCAGTGGGGTCCCTCAGCCTGGCCTGCGCCCTCTTGCACTCCGGGACCTCTTGGGGATGTCAAGGTTTCAGCCCAATCCTGCAGGCCACTCCCCTTGGGAGGGCGCCAGGCACAGGACTCATGGCTGGCAAGCACTGCTACTGCAGTGCAAACCTTTCCTGTTGGGGACTGATGGGATGCGAGCCTGTGGCATGCACAGTGGAGCCAGGATGAGTGGGAGAGGCAGGCAGGAGCTGCAGGCAGCGTTGGACTGCGGGTTTCAGCCCATCCCTGTAGGCCAGAGGGACCCCACCTGTGCACGAATTTGTGCACCAGGCCTCTAGTATTGGAGGTGTTGACACAAAAGCATCTAAATGTAAGGAATTCCAGTCTGAACAGGATCCCTGACCCAGAGGTTAACCTAGATAGCATAGCATCTTTCATACCTTCAGGTGGTCCTTTTTAGTGTTTTTCCTTTAATTACAAAGGAAAAAAGGATACTTGGCATCAGGCTGTCCTTTCTTCCCATAAGCCCATTCTGGTTCAATTTCTAGTCGAGCCTTTTCTCCTTTACTCATAGTCAAGAGTGCTTCATCCCACTAAAGGCAAGAATATAAAATCAAAACTAATGATTCTCAAAAATACACATAAAACAAGAAGACAGGTAAGATTATATATAGAAAAACATTTTATTACTGGATTTCATTATGTCAGAAATGGTAATATCCTTGGGAGAGTCCTCAAATCATTGTCCTTTATTTCCTCAATGAAGAAAGGATATATTAAACAATTTCTTAGTATAATACTCAGATGCCTTAAATGATACAATGTAAAAGCACTTCTGTAAACTATAATGTGGAAACATTATAGAATTAGTTTATTAGTACTATAATAATTTTTTTGCTCACTATTATATCCTAGGACAAATTTCTGAAATTATTTTTATAAGGATAAACTAACAAGTACTAACTCTAAAACTATCTTAAGATTACCAAATTGCTAATAGTGGAGGCATGATGGTTCAAAAAAAGTACAGAGCATTAACACATTAAGCGCCCAGTCAGTCACCGGTGACTGACACTACTTTCCGTCCGGAAGACAAAACAGGCTGGGCGCTTAACATGTTAATGTATTTTATAGAAGGTAAAACTGCTCAAAGAAGTGAGGGATTTCGGGGTTGCTGCTACATTTTGTCCAAATTTGGATCTTAAAGCCAGTTACCAAAAATAGTTAAGTAAATACGATGAAAGGATATAGAATATATGACTAATATATACTCTGCTGAAATGTAACTGTTACATAAAGTTCAAGGGACAGAGACAGATTTGCAACATACTGAAAATTAAGAAACTAGAAGTTTATCAGTAAGCAAATTAGTTAGAAAAATAGCTCAACCTTACAATTGCTCTCAACTTAGTATAATCAGGTAGCATTAAGGTTATTTCTAACTAAGCCTATACTTCCAAATTATTTTATATTTTGGCCTCTGGATATGATTGAATCATATTTTAAGACTTACAAAGATAAACACACTGAAGGTTTTGATCATTTAAATACGTTTGTTATTAATGTTTGGGGTCCTGAGTAAAGACAGCTTAAAATATTAAGTGGACCCTAGCATGACAACCCAATTCAATGAAGCTGATAATCAGTACTACTTTTTTTTATCTCTTGTACACCACTGCAGTGGTCAGGTACAGCTAACTTCCCTTTTTCTCAGTTTTCTTCTGTTATCTCACAGGGAAAGTTTGGTAAGTATATTATTCCAAACGTAAGTATTGAAAGGTTTTCTGGTGTTTGAGCATAACTTGTGAGAGGTGAGGGCTACAGAACAAACTCTTGCTTTTATTAGTACTTCAGTGGGACAGATATTTTACCTTTATTGATCATGTTATAAGTGGTACAACAGCCATGCAACATCTTATAAGAAACTAAAAGGCAAATTTAAAAAGCCAAACATACTACAAATTAACTTTTGAAGAAAAAATAATAAAAGAAGTAGGATGGAATATTGGAGTCTCTGCTATATTACATGATTTAAATTATGTTCATTTAATCTTTTAATAGCCTTGAGAAAGGCTGTCCTGTCCGTATTTTATAGACGAGGAAACTGAGACCTAGAGATCTTACTAATTTGTGCCAGAACAGTTAGCGATGATAGCACACATTTGTCATATTCTAAAGCTGCTTTTCATGACATCCCCAATCCTAATTCGTTATAGTACCATTCAACAGTAGCATCTGACAGAATCTCTTGACACACTGACATTTTTTACTTACTCCTCTGATAACTTTGCCTATTCCAACCTTAAAACTTAAAGGCTTGGCATTTTTCTTCTTCTTTGAACCTATAAAACAAATTTTCCTTATAATTAATGATGAAATTAAGTTCCAATGGGAAAACAGAGGGATTTAAGTCTGTAACTTGATTTCAGAACTTATAATACTGTGCATTTGAAAAAAAATGCAGAAAGCCAGGTAATTTACCAAGAAAATTCTTGCCCTAGCCAGTTTGGCTCAGTGGGTAGAGCTTGGCCTTCAGACTGAAGGTCCCAAGTTCGATTCTGGCCAAGGGCATGTGCCTGGGTTGTGAGTTCAATCCCCAGTGTGGGGTGTGCAGGAGGCAGCCAATCAATGATTCTCATCATTGATGTTTCTCTCCTCCCTTCCTCTCTGAAATCAATAAAAACATACTTTAAAAAATACTTTAAAAGAAAATTCTTGATATAACAATTATGGCCCGGCTGGTGTTGCTCAGTGGTTGAATGTCGACCTATGAACTAGGAGTACACATGCCTGGGTTGTGGGTTTGATACCTAGGAAGAGATCGTACAGAATGTAGCCAATGAATGATTCTCTCTGATCATTGATGTTTCTATCTCTCCCTCTCCCTTTTTCTCTGAAATCAATAAAAAAATATATATTTAAAAAACAAACAAATGATTATGGTTGAAACAGTGGAGAGGAGAAAGGACCTATATTTACACCACTAATGCAAGGTATCCCGCTTTTTATATTAACACTAGAGGCCCGGTACATGAAATTCGTGCACAGGTAGGGCCCCTAGGCTTGGCCGGTGATCAGGGCCAATTGGGGCCTTCTGGCTGCCAGCTGGGGCCTCCCTTCATTCAGCGCCGCCCCCTGGTGGTCAGCGCACGTCATAGCGAGTGATCAAACACCTAGTCGGTCAAATCCTGGGGGGATGCTTTGCATATTAGGCTTTTATATATACATATGAGGCCTGGTGCATGAAATTCATGCACGAGGGGGTGGGGAGGGGTGTTCCCTCAGCCCGGCCTGCACCCTCTCCAATCCGGGACCCCTCAGGGGATATCTGACTGCTGGTTTAGGCCCGATCCCACAGAGATGGGGCCTAAACTGGCAATCGGACATCCCTCTCACAATCTGGGACTGCTGGCTCTTAACGGCCCACCTGCCTGCCTGCCTGATCGCCCCCTAAGTGCTCCCCGCTGCCGGCCTGATAGCCTGTAACTGCCTCTGCCTTGGCCCCCACCACTGTGGCTTTGTCTGGAAGGATGTCTGGAAGATGTCTGGTCTAATGAGCATATTACCCTTTTATTAGTATAGATACTAAAATCTCACTTTGGGACATTAACCAAGTTTAGTCTAAGCTGCTGCTTTGTTTTTGCTTTTCAATGACCAAAAGGTCTTTATTTACCCAGCCAATAAGCAGTGAACTGCAGAGAACTCTTCCAAGTAAATCACAGGTACAAAAGATTTCTGGAAAAAAGTGACAGCCAAGAAAAAGGTACTGTTAACAGCTCATCTACAAATCCTATCTAATAAAGAGGGAATATACAAATTGACCGTCATAAAGATAGTGGTGCCCAGTCCCCTCAGCCCCGCCAGAGTCCCCCAGTCCTTTCAGCCTCACGGGGATTGAGGGGGTTGGGTGGGGTGGCAGGTGTGTGGTGCAGCCGGGCCTGCCCTTAGGCCCTCAGCCGCCCAGAGCTGGTGCAAGGCGCAGGCAAGCCTCGGATATTGGCTGCCCAGCCGTCCAGGGCGGGCCTGAGGCATAGGCAAGCCTCAGATGGTGGCTGCCCAGCTGCCCAGGGCCACCCGAGGCTCAGGTAACCAGGGCTGGCCGAGGCTTGCACTGCCGGCAGTGGCAGCAGGAGCGGTGTGATGGGGGCATCGCCTTCCCCTGAACGCCAGGTCACCTCCCACCCCTGAGGACCCCTGGATTATGAGAGGGGGCAGGCCGGGCTGAGGGACCCCCCCTCCATTGCATGAATTTTCATGCACCGGGCCTCTAGTATTTTATAATGCCTTAAAGCCAAAAAGATAAGATTACATTTAGACTTACTCGTTTGAATATTGGTATCAAAAACAGTTCCATCCTGTAGTGTTCCTGTATACCAGCAGTGAACAACATCTCCCTTTTTGGGGAAGTTGGTTTTATCCCCCTTTTTAAGAACAGATTTTGTGTATTTTGGTGGACCCTAAAAACAAAGACAGATAATACATACATACTTATTAGCTTATCTCCTTCTTTTAGAAGGATGACAAAGAGAACACTTATAGCCCATTGTCCCTGGTTGGGCAGCTCAGATAGTTAAAGCATCATCCTAATATATCAAGGTTGTGGGTTCAATCCCCGGTCAGGGCACATTTAAAAATCAACAAACAAGCCCTGGCTGGTGTGGTTCAGTTGGTTGGGTATTGTCCCATGCACTGAAAGGTTGCCAGTTTGATTCCCGGTCAGAGCACCAGCCTGGGTTGCAGGCTTGATCGCCGGTGGTGTGCAGGAGGCAGCCAATCCTTGTTTCACTCACATCGGTGTTTCTCTCCCTCTCCCTTTCTCTCTCCCTCAAAATCAATTAAAAAAACAAATTGCCCAATGAATGCATAAATAAGTGGAACAACAAATACATGTTTCTCTCTCCCTCTAAAATCAATCAATAGCCAACTGTGATCTAAGTCTGGTCACTGGGTTTCATAGATTTGGTAAACTATTTTGTCTTTGGTCCACCTCTGTGAGTTAGTAACTAGGATGTTTATAATTTAATTTCCAATAACTTTCAGTTTCTTGGAAACCAGCGTTGTTGTTGGTTTTTCTTTTTTACAGTAATCCTGTGAGTTATTCAACAAACCATAAAATGAATCCAGTTATTCCTCAACGTTAGAAATATTCCTATTCCTATAAAATCATAAGGCATTAAATAAAGCATTGTGACATTTTCTTAAAAGATTTGAGTGGTTTTAGCATTACTAAACACTTTTAATATATATAAAATTAGAATGAAGTTATGTTGGATTTGTTTCTGAACTTGAAAAGAAGTTCACACAATGAATGAAATTATCTACAAACATTACCATAACAGGTATATTTCATAGAACAAAGCAGGATTATCAGGATCTCTTTAGTTTTTTTTAGTCAAAGGCTAATCTAATCAATGGTGGTTCATATATTGTGAGGAAAGCAATTTCTTAGACATATTTAATATGTAGAAATTGTATAGTATAAAACATTTAGTAATGGGAAAGGAAGTAAGAGATATTAAACACCTATTGTTTACCAGTCACTTAACACATAACATCCCACTTAATCCTAACAATCCTCTGAAGGAAGGTATCACCTACTTGCATTTTTGCAGATGAGACTGAGGTTCAGGGAATTTATGCAACAGAGCTAGTGAGTAGAAAAAAATAAACATGAACTTGAGTTTGGATCCAAAGCCCCTACTTTTTCCACTATACCCAAGTAATAGTGATAATAACCTTTATTGATGTTAATTGTTAATATCTATTGAATGCCTTACGTGCCAGGCACTATTCCAAATGCCTTATATAAATTGCCTTAATTACACCCAGCTGGTGTGGCTCAGTGGTTGAGAGTTGACCTATGAACCAGAAGGTCAAGTTCCATTCTTGTTCAGGGCCCATGCTTCTGTTGCAGGCTCAATCCCTGGTGGGGACATGCAGGAGGCAGCCAATCGATGATTCTCTCTTATCACTGATGTTTTTCTCTCTCTCTCCTCCCTTCCTCTCTGAAATCAATAAAAAAATATATTTTAAAAATTGCCTTTTTTTCCACTCTATATTTTTACGTTTTTTTTTTTCCTTTAAAAAAATTTTTATTTTTCAATTACAGTTTGCATTCAATATTATTTTGTATCAATTTCAGGTGTATAGCAAAATATATAGATAATCAAATAGTTCACAAAGTGATCCCCTAATATTGTAAGTATCTACCTGGCAACATACATAGTTGTTACAATAAATTGACTTAATTTTCACTTCCTTGTAAGGTAGTTACTGTTATCCCTATTTTGCCAATAAGGAAACATAAGGACAGGGTGGTTAAGGAATTTGCTTAAGGCCCTACAGCTCCTAGGTGGCTGAGCAGAATTGGAAACCAGGCAGCTTGGATATAAAGTCCATGCTCTTAACTATTTTACTACCAAAGCACATATGGAAGTCAGGTGTTACAGAGTCATTTTCTTATGTCAACTAATTTCACAGCAATCTGACAGTTTTTACCCCATCTTTTATAGATAAACGGCCTGGATAGGGTAAAAATCCCTATCCACTTTTTAGGATTAGCACTTTGAACTAAAGCTAAGCTGCCATCCTAAATCAAAAGAAAGTCACCTATAGCTTGAGTACAATGTGCAGTATAAAAGTAAACATTGCCCTAACTGGTTTGGCTCAGTGGATAGAGCGTTGGCCTGCGGACTGAAAGGTCCAATTCCAGTCAAGGGCATGTACCTTGGTTGCGGGCACATCCCCAGTAGGAGGTGTGCAGGAAGCAGCTGATCGATGTTTCTCTCTCATTGATGTTTCTAACTCTCTCTCCCTCTCCCTTGCTCTCTGTAAAAAATCAATAAAATATATCTTTAAAAAAAAATAAAAAAGTAAACATTATCTTCCCCCTGACACTCTCCACTATAAGCTTACTTTATGGTACTATAAATGGTCAGGTGTCTACTGGTAGCAGTGTGAACTGGTATATCTTTTGAATACAATTTAAAGATGTTCAAAGTGTAACAAGTAATTCCATTTATAGAAATATATGCTCAAGAAGTAATTTGAATCTTAGGAAAAAAATCGTTATGCAGTTACCCGATACACTATTATCCATAATGGCAAAATAACCACACATTTTATGATAATACATTGTTTTCAATAGTGGAAAAATTCTAAGAAAAAAAACACAAAAAGAAAAAAATAGTGGAAAAATTCTTAAAACATTAAGGGAAAAGTAAATAGAAAGTTCTAACTACAGTCATGTCTCAACTATTTAAATAAATATATGCATAAAAATGTTAGAATATTCTGGAATGTTAAATATGTTCATTTCAAGGTATTGAATTATATTTTGTATTCTCTATCTTTTTCTGTTATTTTGTATTTAAAAGTAGCATGCGCCCTAGCTGGTTTGGCTCAGTGGATAGAGCACTGGCCTTTGGACTGAAGGGTCCCCGATTCGATTCTGATCAAGGATAGATGCCTGGGTTACAGGCTTGATCCCCATTATGGGACATGCAGGAAGCAGCCAATCAATGATTCTCTCTTATCATTGATGTTTCTCTCTCTCTCTCTCTCATCCTCTCTGAAATCAATTAAAAAATATATTAAAAATAAATAAAATAAAAATAGTATGCTATTTTTGTTGTTGTTAATCCTCACCTGAGGATATTTTTTCCATTGCTTTTTCAGAGAGAGTGGAAGCAAGGGAGAGGAAGAAAAAGGGAGAGAGAGAAAAACATCCATGTGAGAGAGCCACAACTGCTTGCCTCCTGCACACTCCCTGACTGGGGATGGGGAGCGAACGCACAACCCAGGTATGTGCCTTTGTCTGGGAATCGTACCTGAGACCCTTCGGGCCGACACTCTAACCAGTGAGCCACACTTGCCAGGGCAATAGCATGGTATTTTTATATAATAAAAATAAATGGCTTAAAAATACATACTCGACAAAAATCTAGTAATACTAGAGGCCTGGTACACGAATTTGTGCACAGGTGGGGTCCGGCCGGCTGCCCAATGGGAAGTTGGGGGCAAACAGGCTGGCAGCGGAGTGGTTAGGGGGTGATCAGGCTGGCAGGCAGAAGCGGTTAGGGGCAATCAGGAAGGCAGGTAGGCGAGCAGTTGGGAGCCAGCAGTCTTGGATTGTGAGAGGGCAGTCGGACATCCCTCCAGGGGTCCCAGATTGGAGAGGGTACAAGCTGGGCTGAGGGACAACCCCCCTCCATGCACGAATTTTGTGCACCGGGCTTCTAGTATCCTATATAATTAAAAGCCTTATATGCTAAGTGTCCAGTCGTCTGTTCAACCAAACAAAGAGTAATATCCTAATGATATGCTAAGGCTGCTCAACCGCTCACTATGATGTGCACTGATCACCAGGGGGCAGATGCTCCAACTGGTAGGTTAGCTTGCTGCTGGGGTCCGGCTGATTGAGACTGAGCGAGACAGGCCAAACATGCCCTGGAGTCCTCCCATGATCTCTCCCCAGCCCCGATCGTGTTCTGGTGGGGTCCCTCGGCCTGGCCTGCGCCCTCTTGCAATCCGGGACCCCTCAGGGGATGTCGGAGAGCCGGTTTTGGCCCGATCCTGCAGGCCAGGCCAAGGGACCCCACTGAAGCACAAATTCGTGCACCGGGCCTCTAGTTTATTATGTGAGAATATCTAAATTACGTAATATTTGAAAGGCCACGTCTCATTAGTGAACAAAAACTACATTTAATTAAATCTTAATGTCATTCTATTGTTTTCCTATTTGTTGTTACATGGGCATGTTGTGTTATCTACATTAGAGGTCCTAGAATAATAATTCAAACACACATTTGGTGGTTATGATTCAATCTTAACAGTGAAGGTGCCCATCTGCGCACTGATAGCCTCCATTTCAGTGTTTCACAAAGTGTCTTTTATGGATCACTCATTCCTTGGCATTGCTAACACTGTAAGAAGAAAAGGAGTCTAATGTAATCATGTTTGGAAAACATGATGTCAAAGTTAAACATACCTCCATTCTGCAAGACTTCTCAAAGCTGTCATTAGCTAATAATATATACTGTGAATGTTACAGTAGGAGATACATGTACAGGTTTTAATGATACCAGAAAAACAATCTCAAACTTCTGGGACTTACAGAACACACTTTGAGAAATGCTGCTCTAGTTATTTAATCTGATTTTGGGTTTCATTGCAAGAATCTGGTTGGTTCATAGTGAGAAGTCACATAAGTTCTTTGGCTGTTCTGGAGAGTTATATGCTTGAATGAACCTGGCTCTTAGGTAATTTCCTGGCTTTGCAGCAATTTCTTAGTCCAAAGTGACGAAAAGAACTATATTCCCAAGATTGGGTCTGACCTAGGTACTTCTAGACCCAGAGATAAAGGGACTTTGAGAGTAATCATTCAATTACAATGAACTGGGTCACATCATAGCTTCTAAAAATGAGAATATATTACCTAACTGTTCTATTATTAATTTAAGAAATGTTTGAGCATATTCTATGTTTTAGAAACTAGAGGTACATAGGTGAATTGGCAGACATGGTACTGGCCTTCCCTCTAGTAGAGTATAGACATGTCTATAATCACAGATGTTGTAAGACCTGTAGAGGAAACACGGGATGCTAAGATAAAGTGGATACAGAACTGACAAGTAGGGAAGTTAAAAGAGGCACTAAGTAAGTAATAAAGTATGGAAGTGGAAAAGGGCAGTTTTATAGACAATCAGCAGCCATTTGTGGCTGAAGAGTATTTTTATAGAAATAGTAAATCTGAAGCTGGGCAGGAGCCAGACACTGGAAGACTCTGAATGTTATGAATGCTGCCCAGCAGAAATATAATGAGAGCTACAAATGTAATTTTAAGCTGTTTAGTTCCACATTAAACCAGTACGTTAAACATATTTCAACATGTAGTCAATATAAAAAATACTGAGGTTTTTATATCCTTTTAAAGAAATCATACTAAGCCTTCCCCAGGCCAGTACTCTAATCACTGAGAAAACCCAGCCAAGGCCCAAAGGTTATTCTAGTAAGTTTTCTAAAGTAATATTTTGCAA
The DNA here is from genome assembly GCF_027574615.1 of Eptesicus fuscus. Classification (NCBI taxonomy): domain Eukaryota; kingdom Metazoa; phylum Chordata; class Mammalia; order Chiroptera; family Vespertilionidae; genus Eptesicus; species Eptesicus fuscus. The sequence continues at coordinate 9,035,177 of NC_072474.1, read as the reverse complement.
ACCATACCATGCTAAAGAATCCTTAAGTCTATCAGTCTAGAATGACACTGTCCCATTCAGTAGTCACTAGGCATGAACAGAGAAAGCAGACAGCAGGAATCAGCAAAATACTGGTCCAAAGGATTTGGAATCCATGTGCTAGGAAGACAATGAAAGCACATAATTGGGTTCAGGCTGGCCAGCTAAATGAAATGAAAAGAGTTCCTGCCCTGGCTGGTTTGGCTCAGTGGATAGAGTTGGCCTGTGGAAAATGTATTAGGAAAAGATTATTAAGAGGAACATGATCACAAAACCCTGAAGGCTACTATTTGTAAATGCAAGATGAAAACTGGTGGGAGTAACTCAGTTTATATGACACAAGATTATGGTCAAGAACAGCGGTCACTTCCACTTTATTTTTAGTTGTTCTGACATGACATTAACTCAGGGATCCAAAAAAAAAAAAAAAGGAGGTCTTAAATGAATAAAAGGATATATTTTAGACCCTCACAGGATATCTCTGGATTGTCTCCTGCCCTTATGCCTTTTATTTGTAAGTCTCTTTTAACCTTTTAATGATACACTATCAGCTGCCTCATACTTCCCTTATTCTAATTTTCTGTAAGGTAAACTATGTTGCCAATTGCTTTGCAACCCTTTTAGTAATTATTATACCTCTATTTACCTTATCAGCTGCTCAATATTTGCTGACTATAACATGTATTAAATAATATACTTCTGATAAACCTCAAAATTGCTTGATTGTGTGTACCTTTCCACAAACATTAATATTTGCTTTTCAACTAACAGGAAAGGGTTATGCAAATTAACTAGCTTTAGTCATAAAACATTTACACTACTATACCTGATCTTATTTATACTCTTTCCACTAATATCCAAATGCTTCACCTTATCAATAGGCTACACCTCTTTACAATAACTAATAATATTATTAGGTAATTGTCACTGATACTAAGACTGCCAGGAATGAGTGAGCTTAGTTATTATCTGAAGTGGCAAAATTATAGTCAGTTCGGCTCTACTGAGGCTGTTCTTAAAGCCGTCCTTAGCTACATGAAGGCTGTCCATTTGCAGAAATGATTTTATCTGGTTCTTCAAATCTTTGTCCAAAATATAAAACCTGGGTTGGTAAAGATTAGAAGATGAATTTATACCCTGTAGCCAGGCCTGGACTATTTATATTGCCAAGGACACTATGTACATTTGAAAAAGCTAAAAATAACCAAAATGAAGTTTCTTTCACTCAGTCCAACTTGGCTATAGAATGAGGATCTTAAAATAGCTTTGAAAGCTCAGAAGTTCTGGGCAGACATAGAGGCAATATAAAAAGAAAAGCTAGCCCTGGCCAGTGTGGCTCACTTGGTAGGAGCATGATCCCATACACAGAAAGGTCCTGGGTTTGATTCCTGGTCAGGGCACATACCTATCTTTAGGGCCCATCTCCAGCCCCAACCGAGGTTTCTCTTTCACATTGATGTCTCTCTCTCCCCCGCCCTTTTCCTCTCTCTAAAAATCAAAGAAAATATTCTAAGGTGAGGATTTAAAAAACAAACAAAAAAAACAACAAGAAAAAAACAACCAAAGCTAGAGGTATACCAAAGGACAGGCTTCCTGACTGTAAAGCACTGGTTCTTAGGCTTCCCCACCTGGCCCCCACAGCTTAGGCCTTTTTCTGATTCAGTACACCTAATGGAAATACTCTACAAATTAGTGTTTGGCTTACTGTTAAGTGGCCATATTCAACTACCCCTCATTATGAGAAATCAGGGCTGCAAAATAAATACTTTTCTCAAATTCACATGAGAACTAAATAAGAAAATATTATATACAAACCTCATCCAGAGTCTCTTCAGACTTGGTTTCTTTCGGTGTATCTTCATTAAGCTTCACATTTTTCACCTGCTCAGATACTTTATTTATACTTTCAGTACCCTTGAAACGCTGTAGGGAAAATAATGTTTATCATATTCAGCATTGGCTAAAAGCTAGGAGAGACATCTAGATATTTAGCTTCAATCAAATGAACATCTACCTGCACCATGACTATAGGCTACACTACTTAAATGTAAATAAACAGGAACTGCCTAAGAACAAATAATCTTATGTTAAGCATTTTAATCAACACATTATGACTCTCAAACTCTCATCTCACAACATAAATTCAGAAAGGAGAATCATGACTTAGAGATATGAATATTATTCAAACAACTCCTTAATATTTTTTTCTGTAGGAGATGGTCATCTCATAGTGAACACATAGTGGGGAATGTCTTAAAATTTGGTTTTCTAAAGGCTCAGCATAAGTCTAACAGACTTTAAGTTCATTAATGAAATGGGACTTACTTTAGATTTATAATTTTTCAGTGCCCTTAAGAATTTGTTAAAAGAATAAAAAAAAAGAATTTGTTGTCTTAAATGACTACAGAATTATTTTAAAAATCTGGTCCATTTCAAAATATCAAAACATCCTGCTAAACTGCAGACTAAACTTACTAGATTTGACAGCCAGTCTATTTATGGTTACAATTAAGAAAATTTGCAGGTGTAAAAAAAACATCAACATATTCTGCAAATAAATGCATTCAAATTTAATTTGGGAAATATTCAAAATAATACTCTGGCAATTCTATCTAATAAAAGAGTAATATGTGAATTGACCGTACCTCCGCTACAACAAGCCACTAGCCCACCAGCCAATCAGGAGCGAGTATGCAAATTAACCCAACCAAGAAGGCTGTGGCCACAGAGCGACCAGGAGGCTTGTGTTTCCCTGGCAATGGAGGAAGCCAAGCTTCCTGCACACCCTGGCTGGCCCAGGCCTCCACTCAAGGCTACAAAGTTTCAATTATAGAAGATAAATAAATCCCAACAAAAATGGATGCGGCCATGGAGTGAGCAGGAGGCTTGGGTTTCCCTGGCAATGGAGGAAGCCAAGCTTCCTGCACACCCTGGCCGGCCCAGGCCTCCGCTCAAGGCTACAAAGTTTCAATTATAGAAGATAAATAAATCCCAACAAAAATGGATGCGGCCATGGAGTGAGCAGGAGGCTTGGGTTTCCCTGGCAATGGAGGAAGCCAAGCTTCCTGCACACACTGGCCGGCCCAGGCCTCCACTCAAGGCTACAAAGTTTCAATTATAGAAGATAAATAAATCCCAGATACCAGGGCCTCCCCTTGGGTTGCCAGGGGGCGTGGCCGGCCTGCAAACCACCACAGGCCCCTCGCCCAGGCTGCCCGATACCCCAAGGGAACCCCCACCCTGATCCAAGACACCCTTCAGGGCAAACCAGATGGCCCCCACCCGTGCAACAGGCCTCTATCCTATCTAATATGCAAATTGACCATCACTCCAACAAATAAGACAGCTGCCCCCATGTGGACACAAGATGGTCGCCACAAGATGGCCAGCAGGGGAGGGCAGTTGGGAGGGATCAGGCCAGCAGGGGAGGGCAGTTGTGGACAATCAAGCCTGTAGGTGAGGGTAGATAGGGGTGACCAGGTCAGCAGAGGAGGGAAGTTGGGGGCAATCAGGCTGGCAGGGGAGCAGTTAGGCATCAATCAGGCTGGCAGGGGAGTGGTTAGGAGGTGATCAGGCTGGCAGTCAGAAGCGGTTAGGGGCAATCAGGAAGGCAGGCAGGCGAGCAGTTGGGAGCCAACAGTCCTGGATTGTGAGAGGGATGTCCGACTGCCCGTTTAGGCCCGATCCACCAGGATCGGGCCTAAACGGGCAGTCGGACATCCCTCGAGGGGTCCCAGATTGGAGAGGGTGCAGGCTAGCCTGAGGGACAACCCCTGCCCCCCGCCCTGCATGAATTTCGTGCACCAGGCCTCTAGTAAAATATAATAACACTCACCTTACTTTCAAAAAGATGGTTATAGGCTGTAACCAAATGGTCCTTGTTAGCTGTCTTGGCCACATTTTTAATGTTTCCTAATAACTTATGTTCTGCAAGAAACTATAAAGAAAAAAGCTGGTTAGTCAAAACAATTTTCCTCATATAAGAAGGGTCTAAAATTACAAAATGATCTTTATATTAGTCATTGTTTTCAATAGTACTACTACTGATAGAAAAAATGAAATATTTTATACCCTACTTCATAACAACAACAAAATTTAAAGAAGATTGAAAAAAAACATATTGAGTACTTGTAAGATTTACAAGCCTAGTACTGTAATATTATACAGGGGTCACACTGTGCGTTCCGTATCAGAGCTCACAGAAAGCACACTTATTCAGCAAGCACACTTTGGTAACGGGGCAAAGCTGCTCCTAGCACAATGGGGGCCTCCAGCCATATCAGGCACAGCTACCTCGACATACCTGTAACCCGTGCTTGGCAGGCTGAGAAGCACTGCTACACAATGTTAGATACACAGTGGTTACATTTATGGGCTTTGGAGTGAGACCATCGGGGTTAAAATCCTAGCTGCTTTTAGACAAGGACTAAGCTTTCCTAAAGACGCAGTATGTCAGAGGGTTGTTGAAAGGATAATCCACAAGAGAATTACCTTTCTCTCAAATATAAGACTAAATTGGTAAATGGACACCAAAATACTACTGAAATATCAAGTCATCAAAATTATTTAACTTCAGCCGAAACCGGTTTGGCTCAGTGGATAGAGCGTTGGCCTGCAGACTGAAAGGGTCCCAGGTTCGATTCCGGTCAAGGGCATGTACCTTGGTTACGGGCACATCCCCAGTGGGGTGTGTGCAGGAGGCAGCTGGTCGATGTTTCTCTCTCATCGATGTTTCTAGCTCTCTCTCTCTCTCCCTTCCTCTCTGTAAAAAAATCAATAAAATATATTTTAAAAAAATTACTTAACTTCAATTTAAAATCATGTGACATGGGGATTTTCATGCTTCCTTTTCTGTCTTGTGGTCCTTGCTTGATTCCTCATTTTATTTTTTCAGTTGTTCTCTGACACTTTGAACCTTTTGATAAAGCAATTTTTCTAACACCATTCTATAGTATTTTTTTCCCTACCACTCCTAGAGAAATGTTCTAAATGATAAAGGCTGATGGGGAAAGGCTACTTTAATTAAACAGAAGTAATCAGTTGCTTTAGCACTCTTGTGATTTCTTTAGAAAATGTTCCAAATATCCAACATATAAATACCACCTTGGTATCTTATGATAAATAAACTGGTGAATATCAAGTACAGGTTTAAGTATGTGAGTGAACATTGGAGAATATGCACTTAAAAGAACGTTATAAAAATATCTCCGAGTCACTTAAAATTAGCCAGTTTTACATTAGATACCAAATTGGGATGGTTTGTTTACCAGAATTTGATGAAGCACAGTATTGAGGGATAACATGTTAATAAGTGATATGCCTACTCGATTCTAGTTGAAGTTATGAACTGGTTTAAAATAATTCCACTAAAATGGTACAATGGTATCCCTGGACCATGGTCTTTCTTTTTCCATCCTTGTAGCCCCAAACACTGAGCATAGCTCTTGCTGTAAATGTAAAAATATTTACTGATGTCAAGATGTTTGTTCAGGAGCATGGAGATGGAAGATGGAGAGTAATCCTACTCCCCTCAAAGTAAAAATCTACAATCTTCTTAAAGACCCCAGAAACAATATTTCTAAATGCTAGCTTAGAAGTCAGTAAGAAAACTGTAGAGAAACCAGATGCAGACTGCTGCTTCTGTTAGTGGGCGATGCCACGGGCATAACAAATTGTACAGTCGTTCAACAATTTCAGACATATGAATGGTCTTAGTTTCTGAAGAAAAAAAGTCTGAAGAAATTACTTGTGACAAGACATGGTTAAGATGGAGACTAAGCTGAAAAAACGCAGGGCGTACACTATAAAGAATGAGAAATAAGACTTCGTAGTTTGTTCATAACCACGGGAGACCGCTGTACATGAATTGCACATATAAGTCCACAGTGTAAAGGTGAAAAGGTCATGTAAAGAGTTTGTGATTTTATAGAATCGAAAGCTAGGGAAAAAAAAGAAAGCTAGGAATTTTTTTAAAAAATCCCATGCATTAGTGTTCAGTATTAGTAAGTGATGAGAAAATCAAGTCGCACACAAGGTTCCCACGGAAATCCCATCCTCCCCGGTTTCCCCAACAGCCCGCACGCCCCTCTAGAGGTCTCACCCCGCCCTGCCTCTCCCGCCCCCGCCCCCGCCACGCCGGTGTCTCCCGGTTCCCTTCGGCGGCCTCCGCCCTCAGTCAAGGATCCCAATGAGGTTCTAATAAGGCGACGGCTCCCGGCGAGCCGCCGGCGGCCCAGCTGCTCCGCCCGCACCCGCAGGGCCGGGCGAGGGGCGGGAGCGCGACGCCCAGCGCGCGAGGCCTCTGCGGCCTTCCAGGCCGGCGGCCGCGGGACGAGGGCGGGGACCGGAGGAATACGGGATCCACGCGCATCGCCGGGGGGGAGAGGCGTCCCTCGGCCGCCCCAGCCCGGCCGCCCCGCCGCCTCCGGTACCGAATCTGAACCGTGGTCCTGTAGAAACTTGATAATGTCCTTCTTGGGCAGCTGCTCGCTGCGCAGCTGCTCCACGGTCCAGGCCCGCTGTGGGACGGCCGCCGCCATCTTCCCCCGCTGCCTCGGCTTCACTGAACCGGCCCGCGGCGGCGCGGCGTCGCCCGCCCCGGGAGAGGCGTGGCCCCCGCTCCGCGCCGAGTGGGCGGGGTCACGGCGCCGCCCCGCGAGACTGGGCCGCCCTGGGGTGACGTCTAGGCTGCGCTCTGAGGGCTTCTTTTTGAGTCCGAGTAAAACCCAGCGGATGTGACCCTTGCAGAAGGTGGCACGCTGTCATCATTCTTAGTTGGAACCCCTGTGAGGAGACCTCTGATATTCACCCACAGTTGTTTTTAACGTCGGGCTACTATGTCTTTTAATATATATATATTTAAAGGAAGTGCCTTTTATATTTTATTGATTTTAGAGAGAGGAAGGGAGAGGGAGAGATAGAAACACCAATGATGAGAGAGAATCATTGATTGGCTGCCGTCTGCCCCCCCACCCCCCCCAAACCGGCTTGTGCACCTGGGACCCTGCCCTTCGCAGGCTGATGTTCTATGCACTGAGCCAAACTGGCTAGGGCAAGGGCTACTAGGCCTTTAAAGTCTATAACCTGCTGAAGAAAATAACAGAGACTTTAGGCATCTAATCTCATTTTATCTCGTCCTAACCCAAATATTTACACCTAAATGGACTCAGTTCTTGTCCGTCAGAACAACCCTTATCCGACCATCTCCTTTTTGAGATTCACACAAATGAAACTAAAATACAATCTGTCTCCTTCCCCAAAAAAATACAAACACAAGAGAAACAGTTTGTCTAAAAGCAAGTTCAGACCTTGACCAAATAAAGCATTAATATTAATACTCAAAATACCTCATAATGTGTGTATACTTCCCCTCACTATACAAGAAACAGATGTATAGAGGTTAAAGTCTCCAGGTTTAGAGTAGGTGGAGAAGTGGGAGAAAGCTATCGCTAGAGTAGACATACCACACCAACCATATTTAAAAGATGTAAAGGAGCACCAGAACGCCTTTTTTCTTTCGGATTTTCCAACAATATCAGCACCAAACCACTTACTTCCTCTTAGCAATAAAAATAGTGTAAGATAATGGGTTGCCACTTCTAATACTGCAAAAAGAGACCTGACATTTTGTTTTCTCAGCCTGGACAGATAAATAAGACATTTAATTCAATCGAAACAATTTCACTTTTCCACCTTATCTTCCGATTTAAAAACACAACAAGGAATAAGAACGTTATAGACGATCAATAACGTTAAGTTTACAAAAAATATGAGTATGCATAGTCCTGGGGATCTCCAGGTTACTTATTTTTACTATTTTAAGCGATACCACTTTAGCAACGACGCCCTAACACTTAGTCACTGGAGAAGGAACCGAAATTCAGAGTCTATAGGAAAACTGAAGAGGGGACCAAATTTAGAGTAACTCCAAAACGATGCGCTCCCTCCCCGGCTGGCCGCGCGGGTTTCCGGGAAGCCAGCCAATCAGCTTCCTTACGCCATCCCAGTGGCGGCCTTTTTAACGGGGTGAGCTGGCCTCGGCCCCGCCCTGTGTCCCACTGTTCGGTGCGGAAGTAACCGATGGAGATCGACGCCGTAGCGGTTCGGCTGGAGCCCGAGAGGAGCCTTTGGTGGTCGTCGGCCTAATGAGCGGACGGCAGAGGACGCTTTTCCAGACGTGGGGCTCGAGCCTCTCCCGATCCGCCGGGGCTCCGGGTTGCAGCTCCGGAACCGAGCGGCCTCAGAGCCCGGGCACCTCCCGGGCGCGTTCTCCTGCCGCCGCGGAGGCTGCCGAGGCGCAGCCGGAGTCGGACGATGATGTGTTGCTGGTCGCCGTGTACGAGGCAGAGCGGCAGCTGAATCTAGAGAATGGCGGGTTCTGCACCTCAGCCGGCGCGCTGTGGGTCTACCCTACTAATTGCCCGGTGCGCGACTACCAGCTGCACATCGCCCGGGCCGCTCTGTTCTGCAACACGCTGGTGTGTCTGCCCACGGGCTTGGGGAAGACCTTTATTGCCGCCGTGGTCATGTACAATTTCTACCGCTGGTTCCCATCAGGCAAGGTGGTCTTCATGGCCCCCACGAAACCTTTGGTGACACAGCAGATCGAGGCTTGCTACCGAGTGATGGGTATCCCGCAGCCCCACATGGCCGAAATGACAGGTATTTTAGAAGGAACGGGCTAATTTGAAATTGAGCTTGGTAGGGCAAAGTACATGTTCTGGTGGAAATTGAGCTAAAGAGGTTCCTGACCCATGTGTAATAGACCCCAGATCATATGTTTATCTTACATCCTCTCCCTTAAAATATCATCTACAGGCATATGTCATTTTAATTGCGCTTAGCTTTGGGCTTCACAGATGTTGCAGTTCTTACAAATTGAGGGCAAGAGCCTCCACCAGCTACAAGATTAACACTTGCTTTCTTTTTTAAAAAAAATAAATATATTTATTGATTTCAGAGAGGAGATAGAAACATCAATGAGATGATGAGAGAGAACCATTGATCGGCTGCCACCTGCACGCCCCCTACTGGGGATGAGCCCACAACCCAGGCATGTGCCCTTGGCCGGGATCGAACCCGGGACCCTTCAGTCCACAGGCTGTCGCTCTATCCACTGAGCCAAACTGGCTAGGGCAACACTTGCTTTGTTGTGGTTGTCTGGAACTGAACCCTCAATGTCTCTGAAGTATGCCTATACTTGTAGCAAGTCCAGCGATAATGAATAGAATTGCTTTATTCAGTCTTCAGAGAACCTCCCTGGCTTGTCAGAGTATTTTGAAGCTATTAATTGTGATTATGTACCCCATCGGTTACCCAGTGTCACTTTTATTTACAGGATCTACTCAAGCTTTCACCAGGAAGGAAATATGGCACAATAGGAGAGTCATTTTTCTCACACCTCAAGTCATGGTCAATGATCTTTCTAGGGGAGCTTGTCCTGCTGCTGAAATAAAGTGTCTAGTTATTGATGAAGCTCATAAAGCTCTTGGAAACTATGCTTATTGCCAGGTAATATTTTGTTCAAAAGTTTTGGGTGTTTTTGTTTGTTTGTTTTTGCAAATTCATTTTGTTTATTTACTTTTCAATAAGCTTAAGTCCTTGGGAACAGCATTACATGGATTCTGTGTCCAATTATGTTCTGTGCCCCATTATAGCCTTAGCAGGAATGTTGCTTTGTAATTAAGGACAAACTGTACCACTGTTTCCATGAGCACGAGTTACCTTTCCCCAGTTACTCTGGTTTTGTTCGGTTTGCTACCAGCAGTCATTGTGTTGTTCTTTGCTTTGTACACGTAAGCACATCTCCTGCTTGGATAGAATTCAGTTTCATCTTGAGCATAAACACCTTCAATTTTAAGAAGAGTTGTGTGCTCCCTCTGGTTCCTGAGATCTCCTCCCATTATAGCCTGCAAAAATGGCCTTTCCTTGCATACATTTTGTCATTTAATCCTTCAAAACAATATTTCTTCAAAGACCACAGCCTTCCAGACATATTTGTCTTTTAGAAGTCCTGTTCCCAGCAGGCCTCCACAGGGTCCAATATGGTGGGAAAAGCTAAAAGTATTTTTGAGTGTAAACATTGTCAAAGAGCATTTTGAGGAATAACTATTAATGATGGAAGTTATTGATTGTGACGTTATGAAAAGCCTTATCTATTTCAGAACAGACAGTTATAGAAAATACTTTTCTCTAGCCATTCAAATCAGTATCTCTGCTGTAGTTTTTTTTTAATCCTTTTTTTAATGCTTAACAAGGCCATTAGTGTCTGATGTAGATGACAAGAGCCTAGTCATCATTGAGGCAGTGATTCATAGTAGGGTTTCGCTGAGGTTTTGTAACTAAGATAATTCAAAAATTGGTGGTGGGTATGCAGTGTCATTCCTTGGCAGGTAGGTAAAATAATACTTAACCATTAAGGTTGTTTTGAAGGATTAAAAGACAAAATGTATGCAATATACCTAACATAGTGCCTTCAGTTAAGTATTATCCTATCTAATAAAAGAGTAATATGCAAATTGACCATCACTCCAACACAAGATGGCTGCCCCCATGTGGACACAAGATGGCTGGCAGGGGAAGGCAGTTGTGGCGATCAGGCCAGCAGGGGAGGGCAGTTAGTGGGCGATCAGGCCAGCAGAGGAGGCAGTTGGGAGGGACCAGGCCAGCAGAGGAGGGAAGTTGGGAGGGACCAGGCCTTCAGGGGAGAGCAGTTAGGGGTGACCAGGCCTGCAGGGGAGGGCAGTTGGGGGGACCAGACCTGCAGGGGAGGGCAGTTAGGGGAGACCAGGCCTGCAGGGGAGGGCACTTGGGGGTGACCAGGCCTGCAGGGGAGGGCAGTTGGGGGAGACCAGGCTGGCAAGGAAGGGCAGTTAGGGGTTACTGGGCCAGCAGGGGAGGGTAGTTGGGGGGGACCAGGCCTGCAGGGGAGGGCAGTTGCAGGGGATTGGCAAGGGAGGGCAGTTAGGGGTTATCGGGCCTGCATGGGAGGGCAGTTAGGGGCGACCGGGCCACCAGGGGAGAGCAGTTAGGGGCAATCGGGCTGGCAGCGGAACAGTTAGGCGTCTATCAGGCTGGCAGGGGAGTGGTTAGGGGGTGATCAGGCTCGCAGGCAGAAGCGGTTAGGGGCAGTCAGGCAGGCAGGCAAGTGAGTGGTTGGGAGCCAGCAGTCCTGGATTGTGAGAGGGATGTCCGACTGCCTGTTTAACGGGCAGTCAGACATCCCTCAAGGGGTCCCAGATTGGAGAGGGTGAGGCTGGGCTGAGGGACACCCACCCCTGTGCACGAATTTCGTGCACCGGGCCTCTAGTCTATATGTATAAAAGGCTAAGTGACCGACCATACATCTGTCTGACTGATCAGCCGGTACATATGATGCACACTGGCAATCCTGTATAATAAAAGGGTAACATGCAAATCGACTGAACGGTGGAATGACCGGTCGCTATGACACACACTTACCACCAGGGGGCAGATGCTCAATGCAAAAGCTGCCTTCTGGTGGTCAGTGCGCTCTGTCGGGGAGCACCACTCAGCCACAAGCTGGCCTGGCGAGTGCAGCAGCTCGCCTCCGCCACATCACTAAGGATGTCCTACTGTGGCTCTGGCCCGCTCCCCACAGGGAGCGAGCCTAAGCTGTCAGTCAGACATCCCCACAAGGGCTCCCGGACTGCAAAAAGGCACAGGCTGGGCTGAGGGACTCCTCCCCCCCCCCCCCAAATGTTGTGCACTGGACCTCTAGTCTGTATATATAAAAGGCTAAGTGACCGACTGTATGTCCGTCCGACTGGCCGACTGACTGGCCGGTACATATGACGTGCACTGGCAATTTAAAAATAAATGTTGACTGACACATTCATGATACATATAAAGCTCTCACTGGTGCCAATTGCTGGTGCCAATTGCACATGTGTGTTTCGATCTGTCATTGTCGATAGTCAATTTGGTTGGCACTTCTATTATAGAGAAAGGGCGAATAGCGACATTAAAATATTTCTTCTAATTAATTTCCTCTCAATGTGCACGAATCTGTGTACTGGACCACTAGTAAGAATATAAAGTACAAAGGTGAAAAGGTGGGCTATAGCTGATGAGGTACTTAAGGGCCAGGTCATGAAGGCATTTGAACTTTATGCTTAGCAATTTGAATCTTCTTTGTAGGCCACAGGAGATGTAGGTCGACACTCATTGAAAAATGGTTAGCTGGAAGATACTTAAGATTTTAAAAAGATTAGATGAGGCAAGACTAAAGGTAGGGCGTGAGATGAGGGGTATGAGGAATTTAGGATGACTTCCAGGTATCTGACTTAGAAGATTGGGAGGATATTGGTGTTACCAGTCCAGATGAAGAGTTCCAGAAGCAGAGAAGATTTGGAGTATTATGGAGAAACAGGAAAGATAGTATAGTTTTAGATTGTTGAGTTTAAGATGTCTATGAGTAATCTAGCCGTAGATATGCAGTAGGTGATAGAAGTGATCTCACTGGAGAGTTCTGAGCTGGAGGTAACAGATTTGGAAATCAGCGTATAGGTGGTCGGTAGTTAAATATATAATAGCTGGTGATACTAGGGAGAGAGTATCACATAAGGATAGAAGGGAATGTTGATTTCATTTAGTGCAAAGAGATGCATTTCATTGTCAGTGAATTTGCTTTGTGTGTGTTTTTTAAAAAAATATTTTTATTGATTTCAGAGAGGAAGGGAGAGGGAGAAAGAGAGAGAGAGAAACATCAATGATAAGAGAGAACCATTTATCAGCTGCCTCCTGCACGCCTCCTACTGGGGATCAAGCCCGCAACCTGGGCATGTACCCTGACTGGGAATCCAACCGTGTTCATAGATGAATGCTCCACCACTGAGCTATGCCCAGGCAGTTTGTGAATTTGTAAAGTAGTTTCTTTGTTGTTATTAATCCTCTCCTGAGGATATTTTTTCCATTGATTTTAGAGCAAGTGGAAGGAGGGTGGGGTGGGGAGGAGATAGAGAAAGAGAGAAACATTGATGTGAAAGAGAAACATAGATTTGTTGCCTCCCACACGCACCCAGCCTTGCTGGGGATCAATCATTGAACCTGCAACTCAGGTAAATGCCTTGACTAGGAATTGAATCAGCCATCCTTCAGTCTGCTGGCTGACACTCTAACCACTGAGCGATACCGGCCAGGGCTCATTGGGGACTTTTTAAGTGTTATTATATTCTATATCTGTATAATCTTTTGGAGAATTGTCAGCTTCCTTTTTTAAAAAATTATTTTATTGATTTTAGAGATGAAGGGAGAGGGAGTGAGAAAGAAACATCAATAATGAGAATCATTAATCGGCTGCCTCCTGCATGCCTCCACTGGGGACTGAGCCTGAAACTGAGGCATGTGCCCTGACCAGGAATTGAACCGGGATCTCCTGGTTCATAGGTTGATGTTCAACCACTGAGCCACACCAGCTGGGCTCATCTTTCTTATAATTTTTTTTTTCTTTTTTTAATTTATTTTTCTTTTTTAAAGTATTGCATATAGTAGTACATATATCTTCTTTTTTTTCCCCATTGACCTTCCCCCAGCCTTCCCTACTGCCTGTCGCATGCCCTCATCCCACCACCCGCAGTGTCTTGTGTCCATTGGTTGTGCTTATATGCATGCATACAAGTCCTTTGGTTGATCTCTTTCCCCGCCTCCCCAACACTCCCCAGCTTTCCCGCTGTAATTTGACAGTCTGATCGGTGCTTTACTGCCTCTGTATCTATATTTTTGTTCATCAGGTTATAATGTTCTTTATTTTTCATAAATGAGTGAGATCATGTGGTATTTTTCTTTTATTGCCTGGCTTATTTCACTGAACATAATGCTCTCCAGGTCCATCCATGCTGCTGCAAATGGTAAGAATTCCTTCTTTTTTATAGCAGCATAGTAATCCATTGTGTAGATGTACCACAGTTTTCTAATCCACTCATCTGCTGATGGGCATTTAGGCTGTTTCCAAATCTTAGCTATGGTGAATTGTGCTGCTATGAACATAGGGGTGCATATATCCTTTCTGACTGGTGTTTCTAGTTTCTTGGGATATATTCCTAGAAGTGGTATTACTGGGTCAAATGGGAGTTCCATTTTTAGTTTTTTGAGGAAACTCCATACTGTTCTCCACAGTGGCTGCACTAGTCTGCATTCCCACCAGCAGTGCATGAGGGTTCCTTTTTCTCCGCATCCTCGCCAGCACTTTTTGTTTGTTGATTATTGCCATTCTGATAGGTGTGAAATGGTACCACATTGTCGTTTTGATTTACATCTCTCAGATAATTAGTGACTTTGAGCATGTTTTCATACGTCTCTTGGCCTTCCTTCTGTCTTCTTTTGAAAAGATTCTATTTAGGTCCATTGCCCATTTTTTTATTGGATCATTTATCTTCCTTTTATTAACTTGTATAAGTTCCCTGTAGATGTTGGAGATTAAACCTTTATCAGTGATAACATTTGCAAATATGTTCTCCCATACAGTGGGCTTTCTTATTGTTTTGTTGATGGTTTCTTTTGCTGTGGAAAAGCTTTTTATTTTGATGTAGTCCCATTTGTTTATTTTCTCTTTAGCTTCCATTGCCCTAGGAGCAGTATCGGTGAAGAAATTGCTTCGGCATATGTCTGAGATTTCTCTGCCTGTGGATTCCTCTAGTATTTTTATGGTTTCTCGTCTTATGCTTAAGTCCTTTATCCATTTTGAGTTAATTTTTGTGTATGGTGTAAGTTGGTGGTCTAGTTTCATTTTTTTGCATGTATCTGTCCAATTTTCCCAACACCAATTATTGAAGAGACTGTCTTGACTCCACTGTATGTTCTTGCCTTCTTTGTCAAATATTAATTGAACATAGTGGTTTGGGTTGATATCTGGGTTCTCTATTCTATTCCATTGGTCTATATGTCTGTTCTTGTGCCAGTACCAGACTGTTTTGAGAACAGTGGCCTTGTAATACAGCTTAAAATCTGGTATTGAGATCCCACCTACTTTGTTCTTCTTTCTCAGGATTGTTGTGGCTATTCGGGGTCTTTTTTTATTCCAGATGAATTTTTGGAGAGTTCTTTCTAGGTCTGTGAAATATGCTGTTGGTATTTTAATGGGGAGTACATTGAATCTATAGATTGCGTTGGGTAGTATGGACATTTTAATGATGTTGATTCTATCAATCCATGAACATGGTATGTTCTTCTATCTGTTTACGTCTTCCTCTATCTCTTTTTTCAGTGTCCTGTAGTTTTCCGTGTATAGGTCTTTTACCTCCTTAGTTAAGTTTATTCCTAGGTATCTTAATTTTTTTGGTGCTATGGTAAATGGGATTGCTTTTTTAGTCTCTCTTTCTGTAAGTTCACTATTGGTGTATAGAAATGCCATAGATTTCTTGGTGTTAATTTTGTATCCTGCTACATAGCCGAATTCATTTATTAAGTCTAATAGTTTTTTGATGGAGTCTTGAGGGTTTTTTATGTACAATATCATGTCATCTGTAAATAAGGACAGCTTTACTTCTTCTTTTCCAATTTGGATGCCTTTTATTTCTTCTTCTCGTCTGATCGCAATGGCTAGTACTTGCAGTACTATGTCGAACAGGAGTGCTGAGAATGGGCATCCCTGTCTTGTTCCTGTTGTTAGGGGAAATGGTTTTAGTTTTTGCCCATTGAGTATGATGTTGGCTGTGGGTTTGTCATATATGGCTTTTATTATGTTGAGGTATGATCCTTCTATTCCCACCTTGCTGAGAGTTTTTATCAAGAAAGGGTGTTGGATTTTGTCATGCTTTTTCTGCATCAATTGATATGACTGTGGTTTTTATCTCTCAATTTGTTTTTGTGATGTATCACGTTTATTGATTTGTGGATATTGTACCATCCTCGCATCCCTGGGATAAATCCTACTTGGTCATGGTGTATGATCTTTCTGATGTACTGCTGGAATCCGATTTGCTAGAATTTTGTTGAGGATTTTGGCATCTATGTTCATGAGGGATATTCGCCTGTAATTCTCTTCATTGTGTTATCTTTATCTGGTTTTGGTATTAGGGTGATGCTGGCTTCATACAAGGAGCTTGGAAGTGTTCCTTCCTCTTGAATTTTTTGAATAGTCTGAGGAGGATGGGTTTTAGTTCTTCTTTGAATGTTTGGTAAAACTCCCCCGTGAAGCCATCTGGCCCCAGGCTTTTGTTTGCTGGAAGCTTTTTGATGACTGCTTCAATTTCTTCCATAGTTATTGGCCTATTGAGATGTTTAGATTCTTCCTGATTGAGTTTTGGAAGGTTGTTTTTTCTAGGAATATGTCCATTTCCTCCAGGTTGTTCAGTTTGTTGGAGTAGAGTTGTTCATAGTATTTTTTAACAATACTTTGTATTTCAGGTGGGGTCTGTTTGTATTTCTCCTCTTTCATTTCTGATTTTGTTTATTTAGGTCCTCTCTCTTTGCTTCTTGGTGAGCCTGGCTAGAGGTTCATCAATCTTGTTTATCCTTTCAAGGAACCAGCTCTTGGTTTTGTTGATCTTTTGTACTGTTTTGTGTTTTTTTTTTGGTCTTTATGTCATTTATCTCCGCTCTGATATTTATTATTTCCTTCCTTTTGCTTACACTGGGCTTTTCTTGTTGCTCTCTTTCTAACTCTTGAGTTGTAGGGTTAGGTAGTTTATTACCATTGTTTCTTGTTTTTTGCAGTAGGCTTGTAGAGCTATGAACTTCCCTCCCAAGACTGCTTTCACTGTGTCCCATAGATTTTGGATTGTTGTGTTTTCATTGTCATCTGTTGCCATGATGTTTTTTATTTCTTCTTTGATCTCTCTGGTAACCAAGTCCTTGTTTAATAGCATGCTGTTTAGTCTCCATGTGTTTGATTTTTTTGGATTGTTTTTATTGTAGTTGATTTCCAGTTTTATGCCACTGTGATCTGAGAGGATGCTTGATATGATTTCTATCTTCTTGAATTTGAAGAGACTTTGCCTGTGACCCTATATATGGTCTATCTTTGAAAATGACCCATGTTCACTTGAGAAGAATGTATATTCTGTGGCTTTGGGGTGAAATGTTCTGAAGATGTCAATTAATTCCATCTGTTCTAGTGAGTCATTTAGGATTGATGTTTCTTTGCTGATTTTTTGTTTAGAAGACTTGTCCAATGGTTATAGTGGGGTATTAAAGTCTCCTACTATGATTGTATTACTGTCAATCTCTCCCTTGATATCCTCCAGGAGTTTTTTTTTATGTATTTGGGTGCTCCTGTATTGGGTGCGTATATGTTTACCAGAGTTATTTCTTCTTGTTGGATTTCTCCCTTTAGTATTATGAAGTGGCCTTCCTTATCTCTTTTTATGTCCTTCACTTTGAGATCTAATTTGTCAGCTATAAGTATTGCTACCCCAGCTTTTCTTTCATTTCCATTCGCCTGAAAAACCTTTTTCTATCCCTTCACCCTCAGTCTGTGTGCGTCTTTTTTTCTGAGGTGGGTTTCTTGTAGACAACAGATATATGGGTCATGTTTTCTTATCCAATCCTTTACCCTATATCTTTTGATTGGGGCATTTAATCCACTTACATTTAAAGTTATTATTGATAGGTACTTGTTGTCGCCATTTTTATTCTTTACCCCTGCATTCCTTCTTCGCTTTCTATTTCTTCTTTTTACAGCAGACCCTTTAGCATTTCTTGCATTGCTGGTTTGGTGGTAATAAACTCCCTTAGTCCTTTTTTGTCTGTGAAGCTCCTGATTTCACTCTCAATTTTGATTGATAGCCTTGCTGGGTACAGTATTCTTGGATTCAGACCCTTCCTTTGCATGAATTTGTATATTTCATTCCATTCCATTTTGGCCTGATGTGTTTCTGTTGAGAAACCAGTTGCTAGTCTGATGGGGGGGGGGGGGGTCCTTTGTAGGTAACTTTCTGTCTCTCTCTGGCTGCTTTTAAGATTCTTACTTTGTCATTGGTGTTTGCCAATTTAATTATGATGTGCCTTGGTGTCGGTCTTTTGGGGTTCATTTTGTTTGGGACTCTGTGAACTTCTTGTATTTGTGTGGGGTTTTTTCTTCCCTATATCAGGGAAGTTTTCTGTCATTATTTCCTCAAACAGGTTTTCTATTCCTTGCTCAGTTTCCTCTTCTTCTTGTACCCCTATTATGCGGGTGTTGTTTTGTTTTGTGTTGTCCCAAAGTTCCCTTAGGCTTTCCTCCTGCTTTTTAATTTTTTTTTTTCCTAGAAGCTGCTCTACTTGGGTATTTTTTCCTACCTTGTCTTCTAGCTCACTGATACGGTCCTCTGCTTCTTCTAGTCTACTGCTGATGCTTTCTATTGAGTTCTTTACAGCAGTGATGTCAGTTTTCATTTCTTCTTGGTTCTTCTTCATTTCCTCTTGGTTTTTACACATATTGTTGAATTTGTCTTCCATTCTTTTCATCCACCTTATGACCATTTCTCTGAATTCTTTCTCTGAGAGGTTGCTTGCCTCCATTTCATTTATTTCCTTTTCTGGTGATGCCTGCTTTTCTTTCATATGCGGGCAGTTTCTTTGTCTCCCCATAATCTCTCTTCTCCGGATGTCTGGTTATGTAGTTCTCTCTCTCCTTGCTGGCGTTTTCTTTTAGAGCTGATGGTGAATTCTGTCTGCCCCATAGGATGTGGTAGATACACTCAGAGATGGCTGCTTTGCCCTCCCTGGCAGAATTAATCATCACTTGAAAGTTTCTGGAGACTTAATCAGATGCCTGTCATATGTACCAGCAATCACACTCCCAGATATCTTGGGCTCTGGCAGAGGGAGGGCAGAGTGAACTGGAGCTGTGTGAACAGAAGCCAGGGGTGAGGGCTCTCTCATCTTTCTTATAGTTGATCTTAGCCAGGAAATGGATATATATTTTTTTATTTGTATTTTTCCATGTTAAATTAATACCCAAATGTGTTATGGTTTCTGCTTAAAAGGGGCATGTACAAATTTTTATTCTAACTGAAATTGATTTTGTAGATTTAGATTATATTTAGCACCTCTAACTCATTTATTTAAAAACAATTTCTAGGCATTAGGTGATTTCTTTTTTAAACTACAAGGTGTATGCTTTTATTGAGTTCAGTGAGACATTGCATTTATTTCATTAATACGCAACAGCCCTGAGAGTTTATGCTATGTTGAATATTTCAGATATAGGTTCTAACAGGCACATCAGCTCAGTGAAGAATGTAGCTCCTAGAATGTCCAGGGTTATAAACATCATACCATTTCCTCTTCTGCAAATGCTTGAGAATTCCTCCTGGAGTAAAGTCATGTATTAGGGACATTTTGTCTTAAACCAGTTTTTATTTATTTTTATTTTATTTCTTTTTCTTCCTTACATCAGGTTTTAATTAGAACAATTATATTTAAGTCTCCATTAAGTATAACTCTGTATCTTTATATGTATTCTGTATCATTAAAAAAAAAAACTCCAGAAGTAATGTTTTTTGAGTATTAATCAAGATTCAGTGTGTCATTGAATTAATCCTTGACATAGGTTGAAATAAAGTATGTTTTAGATAATCTAATTTTACTGTTTCCAGAGCTATTGTGGGACTCTAAGAGCTATTTCTGCAACTGACTATAAGGGTCCTTCTTCCTGGTATTGAGAACTAGTGTGAAGGGGAATATGGGATTCTGACAAATTACCCAATAATAATCATACCAGAAGTGGTGTTGAATTTAAACTGCAGAGTTTAGAATGTTGCTTTGATTCCACTGAGAAAATGTTTTAGGATTTAAAAGGAAAGTTCAATTTTTAAAATTACCCCAAATTAGCCTTATTATTATTTTTTTTAAATTATTCCTCACCCAAGGATTTTGAGAGAGAGAGAGAGAGAGAGAGAGAGAGAGAGAGAGAAACATTGATGTGAGAGAGAACCATCAACCAGCTGCCTCTTGTACAGGCCCCAACTGGGAATCGAACCCGCAGCATTTTGGTGTACCAAACAACACCCTAACCATTTAGCACCTGGCCAGGGCACTTTATTCTTTTATGAATAAACTAGTGGCCCAGTGCATGAAATTCATGCACAGGGTGGGCGGGTGTTCCTCTCCAATCTGGGACCCCTCAAAGGATGTCCTACTTCCAGTTTACAGGGATCGGGCCTAAACCAGCAGTCGGACATCCCTCTCGCAATCTGGGACTGCTGGCTCCTAACCGCTCACCTATCTGCCTGCCTGCCTGATTGCCCCTAACCACTCTGCCTGCTGGCCTGCTTGCCCCCAACTGCCCCCATGCCAGTGTGCTCACTCCCAACTGCCCCCCGGGCCAGTGTGCTCACCCCCAACTGCCCCCGGTGCTGACCTGCTCGCCCCTACCTCCCCTCCCCACTGGCCTGCTCGCCCCCAACTGCCCCCCTGCTGGCCTGCTCACTCCAAACTGCCTCCCCTGCTGTCCTGATCACACCTCCAACTGACCCCCACTGATGGCCTGCTTGCCCCCAACTGGCCTCCCTACTGGTCTGCTTACCCCCAACGACCCCGCCCCCCACCAGCCTGAACACCCACAACTGCGGTCCCATCCTGGCCTGATCACCCACAACTGCCCTCCCCTCTTGGCCTCTAACCACCTCTACCTCGGCCCCACCACCCTGGCTTTGTCTAGAAGAATGTCCGGAAGTTCTCCTGGAAGGTCTCCCAGTCTAATTAGCATATTACCCTTTTATTAGTATAGATTTAATTTAAAAATTGCGAGCCTTCAATATATAGTCTAAGTTCTTTAAAATTCTAAAATATTTTTTTCATTTTATGTTATGATTTACCTTAATCTGGTAAGTGTGCATATGCATATAGCTGCAAGGCTAGACTGTGGCCCAAGCAATGGAGAACAGACTCTCTCTTCTTCCATTTGCTAGTGTAGTAGGTAGCTTTATATATAGAAGAAACTCTAAAGTTTTTGATTGGTGTAGAGTATAAACCTAAATTATTTGCTCTTTGGATAATATTATTAATAATAGTTCCATCCACTAGACCAGTGGTTGGCAAACTCATTAGTCCACAGAGCCAAATATCAACAGTACAACGATTGAAATTTCTTTTGAGAGCCAAATTTTTTAAACTTAAACTTCTTCTAATGCCACATCTTCAAAATAGACTCGCCCAGGCCGTGGTATTTTGTGGAAGAGCCACACTCAAGGGGCCAAAGAGCCGCATGTGGCTCACGAGCCGCAGTTTGCCAACCACGGCACTAGACCATCAGTACTCTAAATAAAGAAATAATGATAATGTAATATATAATGGTTTATTTAACAGAATCATTGTTATTTTTTGTACTGGATGATTAGATTAAAGAGTTGTTTTTTTGTTTGTTTTTTGTTTTTTAAGGTTGTACGAGAACTAATCAAATATACAAATCACTTTAGAATCTTGGCTCTTAGTGCCACACCAGGTAGTGATATAAAGGTAAGTAAAATGTCTTTTCATTTATTAAAATTTATGAAAATAAGAACTTTTGTATGTGGCCACATCAGTTTTTCCTTCTAGTATTTAATTTGACATTAGGACTACAACATTCCTATAACATGCCTCCCTTTTTTTCTGCTTACAGAAGTTTTTCTACATTGGTAGTTTTCAGACTTCAGTGTGCATAAGAATCACCTAAAGCCATTTGTTAAATTGTTAGTTTTCAGTTTTTTTTAAAAAGTTTTATTTTGAAAT
The DNA here is from genome assembly GCF_027574615.1 of Eptesicus fuscus. NCBI lineage: Eukaryota > Metazoa > Chordata > Mammalia > Chiroptera > Vespertilionidae > Eptesicus > Eptesicus fuscus. The sequence continues at coordinate 9,013,505 of NC_072474.1, read as the reverse complement.
ACTGTAACTTTAGAATTTTAGGATATTTGCAAATGTGAAGTCTCTGTGTATCCTTTGCCCATCTTCCCCAAATGTTAACATATTATATGACCATTGTAAAATTATCAAAACCAGGAAATTGACATTGGTACAATACTAGTAACTAATCTGCAGACCTTACTGAATTTTGCCAGTTTTTCAACCAGTATCCTTTTTTGTTCCAGGGTCCAGTTCAGGATCCCATTGTATTTAGTTGCCATGTCTCCTTTGACTTTCGTCTTTGACAGTTCCTCAGTCTTTTTTGTCTTCCATGACCTTTTCTTGTTTTTCACGATACTTTTGAAGAGTGGGTACCATTATTTTGTAGAATGTTCCTCAATTTAGGTTTGGTTGATATTTTCTCATGATTGGAGTGAGGTTAGGCATTTTTGGCAAGGATATCCCAGAAGGGATATCTTTCTCATGTATCTGAGAATACATGATGTTGATTAGTTTTATTGCTGGTGCTGTTAATCCTGATTTGGTTAAGACTAGAGGCCTGGTGCACGAAATTCGTACCTGGGGGAGGGTCCCTTGGTATCCTCAGGGGATTGGTTCCAGGACCCTATGGATACCAAAATCCACAGATGCTCATATAATCTATGCACATCCTCTTGTATACTTTACATCATCTGTGGATTAGTTATAATACCTAATACAATGTAAATGCTATGCAAATAGTTGTTATACCTGTATAGTTTAGGGACTAATGACAAGAAGAAAAAGTGTACATATTCAGTACTGATGCAGTCATTTTAGGCCTAACTGCATAGTCCATTTTAGCAACAATGTAACATTTCTTTTTTTGATATTTTTGATCCTTGGATGCAGTATTCCCAGAGGATAGACTGTATTGTTTTTCTCTTTGTAACTAATAAGTATGTTGTGGGGGAGATATTTTGAGACTATGTAAATATTCAGTTTTAGCATCCAATGATGGTTCTTGCCTATAGCAGTTATTTCAATGGTGTTTGCCTAATCATCGTTTCTTCTTTCCCTCATTTCTTTTAAATTTGTTAATTTGAATTCTTAGTCTTCTGTAACGAAGAGCTATCTTTTCCCCCATTTATTTATTAACTCGGTTCTTTTTAAAAAATATATATTTTATTGATTTTTTTACAGAGAGGAAGGGAGAGGGAGAGAGAGTTAGAAACATCGATGAGAGAGAAACATCAATCACTTGCCTCCTGCACACCTCCTACTGGGGATGTGCCCACAACCAAAGTACATGCCCTTGACCAGAATCGAACCTGGGACCCTTGAGTCCGCCGGCTGACGCTCTATCCACGGAGCCAAACCGATTCTGGCAACTCAGTTCTTTATATCAATATGCAACCAGAGTACGTGCCCTTGGCCCAAATTGAACCCAGGACCCTTTGGTCTGCAGGCCAACTCTCTATCCACTGAGCCAAACCGGCTAGGGCTATCCATGACATTCTGATTTTAGTAACTGAGTGGTTTTCTGTGTTGGCTTTTGGGCACTTTCTAAGGTATTTTAAGCTCTGCCTATCCATAAGACTTTTTTCTATTATAGGTGATTTTTTGAAATTTCTGTTCTCTTTTTTTTTTTAATGTATTTTTATTGATTTCAGAGAGGAAGGGAGAGGGAGAGAGAGATAGAAACATCAGTGATGAGAGAGAATCATCGATCGGCTGCCTCTTGCACACCCCCTACTGGGGATCGAGCCCACACTCCTTCAATTTGCAGGTCAACACTCTATCCACTAAGTCCAGCCAGCTAGGGCCTGTTCTATCTCTTATCCTCCCCTTTATTTAAATATGCTTATTTTTAATATATTTTTACTAGAGGCCCGGTGCATGAAATTCATGCATGGGGGGGGGTGGGTGTCCCTCAGCCCAGTCTGCACCCTCTCCAATCTGGGACCTCTTGAGGGATGTCGAGCCTGCAGCCCAGGCATGTGCCCTTGACCGGAATCGAACCCAGGACCCTTCAGTCTGCAGGCTGACGCTCTATCCACTGAGCCAAACTAGCTAGGGCTATGCTTATTTTTAGTAGAGACTTGAGCTTTTAAGTCTCTGCTTAGTTGTCATCCTTTTGGAAAGATCCACTGTAAGCCATCAAAAGCCAGTTCCGCCCTGACTGGTTTGGCTCAGTGGATAGAGCATCGGCCTGCGGACTGAAGGGTCCCAGGTTCGATTCCGGTCAAGGGCATGAACCTGGGTTGCGGGCACATCCCCAGTGGGGGGTGTGCAGGAGGCAGCTGATCGATGTTTCTCTCTCATCGATGTTTCTAACTCTCTATCCCTCTCCTTTCCTCTCTGTAAAAAATCAATAAAATATATTAAAAAAAAAAAAAGCCAGTTCCCCTATCATGTGATTTTCTTAATATTTATCATAATCTGTCATTCTTTTGCTTATTCATTTATTTGTTGCCGTTTGCCTACTAAAATAGTAGCTACGTGAATGTAGGGATTATGTTTATCTTGGTTATAGCTCTATTACCAACTCAATACCTGCCATGTGGGAGTTACTCAAATATTTGAGGAATGAATGAATGGGTAAAAATATTAAAGTCTTACTCATTTTTATAAAGTGGTCATAAATTTACTCTAGATTTAAATATATGTGGACCCTCTGTAACTGTAGTAAACTACCTTTTTAGGCTCAGGTATTGATAATACAAAGGTGATTAAGATGTGATTCTTGCCTTCCAGAATTTTTTGTCTGAAACGAAGCCCATTAAGCTTTTCTAGTTTTTTGTGTTATTTTTTTAAAGAAGCTCTAATCCTGACTGGTGTGGCTCGGTTGGTTGGATTCTCCTCCTGTACACCAAAAGGTGTCGGGTTTGATTCCCAATCAGAGTACAAACCCAGGTTGCAGGTTCAACCCTGGTCAGGGTGAGTTCGGGAGACAATCCATCGATGTTTCTCTCTCTCTTCTCTCTCTCTCTCTCTCTCTCTCTCTCTCTCTCTCTTCCCCCCCCCTCTTTTTCTCTACCCCCCTTCCTTTCTCCCTGCCTCCCTCTCCTTTCCTTTCTCTAAAAAATTAAATAAGTAGCCCAGCTGACATGGCTGGGTGGTTGAGCATTGACCTATGAACCAAGAGGTCATGGTTCGATTCCAGTCAGGGCACATGCCCAGGTTGTGAGCTTGTTCCCCAGTGTGGAGTGTGCAGGAGGCAGCCAATCAGTTATTCTCTCTCATCACTGATGTTTCTACCTCTCTCTCTCTCTCCCTTCCTATCTGAAATCAATAAAAACATAATTAAAAAATTAAATAAGTAAATAAATAAAATTATCATTAATTTTTTATAAAAAGCTCTTAATTTTTAGATACTTTCAGGATTGAATCTTCCTCTCTCTCTCTCTCTCTCTCTCTCTCTCTCTCTCTCTCTCTCTCTCTGTCTCTCTCTCTCCCTGTCTCTCTCTCTCTCTCTCTTCCTCCCTCCCACCTTTCTCCCATCCCTTCCTGCTCCTTCACTTAGCTCTCAATCACAATGTCAGTACCATAGTCTAATGATATAATAGTTGTTGTACCAACAGGCTTTATGTTCTTGCTGCAGTTCCCTAATTTTACAATTTAGTTCTTTTATGAGCTTTGGGTGAATGAAATTTATCCGCAGAAATATATTCACATCATATATTTTGATTTAAATGAAAAAATATTCCACTAATTTATTAATAATTGATTTAGTCGTAACAAGACTTCTATTTTCCCTCACAAAAATCAATGGAAAGTATTTGCCAGGATTCAGGGAAATCTGGATTCTAGTTTTGGTTCTAAAATGGACTGTTATAATTTGGGGGAATTTAGTTTGTAAAACTTACGTTGTCTGAGTCTTTTTAAAAAAATATATTTGATTGATTTTTTACAGAAATGAAGGGAGAGGGATAGAGAGTTAGGAACATCGATGAGAGAAAAACAACAATCAGCTGCCTCCTGCACACCTCCCACTGGGGATGTGCCCGCAACCAAGGTACATGCCCTTGACCGGAATCGAACCTGGGACCTTTCAGTCTGCAGGCCGACACTCTATCCACTGAGCCAAACCGGTCAGGGCTCTTGTCTGAGTTTTTATAAAACATTGATGGAGCCCAGCTGGCATGGCTCAGTGGTTGAGTGTCGACCTATGAACCATGGTTTGATTCTTGGTCAAACTCACATGCCTGGGTTGCAGGCTCGATCCCCAGTGGGGGGCATGTAGGAGGCAGCCTATCATTGATTCTCTCTCATCATTGATGTTTCTATCTCTCTCCCCCTCTTCCTCTCTGAAATAAATAAAAATATATTTTAAAAAAACGAAAAAACATTGATGGGATATATCACTGCCTTTGGAAAGTGCAAAATTTATTTGATTAACTTGTTGGACATTTACTAATATTCTTATTTCTTAAATGTTTGACTTGAAGGGCTGTGTGGAATAAAGATGTTTCAAAAGCTTTATTTTCCTGTTGTGCCATTTATGATGTATTTAGAGTTAAAAAATATTTAATGATATGAATTTCTAATATTTTCTTCAAAATTTTACTATTTTATTTCTTTTAGTGACAAAGTAAAATATTTAACATGAAATATAATTTATAATCATACTTAATTGGTTTTGTGTAGGCTGTGCAACAGGTTATTACTAACCTACTAATTGGGCAGATAGAACTTCGTTCTGAAGATTCACCAGATATTTTGCCATACTCTCATGAAAGACGTGTTGAAAAGCTTGTTGTTCCCCTTAGTGAAGAACTTGCAGCCATCCAAAAGGCATATGTACAGGTAAGCCATGTTTTTAAAATATGTTTTTGTTGATTTTAGAGAGAGAGGAAGAGAAAAGGAGAGAGAGAAACAATGATTGGCTGCCTCCTGCTCACCGTTACTGGGGATTGAGCCCACAACCCAGACATGTTCCCTGACCGGGAATCCAACTGGGTACATAAGGACGCTCAACCGACTGAGCCACACTGGCCAGGGCAGGTAAGCCATTTTTATCACAGTTCAGGGTTTCAGTAGATAAACTGATAATATAATTATTTTAGTTAACGGAATCTAGCTGAGAATATATAGTTATCATTTTATAATTAATATGTTGGAAAGTTCTTTGAAATTAAAAATTTTGAAAAGAGCACCATTCTTTGTATACACTGACAAGCTGTTAAAGAAGAATACAAAATGATTGACTATTTTTTTAAAATTTATTTTTATTGATTTCAGAGAGGAAGGGAGCGGGAGAGAGAGATAGAAGCATCAATGAGAGAGAATCATTGATCGACTGCCTCCTACACACCCCCCACCGGGGATTGAGCCCACAACCTGGGCATGTGCCCTTGATCGGAATCAAACCCAGGCCCCTTCAGTCCGCAGGCTGATGCTCAGTCCACTGAGCCAAACTGGCTAGGATGATGGACTATTTCTAAAGACAGTAATAGCCTTATGTGGTTTTGTATTTTTTTTTTTTAAATATTTTATTGATTTATTACAGTGAGGAAGAGAGAGGGATAGAGAGTTAGAAACATCGATGAGAGAGAAACATCGACCAGCTGCCTCTTGCACACCCCCCACTGGGGATGTGCCCGCAACCAAGGTACATGCCCTTGACCGGAATCGAACCTGGGACCTTTCAGTCGCAGGCCGACGCTCTATCCACTGAGCCAAACCGGTTTCGGCAGGTTTTGTATTTTTTAGTAAGCCTTTTAATTGTAGTATTACTCTCCCATGCTACACACACACACACACACACACACACACACACACACACACAGCAGAGTGCACAAAACACAAGTGTGCAGCTGAGTGATGTTTCACATAGTGAACACACCCTTAACATGTATCCAGATTCAATCAGAAGTTTCTATGTAAGGAAATATACTTTCTATATTTCCTCGTGGATCCCTTATATAATAGTATTCTCAACTGGAGGCAGTTTTGCCCATCTGGCAATATTTGGCAATGTCATATATATATATATATATATTTTATTATTTAAAGTATTACACATAGTAATACATATATCTCCTTTTTTCCCCCCCATTGACTTTCCCCCAGCCTTCCCTACCCCCCATCACATGCCCTCATCCCACCCCCCCAGTGTCTTGTGTCCATTGGTTGTGCTTATATGCATGCATACAAGTCCTTCGGTTGATTGCGAGTACCCCACGTTGAGCTGCCAGTTGCGAGTGTCCCCCCCCACGTCCCGCGTGGTGTTCAGGGTTCGGGGTTCGGGCTCTGGAGGAGGCCATAAGCAAATGAAACAGACAAGACAAGAAAATATTAATTTGGGAATTGGGGGCCAGGCGGAAGCCCAAGAGAGGACTACGCATTGCTCTGGCCTTGCGATCCCTTTTATTCAGGTTTGGGATCCACCCATAGCCCTTAGGCAGGCAATTCCAGGAATAGCTCGGTGATAGCCCATCAGCAAGGGTTTACAGGAGACTAAAAGGTGGAAGTTGCTTCAGCTCCCTTTGTCTCAACTAGACAGTGGGTGCATGGCTCTGACCCTCTCGCCAGAGCCTCTAGGTCAGTGATGGGCAACCTTTTGAGCTTGGTGTGTCAAACTTCGCCAAAAAACTGAGCATAACTCGGGTAGTGTGTCACTTTGAGGAAAAAACTAACTCCAAGACTCTAGTCGCAAATGTTTCATCCTCAGGAGCAGCAAATGTTTCATCCTCAGCATGCGGCCGAGTGTCATCAGAAATGGCTACACGCGTCAGTGCTGACACGCGTGTCATAGGTTCGCCATCACTGCTCTAGGTTGACCAGCCTTCCAACTCCTTGTCCACCTCTTTCTGCTAGTGAAGGCCATGGGCAGCTTCCAACAGTTGATCTCTTTCCCCGCTCCCCAACACTCCCCAGCCTTCCTGCTGTAATTTAGTTCAGACCATCTGTTTGATGCTTTACTGTATTTGGCAATGTCTTGACACATTTTTGGTTGTCATATCTGGAGTGGATGGGGAGTGGACTTGCTATTGACGTCTAGTAAGTTTATAGAGGCCAGAAATGCTGTTTAACTTTCTTCAATGAATAGTAGAGCACCCCTAACAACAAAGAATTGTTTGGCTCAAATGTCAATATTATAGTTATTGAGAAACTTCTTACACAGTTTTCACTTTCATTGGGAGAAATTTTTGGTAACACATTTTTATTTCTATAGTTCCTAATTAGCATCATCCTAGGAGATGCTAATTATATCTTCACTACCATAGATTAAAGTGCCTTCTTTGCCACTCTTTCCATTGAGAGGCAGGATACATTTCCCCTTTCTTAGGATCTAAGCTGGCCCTGTGACTGACCAATAGTATGTGATGTACCTCAGGTTAGCCATGTTAAGAAGAAAGGAGGAATGAGTAGATAAGTAGCTAGAATTGAAAGTGTATACATATGGCCCCAGTAGAGCTATTTCAGCCAGTTCCCAGCAATCTGAATCTGAGGCTCCAAACATCAGGAGCAGAGTCAAACTGCAGTGGAGGGCAGTTGGGGGCGACCAGGCCTGCACGGGAGGGCAGTTGGAGACCAGGCCTGCAGGAGAGGGCAGTTGGGGGGGGAGGGGGCGGGTTGGCAGGGGAGGGCAGTTGGGGGCAATTGGGCTGGCAGGGGAACAGTTAGGCGTCAATCAGGCTGGCAGGGGAGTGGTTAGGGGGTGATCAGGCTGGCAGGCAGAAGCGGTTAGGGGCAATCAGGCAGGCAGGCGAGCGGTTGGGAGCTATCAGTCCCGGATTGTGAGAGGGATCCCAGATTGGAGAGGGTGCAGGCTGGGCTGAGGGGCCCCCCCACCCCCACCCCCAGTGCACAAATTTTGTGCACCGGGCCTCTAGTATATATATATTATATAAAAAAACAACAAAAAAAAACATGCCTATATGGCCCTGGCCAGGTGGCTCAGTTGGTTAGAGCATCTTCCTGATGCAACAAGGTTTCAGGTTTGATCCTCTATCAGGGCACATTCAAGAATCAATCAATGAATGCATAAATAAGTGGAATAACAAATCATTGTCTCTCTCTCTCTCTCTCTCTCTCTCTCTCTCTCTCTCTTTCTGTAAAATTAATTTAAAAAATTCATATAGTTTATTACATATGCCTGTAGTGTATCTTCATCTTCTCTTTTTTCTTTTGCTGTGGAATTTAGTTCAGTCCTTTATCAGGACCTTTTGTTTGCTATTTCCTCTCCCTAGAATGCTCCTCAAAACCTCTCATGCTAGACACACCTCATCATTCAGATGTCAAGTATTACCTTTCCAAAGAGATTGTCTACCTTCCTTAATGATGACTCCTTTCCCCTCAAAAACTCTATAACATTACTGTATTTTAGGTTCTTAAATGCATTTACTATAATTGAAATTCTCTACTTTCTTTGTTCACTTTTTAATTCTTTGCCTCCCTTCTTTGTATATGAACTTTATGAAAACAGGGATTTCATTAGTCTCAGCCACAATATCCCCAGCATTTAGAACAATGCCTGATATGTAATATATGCTTAATAAATATTTTTTAAAAGAATCAATCAACAAATGAAATTAAATGTACTAAAAGCATTTTGATTTAGTCACTAGTCTACAAATTTTTTCCTATGTGCCAGATCTTGTTCTAGTCACTGAAGATACAACAGAAATCAAGGTCATCTTTTCATTGTGCTTAGACTGAGAAAGGGAAGAAAGTTAAAAAATAAACAGATAAACACATATGTCTTTTAGTTTCAGTTGGATCTAATAAAAGGTTGACTCTCATATGGATATTATCTAAATTCTTATTATATGTGATTATATAAATTATAATTTTTACATTATTGTAAGCAAATGTACTTTAAAATTTTGTCATTATCTTTTTGTATCTATTTGAACATTTAGGACAGATTTTAATATATAGTTTAATATTATTATTTCAGTGTGTGATAAAATGATTATATTGGAAAAAGGACTTTAAAAGAAACTTAACTAAATTTCTTTGTAATCTGCAGATTTTGGAAGCATTTGCCAGTTCTTTGATTCAGAGGAATCTTTTAATGAGAAGGGATATCCCCAATCTAACAAAATACCAGATCATTCTGGCAAGAGATCAATTTAGGAAAAACCCACCTGCAAATATTGTGGTAGGTAGTTTAAAATAAATTTTGATAAAAGATGAAGTTTTGACTCAGAGTCAGAATGAAATGGAAATAATGATTGTTTTTTTGATATAATATTAGCTCATCAGAAATTCAGATATGATTTATATAGTTTATAAAAGCATGAAAAAATTGAACAAGAATATGATTTAATGATTTCAATTACAATAAATGTATCTTAGCCCACCTAGTGTAGCTCAGTGGTTGAGCATTGACCCATGAACCAGGAGGTCATGGTTTGATTCCCGGTCCTGGCACATGCCTGGGTTGTGGACTTGATCCCTGGGGAGGGGGGGGGGTGCAGGAGGCAGCCAATCAATGATTCTTTCTCATCATTGATGTTTTTATCTCTCTTTCCCTTCCTCTTTGAAATCAATAAAAATACATTAAAAGAAAGATAAATTTGTCTTAAAAGTTAATTAAGCATTGGTCTTTTAGTTCATTTCTGTTTTGCAAGGTCAAAGGGCCATGCTAGAGGGTAAATCCTAACTAACTTTTAGACCCATAGCATTTTATCTTAACTCTTGATATGGAGGTTGGAAGAAACATCACAGTAAGCTTTTTATTTCTAATCTTCATAGAAAAAGGCAGGTAGGAAGATATCCATCAAGCTAGATCCAAAGTCAGGAGATGCTCACAAGTACAAAAAGGCACCAAGTCATTCTTGGAACTGAGAAGGAACTCTTGTGCAAAAGATCAGAAGCGAATCAACGAAGGTATGGAGACTGTGAACAAGCCAATTTGGCTGAAGAAGTCAGAGATGATAGTTAATCTAGGTGTGATCACATGGGAGGAGCTTTCAATGCTACACCAGAAATATGGACTTTACAGTGTCTGGGGAACCATGAAGGGACCCTTTTCTGTGAAATTGTAGTATAATATACTCAACTTTAATAAAATATTTTTAAATTTCTGCTAGGAGATAAAGATTCATTGAAATTTTAAATAGTAAATCTAAAACTGTTGAACCTGATCTTACTGAGGACAATTTATGTTGTACAGAGAAGTGATTTTACCCATTCAGGCAATTAGGCTATCATTTAAAAAAATTTTATTTGTTAATTTTAGAGATAGAGAGAGCACACGAGAGAGAAACATTGATTTGCTGTTCCATTTATTTATGCATTCATTGCTTGATTCTTGCATGTGCCCTGACCAGGGATTGAACCCGCAACCTTGGCATATTGGGATGATGTTCTAACCAACTGAGCTACTAGCCAGGGTGAGGCTGCCATTTTAGGGCATTTATCACTATCCTGGAAACATTTTCAATGACTTATCACTGATGTTAAATGCTACTAAAAATGTAAGCTAGTAATGGAGAATGATTAAATATATTCTCAATAGTCTTCTTTTAAAATGATCTTATTATAAAGATAGACCTGCTGCTATGTGCTCACATATGGAATGTATACTTCCCTTTCCTTGAGAGTCATGGTTACAAGCACCAGAACATTGCACCAAATTCCCTGGATTCAAATGCTGGCTCTATTACTTACCATGTATATGAGGTTCTTCATCTGTAAAATGGGCATAACAGTAGTACCTACTTCCTAGGTGTCGAGATCAAATGAATTTATACAAGTAATGTGCTTATAAGAGTGTCTCCTCAGTTTCAGATGTTATTTGGCATGTATACTTGGTGTTAAATAGTCTGATTATTTATTCTGATGCTATAAAATTTGTGAGGATAGGCCTAAATCTGACTTACTTTCCATTGTATCCCAAATGTTTAGTTCAATGCTTGACACATAGTAGATATTTATTAAATAGTTTTGAAAGATGAATGAAACTATACTGTATACTGCTAATAATCCTATATAATAAAACTCTAATATGCAAATCAACCGAACAGCAGAACGACTGGTTGCTATGACGTGCACTGACCCCCAGGGGCCAGATGCTCAACACAGGAGCTGTCCCCTGGTGTTCAGTGTGCTCCCACAGGGGGCGTACCACTCAGCCAGAAGCTGGGCTCATTGGCTGGCGAGTGCAGTGGTGGTGGCGGGAGCCTCTCCCTCTTCTGCTGCAGGTGGGTGGTAAGGAGTGAGGGGTCCCGGACTGTGAGAGGGATGTCCACCTGCCAGCTTAGGCCCGATATCCTTAGGGATATCGGGCCTAAGCTGGCAGGTGGGCATCCCCCAAGTGTTCCCGGACAGCAGAGGGAGCAGGCTGGGCTGAGGGGATCCCCCCCCACCCCAACGCACAAATTTCATGCACTGGGCCTCTAGTTTACAAATAAAGAAAAACACTATATGATAAATGGTTTCCCAGTTACCTATTCTCTTTAACCTTTTGCACTCGGATGTCGAGATTAAAATTACTCTTTGAATGTATCGATAATTTGAAATATAAAAAAATCCAAATAAATAAGTTTGTATGAAAAGAAACTCCAGTTTTTTATTCTACTGCCGCGCTTTGTAAAATCTGGGGTATTTAAAAAATTAAATCCCGAGTAGAATAAAGGAATCGAGAAAAAAGCAAGCAAGTGCAAAGGGTTAAAATTTAAGTTTCCTGTTGAATTAAAGAAAAAAATGTGAAGGGACATGTTACATGGAATATACATTGGCACCTTTCCATAGCACCATCCTATGACATTTAGTAGAACCATTAAGTTCTATGTGGAACATGTATCTTCATTTATTTTCTCTGGTTAAATTTGATATATGCTTATTTTTCTAGGGAATACAACAAGGTATAATCGAAGGAGAGTTTGCTCTTTGTATTAGTTTATATCATGGTTATGAATTATTGCAGCAAATGGGAATGAGATCACTATATTTCTTCCTTTGTGGAATTATGGATGGAACTAAAGGTAAATTAAAGAAATACATGTATAATTTTGGCTGAAGTTGAACATTTTGGTTTACTTAAAAATACTTTTAAAAAGCAATGAAATGGACAAATGGTTTTATTCTTCTTTGATTTTGCTAAATTGCTGGAAAGAAACAAGCCATTCATTAATATATACGTGAATGTGGAACTGAAAAAAAGTTTCTGGTTTTCATATTTAAATTTGAAAAACTTGCTTTCATTGCTAAAGATTAAATTTTTAAATACATAATAAGTGATTAATTTTGCTATTAAGTTTACTTACTGGGAAAACCTTTTCTTAATTTCTGAAGGAATGACTCGGGTGAAAAATGAACTTAACCGAAATGAGGACTTCATGAAACTCTATAACCATCTAGAGTGCATGTTTGCACAGTCACGTAGTACTTCAGCAAGTGGCACTTCTACTATCGAGAAAGGTCTGGTTTTTCTTTTAAAATTGTATATTGTTTCCTCTTCATCAAGGTTAATTTTGAAATTTTGCTTCATTGCTCCACATACCTATAGTTATATTTTGGTAGCAGTAGACCTACCAAATGATAGAAGTTGGATAAGTAGAAAAAATAGATACTAAATAAAATACAAAAAAAGGAATAACTCAGGATAAATATACAAGCAGTATATATATAATAGAAGCTAATAGTTGTTACTGGTAGTGAAAAAATTCTTAGAACTACCAAAAACTGATTTATAGCTAAACTAAATATTTATTTTTTCCTTTCTACATTGTTGCTGATTCCTGTTTTAGATTCTCTCTCAGAATGAAATTTTCATAAAAATTCAAAGTTTATTTTACAGTAAGACTTGTGTGCTATCCAGATGCTACTGAGTCTTTAAAGTTTTAACAAATCCATTTTGAAAAGGATAATTAAAATACATTGATGTAATTGAATATGGAGAAATACAGAAATATTATTTTGATATTGTTTTGTGTTTTTTTACATTTTGCAGGAGAAAAAGAATTTTTCTATAGTCATCCAAAATTAAAGAAATTAGAAGAAATTGTAGTTGAACACTTCAAGTCATGGAATGGTATGTCATATTTAATAACCTGACATTAGATTGTGCTAACATTTCTTATGGAATAGGTGGTCTTTTAATTTCTCTGGATAATGAATATAAAAAAGCTCTGAAATTTTGGGAGGGTAGGTGAGAATGTTAAGAATAATACTATAAGGTATGTGAAAAATAACCCTGAGTCTGGGGCAGTATAAGTGAAATACTAAAACAATATATAATATGATGGTAAGGAAAAGTGAACTAGGTAAGGAGATAGAGTCACGAAGGAGGCTGTTTTATATAGAGTGTTAGAGAAAGCCCTTCTGTAGGGTGATGTTTGAGCTGTTACCTGATGGAAGTGAGGGAGCAAGCTCTGTGGATTTCTCAGAGAGGATTATGCCAGGCAGAGAGTAGCAGATTCAAAGACCCTGCGGCAGTAAGGTGTGTGGTATAATTAAGGATCAATAAACAAACCAATTTGGCTGGAGTATTGAAATGAAGGTACAAGTGGTATTAGGAGGAGGTTGGAAAAGTAGCCAGGCGCAGACGTCAGGCTTGTATGCCAAGTCAAGATTTCAGACTCCATTCTATGAATGTGTGTACTTTGTGAAACCATTACAGAGGCATTTAGAGCAGCAGAATGACATGATCTCACATTTTTAAAAGATCACTCTGGTAGTTTTATGGAAAATAGACATTGACCAGTTAGGAGGCTTTTGCAGTAGTCTAAGATGATAGCAGATGATGGTGGCTTGTACCAAGGTAATAGAGGTGGAGGTGCTCAGAAATGGTCATAGATTCTAGATATATTTTGAAGTTGGAGCCAACAGTATTTGTTGATGGATTGGACATAGGGTATAAGGAAAAAAAGGAATCATAGTGGTGGGGGGTAGATAAGCAAACTTGTTAGGATGCTTCTGAGACATCTAAATAGAGATGTGTAGGCATTGGATAAGTGAATCTGGGTCTCAGGAGAATCGTCTGGGCTATTTTTATCTGTTTACACTTACATGAATAAATTTTGGAGTCATCAGCATAAAGGCTGTATTTAAAGTTTCAGGAATGGATATGATGACATAACCAGGAATACAGTTTAGAGGTAAGAGAGGGTCCAGAATGTAGTCCTGAAGAGTAACTATAGTTAGAGTTCATATGAAAAAAAGCCACAAAGAAGATTGAGAAACCAGACAACTAGAGTGTCAGACAAGCTGAGAGAAGACACTGTTTCAGTAGGAACGAGTGGCCTGTGTTAACGCTGAGAGGTATGGTCAGATAAACCAAAAAGTGTCCATTGAATTTGGCAATATGAAAGTTATTGATGACTTTAGTACAGGAGCTTCAGTGGAATGAAGACAGAAAGGCAGGCTGCAACCAGTTGAAGGAGATAGGTGTTGCATTGAAATAGCTATTGGCAATTGGTGCCTTTTTCTGTCAACGTTATCAAGACTATTGGCAACACTTAAATAAGGTCTGTAAATTAGATAATAATAATGTGTCAGAGTTAATTTTCTAATTTTCATGGTTTATTGTCTTTACATAAAATAATATCCTTGTTTGTAGAATTTACACACTGAAGCATTAGGTGGTGATGAGCTATCATGTCAGCAACTTGACTCTCAAATTTTCAGGGGACAGGGGAGGGGGTGTTAAACACTACTTGTGTTAGTCTTGCAACTTCATTGTAGTTTGAAATTATTTCAAAATAAAAATTATCTTTGATAAAAGAAAGAAAGAAAGTAGCTACTGGTCAGAGGTTGGTCAGATATAGAGGCTTGATGCTATGGTGAGTCAAAGGAGCATATGTAGAATAATTTTCCTTGTAACAGTGCTGCTTCTTTTTCTGTATGTATTGTGAATTAACTTTATATGTGTTAAGTCATTTAATCATTAGGGTTGTTATGAAAACTAAATGAGTTAACACATAAAATGCCTAGTATAGTTTCTGGCACACACATGATTAATATAATATAACTCATGGAAGAAAGAAGGATTGTCAAAGTCTCACGAAAGTGTAAAAACAAAGGAAAACTAATAATAACTACAGAAAGCCCTACACGACTTGCAATTATTAACCAACTAGAGGCCCAGTGCACGAATTCGTGCACAGGTGGGGTCCCTTGGCCTGGCTGGCAATTGGGGCCAATGGGGTGTGGGGGGGGTTGGCTAGGGGGAGGGACCGCAGGAGGTTGGCCGGCCACGGGAGGTTGGCTGTGGGAGCACACTGACCACCAGGGGACAGCTCCTGCATTGAGAGTCTGCCCCCTGGTGGTCAGTGCATGTCATAGCAACCGGTCGACTGATCGTTTGGTCATTCGGTCGCTTAGACTTTTATATATAGACTAGAGGCCTGATGCACGAAATTCGTGCAAGAGTAGGCCTTCCTTCTCCTGGCTGCTGGCACCGGCTTCCCTTTGGCACCCGAGACCTGGGCTTCTCTCCAGCCACCAGCAGGCACCCGGGACCCGGGCTTCTCTCTGGCCACCAGCAAGCACCCAGGACCCGGGCTTCTCTCCGGCCACCAGCAGGCACCCAGGACCTGGGCTTCCCTTGCAGCCCTGGTCTAATTAGCATATTACGCTTTTATTATTATAGATTGCTCTGTGCAAGTCCACATACTTTATATTTACCAGTTCATTTAATCATCACCTCAGTCCATTGTAGATACCTGAAGAAACTAAAGCTTATAAAGAGATAAGAACCATGGCCACACATCACCCACAGAGGAAGTGGCCCAGCCTCAAAAATCCTGTTCTTCGTGCAGTCTACTGCCTCCTAAGCACAGAGACATTGGAGGAGCTTTATGATTAACTATTAACTGTAGGGTATATTTTGTAGTTACTGGAAAATTGGAAAGTACCATAGAATTGGGGACAGAATGCCATGGCCTGGTTTAGGACAGTGCCTTTAGTGAAAGAAAGGAAAGGGAATATTTACAAAATCAGTGGGCACTTGATACTCCTGTACTTCTGATGTAGAAGGTAAAGGGGAATAACAGGTATCATGCATGAAATGAAGGATTGGTCAAAAGTGATTCAGGTCATTTTTATTTGATTTGTTTAGGATTATATTTTATGTCAGCTAACGAAAGATTAGGAGCCAAGGTTATTAAAGTTATTAGGAAAGGTAGGAAAACCAGCAAAGGTTTAAGATATCTTTTTTATTTTTTCAAAGAATTATCATTTATTAGTATATAGTTTCAGGCTTGTCTTTTGAACTAGTTCTTATCTATGTGCTTTTTAAAATGTTGTAATTAAATCTTTTTTGTTGTTTAGCTCAAAACACATCTGAAAAGAAATGTGACAAGACCCGAGTTATGATCTTCTCTTCATTTCGAGATAGTGTTCAAGAAATTGCAGAAATGCTTTTACGGCATCAGCCAGTTATTAGAGCAATGACTTTTGTTGGCCATGCCTCAGGGAAAAGCATGAAGGGTTTTACCCAGAAAGAGCAACTGGAGGTAATTATTTTTGGAGATGATGAAAATAAAAATAAAATTTATTAGCTTTACACATGCTTTTTTGTTTTAACTTATGGGTTAGTTATCTACTTCTTATAAAGATAATTTTGTAGTAAATATTTTTAAAGGCAAAAAAAGTGTTGTTTTTTGTGTGGTTTTGAATTTTTTTTTTTTTTTTTTTTAGTAATGTAAAGTGTAATAGTTCAGCAGAAAGGCTGGGGGATCATACTACCTGGGTTGGAATCCTGGCTCTTCCACTTAAGTTTTCTTATTTCCTGTGCCTAAGTTTTCTTTATATGTAAATATAGTTCATAGAGTTGTAAACATTCAATGAAATTGTACTGTAGAGACTTCAATTAACGCTTCATTTATTTTAAGTCATTTTAGTTATTTATTCTAAACAGTTATCTCTTTATTTCTATTATTTAAAAATCTTTGACCACATGGGGGAAGCCATCTTGTGTGTTGAAATGATGGTCAATTCGCATATTACTCTTTTATTAGATAGGATTTATTAACTAGTTATATTATAGAAGACTATTAAAGAGATGTAAAAAATAATTTGACAACACTTACAGTTATGTTTTGTGTTGGCATATTCTGCTATCCCTCACTGGAATCTACCTAATAAAAGAGTAACATGCTAATTGACTGTACCTTTGTGATCCCCACCAGCCAATCAGGAGTATGCAAATTAACCCAACAAAGAGGGAAGTTAATTTGCATACACAGGTGCCGAGTGGCTGGGGGCGGGGTGGGATACTTACATCATCGCTATGGCGACGACGCAGGCATTCTGCACCACCCCACCCGCTCCAGGCCTCTGGGCAGCATGGGAAGGCAGAAAGGGGGCTCTGGGCCAGAGTTGAAAGACGGCTCCGGCCAGAGCGAAGGTGTTGCCGGCAGCCAGGGGAATGAAGGCCCATTCTTGCATGAATCTTTGTGCATCGGGCTTCTAGTAAGAGTATAAAAGGTAAGGTATGAATTTGTTGATATAAGAATGTCCAAACTTGTAGAGAATTTTTGTTTATTTGAGCCAAACTGACGACAGTGCCGGGAAGTAAGATTTCAAGTACTTTGGAAGATTAGAGTTTCGCAGTTTCTTTTTGACATTTGGAATTAAGGGGGGAACAGTTAGGAAGATTAAATTAAGGTGGGAGATAATGAGGTAGGAGATTGGATTATAGGATAGTTAGGATTATGTGCTCTCTTGAGGGGTCCAAAAAGAGACATTTCATAGGTGTTTTAACCTAGATGCACAAAAGCAATGGGCAGGGCTTGCTTAAGGCAAAGTTAACCTGTTACTAAAGAAGTTATAGGCCTGGGGCCAGACTGCCTACCCTGACCTGCCCCGTTAGGAATTTATGATCATATCACCCCTGTGAGGTTACTTTGGATTAGAATTTTTATAGCACTCCTTTTTCATTCACAAATTCTAGGAGTAATAAAACATTTTTACTTTAGATACACTTAATAGTAATTTAGGTCTAGGATATGACAAATAGCAGTAACTGCTCTGGACCATATACCTGTCCTATGCCCCTTTTAGTGATGCTAAAAAATAATATATGGAATTTTCTATTCATGTGTAAATTGTTAGCAGACCCTTTTGGAATCACAACCATAATTAAATCAAAGAAATCAAGACAGCCCTTTGCATTTTACCACAAGTTCTTCTGGCTTATATTGCCATTTTGCTACTTTTCCTATTCAGTAGTATCCTGGATGCTAATTTTTATTCTCACTTTGCCATTTTGAGGCTAGTGGAAAAAGTTTATTTTGACCTACAATTCTTTTATGTTTGCACCTAATTACTTTTAAATCATTTTTATTTTAGGTAGTGAAACAATTTCGTAGTGGTGGTTATAATACATTGGTTTCTACTTGTGTTGGTGAAGAAGGTTTGGATATAGGAGAAGTTGATCTGATAGTATGTTTTGATGCCCAGAAGAGCCCAATCCGTCTTATACAACGAATGGGGAGGACTGGCCGTAAACGTCAAGGCAGGATTGTTGTTATCCTTGCTGAAGGACGAGAAGAACGTGTAAGTAGACTTTTGGAAACATGATTTGTAAATGAAATTTGAGAAATACAGCCTAAATACAAATATCAATCTGGTAAGATTCAAAGTCCAGACAACCTGTAAGTAATTGGTCGATTTCTCCCCCCTTTGTATTACATTCTGACTGTTCTTTATTTCTAATTAATAGAACTTTCGACTGGATTCAGTTTTTTTAAATTTTTATCCATATAAATAAACACTTTTACTATAGTATTAATTTAAACACCTAGATGCAAAAATCAATGTGTATTACTTTGTTTTACTATCCCCTGTGCTTCTAAGGCCTGTTTTTTATGTTTATCTTACTAACTACAATGAGCTGAGAATGGTTTTATATTTTAAAGAGTTTCTTAAATCAACCAACCAACCAACCAGCCAACCAACCAGTGAACAAGAATATGCACCAGAGATAGTATGTGGCCTAAACTATTTGCTGTTTGGCTCTTTATGGAGAACTTTGCTGGTGCCCATTCTAAGTGATAGGGACTTTAGTTACATTTATACTTTGCTACAATCTTGGGTGACAGGCCTTCCTAAATATGATGCTGTATATAATAATATTTTGTGTGTTTTTAAAAATATATTTTTATTGATTTCAGAGAGGAAGGGAGACAGAGAGAGAGAGAGAGAAACATCATTGATGAGAGAATCATTGATCGGCTGCTTCCTGCATAACCCCCACTGGAGACACAGCCCGCAACCCCGGGCATGTGCCCTTCATGGGAATCGAACCCAGGACCCTCTATCCACTGAGCCAAGCCAGCTAGGGTTGTTTTGTGTTTGTTACACTAAAGTATTAACTAACTCTTGTGACTCAGTGGGACTATTTTTGTGGCCAGAAATATAGTTTCACATTAAAGACTTTTTCATTAATTTTGTTAGTTTTTAAAATTTGATTTTAAATGTTCAGTAACCTTTAAAAATCATCCTGAACCGCTTTCCCACCATCTTGGACCCTGTGGAGGCCTGCTGGGAACAGGGTTTCTATAAGGACAAATATGTCTGGAAGTGCTGTGGTCCAAGGCCATTTTTGCTGGCGATAAGTGGGGTCTCCGGCACCAGCGGGAGCACACAGCTCTTATTAAAACTGAAGGTGTTTATCCTCAAGATGAAACAGAATTCTTTCTAGGCAAGAGATGTGCTTATGTGTACAAAGCAAAGAACAACACAGTGACTCCTGGTGGCAAACCGAACAAAACCAGAGTAACTGGGGAAAGGTAACTCGTGCTCATGGAAACAGTGGCATGGTTTGTGCTAAATTCCGAAGCAACCTTCCTGCTAAGGCTATTGGACACAGAATCCATGTAATGCTGTACCCCTCAAGGACTTAAACTTACTGAAAATAAATAAAATGGATTTGTTTTCCTGTGTTTTGGTTTAAAAAATAAATAATCCTGAACCCCTTTGACTCTCTGAGCAGCACCATGGCAATTGGCAAGAACAAGCACTTTATGAAGGGCAGCAGAAAGGGAGCCAAGAAAAAAGTGCTTGATCCATTTTCTAAGAAAGATTGGTATGATGTGAAAGCACCAGCTATGTTCAATATAAGAAATATTGGAGCCTGGCTGGTGTGGATCAGTGATTGAGCGTTGACCTATGAATCAGGAGGTCACAGTTAGATTCCCTGTCAGGGCACATGCCCAGGTTGCGGGCTTGATCCTCAGTTGTCAAATTCAAGACCATAGACATCTGTTCTCTAAGTACTTAAGTGGATCAGTGTGGGGCGTGCAGGAGGCAGCCGATCAGTGATTCTCTCTCATCATTGATGTTTCTATCTCTCCCTTTCCCTTCCTCTCTGAAGTCAATAAAAATATATTTTTTAAAAAAGGAAATATTGGAAACACACTAGTCACAAGAACTCAAGGAACCAAAATCATATCTGATGGTCTCAAGAGTCATGTTTTTGAAGTGAGCCTAGCTAATTTGCAGAATGTTGAAGTTGCATTTAAAAAATTCAAGCTAATTACTGAGGATGTTCAGTGAAAAAATGCTGATTAATTTCCATGGCATAGGTCTTACATATGATAAAATATGCTCTATGCTAAAAAAAATGGTAGACCATGATTGAAGCTCACATTGATGTCAGAAGAACCAATGATTATTTGCTTCATCTTTTCTGTGTTTATTTAAAAAATGCAACAATCAGATTCACAAGGCATTATGCTCAGCATCAACAGATCTGTCAAATTCGGAAGAAGATGATGGAAATCATGACCTGAGAGGTGCAGATAAATGACTTGAAAGAAGTGGTCAATAAACTGATTCCAGATAGCATCGGAAAAAAACATAGAAAAGACTTGTCAATCTATTTATCTACTCCATGATGTCTTTGCTAGTAATGTCAAAATGCTGGAGAAGCCCAAGTTTGAGTTGAGAAAACCCATGGAGGTCCCTGGTGAAGTTAGCAGTTCTGAAAAAGCTACTGGGGATGAGACAGGTGCTAAAGTTGAATGAGCTGATGGATATGAGCCCAGTCTAAGAATCTGTTTAAAATTCAGACATTTAATGGTGACAAATAAAAATCCTATTTGTGATTTACAAAAAAAGCATCCTGGCCCTAGCCAGTTTGGCTCAGTGGAAAGAGCGTCAGCCTGAGGACTGAAGTGTTCTGGGTTTGATTCTGGTCAAGGGCACATGCCTAGGTTTCGAGCTTGATCTCCAGTGGAAGGTGTGCAGGAGGCAGCTGATTAATGGTTCACTCTCATCATTGATGTTTCTATTTCTCTCTCCCTCTCCCTTCCTCTCTGAAATCAATAAAACACACACACACACACACACATACACACACATATTTTTTTATAAAAATTCATCTTGTATAATGAGCTTTTCCCCAATATTTTTCATGAGACTACAGCATATTCTTGTATAGCATTTAGTTTATCTATGATATGATCCCAATAAATGATATGTCTTGCAGCTTATACAATGAGTAGAATGAATTTGTATTATCAATGAGTGGAATTGGATTTTAGCTAATTGTATTACCTCAGGAAAATCATTTAATACCTGAATAGAAAGGTTTTTTTTAATCTGTAAAATAGTCATAATGGCCCATATTTTTTTAAAAAAATATATTTTATTGACTTTCCACAGAGAGGAAGGGAGAGGGATAAAGAGTTAGAAACATCGATCAGCTGCCTCCTGCACACCCCCCCACTGGGAATGTGCCCGCAACCAAGGCACATGCCCTCGACCAGAATCGAACCTGGGACCCTTGAGTCCACAGGCCGACGCTCTATCCACTGAGCCAAACCAGTTTCGGCAATGGCCCACATTTAATGAGCACCTACTCTGTGCAGTATTCTGAGAGCTTCAGATGCATTATCTTATTTAAGGGGAATAATGGTTTTCTTGTATACAAGTAAAGAAAACTGAAGTGCAGAGAGAAGAAGAAGCTGAAATAAAGGAATCATATATTTTTTAAAAGGCCCTGGCCAGTTTGCTTCAGTGGTCAGAGTGTCGGCCTATGGACTGATGGGCTGTGTATTTAATTCCTGGTCAAGTTAAGGGACCTGGTTGCAGGTTCCCTAGCCCTAGTAGGGGCGCGTGCAGGAGGCAGCCCATCGATGTGTCTCTCTCAATGTTTCTCTTTTTCCCTCTCCCCCTCTCCTCCTTCCCTCCCACTTTCTCTGGAAATAAATGGAAAAAAAATATCCTCAGTGAGGATAAAAAATAAATTTTAAAAAAGCAATTTACACTTATATATAAACTAGAGGCCTGGTGCACGAAATTAGTGCACGGGGGTGGTGGGGGGTGTCCCACAGCCCAGCCTGCACCCTCTCCAATCTGGGACATCCCTCTCACAATCCAAGACTGATGACTCCCAACCACTCACCTGCCTGCCAGCCTGAATGCCCGTAACCGCTTCTGCCTGCCAGCCTGATAACCCCCTAACCACTCCCCTGCCAGCCTGATCGACGCCTAACTGCTCCCTTGCTGGCCCGATTGCCCCCAACTGCCCTCCCCTGCAGGCCTGGTCCCTCCCAACTGCCCTCCCCTGCAGGCCTGGTCCCCCCACCCAACTGGCCTCCCCTGCAGGCCTGGTCCCTCCCAACTGCCCTCCCCTGCAGGCCATCTTGTGGTGGCCATCTTGTGTCCACATGGGGGTGGCCATCTTGTGTGTTGGAGTGATGGTCAATTTGCATATTATCTCTTTATTATATAGGATATGAGCCTTATTCAGAAACAGCAAGATACTAAATAAAATATAAATTTCCTTTGTGCAATATAGTTACTAAGGTTGGATTTATAATAGTTTTGATATGATTTTCATCAAGAGTTAATTGAACAGGTTTCAAATTCAAGACAACAGATATTCTATTCTCTAAGTATTTAAGTAGATCAGAATTTTGCTGCTTAGAATAAACCCAAACCAATATAATAATTGCTTCTAATGGCTGGTTATTATAGAAATGTAATTTGACATGTGTTTTTTTTCAGACTTATAATCAAAGTCAATCCAACAAAAGAAGTATTTATAAAGCTATTTCAGGTAACAGGCAGGTCCTTCATTTTTATCAAGCAAGTCCACGAATGGTTCCTGATGGAATCAATCCAGAATTACATAAAATGTTCATCACACATGGTGTCTATGAACCAGAGAAGCCTTCTCGGAACTTGCAGCGAAAGTCATCTATTGTTTCCTATAGGAACGGTAAATGAAAAATTTTGCATTTTAAACATACATAGTTTTCCTTTTGTTAGTTAGCAGATTATATGTTCATATATTTTTTATTTGAGAAATTCAACATACATTCTAGGATGTTAAGGGTGTTCTCTTTGGAAGGGATGTGTGGTAAAGGGAAAGAGGCATTGGCAGTACAGAGTGATTGGAACTCAGTGCTGGGAAAATAAATCCTACCAACCCAGATAACCTTCTTTACAGAGTGTAGAAAAGAAAAAAAAGTTTTATTTTGAATAAGCATTAAATCAGTTATGATATGCATTATAGGCCAAACACCAAGATTAATAGAAAGACAGAAAGTAATTCTACCCTGTTCATTCCCTGAGACACTTAAAATCCTTTACATACATATTCTCAAGACAGTAACATGTCCCATCTAAGAGGAGAGCACTGCCTGGCCAGTCTGGCTCAGTGGTTGAGCATGGACCCATGAACCAAGAAGTCACCAGATTAGATTGATTCTGTTAGGGCACATGCCCCAGTTGTGGGCTCAATCCCCAGTAGGGGGCATGCAGGAGATGTTTCTATCTCTCTATCCCTCTTCCTTCCTCTCCCAAAAACATATCTTTTAAAAAAGAGGAGAGCACTATTTGCTATACATTCTTTCATACTTCATCCCCAATTCATCTGGTAATAGAGGTAGCCATTTGTGTTGCTAGTTGGCTTTATACAAAGAAATAATAAAACTTATCTCTATGACAACAGATGGTGACAACTCAGAGAAAGGTGCCTAAGCTAAACTCCCGTGCTAACTGGGAGACAGGGACAATATCTGTCTTGATATTTACATTTCAAAGAGACAGCTCCTAGACCCTCAAGTATAACATTTCTGGCCTTGGCCCCTGTGGTTCCGTTGGTTGGGCATCATCCCGGCACTGAAAAGTTCCCAGTTGCTCCATTGAGCAGGAGGCAGCTGATCTGTTTCTCTCCTTCTTACTTCCTCTCTCTCTCTTAAAAAAAAATCAATAGAAACATTTTTAAAAAGAAAAAAGATAAACATTTCTGGTTGAAAAGCTGGCTAGAGGCTTGCTTAGCCTTTACAAAGATTCACATATATACCAAAGGGTTGAAGAAATGATTTACAAACATTAGGTGTCTCTGGAATTGCTCTAAAAGAGGGAGAGAGTGGTTTTTCCCCTTTCTGTAAAGGAGAAAGTTTTTTTTTTTTTTCTCCTTTTAAAATTGTGAAGTTAGACCAAGTTATTGGTGATACTGAGTCAGTGAGAAACATACTTTTTCTGGTCTCAGGGAGCTTAGTTAGTAATGACAGTGTTGCTAGCCTAAAAACTGCAGAGATTTTGGTGATATCAAGAAAATACCTTGAAATATTAGCACTATGACAAAATGAGAAGCTAAAAAGGTTTTCTTTTGAATTTTAATCTTTAAAGAGGCTTTTAAGGAATCATAAAATTATGTAATTTTAAAATTTGGAAGGAACCTTGGGGGTCATTTGTTCCAGTTACCTGTCAAAGTAGG
The DNA here is from genome assembly GCF_027574615.1 of Eptesicus fuscus. Lineage (NCBI taxonomy): Eukaryota > Metazoa > Chordata > Mammalia > Chiroptera > Vespertilionidae > Eptesicus > Eptesicus fuscus. The sequence continues at coordinate 8,988,931 of NC_072474.1, read as the reverse complement.
AATGCTTTCTGCAACCTTCTTGTTAAATGAATATTCAGCCTCAACTTGAATATCTGTGTTAAAGGAAATTGTATTTTAATCCTCACCCGAGGATATTTTTTTCCATTTACTTATTTATTTTTTTTAGAGAGAGAGGAAGTGAGGTGAGGAGGCGGGGAGAGAGAGAGAGAAACGTCGATGTGGGAGACACATTGATTGGCTGCCTCATGCACTCACCACGCACCTCGACCAGGGTCACGGATGGAGCCTGCAAACCAAGTTACGTGCTCTTGATCAGGAATTGAACCCTCGGCCCTTCAGTCCTTGGTTGAATGCTCTACCAACTGAACCAAACCGGCTAGGGCTGTATTTTTAATTTTTATTTTTATTATTTTTTTTAATGAGGGTTCATTCCATTGTTGAACAGCCCTAAATAGAAGAAAGTTCCTTATGTTGAAAAATCTGTCTTTGTACCTTGTTCACATTGATTTAGTTTTGTCTTCTAGATACAAAGAATAGTTAGGATCCTTGGTTTACCTATGTAGCAATAGTTTATGTATTTGAAGATAGTACCTCTCAAGGTTTTCAAACCATGATGTTTTTAGGGCCTTTCCTTCCTAGTCACCTGCTTTGGATTCACTTAAATTTTTTAATAAAAATATATTTTATTGATTTTTTACAGAGAGGAAGAGAGAGGGATAGAGAGCTAGAAACATCGATGACAGAGAAACACCGATCAGCTGCCTCCTGCACACCCCCTACTGGGGATGTGCCCGCAACCAAGGTACATGCCCTTGACCGGAATCGAACCTGGGACCCTTGAGTCCACAGGCCGACACTCTATCCACTGAGCCAAACCGGTTTTGGCATGGATTCACTTAAATTTTTTAATGTTCTTTCCCTTAATCAATGTTTTTTGGATATGCCTATTAAACCTAATATAAATCCACTTAGCAGGAATATATTAATCATTTTGCAAGACTTTGTCAAATTTTTTTAAAAATATATTTTATTGATTTTTTACAGAGAGGAAGGGAAAGGGAGAGAGAGTCAGAAACATCAACGAGAGAGAAACATCAATCAGCTGCCTCCGGCACACCCCCCACTTGGGATGTTCCCGCAACCAAGGTACAAGCCCCTGATCGTAATTGAACCTGGGACCCTTGAGTCCGCAGGCCGACGCTCCATCCACTGAGCCAAACCGGTTAGGGCCTTTGCCAAATTTTTTATTCAAATGAAAAGATGTTATGTATTTTGAATTCTCTTGAACTTATTAAACTAATAATAGCATCAAAACTTGATTAGGTTGGCATAACTTATTCTTGTATTTTTATAAATGTTAATTAACTGTATGTTTAAAATTGTTTCTAAAATGCTACTTGGAATGGATGGCAAATTTTGTTAGTAACATTTTTTTTCTAATATTTTTAAATTTTATTTTTATTGATTAGAGAGAGGAAGAGAGAGAAACATAGATTGTTGTTCCACTTATTTGTGTATTCATTCGTTGATTCTTGTATGTGCCCTGACTGGGGATCAAACCTACAACCTTGGCATATTGGGATGACATTCTAACCAACTTTTTTTTTTTTTTTAGTGTAAACTGGGTTGTTTGTTTTTATTTACCGTATATTCCGGCTTATAAGACGACTTTTTAACCCAGGAAAATCTTCTATATGCCCAGTCATCTTATACGCCGGAAAATACGGTATTTAAAATTTTTTTTATTATGCATTGGTTTTGGATATACAGCTTAGTGGTTAGACAATCTATATATATAAAAGCCTAAACAACCAAACGATTGGTTGACTGGTCGCTATGATGCACTCTGACCACCAGGGAGCAGACACTCAACACAGGAGCTGCCCTCTGGTGGTCAGTGCGCTCCTACAGTGGTAGCACCGCTCAGCTGACCGGCGGGCGCCAGATGCTGGGCTCACAGCTGGCGAGCGCAGCTGCGGAGGCGCAAGCCTCTCCCGCCTCCACAGTAGCTACCAAGTGGCAGCAGCAGCAGGTGCAGTGGGTATCAGGCCAAAACCAGCAGTCTGACATCCCCCAAGGGGTCCTGGATTGCAAGAGGGCAAAGGCCAGGCTGAAGGACCCCACCAGTGCATGAATCCGTGCACCAGGCTTCTAGTCATATATATTAGTAAAATTCTAATACCTGTCATTTTTTGAAAATTGAGATATTAGCTTATGTTCATTTTTCTGTACTTTTTCCCCATTTTCCCTGAGTTTTCAAGTGTTAGTGATTCATCTTGCCAAGATTGTATGTATAAATGTATTGTCCTACCTATTAGTATATAATTCATGTGGTCTTAGAGGAATTTATTTAAAGTGACTAGGAAAATTGAATACCTTCCTATTTCAAAAGTCTTAGAGGTTCAGATTGTTAGATCTAAAAGGGACCTGGGGAGCACTTATGTCAAACCCCTTATTTTATAAAAGCCTGTTATACTATTTGGGATAGTGAAGACAGAAGTTTTCTGTTTCCTAATTCTGTAGTCTTTCTAATTTTTTTTCTTCCCTCATCTGTATTTGGCCAGAGTTTCTGCTTTATACTGTTTTCCTTTCCAGCTTGTCAATTAATTTTCCTATATAGAGATCATGGAAATCAAAAAGGGTTAATTTACTCTGTTGTGTTTTTTTGAAAGAATATTATTATGTTATTTTCTTAAAGCAGTAGATCTTTTCCACCACCCTTTACTCCATCCCACAATCCCAATTTAAGGCCATCTAAAAACCCTTTATTGTTTTGGGGTCCCCCCCACAAGCTTCAGATAACCTTTCTAATAACGTTATGATGGAATCATGATACTAGTTTCTATTTGTATGTTATCTGACTGTTTCATGCCAGGTCTTAGACAACAAAATGGAGCAAGTCCAAAAGAAGACAGGAATGAGCCTAGCTGTCTGGCTCTGTTCGGTTAATTAAGTCATTAGCAAAGTTAGCTCCTGGACTCCTAGACAGAAGGATGCATTAATTCTTTCAAAGAAGTGAGAGAAGTGTAGGAGATATGTAGAAGTATGAAGTGATAACTTAGAGTGGTTATAGGAAGAATACTATTTTTAATGAGTAGTCAGTGGTTTTAGCAAAGATGAGTAGACAGTTGTGTATATTTTGTGTTTGTCTGGCAGATTTTTTAAACCTCTTTTCAATTACTTTTCAACTTTATAGGATTGAGACAAAGTAATTCAAAGAAGGATTGGTTCTTATCAGAAGAAGAATTTAAATTATGGAACAGACTTTATAGATTAAGAGACAGTGATGAAATTAAGGAAATAACGTTGCCTCAAGTTCAGTTTCTGTCTTTTCAAAGTGAGGATAATGGATCAGTAAGTGAAACATGTTTTCCAATGTCCTTTATAGTGATTATGCAGTAGCTTTGGGAGTAAGGAGAATGTTCATGATCAGAATGTCACCTTAAAAATTTAAGAATATAAATAGTTTTTAAGAGATAATTAAAGTCTAAGTTTGTAAAACTTGTAATTTTCTTATATTCTTTATTGTGCATATATATTTATATGACCATGATATATTTACATAAGTTCTGCCTTTTCTTTTAAAAAAATATTTTTATTGATTTCAGAGAGGAAGGGAGATGGAGGGAGAAAAACATCAATGATAAGAGAGAATCGTTGATTGGCTGCCTCCTGCATGCCCCATACTGGGCACTGAGCCCGTAACCCAGGCATGTACCCCGACCAGGAATTAAAATGTGACCTCCTGATTCATAGGTTGACACTCAACCATTGAGCTACACTGGCTGGGCTATTCTGCCTTTTCTTTATTACTTTATGCCATATGAACATTTCTGTATAGGCAAAATGTAAATGATTATGTTACCCTGCGGTATACCATATTTTGACTGTTTCCCTGTTGTGTTTTAGAATTCTTTTTTTTTTTTAATGTATTTGAGAGAGAAAGAGAGAAAGGGAGAGAGAGAGAAACATCAACTCGTTCCACTTATTTATGCATTTATTGGTTGATTCTTGTATGTGCCCTGACTGGGGATCAAACCCACAACATTGGGGTATTGGAACGATGCTTTAATCAACTGATCTACCCAGCCAGGGCTAGAATTCTTTTCAATATGTTACTAACATAAAATTATACTATCATGAGCATCTGTGTACAAACTGGTTTTTATTTTCAGTTTTGAAATTATAATAAAACATTTATTTTGATGTTATGATTTATTTTGTTTTAAGAACAAATTTTTAGTAAACTTAATGAAAGCCAAAGGTAATTGTCAAAGGTTACTTTTGTACCCAAAAAGCTGGAAAAACAACCTCAGGAAAGATTCCTTTTAGAAGATATATAGTGCTTGAAAAATATGGCTATTCAGGATTTTTTAAAAAAATTATTTATTGTTTAAAAATATGGAACACTTCACGAATTTGCATGTTATCCTTGCGCTGGGGCCATGCTAATCTCCTCTGTATTGTTCCAATTTTAGTATATATGCTGCCGAAGTGAGCACCAGGATTTGTATTTTTTATTCACTAACTGGAAAAGTGAGGAATGGTAGCAGGCACGAAGAATTAGGATTAGTATCACTGAGAGATTATGAATGCCTCCTTAATAGATTATTGGATATGAATAGTAGTTTTGAAACCACACATTTTTCTTAAATATTATTCAACATGGAACTACATAAACAGGAATATGGTCAACTAGTAACTCATGTAATATTTATTTTAAAAATGTATTTAAAGGTCAGCTTTGTACTTTATGAAATTATTTTTTTCTTCTGAGATTTTAGTTGAAAGTATAAAAATGAGTTCATATTATTTATGCATTAAATGTTTTTTTAAAAATCAGTTTGTGAAATCTAAGTGTTTTTATCACTTTTACTATTTTAAAAATGAATCAAGACTCAAGAACCAACCATTGGAATTCGTCAACTCTCTCTATCTGAATGGAGGCTATGGCAAGATCATCCTTTTCCTACATATCAAATTGACCACTCAGATCGATGCCATCATTTTATAAGCATTATGCAAATGATAGAAGGAATGAGACATGAAGAGGTAGGTTTTTTCATAAATTTTAAAAATATATATTTTATTGATTTCAGAGAGGAAGGGAGAGGGAGAGAGAGATAGAAACATCAATGATGATAGAGAATCATTGATTGGCTGCCTACTGGGGGTCCACCTGGGCATGTGCCCTGACCAGAAATCGAACCCTGACCTCCTGGTTCATATGTTGATGCTCAACCACTGAGCCACGCCGTCTGGCGAGGTAGGTTTTTATTGTAATTTTCTCTTGCTGGTATGATGTGAAACTAGAATACTTAATCTTTATTCTCCTTAATTTGAAGTCATTATTATAAGAAACAAGTATTGCCTTGGCCAGTGTGGCTCAGTTGGTTGAGCATCATCCCATGCACTGGAAGGTCGGTGGTTCGATTCCTAGTTAGGGCGTATGCCCAGATTGCGGGTTTGGACCCTGCTCAGGAGGCAAAACGATTGATGTGTCTCTCTCTATATCTCTCTCTCTCCCATTCCCCCTCCTTCCCTCTCTTTCGCTCTTGCTCTTCCTTTCCCTCTCCCTCTCTCAAATCAATTTTAAAAAATAAGATATTAGTATTTATTATAAATGATAGTTGTAATATTTTGTTTTTCTATATAGCTCCTTGTGATCTCAATAAGGAACCAGTTTTCTGCCATAGAAGTAGAATTAATTAGAGGAATATTTCTGTAAATATTGATAGACCAGAGTAAACTTTAAAAAAATCTTTGTTGTTGAAAGTTTTACATATGTCCTCTTTTCCCCCATTGACCTCTTCTAGCCTACCCCCACCCCAGGTCTTTACCACCCTGTTGTCTGTGTCCATGGGTTATGCATATATGCATACAAGTTCTTTGGTTGATCTCTTCCCACCCACCCACCCTCCCCTGCCTTCTCTCTGAGGTTTGATGGTCTGTTCCATGCTTCTATGTTTTATAAATATTTTTCTTTGTTCAGATCATTTGTAGTTGAAGCACACTTGCCACCATTTAAAAAAGCTCTGCAGCATTCCCCAGCCATTCACATATTCATCTTGACCTGGACAGTCCATTTATCTGCATAGCCCACAGAAACCTCAGTCTTTAAATATGAAATGTTCTCCTTTTTTTTTACTTTTAATTCAAACTAGCCCCACCCAGCACGCTGACTCACCTGCCTCCTTCTTCCTTGCATGTCTACTCCCTTAATTATTGAGGCCTCAGGACTCAGCATCAAATACTCTTAGGAATAAAACCTCGGGACTGATGACCACGGAGACAGAATTTTAGTCAAAGTAGAGATAACATCTAGGCCTCAGTTGTATTTCAGCTCCAGGCCCAGAAAAGCAGCAAAACCAGATGAAGTGACGCCATGGCTGACATCAGGACTAGGTGCAGTGATCAATGACTCCTACCCTAGAGACCATGGCTAGCTCCCTTCATCATCATGATTAATGATGTTTCCCCTATATAACCCATTGCCTGGAAACATTGCTGAGCTCACCTATCTTAGGGCAGGGGCCCCTTCCTAAAAATAAACCCTTATGTCTTTGCTGCAAATCCCTGTTAGTGTCTTATTGGGCTTTGGTGCTCACAGGCAAATGAACCCCTTTAGTCTGGTAATGATACTGGACACAAAGGGTCCATTATTGCCTGTCGCCTCTAAGCCAGTAAGCAGATACAAGGTTGAATCTTTTGTGAGCATTTATTTATTCTAATTGTCAGTAGCAGAGAGTAGCAGGTATGGCACCTTCAAAAACTGCTCTAACATCTCCCACCAGTTGGCTCATTTTATAGGGATAGGGAATAAAAACTACGTGCAGTGTGGAGGGTGTAGCAGGATGAGGGCTGCAGAGTATGTAGTCAGTGTGTCCACCTCCAGAATCTTGAAGTCCAATGACAAGGTAGTTAATCTTTTAACCATGGCAAACAGCTTATCCCATCCTTGGAATCGGAGAATGGACAGCATTCCTGGGACAAACTCCCAGAGGGGGGCCAGTTTCCAAACACAGCATCCAGGTCAGGGTCCACTTTCTTTGATCAAGACAGAACAGGCATGATTAATAACATCTATGAGCATTACTAGTGCCTCACCATTCCTCCTCACCTCCGCCCCTATCAATAACATATGGTAGCACAGAAGATTTTTAATAGGAACAAGATCCTTTCAACCACTTTTTGCTTTAGGCTTCTAACTTTGTTACCTGTAATGGTCATTTAGAATTGGCACGTGGATGGCCACATCTTATCCAAGGTATGCAATTATGAGTAAATTAATCCTAATCTTCCTATTTGCATCACTTTGATTTTTCTGCCATTATTGCAATAATGTTTTAAGACATAATAAAATTTAATCATCAAACACCTCTTTACTAGTAGCTGTTGCTGCGTTTTTTGTTTTTTTTTAATATCTTTATTGATTTCAGAGAGGAAGGGAAGGGAGAGATTGAAATATCAATGATGAGAGAGAATCATTGCTTGGCTGCCTCCTGCACACCCTCTACTGGAGACTGAGCCTGAAACCCAGGCATGTGCCCTTAACCAGAATCGAACGCTGGACCATTCAGTTCACAGGCTGACGCTTTATCCACTGAGCCAAACTGGCTAGGGCAGCAGTTGCTGTTTTCAATTAATGTAATCTGTAATGCTATTCTTCTCAAGTAAATTAACTTTAATCAACATTGTAATATATTAATTTCAACTTAATTAAAATTAGTTGAAATTCCTTGTCAGGAAGAGGGAGCTATTCTTTATTTTGGTCTTATATGGAAGAACCAAGAAACAAGCAGCATGTAATATCTATAATAATAAAAGCATAATATGCTAATTAGACCGGACGTCCTTCCAGACAAAGTCGCAGTGGCCAGGCCCCTTGCACGAATTTCGTGCATCGGGCCTCTAGTTGTTTATATGACCCTGGGTTGGGAAAAGGGATCTAGCTTCTTGCTTTTGGATCTAATTCAACTTTATTAGACTATGTTGTCTCAAGTATGGTTTTAAAAGTCAGTGAAAATTAGAGCAGTTCCTTTGGCAGTGGAAGTAAAGTTGTATAAACCCTTGTATTTCTTCATAGGCATTTTCCCATTGAGAAACAAATAGTCTGAAAAACCTAAATACAAGCCTGGGAGTCCATCATTTTGGATTTTATCCATGGCACTCACATTTTTTCTTTGACCAGTCAAACTCATTGCATTTATAGGCTTCTATTGACCAGAGTAAATTTTAATACATGTAATGATTTATTAAACTTTGTAATTTAGGATTTTTGTTAGATGAGATTTATTGAAATGTTGCCAATGACATAGGTCATTTGGTATACCTCTTATATCCTGGTGGTAGTTTAGAGAATTATTGATTCCTTGAGTAGTTTCTTGATTATTATTCTTTGAGAGGGTCAGGATGATGAACCTATTCAAGAGTGAAATCTAAAATGCCTGGGTTAGAATCCAAACACTACCTCTTACTAATAGTGCATTTGTAAGACACTTAACCTCTTTATGCTTCAGATTCATCTATAAAATGGGGGTATTGTTAATACCTTCTTTACATGGTTGTTGTAGGATTAAAAGACTTGCTAGACATAAACCATTTAGAACAGTAACTGGCACATAGTAAGTACTCAGTGGCTTGTAGCTGCTCTTTTTATTATCAGTTATTATTCATGAATAGTATATGTAAATAAAGAAATTAGTTGTGAATACCAGCAAAACCTGTGTCATCAAATTAACATATATTTATTTAGTGTCCTCTATATGCCATGTTCTGTTCCTGGCCTTGCGGCTACATCAGGGAAGAAGCCAGATAAAATATTTTGTCAGCCCTGGCCAGTGTGGCTCGGTGGGTTGAGTGTCATCCCCTGTACCAAAGGTTCATGGGTTGGATTCCCAGTCAGGGCATATGCCCAGGTTTTGGGCTTAATCCCCAGTAGGGGGGCGTGCAGGAGACAGCGAATCGATATTTCTAGCATCCATGATTCTCTCTCTCTCTCTCTCTTCTCTCTCTCTCTCTCTCTCTCTCTTTCTCTCTTCTCCCCCCCTTTCTCTCTAAAATTAATAAAAACATTAAAAAAGATATTATGCCGAAACTGGTTTGGCTCAGTGGATAGAGCGTCGGCCTGCGGACTCAAGGGTCCCAGGTTCGATTCCGGTCAAGGGCATGTACCTTGGTTGCAGGCACATCCCCAGTAGGGGGTGTGCAAGAGGCAGCTGATCGATGTTTCTCTCTCATCGATGTTTCTAACTCTCTATCCCTCTCTCTTCCTCTCTGTAAAAAATCAATAAAATATATTTTTAAAAAAAAAGATATTATGTCAGTGGAGAGCATATGCACTACCAGGGAGACAAACATCCTCACATTAATATTTATTGTATTTACTCAAAAAGTGGAGAGTTAATTGCTTAAGTCCCTGAGTAGTAGAGGAATCATGATTAAAGTAGCCCTCATGGGGAAGAGGGAAGGATGAGCCAGGAGTGATGGGGACTCATTTTAAACTTAGAGATAATTAAGACTTAGAAATTCACTATAAGAGTTCTTGGTTGGGAAATTTCTTGAAAATACTCATATGTGGAATCTAATGAACAAAATAAACTGATGAACAAAATAAACTGATGAGCAAAATAGATCCAGAGCCATAGAAGCATGGAATAGACTGAAGATTCTCAAGAGAGAAGGCAGGGATGGGGGTTGCGTGGGGAGAGATTAACCAAAAAACTTATATGCATAGCCCATGGACACAGACAATAGTGTGGTGAAGGCCTGGGGAGGGGCGTGGGAGCGGGGTGGAGAGGGTGAATGGGAGAAAAAGGGGGACATCTGTAATACTTTCAATAATAAAGATAAATTAAAAAAATAAAACAGTCTATTCTAGCCTATAGTACACATATAAGTATCATTATTTCAGATGTTCTAAAAGCTGTTCTTAGTTTACCTTCAAAAGGAGAGTAATTTAACATATAGACGTGTGCTTTACATTTATATATATTAATTTCTTAAGTATGTATTTTTAGGAAATTAGAATAATTGTTCAATTAAATGTTAGAAGTGAAAAAACTTAGTGTTTATAATCTTTATTTTATGCATTCATTAAATTTGTTCTTTCTACAAATAGTTATCATGGGTCTTCCCCATGTATTAAGTACTGGGGAAACAAGAATATTAATGGATTAAAGAAAGTTATGATAATTTCATAGTTGTTTCATTTATAATTTTATTTAATTTATCAGAATACTTTTTAAGGTTTAAGAAAATCATTTGAATAATATTGTTTGGAAAATATTTTAACATAGAGTAAAACTCATCTCTTAGAATTGTTTTTTTTTTGTTTTGTTTTCTTGTGACTTTTTCATTTTCTTTATAGGGAGAATGCAGCTATGAATTGGAAATTAAATCTTATTTACAAATGGAAGATGTTAGCTCAACATTTAGTGCTCCCAGGAACAAATCTAATCTTCTTGTCAATGGCAACTTTACTAGTAACAAGAAATATTCATTTACAAGGAATATAAATGAAGGCAATTTATTCTCAATGACAGAGTCTGATGAAGAATGTGCTGAAATTTTTAAACAGACTCGTATCAAACCTACTAAAATTACCTCTCTTAAGAGAAAAGCTTCTAAAAAACTGAAAAAAGATCAGCCTAAAAAAGAAAATAATGATGTTGTTATGGATTCTTTAGATACTGATGGCAAGTCTACTGTTGAAAATATTTTTCAGGTAGACCTAAATGATAAAAGGGCATTAGATATAGAGGAAGTTGCTGCCACATGTGCCATCAATGAAAATGTTGTTAATCAGCCATGTAGATTATTAACGGAATGTCAGATTACAAATAAATCTACTAATTCATTTACTGGAAGTTTTTTAGATTCTGGTTATAACAGTTTCAGTGATGAGAAATCTGTTTCATGTAGCTTATTTCTTCCATTTGAGGAAGAGCTTGTTATAGCTAGAACAGATGACCAATTTTATAATTGTTATTCACTTACAAAAGAGGTACTAGTTAATGTAGAGAGATTTTTATCTCATTCTCCTCCACCTCTCAATGGACTCTCAAATTTGGAACATGAAATTACTAAGGGTTCTGCACTTGAAAATTTGCTTTACTCACCCTGCACAGAGTATTTACAAAACAATAAACCTACCTGTTTGATATCACATTCAACTGTCAGTTCTCAACAGAATTTAGAATCGAATTCACTTAAATTTATTAATCATCCTTCTGAAAAAAAATGCCTTTATAGTACAACTAATGATAAGATTGTTGATGAGCCCAGCTTCTGTGACTATGATGATAAAGTACGTAAAGATGTTGAAAATGAAACTTTAGTAACCAACAATCATACTCAAATAAACACAGGTCCTCCACAATACTTAGTTGAAGAAAACAATTGTGGTATTGATAACAATGGGCTTCAAGTATTGTTCACGGATCAGGATGAGAGTTTACCACTATTTGAAGAAGATAATACAGAATTTAAAGATATGAGCCGTTCTTCCTCGAATAATGAATGCAAATCTTTACATGTGTCAGACAAAACTTGTATAAACAAAATGGCACTGGTTTCTCACTTCTTAATTTCTGATGAACTTTTGTTAGACAATAATTCTGAACCCCAAGATCAAATTATCTATGATACTAATAGTAAATCTCATGAAGATTTGACAGGTATACAAGAGGAAAAACTGAAGAGTGATGAATATGTTCTTGACTGCTCTAAGGATTTATTTTCTGTTACCTTTGATTTAGGATTTTGTATTCCAGATTCTGATGATGAAATATTAGACCATGCATCAAATACAAATAAGAATAAAACTTCAGATGATCTACTTGGAACATGTTTAGATATCAAGGAGATAAGTGATGCAAATTATGTTTCAACTCAAGCAGTAATAACAGATCATGTTGATAGTTCTAGGAGTAGAACCATTACTATCTCATCAAGTGAAGATAAGCAGAGTCCAACTTCTTCACGTTTTCCATTGAGTATAGCAAAAAATAAACAATTTATGTTGCCTGGTTATTCTCAGTTTTCTTTGCCAGTATGGGAAAAAGTTATGAGTACACCCCTTTCTGAATCAAGCACATTGAACTCTAAAAAGAGAAAGGAAATGCCTCGGATACTAGATTCTGATAAGGTAAATTCACAAAGTTTCAAAGAAACATTGAACTCAACTTTTGATGATTCAGGACTTTTTATAGAAAAGGCTAAAAACGGGGAACAAATCAATCTACATCAATCCTGTCATTCTGCTGGAGGTAAGATTTCATCTTTCTAGAATAAATTACTCTAGATAAACTTCTGTAATTTCTCAAAATGTAATTGCTCAGTTTATGGTGTGTTGAATTATATAATTGATGTATTATATATTTTTAAAGTTGATGCTTACTGATTATGTTATCTATGTATATATTTATGGCATGTATGCCATTAGAAAGGTATTACACTGTGAAATATAGAAGTGTAAGATTTGGCCCTAGCCTTTGACTGTAAAACAAACAATTGTGTGACATACACATTTGAAAAGATACCAGTAAAATGTGTAAAGAACTACTAAAGGAATAATAAGATAGTGGATGTTTAGGAGATAGAGAAAATGTCAAAATTTTGAAGTGGATTAGATTAGATTTTTAAATGTAAATTTTCATTTTGGCTCCTTGGGAATATGGATATGTTGAAAGTAATAAAGAGAGAATTGCCGAAACCAGTTTGGCTCAGTGGATAGAGCGTCAGCCTGCGGACTAAAAGGTCCCAGGTTCGATTCTGGTCAAGGGCACGTACCTTGGTTGCAGGCACATCCCCAATAGGGGGCGTGCAGGAGGCAGCTGATTGATGTTTCTAACTCTCTATCTCTTTCCCTTCCTCTCTGTAAAAAATCAGTAAAATATATTTTTTAAAAAAAGAGAGAGAGAATTTAGAAGTTATAAAATAGTGGGGAAAAGTACAAGAAGGAAAGTGTAAGATTTTGAGGGGGTAGTGTAAAGAAGAGGGTTTATATAGCAAAATAGTTGAGAAGTAATACTAATCGGAGGATTGAGATAAGAGCACAGAAGCTCTTGGGGAATCTGCATTTCTGTGAGCTAATTCTGCACAGTTACAGAAAAACAAGAAAATACAGTAATAGATGCTGTAGTTAAAAGGAAAGCCTTCTGGAATTAGTTGGTTATTATAACTGAGTCCTGCATTTAATTCTAGCTGCCTTAGAAGATAATGAAAAAAGAAAAAGTTGGATTATAGAGTGCTCATTTGTAAAAAGGATTTATTCCAAGTTTATCTGTCTGGGTAGATGTTTTATTGTCATAGAGTATGAAGAGAAATTTACTATGTAAATTTGTGTTAGTTTTTTTTTTCTTTCTTTAAAAAATATTTTTAAAATGTTTTTATTGGTTTTTAGAAAGAGAAGAAGGGAGAGGAATAGAGAGATAGAAACATTGATGAGAGAGAAACATCATCAATCAGGATCAGCTGCTTCCTGCACAGCCCCCACTGGGGATTGAGCCCGCAACCCAGGCATGTGCACTGACCAGGAATCGAACCAGTGACCTCTTGGTTCCTGGATCAACATTCAACCACTGAGCCACACTGGCTGTGTTTGTTTTTTATTGCTGTGTAACAGATTACGCCCCGAAATTTAGTGGATTAAAATAAACATTCATCTCACAGTTTCTATAGTTTAGGAATTCAAGAGTTTCTTAATTGGGTGGTTCTAGCGTAGGATTTCTCATGAGGTTATAATCAAGATTTCACCTGTGGTTGCAGCTATCTGAAGTCTTGACTGGGCATGGATACTCTGCTTTCAAGAGGGGTTATTCAATGTGGGGAGGGGAGATAGAGGCACATAGGAATCTCTATTCCATAGCAACTCTAAAATCCAACAGCAGTGGGATTAGAAGTTCTTTGATTAAGATTCAAAGCCTGGTAATAACTCTCCATGGTTCTTTGTTCTCTGGATGCTTGGTAGGATCCTTTTTCACAGACAGCACCTGTGGAGTTTTCTCAGCATACTTTCTTTTAGTAAAAATTTGGGAATCCAAAGCCCTCTTTTTATTTTGTCCTATCTCTGCCACTTTTAGTTGTAGCTGGCTGTGTTTCTTCCCATATAATTCTCACAAATGTTTGCATTTCTTATTGGGATTCATTCCATTAGACACTAGCTTGCCCACAAATCCTTTGGAGCTAAGTGTTCTACCTTGGGCTTCTGCTGAGATGTCTAGAGATAGTTCTTTAATCTTAGGAGGTCTATCTGAGAGCATCTGTGATAAACATTCCAAAGTATTTAGAGGGCTTTTTTCTCTGGCTGAATGGTACTCTGAGGCACCACCTGTGATCTTCCATAGGTCTTAAAGCGTATGCAGTTATACCCTCAGCTGCATCTGAACAGTGTTTTCCTGGCAATCCTCTAAATGATATCTTTGCCTGGAAGATTTCTTAGTTTAACATGGCTTGCCAGCTCAAGAATTTTCAAAAGCCAGCAAGTTTGTTTCACATTTAATAGTTCTTTCTTTAGCTTATTTCTCTCCTCTTCCAATTTACTTTAATAGCAAGAAGCACAGATGATACCTTAAACATTTTATCTAGAAATTTCCTTAGCTAGATCACCTCATTCATTAGGTACATTTTCTACCTTCTGTGTTACTGAAAGGTTACTAAACTTTCTGGCATTACATAAAGGATTCTCTTCCCTCCATTTTCCAATAAGATTTTCCTTACTTTAACCTCTCCCACGTAGCCATTGAGCTTCCTAGAAATTGTTCCTACAAACAATCCCTTTGAGTCTCTTTAAGCTTTCACCAAAATTCTCCTCAAAAGTTCTTTCAAGTTTCTGCCCCTAATCTAGTTCTAAAGTTCCTTACATTGTTTAGTTATTTGGTATGGCAATTCACTGTTTCCAGGTATTGCAATCTGTATTATTTCTCTACTGCTGCATAACAAATTATCCTCCTCCTCCCAATTTAATGGCTTATAACAACAAACATATTTCTGTAGACCAGAAATCAAGAGTGGCTTAGTGAGTGGTTTTGGCTCAGGATATTTCATGGAGTTGCAATCAAGACGTTGGTCCGGGATGGAGTTATCTGAAGGCTTGGATAAGCTTGGAGGATCACATTGCTCTTGGTGGGAGGCCTTGGTTTCTTACCACACAGGCCTCTCCATAGGAGTTTCTCTTAAAATACGTTTTTATTGATTTCAGAGAGGAAGGGAGAGGGAGAGAGAGATGGAAACATCATTGATGAGAGAGAATCATTGCTTGGCTGCCTCCTGCATGCCCCCTACTAGGGATCGAGCCCACAACCTGGGCAAGTGCCCTTGACTGGAATCGAATCCAGTACCCTTCAGTCTGCAGGCCGACACTCTATCCACTAAGTCAAACCGCTAGGCTGAGTAGGATTTTTTTAAACTATGTTTTTAGAGAGAGAGGGAGGGAGATAGAGAAACATCAGTGTGAGAGAGAAACATCGAATGGCTACCTCCCACATGCACTCCCACCAGGGATCAAACCCAAAACCTGGGTATGAGCCCTGACTGGGAATTGAACCATCAAGCTTTTGGTCCACAGGATGACGCTCAACAACTGAGTCAGGGCCATAGAATTTATTCTCATATTCTTACTATAGGCCTGGTGCACGGATTCATGCACATTGAAAGGAAATTAATTAGAAAGTGGCCGGTGGGGCGGGACTGGGCAAGATGGGCCGGACACGCCCTGATGCCAACCTCCCATGGTCCCTCCCCAGCCAGCTGCACCTGGGGTGGCGTCGGGGCTCGAAGGCGTCTGCAGAGTGAGCAGGATGCCTCTGGCAGGTGGGGTCCCTTGGCCTGGCCTGTGGGGATTGGGCTGAAACCGGCAGTCTGACATCCCCGGAGGGGTCTCGGAGTGTGAGAGGGTACTTTGCAAAGTTGCTGTTGCTCGGCAGCTCCTGTGTTGAGCGTCTGCCAACTGGTGGTCATTGTGCATCATAGCTACCAGTCAGACAGATGTTTAGGCTTTTATATATATAGATAATGTAGCATTCCTCCAGAGTGAGTGATACATAGAGCAAGGATGAGGTTGCAATCACTTTTATGACCTAGATTCTAAAGTAAGGCACTTTCATTTTCATTATATTCTTTTGTTAGAAGCAAGTGACTAAGTCTGCCCTACACTTAAGGGGAGAGGGATTCTGACTCTCCTCTTGAAGGGGAGACATATCAAATACTTTATGAATGTATCTTAAAACAACAATAAGGGTCTTACAGTAGGTTTCATAAAGACACAAAGAAGTGTCTTCAATCAAAATTTTATGAAAAGACAGACTTAAAGCTTTTGTTTAAGTACCTGAATATTTGAAGCATCTATTTCATACATGAGAGTTGTTTTTTTTAGTTGATTTCCGAGAGGAAGGGAGAAGGATAGAGAGATAGAAACATCAATAATGAGAGAGAATCATTGATCAGCTGCCTCCTGCACGCCCCCTTCTGGGGATCGAACCCACAACCCGGGCATGTGTCCTTGGCTGGAATTAGACCTGGGACTCTTCATTCCGCAGGCTGATGCTCTATCAACTCAGCCAAACTGGCTAGGGCTGTTTTTTGTTTTTTAAAAAAAATATATTTTATTGATTTTTTTTATAGAGAGGAAGGAGAGGGATAGAGAGTTAGAAACATCGATGAGAGAGAAACATCGATCAGCTGCTTCCTGCACACTCCCCACTGGGGATGTGCCCACAACCGAGGTACATGCCCTTGACCGGAATCGAACCTGGGACCCTTCAGTCCGCAGGCTGACGCTCTATCCACTGAGCCAAACCAGTTAGGGCTGTTTTTTGTTTTTTAGTTACATTTTGCTGATATCTTACCAATGTTTAATTTCATGCTTGTGCACAAAAGCATATGAATATGTACATATATATGCTATATACATACATAAAAGGTCTTTATATATATTGTTTTATAGCTTGCATTTCCTTGCTTTATCTTGTTCAACTAGAAAGAGAATAAGATAAAAAAGACAGGAAGATTATCATAGATTTTAGAGATGAATTCTAAAACCATTGACTAAAAGAATTATGTTTTATACTCTTCTGGCCTCTTTTCAGTTATATTTTTTAAAAAATGAACCTGAGTCAAATATGTTTATTAGCAAGAGTTATCTTCTCTTGCCCTAACCGGTTTGGCTCAGTGGATAGAGCGTTGGCCTGCGGCCTGAAAGGTCCCAGGTTTGATTCCGGTCAAGGGCATGTACCTTGGTTGCGGGCACATCCCCAGTAGGGGGTGTGCAGGGGGCAGCTGATCGATGTTTCTCTACCATCGATGTTTCTGACTCTCTATCCCTCTCCCTTCCTCTCTGTAAAAAATCAATAAAATATATATTTTTAAAATTTAGAAAAAAGTTATCTCTTAATTTTCTTACTGGTACTGTTTTATTTATTTATTTATTTGTTTGTTTATTTGTTTATTTATTTATTTATTTATTCGGTCTCTTCTCAGCTGATTTTTTTTTTTGGCCAAACTTCGTAAAGCTATCTTTTTTGAGAGTGACAGAAACAATTCTTATTTACCCATCAATAAAATAGATAGTTGTCGTTGGATAAACTTAAATCTATTGACCAGATTCATTATTTTTAAATAAATTTTATAGATGAACAATTAACAAGCAATGAAAGTGAAGGTGATGAGATTTTCCAAAGAAAGAGTAAAAAAGCAAAAGGAAATGCTTTAGAATCCCCAGAGGTGAGTAATTCAGTAATTACAATAATGTGACCATATAAAGGCTTTTTCTTTCTCCTTATGTCTTTTTATTATTTTTACCTTTTACTTTATTTATCTAGGATCAGAAATATAGTGAAAATGATTCTCCGCTTCATGCTGTAAAAAAGCGCAGGGTTCCTCCAAAGAAAGTAAGTATGTAAACAGATGATGTATTATAGATAATGCAAAGTAATTCAATTAAAATAAATATTACAAAAATAACGTGTATAGGTGAACATAGGTACATATGATCTTACAGGAATGTAGTTAGCAGGAAAATGGATAATAAATACTATTATTAGAATTTCTATTTTAATTTTATACTTGTTTTAAAAACTATTTCTACTTTTGTCAACACATCTTAGCAATTCAGCAGATGTTCATTAAATACTGTGTATCTACAATGCGCGATGCTGGAGATACTACAGGCAGTCCTCGGGTTACGTCGAACATCCGTTCTACGGCGCAGCGCACTCACATGGAGCACATACAGTAATGAAGTGAAACAGTAAAAACAAATTAAAAGAAAGATAACAATTCCTGACCTTTACTTGTGGTATATAAATAATAAAAAACATAAAGCACATATGTACATACGTCGAAATGACGGAACTTTTTTTTTTTTTATAAATACTGTAAATGGGAGATGGTGATGTAATGACATAACCACAAAACAACGTGCGTCGAGTCCATTGTAACCCAAGGACTGCCTGTATAATGATTATATCCTGGAACTGTCTTAAGTCACCTACAATCTATTAGGAGAGGAAGATAAGTAAATGGATAATTTTAATATAATCTTTTAAGTCGAATAATAAGAAAAGATAACCCCTCAGACTTTGTGAATTCTGGCAAGCTTCTTGAAGTTAAAACCTTATTAAATCTTAAAGCATATGTGGCCTTAGGCAAGAGAAGGAAGAAGGGAAGGCATTGTCAACAGAGCTTGAAGAATGACACACATCTGGAAACAGCATCTCTTTATTAACTAGACTGTACTGCAAAGAGTGCCAGGAAGTGAAAACGGAGAAAAATCTGGATCCGTTTTTACGATTCTTTCATTTGCTTGCTGAATGGGTTTGAAAGGAGGAAAAGGAGTCCAGTATGACTCTGGTGTTTGGCTTGGGCTCTTTGGTAAAGTGTCATAAACCTAGAGACTAGAAAGAATTGAGTTTAGTGTGGAATATGTTTGAGTTTGAGGTTTTTTGTTTGATAGTGAAGTGTCTGTGTCTGGCAAGCATTGGCGACTATGAATATGAAGTTTAGGTAGGAGGCAGGTCTTATAGCTAATGATACTCATTTGTCATCAGTTTATAGCTGGTAACTAAATTTTGAGATTAGATAATCTTGTGTATTTTAATTCGCTAATGAAATCTAGGATACTTTGTGCAAAATTAATTAAAAATACAATCAGTTCATATTAATTTTTATACTTAGATAAAACAAGAAAAGTCACTTTTATACTTATATAAAATAAGAAAAAGTTTTGACTTATGAGAAATGAATTAAATCATTGATAATGTAATGAACCCATTTTAAACTAAAATTATTCCTGTTATTTGAAATGTTATTGATAAACTTTTTTTTGAGTTTTTTGATTGGTTTTCTGTTAGTCTGTAAAAGATACAGTGATAGGCCTCCCTAGTCAGAATTTGTTTTTCTTATAGTAGTTCTTTGGTTTGAAAGGACTCCTGTATGTTTGGTCTGATTTTGATACCTGTATTTGTAGACTTAACTAGAGGCCCAGTGCATGAAATTCATGCATAGGTGGGGTCCCTAGGCCTGGCTGGCGATCAGGGCTGATCAGGTTCCCTGCCTCCCCACCTCCTCCTTCCCTCGCCACCCATGTCCACCGCCACCCACCCTCGGTTCCCTGTCCCAGCCCCGGATTGGGTGATTGGGACCTGCAGGCCAGGGGGAAGGACTGGGCAGTTGGCCAGCAGGCCCCAATCAGGCAATCGGGGCCTGCTAGCCGGGGGGAGGGGCCAACTGCCACTGTGGCAGGCAGGCAGCAGACCGATCAGGGCCTGCATCAGAGGGGAGAGACCTGGGAGGTTGGCAGCTGGTCCCGAGGAGGGAGCTGGCCCTTGGCCCCCCTGGGAAAGGGGCCACATCCGCTGCCACCCACCCCCGGTTCCTCGTCCCAGCCTGGGGATCCTGCCGGCCAGGGGGAGGGCCCGGGAGGTTGGCTGGCAGGCCCTATCAGCGATCAGGGCTTGTGGGCTGGGGGCAGCTCCTGCATTGAGTGTCTTCCCCCTGGTGGTCAGTGCATGTCATAGCGACCCGTCATTCCGGTCATCATCCGTCATAACGGTAGCTTAGGCTTTTATATATATACTAGAGGCCCAGTGCATGATTGAATCATGCACGTGTAGGGTCCCCTACATGCTTTTGCTTTCGATCGCGGGGGAGCTGGGGGCCTGTCCGCTGGTGCACCAGGCCTTTCAGAAGCCTCCGGTGCGACGAAGGCTTCTGAAAGGCCTGGTGCCGGAGCAGACAGGCACCCAGCTCCCCCGCTTTTGATGGTCTGCGGTAGGACGTGGGCTCGCTGCCCCAGAGGCCCCTTCTGTGCCGCAGCACAGCCATGGCGCAGATGCTGAGCTCGAGCCGCCGCTGGCAACGCAAGCTCAGCGTCCCACTGGCCCAATCGGCCACCCCGAGTCCCGCCCCCCCACGCCTCCTGGCCAATCGCGGGCATAGCGAAAGTACGGTCAATTTGCATATTTGTCTATTATTAGGTAGGATAGATTATATTTTGTGAAGTCTTCAGGATCTTCTAAAGGAAACAAGTTTTCATCAAATACATTTGATGTAATTGAATGAATATTATACTAGTATTACATATACAGACAGTCCTTGGGTTATGTCGGACTCGACATACGTCGTTTAGTGATTATGTTGCCGTCTCCTATTTATTTATAAAAAAAAAAAAGTTTCGTCATTTCGATGTATGTACATATGTGTTTTATGTTTTTTATTATTTACTAGAGGCCCAGTGCACGAAATTCGTGCGTGGGGGGGGGTCATCCCTCAGCCCAGTCTGCACCCTCTCCAATGTGGGATTCCTCTCACAATCCAGGACTGCTGGCTCCCAACTGCTCGCCTGTCTGCCTGCCTGATTGCTCCTAACCGCTTCTGCCTGCCAGCCTGATCACCCCCTAACCCAGTGATGGTGAACCTATGACACATGTGTCAGCACTGACACTCGTAGCCATTTCTTTTTTTTTTTTTTTTTAATATATTTTATTGATTTTTTTACAGAGAGGAAGAGAGAGGGATAGAGAGTTAGAAACATCGATGATAGAGAGACATCGATCAGCTGCCTCTTGCACAACCCCTACTGGGGATGTGCCCGCAACCAAGGTACATGCCCCTGACCGGAATCGAACCTGGGACCCTTCAGTCCGCAGGCCGACGCTCTATCCACTGAGCCAAACCGGTTTCGGCAACGTGTAGCCATTTCTGATGACACGCGGCTGCTGAGGCGGCCGCATGCTGAGGATGAAACATTTGCTGCTCCTGAGGATGAAACAATAACTCCAAGACTCTAGTCGCAAATGTTTCATCCTCCCCTATTAGACACTCTGTGCTGGAGGTCTGTAGGCCAAAACAACAGAAGTCTGGCACAGAGCGTCTAGTTCTGGGACTTCCGGTTAAGCCGGGATCTTTGCCCTCACTTCCGCCGGCAGAGCAGGGAGCAGCGGAACACAGCGGGGGATGCATCTCTGGGGGCCCTGCCATTACCAGTAACCAAATAACAGTTAACCACAGCAACCATTATCTACTGTTCTGGGGTGTCATGGATTTCTAATCCATCATTACTGAGATAAGTGTGGGGGAGGCTGGGAGAGGCGAGGGTTTGTGGCGTGCTATGGGTGCCGTTTCCCGCCATTAGAAATAGCGGCAGCCATTTTAATTCACATAAGGAACACCATCTTGCTCCATAGTGCAGACTCCATTTCACCACTATTACTGTTGTGCATCCTTGTTAACCCCTATTTCTGCTTATTAACCCTGCCCTTTCCTAAAAGACAGTTCTATGCACCATTTTGTGGTTAGTTAGGCTAGTTAACCCCTAATTGCCTGCAGGCCTAACAAGCTATCTATAATTCTATCTTCTGTCACTGCCCCCCTGATGGAGAAGCCAAAAAATAAAAAACTAAGGTTAAGTAAAGGAAGTGGTAGTAACAGTGGCCGACCCTTTCAAGAGACATGGACCGAGATGTATGGCTTTACAGAAAAAAATGGCAGATCATTTTGCGTTCTATGTACTGAAACGGTAGTAAGCAGAACATGGAATATAAATAGACATTTTGAAACTAATCATTCCCAGCTCTTGGAAAAAAGTGAGGATGAAAGGAAGGAATACATTTCCAGGCAGCTACACCTTTATAAGAGCCAATCTAATTCCATCCTTAAATTTATGAAAGGCTCTACAAATTTAACATCTGCAAGTTTGAGCATTGCTCACTCTATAGCTCAGCATGGAAAAGCGCTCAGTGAGGGAGAATTTATTAAAGAAACTCTCCTAAGATGTGCACCAGTTCTATTTCACGATATGCAGAATAAAGATGCAATTATTAAGAGAATATCTGAGTTACCACTCAGTAGAAATATCATAAAAGACCGAATAATGAGACTGAACACAAACGTACAACATCAATTAAAGAGAGACATAAGGAAGTGTAAATATTTTTCGATCTCTCTTGATGAAACTACTGATGTCACATCACATGCTCAGTTGGCCATTATTGGTCGATACTCTGATGGTCTCCCAATGAGAGAAGAGTTGATAAAGTTAGTATCAGTGTCAACAAGTAAATCAGGAAGCGAAATATGTAAGGTTGTTATATTTTGTCACAAATATTTCATTTTTATTGAAAATCATTTTTATTTCACATTATTATTGTCACAAACATTTCGTGACCTAAGCATTGATATCTCTAAAGTTGTGTCAGTGACAACAGATGGGGCACCAAATATGGTGGGGGGAAAAGTAAGATTTGTCAAATTGTTTACAGAAGCTATTGGACATCCGATTGTGCCTTTTCATTGTATCATCCATCAGGAGGCTTTTATGTGCCAAGGCAGGATTCACCGACTTAAATGACTTAATGTCAGTTGTTACAAAAATAGTTAATTTAATAGCTGCTTGCCCCCTTCACAAGCGAGAATTTTCGGCACTTTTACTGGAGGTTGATTCCACCTACAGTGGACTGCTGATGTACAATAATGTAAGATGGCTGAGCCGAGGCAAAGTTCTTGAGCGCTTTGTGGAGTGCTTTGAAGAAATTAAGGTATTTCTTGATGATAAGGATCTGGGAAACTTTCCTCAGCTTAATGATGATAAGTGGTCAACACCCTGATGTTTTTTACAGATCTCTCTGTTCATATTAATGAACTGAACTTAAAGTTACAAGGTTTTGGCAAAAGTATTGACGTTATGTTTGGATACATAAAAGCTTTTGAAAGTAAAAGCTTTTGAAAGTATCCTGATGTAGTAGTCTACAGTAGTTTGGAATTAAATGGTTTCCAATGGATGCAAATTGATGATTTGGAGATGCAACTTGCAGAATTTCAAGACAGTATCTGGGCTCAGGTGTTTGTCGACTTGAGGTCAAAGCTTGAGAATCTGGAAAGGTGCCGCTTGGAGAATCAAGAGGAGTGCCACTACGAACAGGAAATTTGGAGTTCCTGGAACCGACTACCAGACACTTTTAGCACCCTGAAAAATATAGCAATGGCTTTACTCACAATTTTTCCCTCTACATACTTTTGTGAGGCCTTATTCTCAGCATTAAATAATATCAAAACCAACAAAAGAAACAGATAGACAGATGAAGTTAGTAGTGCTTGCTTGGGCCTGAAGTGTACAAAATACCAACCTTCAATTGAAGATTTAGCCAATGAAATTCAGCAACAAAAAAGTCACTAATAGGCAGGTTAGTTAAAGAATTCCCCCTCCCCCTCACTTATCTTAGTTCACGGCACCCCACACAAGCTAAATAATATCAAGACCAACAAAAGAAACTGACTGATGGATGAACAAAGAAGTCACTAAGCAGGTAAGTTAAATATTTAGTTTTTGGTTTATTAAATACAATTATATATAAAAATTATACATTTATGTTATTTAAACTATAAATATCGCGAAATAATGTTTTTTCCTCAAAGTGACACACTACACCAGTTATACTCAGTTTTTTGGCGAAGTTTGACACACCAAGCTCAAAAGGTTGCCCATCACTGCCCTAACCAATCCCCTGCCAGCCTGATAGATGCCTAACTGCTCCCCTGCCAGCCCGATTGCCCCTAACTGCCCTCCCCTGCAGGCCTGGTCGCCCCTAACTGCCCTCCCCTGCAGGCCTGGTCTCCCACAACTGCCCTCCCCTGCAGGCCTGGTTGCCCCCAACTGCCCTCCCCTGCTGGCCCAGTAACCCCTAACTGCCCCCCCTTGCCAACATGGTCGCCCCCAACTGCCCTCCCCTGCAGGCCTGGTCACCCCTAACTGTCCTCCCCTGCAGGCCTGGTCACCTCCAACTGTCCTCCCCGGCAGGCCTGGGCACCCCTAACTGCCCTCCCCTGCTGGCCTGGTTGCCCCCAACTGCCCTCCCTTGCAGGCCTGGCCCCCCCCCTAACTGCCCTCCCCTGCAGGCCTGGTTCCCCCCAAATGTCCTCTCCTGCAGGCCTGGTCCCCCCAACTGCCCTCCCCTGCCAGCCCGGTCACCCCTAAGTGCCCTCTCCTGCCGGCCTGGTTGCCCTAACTTTTGTCCCCTGCAAGCCTGGTCCCCCCTCCCCCCCAACTGCCCTTCCCTGCAGGCCTGGTCCCCCCCAACTGTTCTCCTCTGCAGGCCCGGTCACCCCTAACTGCCCTCCCATGCAGGCTTGATTGTCCCCAACTGCTCTCCCTTGCAGGCTTGGTCCCTTCCAACTGCCCTCCCCTGCTGGCCTGAACGCCCACAACTGCCCTCCCCTGCCAGCCATCTTGTGGCAGCCATCTTGTGTCCACATGGGGGCGGCCATCTTGTGTGTTGGAGTGACAGTCAATTTGCATATTACTCTTTTATTAGATAGGATTTACCACAAGTAAAGGTCAGGAATTGTTGTCTTTATTTTAAATTTTATTTACTATTTCACTTCATATGCTCCATGTCAGTGACATAGGTGCTTATGTAGGTGGGTTCCGACTTAAGGCGAAAATCATGTTACGTCGCACTGTAGGAACGGATCTCCGTCGTAACCCGAGGACCTACTGTATTGCCTAATTTAGTATTTTAGTACTTATCAATTCTTAAGTATTATGTATTTATAACAGGGCTCTAGGTTGTGAGAATATTTTATTTTTTCTAACAAGAAAATGTTAGGCCAACTTTAAAAAATAAAATAAAAGCAACATCCCTTGAAATTAGGAAATTAAGATATAATAATCCAATTATATTTCTTATGCAATAATTTTATTGAATCATTATAGTTAGAATTGTCATCTAGTGATGAAAGTGAAGATTTTCCTGACCAACACCCACAACTAGAAGACTTCAAGGGTTGTAACATGAATTCCAAAAGAAGCACCAAAGTCCAAAAGAGACAGAGTCATCTGAAGGTAAACATTTTTAAATTTGTTATACTATACCAGGGCCCACTGCATGAATTCATGCACCTTGAAAGGAACTGTGGGCCGTGAGGCTGCGGTAGGCACAGCGGCGGGTCTCGACCCATCCTCCGCACCCCTGCCCAGCCCCTCCCGCCGTGGCCCCCGGTCCACTGTCTGCCAGCAGCCCCACTCCTGCTGCCGCCACTCAGCGCTGATGGCACCAGCCCCGTTTGTACCTGCTGATGGAGCACAGCGATTGGGGTCGGCGCCAGCAGCGGGTGCCAGCGGGGCCAGCGCCGTCAGTGGCTGCGAGCGGCGGCTGCTGCCCTGATTGCCCCTCAGGAGTAAGTGGAGAAGCCCTCAGGGGCAATCAGGGCCAGCAGCTGCCACTCGCACCTGCTGATGGCGCCGAGTGATTCATACTGGCGCCGGACACTGGCAGCAGGTGCAAGAGGTGGCTCTGGCGCCGGCTGCGGATATGAGCGGGACTAGCGCTGCCAGTGGGTGTGAGTGAGGCTGGCACCAGCAGCAGGTGCAAGCACCGGGCGGGACTGGGGTGTGCGGGAGCAAATAATTTTCAGAGGCTCACCCTGATGACAGTGAACAGCGCCCTGCCTTGGTCTGGTGCCCCTGCTCACCTGCTCCACCATCTCGCCGCGGCCAATGCCCTCCATGTTCTGCACACACCCCTGGTGGTCAGCACATGTCATAGCAACTGGTTGTTCTGCCATTGGGTCTATTTGCATATTAGCCTTTTATTATATAGGATATGTATTTAAAGAACATTAGATTTTATACAGAAGTAGACTTCTCTCTATAATTTATTTTTTTAACCCTTACCTGAGGATCTATATTTTTAAAATATATTTTTATTGATTTTAAAGAGGAAAGGAGAGGGATGAGAGAGAACGATGGAGCCCGTAATCTGGGCATGTGCCCTGACCAGGAATTGAATCATGACCTCCTGGTTCATAGGTTGATCCTCAACCACTGAGCCATGCTGGCTGGGCCTGAGGATAATTTTTCCATTGATTTTTAGAGAGAATGGGAAAGGAGAGGGTGAGAGGGAGAGAGGAACATCAGTGTTGAGAGAGATACATCTATTGGTTATCTTTTGCACACCCCCAACGGGCTGGCATCAAACCTATAACCCAGGTATGTGTCCTTGACCAGAATTGAACCCGAAACCCTTTGGTACACAGGCCAATGCTGTAACCACTGAGCCATGCCAGTCAGGGCTCTATAATTTCTCTATAGAAAGAAATCCCAAAGTAAAAAAATATTTTTACTCTGCTTTTACTTTTTTAATTGGAATTAAAATCTCAATTCCAATTAAAGTATTTTTGTGTTTTTAAACTATCTTGCAGTGTTGAGTTGAGTGACTAAATGAAGAAACTAGTATGTTGAAAATTTAAGAATCAAATTGAAGAAAATCTGAGACAGAACTTTGAGTTTTAGAGTACTTGCTGTTTTTTTTTTTAAATTTTATTTTATTTATTGATTTTGAGTAAGAGAGGAAGAGAAACATTGATTTGTTTTTCCACTTATTTATGCACTCGTTGGTTGACTCTTGTATATGCCCTGACTGGGGTCAAACCTGCAATCTTGGCATATTGGGATAACGTGCTAAACAATCACATATATTGTTTTTCTTATCTCTATCCAATATTTAAATCCTTGGAAAATAATTCTTAGCACCTTTTTTTTCTGATCAGTCCTTTTGTGGCAAAAATTAAAATAACGGTAAGACCCGTTGGGGAACTTTATGCTTATTAATAAAAGAAAAACATTCAATAAGCTGAAATGCTGACTTGTACTTATTTTACTTATAAGAATTATCAGGAGAAATTTAAATAGCTATGCTACTTTATCAAGTCTTCTTGCAGTTTTCTATTTTTATTTTTTGTCTTAAAAAGCATTGGGAAGAAATTAATTTTCCAGAAGTATTTCCAATTATTTAAGGAAAGTAAATGATTTCCTCATCAGTATCATCTTGTTTTCTAATTTGTCTTAGCTTGTAGCTAGGAAGTTTTTAGATGATCAAGCAGAACTTTCCCAAGAAGATGCAGAATGTGTTTCATCAGATGAAAATGATGATTCTGAAAATGAAAAAGATTCCTCATTACTTGACTTCTTAAATGATGAGACTCAACTTTCACAGGCCATAAATGGTAAATGTTGCTTCTTTTTCTTTTAATTTTCAATGCTTTTAATGTAGTTGTAGTTAAATATTTATTACTTTTCAAATAATCTTGACTTTAAAGGGAATTAAATTTGGTATGACTGAAATATTTGGTCATTTTCATTCAAATTCTATAATATTTGCTTTATTTTAGATTTAGTTATTTATAGGCTTTTCCTAATTTGATTATTTATCTCCAGAGCAACCTGGCTGACCCAGTGTCAGATGTTTATATAACAAGTATGTAGTTCCTATTGTGTCTAGTACTATGTAACATTCTTGAGGGAGCTATATCAGTGAACAAAATGGACAAAAATCTCTGCCTTTTAACGTTTGAATGGAAGGAGACAAACATTATAAGATGAAAAATTTATAGAGAAATGAAAAAATGAAGTTGAGGATTTGCAGGGGTTTGGAGGATTAATACTGGACAAGCTGTAATTTTATATAAGGTATGGAGGGTAGACCTCATTGAGAAGGTGATACTTCATCAAACTCCAGAGAAGATGAAGAGGTTAGCAATATGGATTGTGCAAATCAGCTGAGGCACAAAGCTCACTTTGTTAAATTTGCCAAGGAGGGGAGATGTACTTTTAGTAAATACTCTCTCCAAACAGTGCTGAAGCAGGTCTTATACACAGTACATTAAAAGAAGATGGGGGAAAAAAAAAGAAGATTCAGATGGGCTATAACTGAAATGAGAAAGAGTCTGTTGGGCTTTTCAGTGTTTTGATCTTCTACAGATCTCTTGCCACTTATTCTGCTCTTGCAATTCATGATATAATTTAAGACAGCAAAGTTTCCCAAGGTCCATGCCTTTATTTTATTAATCACTTTTTAAAATTGATTTTATCTAATTAATTTATTTATTTTAAATATATTTTTATTGATTTTAGATAGAGGAAGGGAGAAGAGATAAAAACATCAATGATGAGAGAATCATTGATCAGCTGCCTCCTGCATGCCCCCTACTGGGGATTAAGCCTACTATCTGGGCTTGTGCCCTGACTGGGAATTGAACTGTGACCTCCTGGTTCATGGGTTGACACTCAACCACTGGGCAACACCGGCCAGGCTTAAATTGATTTTAGAGAGAGAGATAGAGAGACATTGATTTGTTGTTCCACTTACTTATACAATTGGTTGTTTCTTCTATGTGTCCTGACCAGAGATTGAACCCACAACCTTGGTGAATTGGCACTATGCTCTAACCAACTGAGCTACCCTGCCAGTACAGTTCTTATCTTTAAAGGAAAAAGGCCTTAAAGACAAAGTTTTCAGTGCTATGTCATTGATACTGATATGATTTACAGAATAAGGTTTCTTGGTATTATACTTGATACATATTAACAGAAGTGGCTATTGCAGGTTTATAGGATAATCTGGTTGGAGAATGTTGATGCATAGACAACAACCAGTATAAAGGTCCTGAGACAGGAGTGTGCTTGGCATGTTCAAGGAAGGCATTGTTCCTAGAACTGAATGAGGAAGAGGGGGAGTAGTAGGAAGAGAGATCAGAGAGGTGCTGAGCAGCCAGCTCATGATTTGACTTCTTGTAGCAGTATCACTCTTCCTTCTGTGTTGAGAATGGCCTATAGAGGAACAAAAGTGGAAGAAGAGACCATTTAGGAGGCTATAGCAGTAATCTAATCAAGGAGTGATAGTGGTTGCTACCGAGGTGTTGGCAGTGAGAGGGTGACAAAAATTGGATTCAGGATATGTACAGCTGACAGGATTTTCTGCTGGATTAGAGAGGAAAAGAGGAGTCAGTGGGCTTGAGCACAGGAGGGATGTCGTTATTGCCTGTGGAGCAGTGGGGTTGAAGAGTAGGAAGATCTGAAATTCCATGTTAGACACAGTATGTTTGAAATATGTAGGATTTCAAAGTGTTCTTTTTAAACCTCAAAATTCACATTTTTTTCATGTTTCATTTCTTAAGTACTCTTTGCTAAAACTTTACAAAATGAGAAGCATAGGAATCTCACATTATGCTTAGTGAAAAAAGCCAGATTCAAAAGTCTACATACTGTATACTTTGATTTATATTTACATTTTGGAAAAAGTAAAACTGTAGGGACAGTAAATAGATTATGGTTGCCATAACAATGCATTTGTCAAGACTTAGAACTGTACCCTAAAGAGAATGAATTTTACAGTATATAAATTTTACAGTATATAATTTATATCTAAAAAAAATCTCTGAAAGCTCCTTGATTTGAGTCCTTCTAATCAGTAAACTGTAAGTAAGGGTCTCATTAAGTTTGTAGGGATTTAGCATGAGTCAGGAGGATATCTAACAGTTAAAGCTAGTTATGTAATGAAGATAAGGGAAATAGTATTCAAAGAAAAATTTATACATCTTGTAGCAAGCACTATAGTCTTCAAATAAGTAGTTACCCCTCAAAATAGCTGATGTCAATTAATCACCCTAAAATGTAGGAGAAATGGGAAACAAAAATTAAGTTGCTTTCTGATTATAACCTTAAACATATAGGCATAAATAGAAAATCGTGTGTTTTTCAGTTTTAACTTGACTGAAAATAATGAAACATACATACTATTGTCTGTGGCTTTATTGGTTTTGACTGTTTTGTTTTTGTTTTATTTTTGGCCTGGATTTCTTATGTTTTACTGAATACTTTCTATAAATCAGGTACAGTCCTAAGGTCTTTGTATACACTTTTTTTTTTTCATGAAAAGGCACCATGCTAATCCTCATTTTCAGAGGAGAGAGATAGCTAAGGTTGAGCACCTAAATAAATTGTCCGTGATCACCCAAGTAGATGGTCTGATTTCAAACGCAAAACTTCTAACTTTGCATTTTAAATAATTGTTTTTAGACATCTTTTTATATATTAAAAACGTTTTGTATAAAATAATTCTACAAAGTTTGAATCATGTAAATTTGGGATAGGTCAAAGTTAAATACTTTTCTCGTTTTCATTTAAATCATTTTGCTATTTAAAATTCTTATTATCTTTACACAGATTCTGAAATGAGAGCTATTTACATGAAATCTGTGCACAGTCCATTGATGAGCAGCCGATACAAAATGGTCCATAAGAAACATAACAACATAAACATTTTCTCACAGGTATAAACTCCAGAGATATAGTAGAGAATTTCCTGAAGGTGATGTTGAAATATTTTCCTATTAATGCAACTGACATTGTATTTCTAAAACTAGACTATCAAAGTTAATTTGGTTAATTTCTGCTCTGAGTCAGGAAGATGGACTAAATGAATTCTCAAAATCCCTTTTAATCCTTATTTTGATCAAATTATTCTTTCTTTAATTTTTAGTTAATTAGCATATGCCATTAAATTATTTTCTAATTAGGAGAATGTTTAAAGGAAGTTCATCATCTACTAGTTAAATTATTTTAAAAGATATTTTTATTGATTTTTTAAAGAGAGAAGGAGAGAGAGAAACATCCTTTGGTTGCCTCCCTCATGTGTCCTGACTGTGGATTGAACCCAAAACCTGGGCATGTGCCCTCACCTGGAATCGAACTGGTAAGCTTTTGGTATGTGGGGGGATGCTCAACCAACTGAGCCACATCAGCCAGGGCAACTAGTTAAATTTTTTAAAAATATATTTTTACTAGAGGCCTGGTGCACAAAATTCATGCACGGAGGGAGGTTCCTCAGCCCAGCCTGCACGCTCTCCAATCTGGGACCCCTCGGGGGATGTCTGACTGCCGGTTTAGGCCTGATCCCTGGATCTCACAATCTGGACGACTGGCTCCTAACCACTTGTCTGCCTGCCTGCCTGATTGCCCCTAACCCCTCTGCCTGCCGGCCTGATCACCCCTACCTTGCCCCCCTGCCGGCCTTATTGCCCCTACCTTGCCCCCCTGCCGGCCTGATCACCCCTAATCTCTCTGCCTGCCTGCCTGATCACCCCTAACTGCCTCTGCCTCCCTGCCTGATCGCCCCTAACTGCCCTCCCATGCCGGCCTGATCTCGCCCCCAACTGCCTTCCCCTGCCAGCCTGATCTTGCCCCCAACTGCCCTCCCCTGCTGGCCTGATCTCGCCCCCAACTGCCCTCCCCTGTAGACCTGATCTCACCCCCAACTGTCCTCCCCTGCCGGCCTGGTCGCCCCCAACTGCCCTCCCCTGCCTGCCTAATCTCATCCCCAACTGCCCTCTCTGCCTCGGCCCCCACCACCATGGCTTTGTCTGGAAGGAAGTTGGACGTCTGGAGGATGGCCAGTCGACCCAGTCTAATTAGCATATTACCCTTTTATTAGTATAGTTTGATTTCAGAGAGGAAGGGAGAGGGAGAGAGAGAGAAACATCAATGATGAGAGAGAATCATTAATTGGTTGCCTCCTGCATGGCCCCTACCTGGGATGGAGCCTGAAACCTGGGCATTGTGCCCCGACCAGGAATTGAACTGTGACCGACCTCCTTGTTCATGGATTGATGCTCAACCACTGAGCCATACCGGCTGGGCTAAATTTTTAATTCTTATATGTTGAAAATTTTTTTCATAAAAACGTTAATTCTAAAAACTATAGATTATTTTTTATTTATGGTTAACATTTTTATATTAGTCTTATTTGTTTATAAATTGACATGTTCAGCTGGGTAATATAGTCATTCATTTTTCTTCATGTCCATTATGTTTATTATATAGCACTTATCACATTGCTTATATATTACTGTTTATTTTTTCTGGCTACCTGCACTAGACTGTTAATTTCTAGAGGGAAGAGAGTTATATTTTTTTTTATCTCCAAAGTCCCCACTTTCTTCCATAAAGACTATACTCAGTATATGTTAGTTGAACAAATGACTGAATTAATAAAGTGAAATAAATATTGATAAAGATCTCGTGTACTTAAAAGAATATGTTAACTACAGGCTGATTTTATGAAAGAAATTTGTAATTTTTTCCCCCATTGATTTCAGAGAGGAAGGGAGAGAGAGATAGAAACATCAATGATGGGAGAGAATCATTGATTGGCTGCCTCCTGCATACCCCTTACTGGGGGTGGGGAGATCGAGCCCGCAACCCGGGCATGTGCCCTTGGCCCAAATCGAACCTGGGATCCTTTAGTCTGCAGGCTGACGCTTTATTCACTGAGCCAAACCCTAGGGCATGTAATTTCTTATTTGTATTTTTATTGTAGATTCCTGAGCAAGATGAAACTTATTTAGAAGACAGTTTTTGTGTTAATGAAGAGGAGGAGGAGTCTTGCAAAAGTCAATCAAGTGAAGAAGTGTCTGTTGATTTTAATTTAATAACTGAAGATTGCTTTGCAAATGGGAGTAAAGAGTATAAAACCCGACGTGCAGTAAAGCTAAAACAAATGAAGATGGGACAGAATTGTGCACGTTCAAAAAAGAAATTATCCAGAATTCTTTTACCGGATGATTCAAGTGAGGAGGAAAACAACGTAAATGATAAAACAGAATCCAATATTGTGATTAACCCCAGCACTTTTAAAAAGAGCAAACAACAGGACCATTGTTTGAATTTAGTGCATTCTGGGTCTTCCTTGCAGTCCATGGACCATTCTAATCCAATTGTTAATCAATTGCCAAAGCAGAGACAACAGACACTACTTGATTTAAAAGATATGGCTTCTGATGTCTCGGACTCCAAACCTCAGAGCCGAAATAAAATTGAATCCTTCTCACCATCATTCACTGCTGTTGATTCACAGAAGGACTGTAGAAATTTTCCAATTCAGTTGAAGGTATGGACCAAAATAGAGGAACTATTTTACCAAAACTTGTTTACCACAAGTTGTTTTTATTTTGTTTTCCTTTCTTGTGTGTTTTGTGTTAAATAACTAGGTCAAAGAAAAATTAGCTAATGTTGAAATTCTTCAAATAAGAAATAGCACATTAAATTTTATGGATAATTCAGATATGGGTGCTTAGGTTATAATTTTTAAAATATGGTAATAGTTTTCTTAATAACTCTGTAAGGAAACTTCCTAATTCCATTAAAAGGCTGTAGAAAAATGAGCTTTCTGCAAGGTAAAATTAATAGAAATTATGTGCTCAGAACTAGGCCTAACACCCTGATTAACTTTTCTTTCCCCCCCCTTAAGGTTTCAGGTATGTAACTCATCTCTTTATGGGGGAGAAGAGTTTAGGGGCATCACCTAATTTCCTTCCTTCCAGAATGGCTGAGGAGTCCAGTTTCCAGCTTCCCCTATCTTGCTATTGCTTAAATAATCCCTAACACCGTTTTTAGTTTTTAAGAGTTTATAGTTAAGTAGTTTTACTAAAATAGGGATTAAAGTCATAGTACTAGGAATTCCCTAACTGTAAATATTGATTTATTTCCTTAATTGTCATTTAGGAGTGAGACCTAGACCTAGACTTCTATTTCTCTTTTATTCCAGGTATTTCAGTCCGTTCTGCCTTACCAATATGCTACAGTGTCCACACAACGGCTCTCAAATTGGCCAGTTTTAAATTGTTCTCAGGCTTTTATTGCCCAAAGTTATTTCTCAAAGGTATAATTAGGATAAAGGTAACTAGATTACATTTTATAATAGATTGGAGACCAATTTCTCTGAGCCTCAGTTTCCTCAGCTGCAGTATAAAGATAGTAATCCCAAGGGTCACGGTGGGTAATACATGCACAGCACTTTGAAGCCCTGGAAGCACTGTCCACATTTGTACTGTGGCGTGCTCCAACTGAAACACACGCAGGCTAGTAATACTGTGAGCGTTGTGGAAAAGATACACAGATTTTACCAGGAGTGGGCTTTAAATTTTCTTCTATATCTAGTACTACAATTCTAGAAAATATGATTCTTTCTTTTTTTTTAAATATATTTTATTGATTTTTTACAGAGAGGAAAGGAGAGGGACAGAGAGCTAGAAACATTGATGAGAGAGAAACATCGACCAGCTGCCTCCTGCACACCCCCTACTGGGGATGTGACCACAACCAAGGTACATGCCCTTGACCGGAATCAAACCTGGGACCCTTGAGTCCGCAGGCCGATGCTCTATCCACTGAGCCAAACCGGTTAGGGCAGAAGGGGAAAGAATTTGAGGTAAATTTGAGAAGACAGAACATAGACTAAGTATCTGTCAAAAACTGGTAGTTATTTAAAATTTAACCTTTACTTTGTCGTGTATAGTATATTGCAAACAGCATTCCTTGTCTGTCATTTACCTTTTTCTTTTGTTTGTAGTAGTAGTTTTGCCATAGGAAGAGGTACTTTTTTATACAGTTGCCGTTATTTTCTTTATAGTTTCTGACTTCATTGTCATGTTTTGAAAGCTATTTTCTACTCCAAGATAAGTACATATTTCTAGTATTTTTGTTTTTTTGTTTTTAGTGGCCATTTCTTCCTTCATTACATTTATTCTTTTTTTGTGTTTTGAAATTGAATGTATTTTAAAGATTATTTCTGAGTGATTAGGACTTCCATATTTAGCTTAGGAGGTAGGAAGCTGGAAAGAGCATTGTTCTCTTCCGTGTAACAATAACCATTAAAAAATCCAGATAATCTACAATATCAGAGGTTTATTTTTATTGGAGTTGGGATTGCAGGACAACCAATTAGTCTGATATCTAAGGAGAGACAAGTGCTTTCAATGAGAGACTTGATGAGACGGGAGAGTCACTGGGCACTATACAATCTGGGAAGAATTTAGCTAAAACTTAACTGCAAAAGGCAGTGAACTAGCATGAGAGTTTAGAATCCCTGGAAGCTGCAGACCTAAGGGGAATTTGCAACCACTCATGCACTCTTCTTCACAGACTCACCAGTTGTTCACAGGAAAGACTGAGAATTAGAGAAAGCCTTTTTCCTGCTGCAGGAAGTGATCAGCAGTTCAATGGAAAAGGCACCAAACCTCATTGTTCCTTCTCCCCTATGGAACAAAAAGCTTTAAGCTTTAAGCCATTAGGGATAGAGCAGCAAACCCTATAGCCTTTAGGGCTTAGGCAAAGACCCTTTGCAGATGGAGGAAGGACACAACAACAACAAAATTCTATAGCTGAGAAAGTGTCAGGAAAACATCTTGGGCCTAGAACCGTGGTCGGCAAACTGCGGCTCGCAAGCCACATGCAGCTCTTTGGCCCCTTGAGTGTGGCTCTTCCACAAAATACCACGGCCTGGGTGAGTCTATTTTGAAGAAGTGGCGTTAGAAGAAGTTTAAGTTTAAAAATTTGGCTCTCAAAAGAAATTTCAATCGTTGTACTGTTGATATTTGGCTCTGTTGACTAATGAGTTTGCCGACCACTGACCCTAGAACATTAGGGATCTCCAGTCCCTAGGAGGCAGGGCATGATCACTGAGAAGGTTCCACCCCTGAGACTGGGATACAAGTCCTGCTCAAGACAGGCGGAACCAGGACAATATAAATACCCCCACTCCCCTCCCCTCACTTCCCTCTCCCCACTTCCGGCCCCAACAAGAGGCTCCTAGTGCTCCCTCCAACTAGGCCAGCAAGCACTAAGTAACAGATAAAAGCCATCTGCTGACTGGAATGACAGTATGGGAAGAGAAGCTTTCTGAGGCTCAGGCTCACAGAGAAGACCTAAAGCTGAAAGAACATTTAGAAAAATTATCTGGCAACTCACCCCCCCCCAATTACAAAGTAGCACTACCAAGTTTAAAGCCTCTGGTTGTACCTAGAGTAATCATAGCAAGAAGAAAATTCAAACCCAACGAAATGTTTGACTAAATTTACTCAACCCCACACACTAAGGCCTAGCAAAAGAAAGGTATACCTGTTTCTAAATACCATTTGCTCAATTACTGCTGTTCTACACAAGATGTTTGGATTTCAACCAAAAGTTACAAAGTACGTAAGAGGAAGAAAAAAACACATTCTTAAGAACCCCCGATATGACCTATCAGAATCAGACAGGGAATTTAAAATAGCCAGGATTTATGTGTTAAAGGCTATAAAGAAAAAGTTAAGCAAAGATGCATGCATAGGGAATATCATCTGAGAAATGAAAAATATAAAGAACAATAAAGTGGAAATGCTAGAAATGCTAAACATGGTAAAAGAGATGAAGGTTGTCTTCAATGGCCCATCAGTAGACTCAATATAGCCATAAAAACGACCAACAAATTTAAAGCAAGGACAATAGAAATTACCCAAGCTGAAACACAGAGTGAAAAAACAAATGGAGTATCCAAAACCTGTGGGACTGTATCAATAGGCTAACATACATGTAATTGGAATTAAGAGCAAACAGGGTAAGAGATATATTTGAAGAGGCAGTGGCTGAGAATTTTCCAAAATTAATGAACATTGGTATACAAGTACATGAATCTGTTTTGACTACTTTTGGAAATTATTTCCACCAAGGAGTGGAATTACTGGGTCATATGGTAATTCTGTGTTTAACTTTTGGAAGCTATACCATTTTATATTCCCACCAGCAATGTATGTTCCAATTTTTTCACATTCTCATCAACTCCCTCCCCCCCCCCGCCACCCCCTTTTTTAAAATTGTAGTCGTCCTACTAGGCTTCCGTGAAGTGGCAGCTTGGTTCTTCATCTATATAGTTAGTTTGGTCATGTTGAAGAAAAAAGCGTATCAGTAAAGAAAATCAACTTCAGGCTTACGGCACTAACATATATTTAACCTGTTTGTGATCGTTGTTTTCTACATTTTCAGGTTGGTAGTTCTCTGGAAGATTCTAGAACTTCAGTAACTTACAGCTCCAATTCAAGACCATGTTTGGCTGGCACACATGCCTCTTTTAGACTCCCACAGGAAGGCCAGAGACCTTGCATTCTTGTAGACAGCCGTGAAATCACTTCTGGTTCAGAAATAATTTCTTCCCTACGAGCAGTTCATGGCTTTCAAGTAGAGGTTTGTCCTCTTAATGGTTGTGATTACATTGTGAGTAACCGCATGGTGGTGGAAAGGAGGTATCAATCTGAGATGCTAAACAGTATTAATAAAAACAAGTTCATTGACCAGATCCAGTACCTACAGAGCATGTTTGAAAGAATATGTGTGATTGTGGAAAAGGACAGAGAAAAAACAGGTTTGTATTTTTAAATGTTTGTTTATAAATCTGTAAGGGAACTTGACTTAATTAGTTCAATCTTCTATTGTCAGGATGTGGAAAGCTCTTACAATACCTGACTCATTTCATATTTACATAATGTTTTTCAGTAGTCATTATGTTTAAATGCAGCTTATGAATTGAAGGGTGATAAATTGAAGGCAAGTGAACCAAGCATAAGTCTTTTTCAGTTGCCCCAGAAAAAATGAGGGCCTTAAATAAAGCCGTGGTGGAGAAAAAGGATTCAGGAGGTTTGGGAAGCAGGATTAACAGGAGTTGGTGGGATGACTCTTAAATTGACTAACTTCTTGGTTACTGGACAGTTAGGTAGTGGTGCTGTTTATTGATATTATAAACATGAGAAGCAGATTTGAGGGACAAGATTGAGTTCTCAATAGGTCACTGAAATGGATGCCGAGGATGGATTTGGAAATGCAGGATTGGAGCTTCATTTGGGGAATTACTATGGGAGTCACTGAGAATAGTGAAAGGATCATGGGATATGGAATCAGAAAATGCACTGAGTTCTGATGTTGCATTGAAAAATCATTCCCTCTGAGGAGTTAATATACTTGTCATGTTATGAGGATTAAGTGAAATAATGTAGGTGAAAACGACTATTCAAGATTGTACAGTCATTAAAAGGAAAAAATGTAGTTTATGTAAACACTAGAGGCCCAATGCACGAAATTCATTCAAGAGTAGGCCTTCCTTCCCCTGGCTGCTGGCACCGGCTTCCCTCTGGCACCTGGGACCCAGGCTTCCCTCGCAGCCCTGGCTTCATCCAGACGGTTGTCCAGAAGGACGTCTGGTCTAATTAGCATATTATACTTTTATTATTATAGATTGGTTTGGTAATTGAACAATGTATCTTTTTATCCCCATGCTTTCACTGGTGAACCATGTAATCTTGGACAAATAACTGTATCTTTCAGTAATCTTTTTTTTTCTTTTTTAGTTTGACAATCGAGGGCTTTAGGTTAGGTGATCTCTTGGGTCCTTTTACTTCTAAAATTAAGTAATTTCATCTTTACCAACATATTTTTTAGTATGTTGGAAAGTAATACGTCAAAAGTTATGGAAAAGTACCTTTTTTTTGGCATATAAAGAATGCCCAAAAGAGAATATAGGTAAAATGTGGAAAGAAAATAAATGAGAAAGTTAGGGGAGTAAATTAATAGGCAGGAGTTAAAGATAACATTAAAATGGGTGTGTGGAGTATTGAGTTACTCTTGGAGTAAATACATAAGATAATTTTGTATCAGTTAAACTCTGAGTTCATCAGTGCTAGTAGCATTATGAAAAATTTTATTAGAGTCAAGTAATGTGGTCTTGGCTTTAGGAACGAATTATCTACGAATATAAGCTCTTCCCTGCCTACACACCTTTCTATGTTGATTCCAATTCAAGACACTCATAAAGACAGGTTTCCATATTTTATCTCAGAACCTTTAAATCTTTAGCTGTAGGGTTTCTCAGTATCATAAATAATGTGGCACTAGTTTTTTTTAATGGTGTAGATCTTGGGATTTTAATATGTAGTATTCTGATTCTAGTTAATGTAAGTTACTAATGTTTGCATTTTCCTAAACATGAAATATTTAGGAGACACATCCAGGATTTTTAAGAGAACAAAGAGCTATGACAACCTACTGACTACCTTAATAGGTGCTGGAATTCGAATTCTTTTCAGTTCCTGCCAAGAAGAAACTGCAGATTTGCTAAAGGAACTGTCTTTAGTGGAGCAAAGAAAGAATGTTGGTATTCAAGTTCCAACAGTGAACAGTAATAAATGTGAAGCACTTCAATTTTATCTAAGTATTCCCAATGTAAGTTACGTAACTGCATTAAACATGTGTCACCAGTTTTCTTCTGTTAAAAAGATGACCGACAGGTATGTCTGTTTTAATATTTTTAAATGGTTACATTTAAATGATTCTTAGAAGCGTTTCATGGAAATTTTAATACATTTTTTAAAAGGTATAGGCTAGTCTGTTAGAGTATTTCATTCAGTAGAGACTTTTTTCTTGCCAACATGTAAGTCACTCATGAAGCTGAGACCATTAATTGGGGGGTGGGGGGGAGTGGGGACAGACAGTGTCTTTGAAGAGTTTAGAGCTCTATAGGAAACTAGACAGAGAGCATTTACATGGGATGTTGCAATCTAGCACTTCTAGGAAGAGATGATTTTCTTAAAGGCTTTTATGTTTGGTGTTCTTTAAGCAATATAATAAACTATAAGTCAAAAGTTCTAGTGTAATTTTTTTTTAGAGTTTAAAGTGAAAGTTTATTAGTGAAGCAGGGAGAGAGGGGCTACTCCACAGACAGAACAGCCATGTAATGTTTTTCTTGGTCTAATTTATTTTTCAGCTCACCTCAAGAAATCTCCATGTATGCACAAGTAACTCATCAAAAGGCTGAGGAGATCTATCGGTATATTCACTATGTATTTGATGTGCAAATGATACCAAATGGTCTTAACCAAACTAGATTGAAATCTGATGTATGACCAGACTGCTCAAAGGTGCAGTTATCAAAGAACTCTCACAACACTAAATGCACTCTAATAATCATTGCTGTGGTTTGGGATTATCAGTTTAAAATATGTAAATTAGAGAACATATCCATTTCTATTATTTTATATTGTGTATATTTTTATTTATATGTTATATATTTTAAAAAATATGTATAATAATTTGATTAACTGGACTATGAAACTGTTTATTGAATAATAAAAGGTTATTGAAGGTGCAATTAAGAAAGTAAAAGCTGAAAAAAAAAAGTAAAAGCTAGAGTTCGAGATATATTTTGAAATTTTTCCAAAGATTTTTGTACTATCATCATTTGTTAGCATAATAGGTTGATGCATCTGCCTGCTGCCAACTTAATGGTCATAAACAATTTTTCCTATAATATCTAGAATATTTTAAATGTCCTGAGTCTACATACATATTGAATCAGATGTGGGTGTATTATGAGATAAGTGCCCCAGTAACTAGGAAATTAGAAAGCATAAATGAGTATGTTTACCTCACCAAAGGTGACCCAATCAAGTAGTCAAATCCTATTAGTATAAACTCTAACCAACTCTACTTGTTTGGTTGTTGTTGAAATATCATATTCAAAGAAGTGATATATTGGCTTGGACTTGGAAAATTTTTCATAGATGAGCTACTGAATATGGACTTTCGTTGTGACCCATTCTTGTTTTTATGATGCTATTCATGTTTTAAGATGATTCCATATTTTTACCTGCAACAGCTGAGGCCCTTCTGTCTAGTCCAGTGGTCCCCAACATGGGGCACATGCCCCACAGGGGGGCAATTTGATTTTTAAGGGGGACAATTTGAGAATTAGTTTTTTGGTTTTTTTTCCTCTAACATTCTCATATTTAAAATGAATCTTTATTAATAAAAGAGGGATATTACAGATGTTCCTCTTTTTTCCCTCCATAGCTCCCCTCCGCTCTGTTCCCACCCTGCCCCAGGCCCCCACCACCCTATTGTCTGTGTCCATAGGTAATGCATACATGCATGGAAGATCTTTGTCTAATCCCTTTCTGCACCCCCTACAGCCTCTTCCCTCTGAGAATAGTCAGTCTGTTCCATTTCCATGCTCCTGATTCTATTCCATTCACCAGTTTATTCTGTTCATCAGGTTTTTTTATTCTTTTGATTTTTAGATTCACTTGTTGATAATGTATTTGTTGTCACTTTGTTGTTCATAATTTTAATCTTTACCTTTTTCTTCTTCTTCCTCTTCTTAGAGAATACCCTCCAGCATTTCATATAATCCTGGTTTGGTGGTGATGAACTCCTTCCTTTAGGTTTTTCTTGTCAGTGAAGCTCTTTATCTGACTTCAATTCTAAATGATAGCTTTGCTGGGTAATCTTGGTTGTAGGTTCTTGCTATTCTTCACTTTGAGTATTTCTTGCCACTCCCATCTGGCCTGCATAGTTTCTGTTGAAAAATCAGCTGACAGTCGGATGGGTGCTCCCTTGTTGGTAACTGTTTTTCTCTTGCTGCTTTTAATATTCTTTGTCTTTTGCCCTTGGTGTTTTAATTATGATGTGTCTTGGTGTGGTCCTCTTTGGATTCCTCTTATTTGGGATTCTCTGTGCTTCCTGGACTTATAAGTCTATTTCTTTCACCAGGTCGGGGAAGTTTTCTGTCATTATTTCTTCAAATAGGTTTTCAGTATCTTGCTCTCTCTTCTTCTGGCACCCCCATAATTTGGATGTTGCTATTCTTGAAGTTGTCCCAGAGGCTCCTTACACTATTATGTATTTTTGAATTCTTTTTTCTTTTTGCTCTTCTGGTTGGGTGTTTTTTGCTTCCTCATATTTCAGATCATTGATTTGACTCTCGGGATCCTCTAGTCTACTGTTGAATCCCTGTATATTATTTTTTGTTTCAGTCAGAGAACTGGTATGCTTAATTTCTGACTGGTCCTTTTCCATTTTTTTGGCATTCTCACTAAGATCCTTGAAAGTCTCACTAAGTCCCTTAGAGGTTTCTAGAAGATTCTTGAGTAACCTTATAACTGGTTTTGAACTCTATATCCAGTAGTTTGCTTTCTTCCATTTCTGACATGTTTCTTAGTCTCCACATTTTGGCTGTTTCCCTGTGTTGGGTAGAGCTTCTAAGTCTCCTTGA
Organism: Eptesicus fuscus; assembly: GCF_027574615.1. NCBI lineage: Eukaryota > Metazoa > Chordata > Mammalia > Chiroptera > Vespertilionidae > Eptesicus > Eptesicus fuscus. Next base: position 8,946,788 of record NC_072474.1, on the reverse strand, counting down.
ATTGATCGAGTGGCCTTGTGTAGTAGGTGTCCTGTTAGGGCCCAAGCCTCCTCAATCACCTGAGATGGACACTCTTGGTGCACCCCTTTGTGGGCTGTGTGCACAGTCTTGTTGTAGTTGAGCCTTGATTGCTGTTGGTATCACTGGGAGGAATTGACCTCCAGGCCAACTGGATGTGGAGACCAGCTGCGACTACAGTGAGAGAGCTGCTATGCAGGAGACACCCTTATGGGGCAGGACTTGCTTCAATGGGGCTTTGGTGCTCACTGAGTCTGCCCCTTGAGTGTGTCACTTATGGATGTGAAGAGTTGTAATGGTCTGACACTGACCACTAGGTACACTAGCTCTTGGGTCTCCAGGGAGGTGCAAACTCAGCCACTGCCTGAGGCCACCCAGCAGAAGCTAGAGAGATCTGCAGATTCCTCCTCTTTGTATCAGGTTTGGATGTGCCCAGATGAGGCCCAGCTGTGAAGCAAGGCAGGCTGGTGCTTGTTCCAGGTCTTAGTCCTTTTATTTATAGGTTTGGGGCTCCCTGACCCAGCTGCATCTTGTTTGACAGGTTTTTAGCCTGAGAAATAACAGGCCATTTATATGGAAAAGCCACTTCACACAACTTGGGTGGGGTTGTAAATTGGGTGGGGCAGGGTCTCAGGGAATTACCAGGGTGGAGCAAACAGAAATGGCTGGCAGTCAGCCCTGCATCCCAGGAGGTCCCAGCACGGGAACAATGACCGCTGAGAGTACCTCTGTCTGGAAGAAAGCTGCCCCAGAGTTCCTGCCCCAATACCAGACAGTCCAGTTCTCCTCGTATGTGTCTGGGTCCCCTAGAGCATCACCCGACATTGGAGCTTAGAGGAAGTGGGAGCTTGTAAATTCAGTTTGTGGTGCCAGCCTTTTAAGAGGAGCAGCTGGGTCTCCAGCCGCCAGTGTGTCACTGAGCCCCAATCCGCACTGGTTTTTACAGTCCGTAGTTCTTACTGCCCATAGGGACTTCTTTCCCCAGCTCTGGGATCCTGGGCTGGGGGTCTGGGACTCCTTGTTCCTCCGGGCAGCCTCCGCAGAAGCGATCTCCCTCCTGATTAAAAAATCAGCACACATGGGTGTTGGACCAGCTCATTCCACACCTCCAACCAGTCTCAGTGTGTTTTCCTTCTCTAGTTGTAGGTTAAATAATAGCCATCTTTCTGGTGGTTCTGGATGATGGTTGTTCTGTATTTTAGTTGTAATTTTGATGTGGTTGTGGGAGGCAGTGAGTACAGGCATTTGCCTATGCCGCCATCTTGGTTCTCCTCCAAGAATAAGTTATTAACTGAATTTTTTGCAGTCCTTATGGTTCTAGGGGCCTCATATACAGGATATAAATATATACTGTGGCATATTTATGCATTTCAGTTCTCTATTATGTTTTGAAACTTTATTTGCTATTTTTTCATGTCACTTCATATTTTTTTTAAACAATTTTAGTGATTTCTTCCTCAGTACTTCAACTGTCCTTTCATTCTTTTATTTTTCTCTTTCATGGATGCCATGTTCTTTGGAAGCTTGTTTAGACCAAATTAATGGCCTTTTAGGCTTCCTCCATGTGAATAGCAGTTCACTTTTTGAATAATTATGTCATGGGGGGTGGGGCGGGCATCAGGATTTTAGAGATGCTTAGGTGGGGCATGGCCAAAAAAAGGTTGGGAACCACTGGTCTAGTCAGTCTAGTGCTAAATCAGCCTTTAATTGTGGACATTTCCCCCTATTTACAGCCTTTTATTCTGTGGTTGCCTCTTTCTTGTTATATTGTTGGGTGTTTGGTCCCTCATAGAAGAGCGCTTTTCTTACCTTAGACTTGGCAGGAACTTCAGAGCTTATCTAATTCAAATTGCTTTCTTATCAGAAGATAAAAGTGAGGCCTACAAACAAGTGACTCATGGAAATCTAGAACCAGATCACAGAAACTATATACTCTAAGTTCTCTTCTGCTAAAAACCTACTATAATTGTGAATTCAGCTCCTTTGGGATACTGTAAATTCTCAGTTCTTCTAAAAGCAACTGATCTCATATTTCTGTTGTTCATAATTGTTAAAGCCAGCGAGAACAGAAGTTCTAGGTTATTGGCTGATAGCAGTTATCAATCTGTTATCTCTCGGGTTCAATTTACCTTCAGTATCTTTGTTTGGTATAATGGTCTAGACTTTGAGCATTTCTCCCTGTAGTGAGCACCTTTCAGTTTTGTCAGTAGGAGGAGGAAAGGGGGTCACTTTCTGGTTTCGGTTTGTTTCGCTCTTCTGCTCCTGATGCAGTGTCAGCAGTGCAGGTGGCTGGGACACCTTGTGGTTCGGGAAGCGTGCAGTTCTTCAACAACCTAACACTGACCTAGGCTGACCACACCTGGCAGCACCTCCCACACAGACACTAACGTACCCAGATTCTATGTCCACCCGGCAGGCAAAATATTCATAAATTAACATGGTGTGAGGGACAGAACTAAATGACTTTACTAGAGCACAAAATTCATGCACTTGTGTGTGTGTGGGGGGGGGGGGAGCGGATTTCCCTCACTTCAGCCTGGCCTGCGCCCTCTAGCAGTCCAGGAGCCCTTGGGGGATGTCTGACTGATTCAGAGGCAGGAGAGGCTCCCACCGCCGTCACTGCGCCAGCAGTGAGCCTAGCTTCTGGCTGAGCAGCGCTCCCCCTGTAGGAGCGCACTGACCACTAGGGGGCAGCTCCTGTGTTGAGCGTCTGCCCCCTGGTGGTCAGTGCACATCATAGCGATTGGTCGACTGCCCTCTGGTGGTCAGTGCACGTCATAGCGATTGGTTGAGCGGCCTTAGCCTATCATTAGCATATTATACTTTGATTGGTTGAACGGATGACCGGACACTTAGCATATTAGGCACTTATTATATAGATGCTTGCTGTATAGAGAGCTCTATTCAGAGTTAAGCTGCAATAGCTCTCATTGATAGCACTTAACTATCAATCCTATTGATTATCTGTCCATCTTATTATTTTTCTTTGAGTCCTTAAAGTCTTTCTTTTCCACTTTTAAGTTTTATTTGGAGGTTACCTTGAACCCTACTAGCTTATTTTATGGCCTGATGGAAAGAAATGGGGCTAACTTGGAACTTGGCAGGTGGGCTACAACAGAACAGACTGGGAAGGGCACAGCTGTTCTGATAGGACACAGTGAATATGGTGGTGGTGGTGGGGGGGTCATACTTTAGTTTACATCAGTCTATGCTATTTCAGAATTACCTTTTTGTTTCCCATTAAGCAATTTAAGGAGCTTCTAACTCCTAAAACACCTTCTGTTAACATCAAGCAGCATGGCATTATATTAAATATTGGCAACTTAAGTTCTACAACTCTTATTTTTTAGAGCCACTCTAAAATAACCGTTTGTTCCATCCTACATCTATCTGTCAAGTCTTTGTGGTAGAAACAAGCAAGGAAGTTTAAAGGAAAACGATCTATCTAACTGCACTGTTCTTTTTAAATCTTGTGTTTCTATAAATCCTATATTATATAACTGCTGATTAACATTGACTAAATTTGTAAGACACAAGAAAGTGTATCTTTTACTAAGAGTTCTAGGTTAAAAAAACAACCAAAACACAAATATTATAAAAGCAAACTAATTTTATTTGAACAATTATGGAGAGAAGGGTAGGTGAACATGTACTGTAAACCAGAGGGGAATATTCTATGTCAAATTTTAAAACATAATGGCAGAATAAGCTAGAGTGTTTTTTTTTTAAAACAATGTTTATTACAACATAATAACTCCTTATAATGGTAGACCTATTATTACTTGAATGTTTGTCTATTCCAGTCTTTTTAATATTTACATGTGCTGTGCCTGAATATGTAAATAAGGCTTAAGGATTCAACAAAATCTGTTCTCTGACTCTTCCTAATGAAATACTGAAAAAGCAATAAATTAAAATTTACATAGGTTCATAGATATGCCAATCATAAGTTTTAAGAAAAACAATTGGGCGAAAGAAAGCATAGCAAATAGTTTCAACAACAAGTAATTTAAACATCATATCAACTTTGGCTTACATACCAAGTGCTGAAAAACGCTAACTTCAAGTGTTCATGAATTCAGTAGCTACCAGTACAATGTATCCTTTATTCCCCTCAACGTCCTCCTTTAAGGGTAGCAACATTTTCTTGAAAGATTTTAAAAATTCAGTTTGGATCATGATTTTCTTAAACAGACTTAGATGCTTATGAGAGACTATTTATATAGCAAGCAAAAACAATTTTCCTTATATTTTTAGTAAGCTGTAGCAATGAGAAATATGCTATAGAAGGATCTTTAACTTTGAATACAAACAATAGAACCTTTGACAAGGAGCCCATAATTTCAAAAGAAGCTACTTATAAAGAAAATATATGTGTTGCAAATGAAGGTATGCATAACTGTCTGCTTCTTGATAAAAATACTGGAAATATTTTCTCACTTTTACTATGCAGAATCAGAACTTGAAAAATAATAATCTTTCTCTTCTTCATCCAAAGACTCCATAGCATTAGTGAAAAGTTTTCCAATAGTAGAGCTTTCTCCTAAGAAGAGTTTAATAAAAATGATGAATACATTTCTAAAAGTAATTTCAATAAAAATAACTGTAAGATATCAAATGGTAGGTGTGTCCACTTGATAAGTTAATTTTAGTACCATGTTAATAAAGAGACTGCTCTACAATAGAACTGAGCTACTAAAGAAAGATATGTGTATTACCTTTGTTAAGTGGGGTTTTTCTTCTTGATGGAGTTGAAAAATCACTTTCAACCTACAAAAAGAGTTTACATTAATAGCAAAATGGTACCTTCTGTGAAGCCTGCCTCAAATCTAGACAAAATTAAGCCTGCTTTATCCCCAGAGTACTTATAACACCTAATCGATGATAATAATAATAAAAGTGTAATATGCAAATTGACGTAAGGGTCAAACAGTGGAACGACTGTCTAGATGACCATGCCAGCCAAGGCGAGTGTAATGCGATTGGTGGGGGGTATCACCCCATGATCACCTCGCAGAGGGAGGCCCAGGCCACTGGCCGGAGGGGTGATCAATCTGGGGGCTCCACGATCACCCCAAAGTGGGAGGCCCAGGCCACTGATCAGCGGGCTGCGATGGGTAAGCAGGGCCTCCCTTGGCGGAGGTGACCCATCACAGAGCCCCGGCCGGGTGGGTGGGGCCTACCTCTTTGGGGTGATCGATCACGGGGTTCTGGACTGTTAAGAGGGCACAGGCCAGGCTGAGGGGACCTCTCCCCCTCTTCCCCTGAGTGCACGAATTTCGTGCACCAGGCCTCTAGTCATATAATTATCCATGAAATGTCTAATTCTCTTTTAAGATGTATTTATTTGGGGCAAGAACCATGACTTATTCAGTGTCATTTCCCACATTACAAACTTATGCAACAGCAATTAAAGGATAGTCTATGGGCCTCTGAAAGTTGCCAAAATCTCCTAAGTACTTATGCCATGACATTATACTAGCAACATTTTAAAATTCTTTAAAATCTTTCATACAATGGTAATTTACATTATAAGCTTTAACTGTGTAATGCATGCTTACATACATGAGTGCTTTTTAACCTTTTGACTCGGATGTCGAGTGCGACTCGACACGGTTAGCATTAGAATAAAGGAATTGAGAAAAAAGCAAGCGAGTGCAAAGGGTTAAACTATTGGCCATAGCTGGTTATCTTAATTTAAAAACTGAAAAGAACATAATAAAAAGGGAAATATGACAGTATACCCACTATGCAAAGGGAAGTATTTTTACAACTTTTGAGATACAAACTCATGTTCATAGACTGTGATGTAAATAATTTTTTTTCCCTGTGAAATGAGTCAAAACATTATTACATTTTTTAGCTCTCAAAATCATTTGGTGAGAGAAACTGGTATCATTATGACCCCAGGGTCATACCATACATGAATAAAATGAAATTAGAAAGCTCAAGTAGCTTGCTTCACCACAAAGCTGTTATCGGGAGTCAAACCTTGACACCTGAATTTTTAACACTACATAAATCCTTTGCTCTTTCTATCCTTACACAATGGCTACAAAATATTAATCTATGAAAAATGGGGATAAATCACAAATATATAATTTGGCAGCTGAAATTATAGTCCATTAAGAAAAACAAAAGAATATTTAAAATTATGTCAAATACAGAGACATAAGTTTTTAATAGTTTTTAAACTATTGAACAGTTCACATGGATATATGTATATGCACTTTCTCATTTTGCAGAGAGCAGTGGACTAGGGTCCTGCTACTGCTCAGTGTGGTCCCTGGATCACAGCAGGGCATCACCTGGAGGAGCTAGAAATGCAGAATCTCAAACCTGCTAGATCAGATTTAACAAGATCCCGAGGTGTCTGCCATGCACATGAAAGTTGGAGAAACACTTGTCAAGGCAACCCAACTTCTTACTGGCAAAACAGACACTAGAAGACAAGCCTTCTCACTATGTTAAGGTGATTCCTGGTCCTTTACAACCAAAATTTCATTTTCATAAGGAATGTGGGACTGGGAAAGGGGAATCTGAGAAACACCAAGAGGGAGGCTGCCTACATCTTTAATTATGGAGTAGAGATTTCTTTTGAAGAATTTAGTCTCCAGGCTGATTTTCAACCAAGCTCCCCAGAGGTGTCATTTCCTGTGGACAAGTGAAGCCCACAAAGATTGGATGTAATTAATTCCAATCTTTAGACTCTGAGAGGAATTTTACTCTAGGCAAGTGTACAGTATAAATATTTCAAAATGGGTGAGGGAGGAAGAGGTGTCCATAACTTAATCAGAAGGAATATACCTTCAGGGGATAAGGCAGTCGTTTCCCATTCTACTACCTCCATAAACTACATTTCTCTAAGATTAGCTATTTACTTTGAGGAAATCTGAGGTGAATTAGCTCTTCTAGAGTATAAGTTATCCAAAGTAAAATCAAACAAAATTTAAAAATTAATTCAAGAGGATAAAGGATTCTCCCAATTTTTTTATCAAAGGGATATAGATCACTATTAAAGCAAGGCTGAGTTAAAATTTTTTCTATAATTAATTTTAAATATTGATCTACATATATATAAATTAGCTGAATCTGAAAAACATTTAGAAGCTGCATGGAATTTGATGAAGTTTCTTATTTTATAATAATCATAACTCAGTCTGGATGATTCCCCAATCACTAAACAGATATGCTTTTGTGTCTGGCCTGAAATGTCCTTCTCTGACCTGTGCTTTTCCCACCCTACCTGACTCTTTGAATGAAAATTTTTACCATTTTCACTTTCCTCAAATAGAGTCTACCAGCTGCCACCTGTAAAACCTCACTCACAACCTCATGTTACCATTTACTTATATTAATTAGGCTGTAAGTAACTTGAGGGCAAGGCCTGTTACATAACCTATAACTCCCGCAGTTTGCCATGTATTATGGTTGTTCCATAAATTCGCGTTGAATAAATCTGGTGTGAAGAATAAAAATACTTACTGTTTTTTTCTTGATATTGCCCCAGACAACACCACCTTTTTTTTTATGTTTTTTTTGCATATGAAAAACATATTTATCACAATCATTCCTGTTTGAATACAAAATAATTGCAAGTCAACATTAACTACCATAATTTTATCCATAGATTGAACAATTGACAAAATTAATTTGTTTCAATTTCTAAAAAGTGCGTTTTCACTAACATTTTTAAAGACAATGGTGTACCCAGGAAGATGGACAAAAAGTTTAGAAGATTTAAAGGAAATGGAAATACCAGATAAGCATATTCTAGGAAATTATGGTTTTGCGTGTTCATTGTCCCGTTTGTGCTCTTTCCAGTCTCTATTTTGCTGCTGCTTCTTTTTCAAAACTCACTGTGACTTCTTATCCATGAATTCCCTTGTTACACCTTTCGCTCCTTTCTCCTGGCCACTTCCTTCCCTAATCCAGATTGAATCTTGAAGTTGATAACTTTAAGGTGATGAAAACCCTTAATTTATAGCATCCAACTGTGTTGAGTCTTCAATTCAGTGTACATCTATGAAGTTTTTTTCATTTATTTTTACCTTACCTATTTTTTTGTTAATTCTCATGGGAGGATATTTTTCCCATTAAAGGGGGGTGTGGTGGGGGGAGGGGGAGAGAGAGAGGGAGAATGAAAAAAGGAGAGGGAGAGGGAGAAATAATGTGAGACACACACATTGATTGGTTGTCTCCTGTATGTGCCCCAACCGGGACTGGGGATCCAACCTGCAACCCAGGTACGTGCCCTTGACCAGGGAATTGAATCTGTGACACGCCAGAGCTTTACCTTATCTATTTCTTATTTTGTTTTGTTATAATTTTTATTTATTTAAATGCTATCTTATTGTTGACAGTATTACAAATGTCCCTGCATTCCCCCTCTACATCCCCCTCCTCCCAGACCCTGCCCCACCCAGGCCTTTACCACACTATTGTCTGTATCCATTGGTTACGCATATATCAATACAAATTCTTTGGTTAATCTGTTCCTGTCTCTCTTCTCCCTCCCCTCTGAGATATACCTTATCTCTTAATCCTCTCTTTCCTAGCAAATAGACCTGACTCATAATTTACAGATGAAAATTAAACAAACAGAATGGTTGTTCTCATTTTCCCCTACAATTCCTAGTCTTTTTTTTTTTTTTACAGTAAATACCAGCCGAGCACCAATTCTAATTCTTTCTCTTGGCTCCAAGATATCCTATGTGATTGATTATCTGTTCCTTTGTGACTATTTGGGAGCAACCTTAAAGGTGTGACTGGTAAAAATTTGTAAATGTGTGACTATATTAAGATATAATGTGTACCACAAACACTCTTGCATATTACCCAAAGCAATATACAGGTTTAATGCAATCACCATAAAAATCCCAATGACTTTTTTTCTTTTTTTGGTCAATCCTCACCCAAGAATATTTTTTTAGAGAGAGTAGAGGTGGGGGTAGGGGAGAACATTGATGTGAAAGAGACACATCCATTTGTTGCCTCCCACAGGCGCTGTGACCTGGGTCAGGTATTAAACCTGCAACCCTTCATTGCATGAACCCATACTCTAACCGCTGACATTTTTTAAAGAAAGAGAACAAAACAATAATCAGATATGTATGGAACCATACAAAAGACCCCTAATAGCCAGAGAAATTCTAAGAAAAAAGAAAAAAGCCAGAGGTATCACACTACCTGACTCAACGATAATGAAAACAGCATGGTATTGGAAGAAAAACAGACACACTGACCAATGGAACAGAACTGAGAGCCCAGAAGTAGAACCATATGTATATGGGCAAAAACTTTTTTACAAAGAGCCGAAAACACATAATGGAGAAAAGAAAGCCTCTTCAATAAATGGTGCTGGAAAAACTGGAAAGCCATTCAAAAGAATGAAACTAGTCTACTGCTTGTCCCCATATACAAAAATTAATTCAAAATGAATCAAAGACCTAAATATAAGATCTGAAAAAAACAGCTACTAAACTTGGTGAACCTTTTATGAACTTGACCCAAAAAACAAGGGAAATAAAGTAAAACAAATGAATGGGACTATATCAAGCTAAAAAGCTTCTGCATAGCAAAAGGAACCAATAACAAAACAAAAAGGCAACCAAGCGAATGGGAAATAATATTTGCAAATAGCTCTGACAAGGAGTTGATATAAAGATGTTCAACCTCACTAGCTATTAGGGAAATGACTCAAAATTATAATGAGATACCACCTCACACCTATTAGAATGGCTATTGTGAATAAAATTCTATCTAATAATACACAAATATGCAAATTGACCCTACCTCCGACATACCCACAAGCCACGCCCACCATCCAATCAGAGCGAGTATGCAAATCAACCCAAACCAAGATGGCTACAGCCACAGAAAGCAAGGTTTCCTAGGTAACAGAGAAAGCCAAGCTTTCCGCCTGCCCTTGCCAGGCCTAAGCCTCCACTCAAGCTACAAAGTTTCAATTATAGAAGGTAAACAAATTCAAACAAATGGCGGCAGAATGGAGCTTGAGAGAGCAGGCCAGGGTTGCCACCGGCAACAGGGGAAGCAAAGCTTTCTGCACACCCTGGCCGGGCCCACCCGCTTAAGGCAACAAAGTTTCAATTATAATCCCAACACAAATGGCTGTGGGCCTCGGAGGGAGCCCCAGGCTTGGCTCTGCTCCAGTCTACAAAGTTTCAATTGTAGAAGGAAAATAAATTCCAGATACCAGGGCCTCCGCTTGGGTTGCCAGGGGGCGTGGCCCGCCTACAAACCACCACAGGCCCCTCGCTCAGGCCTCCCCACACCCCAAGGGAACCCCCACCTGATCCGGGACGCCCTTCAGGGCAAACCAGCTGGCCCCCACCCCTGTACCAGGCCTCTATCCTATCTAATAAAAGAGTACTATGCAGATTGATCATCACTGCAACACACAATATAGCTTCCCCCATGTGGTCAAAGATCCTGCCCCCATGTGGACACAGGATCGCCACCACAGGATGGCCAGCAGGAGAGGGCAGTTGGGAGGCACCCGGCCTGCAAGGGAGGGCAGTTGAGAAGGACCCAGGCCTGCAAGGGAGGGCAGTTGGAGGTGATCAACCCTGCAGGAGAGGGCAGTTAGGGGTAACCAGGCCGGCAGAGGAGGGAAGTTGGGGGCAAACAGGCTGGCAGCAGAGTGGTTAGGGGTGATCAGGCTGGCAGGCAGAAGTGGTTAGGGGCAATCAGGAAGGCAGGCAGGCAAGCAGTTGGGAGCCAGCAGTCCTGGATTGTGAGAGGGATGTCTGACTGCCCGTTTAGGCCCGATCCACCAGGATCAGGGCAGTAGGACATCCCTCGAGGGGTCCCAGATAGGAGAGGGTACAGGCTGGGCTGAGGGACAACCCCCCTCCGTGCACGAATTTCATGCACCGGGCCTCTAGTAGGTAATAAGTGTTGGAGAGGTTGGAGAGAAAAAGGAACCTTCATTCACTGCTGGTGGGAATGTAGACTGGTATAATCACTATGTAAAACAGTATTGAGGATCCTCAAAAAATAACTGAGTTACCATATGACACCAGCAATCCCTCTCGTGGGTATCTACCTGAAATATCTGAGAACATTTATTCGCAAAGACACATGCACTCCTATGTTCATTGCAGCATTATTTATTGTAGCCAAGACATGGAAAGCATCCTCCTACAGATGACTGGGTAAAGGTGCGGCACATATACACTATGGAAAACTGCTCAGCCCTAAGAAAAGATGAAATTCTGCTATTTGCAACAACATGGATATTGAGAATATCATGCTAAGCAAAATAAGTCAGAAAAAGCTAAAAACAATGATTTCACTCATGAATATGAAACTTACTGACACAGATAACAGTATGGTGGAGACTGAGGGAAGAGGGTTGGGAGAGGGTAAGTAAAGGGTAAAGGGGACCAAATACATGGTGATGGAAGATGATTTGGCTTTGGGTGGTGGGCACACAATGCAATATACAGGTGGTGGATTATAGATATGTACACTTGAAACCTATATGATCTTATTAACTAATGTCACCCAATAAATGTAATTAATTAAAAATAAAAGATTGAAAAAAAAAAAAAGATGTAATGTGTACCACAAATATTGTTCATTGGCTAGGCAAGTGAATAAGCCTAGCCAGTTCAGGATCACCATCTCATGAGTCTGTTGTCCTGTACAAAGGAATCATTTCTGAAATGATAAAAACTTTCATAACTTAAAACTTAAAAAAAACAGGGGAGTCAACTAGAGCTGGTTCAATTTAAGAGATAGTTTAGAAGGCCTAGGAAACTCATGTTTTAAAGCATTGATCTATGAACCAGGAGGTCATGGTTCCATTCCTGGTCAGGGCACATAGCTGGGTTGTGGGCTCAATCCCCAGTGTGGGGCGTGCAGGAGGCAGCCCATCAATGATTCTCATCACTGAAGTTTCTATCTCTCTATCCTCCTTTCCTCTCTGAAATCAATTAAAATATATTTAAAAATTAAAATATGAAAAAAAGTTTTAGGAAATATATTCATTATATGAGTCCACCGTGTGCTCTATAAGAAAAATGTCTATTTGCCCAAATCTTTCATTTTTATAGAACTCAATAATTAAATTATTGAGGGTATGTGTTTTTTCTTTTTTTAACTGATTTCAGAGAGAGAGGAAAGGAGAGGGGGAGAGAGACAGAAACATCAATTAGTTGCCTTTCCTATGTGCCTGGACTGACCGGGATTGAACTCGTGACCTGGGTATGTGCCCTGACTGGGAATTGAGCCCGCCACTCTTCTGTGCATGGGCCGACAGTCCAACAGCCAGGGCAGAAATCACTAATTAAAGGGCCAAACGGAATTAGTATTTTAATGCTTTTCATTTGGCCAAAGTGCTTACCAAAAACTTTGTCCAAAATGATCCTCTCAATATACTTTTACCTGCACTAAATACTAAATCACAAGTAAACAAAAAATAATTTGGGGATGGATAGGAAAAATTGTTTTTGTTAAATAAATGTAAATTAAAGTTCCATCAAGCTTCATTGAGGGTACTGAATATGGTATTTTGAATCATTATGATTTGGCTCTTGCCCCTCACACTCCACGGAGATTGTTCTTACTAGATCAGCATATGGGATAGCCTATTTTTAGACCTCCTTATCACTTTCCATCTTTTCTGTGTAACATTTTACTGTTGGCCACCCCTATTTTTCTTAATATTATTTATATTTCAAACTAGAGGCCCGGTGCACGACATCTGTGCACTGGGTGGGGGTCTCTCAGCCTGGCCTGTGCCCTCTCACTCCCCTAAGTGGGCCTAAGCCGGCAGTTGCTGTCGTGGAGATGGGAGAGGCTCCCACCACTGCCACTGCGCTCACCAGCCATGAGCCCGGCTTATGGCTGAGTGGTGCTCCTCCTGTGGGAGCGCACTGACCACCAGGGGGCAGCTCCTGCATTGAGAATCTGCCCCCTGATGGTCAATGTGCATCATAGTGACCGGTTGTTCGGCCGTTTGGTCAATTTGCATAGTAGAGTTTTATTATATAGGATAGTTCCTATATTCATATAGCTCAAAATTCAAAGTCTCCCAAGATATCTTAGTTTCCCAAGGGATCATCAGTGTTTTCAGTCTATGTATCCTTTCACAGATATTTAATTAAAGCAATTATGTACAAGTATACACATATACACACTCACGTATATCATACCTCTATACATAAGTGGCAACACATAATTCAATATATATAACTTTTTCACCTACTATATTGTGGACATTTTACCATAGCAGTATATAAAGAACTTTCTCATTAACTTCTATAGCTATATAAAGTACCAGAAGTTACTTGATTAGTCCCTATTTATGGACATTTGAGTTGTTTTCAGTATTTTGCCATTATAAGTAATACTAGAGGCCTGGTGCACAAAATTCGTGCATGGGGGTGGGGGTGGGGTGGTCCCTCGGCCCAGCCTGCACCCTCTCCAATTCAGGACTGCTGGCTTCTAACTGCTCGCCTGCCTGCCTGCCCGATTGCCCCTAACCGCTTCTGCCTTCCAGCCTGATCATCCCCTAACCACTCCCCTGCCAGCCTGATCAACGCCTACCTGCTCCCCTGCGCACCCAATTGCCTCTGACTGCCCTCCCCTGCCGGCCTGGTCACCCCTAACTGCCCTCCCCTGCCAGCCTGGTCACCCCTAACTGTCCTCCCTTGCAGGCCTGGTTGCCCCCAACTGCCCTCCCTTGCAGGCCTGGTCACCCCCAACTGCCCTCCCCTGCTGGCCCGGTCACCCCTAACTTCCCTACCTTGCCAGCCTGGTCACTGCTAACTGCCCTCCCCTGCAGTCCTGGTCGCCCCCAACTGCCCTCCCCTGCAGGCCTGGTCGCTCCCAACTGCCCACCCCTGAAGGCCTGGGTCCCCCCCAACTGCCCTCCCCTACCGGCCATCTTGTGGCAGCCATCTTGTGTTCACATGGGAGCAGCCATCTTGTGTTGGCGTGATAGTCAATTTGCATACTACTCTTTTATTAGATAGGATTGCAAGGAATAAGCTGAACATTCACAATTCTAAAAGTAGGATTGTTAGGTTAAAGAGCATGTGCAAAGCATATTAACTTTGATATATATTGACAAACTGCTGCCTACAGAGATTGAACTAATTTACCTTTTTGCTAGTAATTTATGAGAATGACTTTCCTAATTTGTAGGAGTGCTGTATCAGGGAAATTAGCCTTTTTCCTGTGATGAGTTCCACATATTCCTTTCTCAAATTGTCATTTGTGGTTTTTTAAATTAAATTTATTGGGATGATATTGGTTAATAAGATTATATAGGTTTCAAATGGTCATTAATAATACATCATCTGTATATTGCATTGTGTGCAGTACCACACAAAATTTAGTCTCCTCCTGCAATCATCTATTTGACCCCTCTACCCGCTCTAGTAACTACCATATTGTGTTCATGAGCTTTTGTTTTGTTCATTCATTTGTTGTTTTCTATTTTACACCCTACAGATGAGTGAAATCATGACTCTTGGCCTTTTCCGTCCAACTTATTTCAATGAGCATGATACTCAAGATCTATCCATGGAGCCTTGGCCAGTGTGGCTCAGTTTGTTGGGTATCATCCCATACAACAATAGGTTACTGGTTCCATTCCCAGTCAGGGCACATGCCTAGGTTGCAGACTGGATCCCTGGTGGGGAGTGCACAGGAGGCAGCTGGTCGATGTTCTGGTCTCACATCAATGTTTTTCTCTTTTTCTCTCCCTTTCTCTCTAAAAAGCAATACACACACACACACGATCCATCCACGTTGGCACAAATGGCAATATTTCATCTTTTCTTATGACTGAGTAGTTTACTGTATATATGTAACACATCTTCTTTATCCAATCATCCATCAAAGGACACTTGGGTTGTTTCCATGTCTTGGCCATTGTGAGTAATACAATGAATATAGGGGTACCTGTGTATTTACAAATAAGTATTTTCATTTTCTGGGTACATACCATGAAGAGGGATTGCTGGGTCATATAGCTCTATTCTTAATTTTCTGAGGAAACTCCATCCTGTTTTCCATAATGGTTGTACTAATTTATGTTCCCACCAGCAGTGTATGAGGGTTCCTTTTTCTCTACATCCTCTCCAACAACTGTTATTTTTTTTTAGTCCTTTGATTGTTTATGTTTGATTGGTACCAAATGAAATTTTTTAAATATAGTGAACTACATTCTTTTTGTTAGTGGCTTCTGGGTCTTCCATCATAATCAGAAAGGCCTTCACTAATCTAAGACTATAAAATAATTCTCCAAGGTTATTTTAGGTATATTTTATAGTATAACTTTTCACATGTAAAACTTTAATCCAGTGGGAATTTATCCTGATGTAAAGTGTGAGCTGTGATCCAACATTACGGAATAACACACCTGCTTGCAGAAACTTTCAATCCTTGACTTCTAGGAACTATTCTTGATTTTTTAAAATATAATGACTTTTCTCATTACTGACATTTATTCTCTTCAATTCTAGAAATGTTAAATATTGATGCACAGAATTACAGTATCTTATGCATAAATATTTACCTGTTTATAGAGGCTATCATTCCAGGACTGACATGCTGACACTGAGGAGTTTTTGCCAATGGAAAGATAACTGAGGATGGAGTTGTTGGATTTCTGTCCATATTTGGCAGAATATCTTCTTCTTGACTGAACTGGAAATTTGGCAACTAGAATACAAATATTCATTATCAGCAGGCACCCCTAATAATAAAATTCCTCATCACAAAATGTTTTTGGAGGGCTTTGTTTTTTCTGACTTATAATTTCCTGAGATAATGAAAAATATTGGTAGGCAGAGTAGAGAGCCTTGTCCTCTAAAAAACTTGGTTGTGTAAAATGAATACAATGACACCTGTTTCTACAATCTGTATAGACCAGGGGTCAGCAAATGTTTTCTATAAGGAGTCAGATAAGTATTTTGACTTTGTGATCCATACATCCTCTGTCCCAACTACACAATTCTGCTGGTTGTAGTTTGAGGCAGCCACAGCCAACATGTAAACACTGTTCCTGTCTGTGCTCCAATAAAATTTTGCTAACAAAAAAGGTGGTATGTTAGATTTGTCCCATGCGCCATAGTTTGCTGACCTCTGTGTAGACAGAACAAAACAAAACTGTGATTCATTTACTATTAGGCTTGGTACTGAATAGGAATTCAAGCAGTATTAAACTTTTTGTGTATATATGTCCAATAAATAATTCAATCCTTAAGATTTTACTTACCTTTACATTAAAACCATACAGAAAGTGGACTTATGCCACAGAAAATGAACTACTTTACTGCTTTCTATTTCTATTTTATTACCTTTAGTTTTAAATTGTTGAGACTATTACATTTTGGCCAAAACATATATAGAACCTGAAATGATGGTGGAATAATATAAGGGGTACAAACCCGAAGGACCACATTGTGCAGAGAACACAGTAAGAACCTCAGATGGCTCCCTTAAAATACCTCCCTTTATAACCTGTGTAGATAAAAGGGGGCCCAGATAATGATGTTACTAAATTATTAAAGCATTATGTAGCCTTTACAGATTGAAGATGAGTTAACAATATTAAAAAATGAGTAGATGACGCCGAAACCGGTTTGGCTCAGTGGATAGAGCGTCGGCCTGCGGACTGAAAGGTCCCAGGTTCGATTCCGGTCAAGGGCATGTACCTTGGCTGCAGGCACATCCCCATTAGGGGGTGTGCAGGAGGCACCTGATCGATGTTCCTCTCTCATCGATGTTTCTAACTCTCCATTCCTCTCCCTTCCTCTCTGTAAAAAAATCAATAAAATATATTTTTTTTAAAAAATGAGTAGATGAGCCTCATTAGTAGGTGTGGCTCAGTGGTTGAGTGACAACCTATGAACTAGGAGGTCACGGTTCGATTCCAAGTATCCCATGTGGCGTGTGCAGGAGGCAGCCGATCAATGATTCTCTCTCATCATTGATGTTTCTCTCTCTCTCTCTAAAAATCAATAAAAACATTTTTAAAAAATGAGATGAAAAAAGTACCCTTCTGTCTAGGTCACTAAAACTCAATTTTTACACTCAATAGTTCAGCTGTCTAGATCCATCTATCTTCGTATTACTTTAATCTTAATATCCTTAAGTTTCAAATTTGTACTTAATGTTTGTACTGTATTTCACTATGTTTATGAAGAATATTCTTAGTTGATATATGGATTGATTCCAGTATGCTTTTTTTCTGTATAAAAATAAACCTGCAATGATTATCTTTGTGAAGAGTTTTTGGCATCTTTTCAATTTTGTAGGATAAACTCCCATGAGTAGAATTAATCTTCATGGCTCTCATATGTTGCCATAATGCTTTCCAAAAGGTATGATTCATCTCTGCATCCACTGATGCATGACTGTATCAACATCTCCATTGCTTTTTGTTAATGGATATTTTAACTTATTTTTAAAATGATTCTGTAATTTAGAAGGTATAATTACATAGTAACATTTAAATGAGTTCTTTATATCATATTATTGGCCTTGTGTTATTTGTTGCAAATATTTTATCCCAAAAGTTTTTAGTTACAATTTTTGATGTAGACAATTTATTGTACAGTGAGTAATAATTTTTTATCACTCTCAAAAAAAGTTTGCCTCATTGTATATGAAATTTTAAATATACACATTTGGCATATTTCTGGGTTTTCTATTTGGTTCTACAAACGTTACCTAGGAACCTCATTGAAGGGTAGACTCTATACACTGATGAGAGTGGCCTGTACTGGGTCATGTCTGTGGAGACTATCAATCCTTCGCCTAAATATTAGGGATGAACACTAACCATATATAAAAATAAGATAAAAATCAATATAAAGAAAACAATTTAAAAAAACCCAACAATATCATGCATTCAAGACTCTTACCAGCACTCTTTGTTTCTTCAAAGGTGTTGTGCTAAAAAAATCATCATGGTCATCTTTTGGCAACTGATCCAGAAAATCCCTCATCTGCTGCTTCCTCTTAAGAGTTCCCACTTTGGCAGTTATCTTAATAGCTTGCTTCTTATCTGAATCACCTCTCTTGCCTTAAGAGTCAGCAAAACATTTTGGTAAGAACTTGGTCATTAGAATAACTACTCTAAAGTTAACAAACTTGACAAAATCTAAACTGTGTATTCATATTAAGTAAATTCAGCCTCTATTAATATATATAAGTTTTTTTTCTATAACAAGGGATCCTTTCTGCACTGGGATCTGTGCAATATCATTAGCCCACAAGATAGTACTCATGAAGAAAATAGCCCACAAGATACCCATGAAGAAAATACATGTAAGATTAGGCAGGGTTCGGTTAAAAAGGTCTTAAACTTGTGAGAAAGATTATTCCCATACTCCTCTTACTGATACCTAATTTATTGTTTTTGCTAAAATATAAACCTCATTTAATTATGACAGGAATACTGGATACACCCCCAAGTTTAGAATAGGACTTCTCTAGCATAAACCTTGGGCAGAAGTGTGCACTCCTGGAAGCCATGAAAACTAAATTTATTCTGATAATGAAAACCTACCTTGGGGACCCTACCCAAGTGGCCTGAAATTAAATTAGACCCTTAGAACAATAATCCAAATACTGAAATTTGTGGATCCAATTGCTAATATCCTAGAACAAACTCAAATCACAAGGCTGCTAAGGCTAATGTTGATGGAATTAACTAGCTAAGATGTGCAAAGTAAACAGATGATCTTTGGAGTTCTTTCTAGTTTTAAAGTTTTAAGAAAACATCTATAGCACTGACTGGTTTTGCTCAGTGGTTAGAGCATCGGCCCATGGACCGAGGGGTCTTGGATTCAATTCCTGGTCAAGGGTACATATCTCCATTGCAGGTTCAATCCCCTACCCAGGTCGGGGCACATATTAGAGGCAACCAATTGATGTTTTTCTCTTTCTCCCCCCTTCCTCCCTCCCTTCCACTCTCTAAAATACAAAACAATAAAAAAAAATCTATAAGACACTTGAATATCCTATATAATAAAGAGCTAATAAGCAAATGGTTGTCATGCCATCATACTGTAATGGCTCAGACACTCAACACTGGGGAGAGAGGAATGGGGTCCAGCCAGGCTGCGGCCAGGGAGAGGGACAAGCCGCCCGCCCCGTGATCCCAGGCGCCTGCGGTTGTACCTGCAGATCGGGAGAGGGACAAGCCGCCCGTCCCGTGATCCCGGAAGCCAGCGCCGTGGCTGCACCCCATGATCCCGGGTGCCAGTGCCTGCGGCTGTGGCCCAGGAGAGGGACAAGCTGTCCGCCCCGTGGTCCCAAGCGCCTGCGGCTGTGGCCTGGGTGAAACTGCCCGCCCACGGTCCCGTGGCTGCGGCCGGCCCGGGCTAAGCTGGCCAGGGTCCTGGGTGCCTGCAGCCAGCCAGAGGGAGGGAAGCCCGGGTCTTGGGTGCCTGTGACCGGCCAGAGGAGGGAATCCTGGGTCCCGGTGCAGGGCGAGGCAGAAGTGGTTAGGGGCGATCAGGCCAGTAGGGGAGCAGTTAGGGTGATCAGGCAGGTAGGCAGAGGGGTTAGGGGCGATCAGGTAAGCAGGCAAGCGAGGGGTTAGGAGCCAGCAGTCCCGGATTGGAGAGTGTGCAGGCCGGGCTGAGGGAACCCATATCCCCGGGCCTCTGATATAAAATACATCTAGTGAGTGATTATAAGTTGATACAGAAAACTAGGAAAAAACTATTTACTACAAAATTTACCATTTTTTTTGACTTTGGGATTGACTGGCTTTTTCTTAGTGACATGTTTCTGGAATCCATTTCCTTGGGGATCTTCCATGTATTTTCTCTGGCATTCTTCAGCAGATCGAGAACCTACAGCCATAGCAACATCTGACCAGAAACCAGGTTTGTGCTTGGGAAGAGATGCAAAAGCACTATGGAAGACCAAATCCAGTTAAAGAATATGAAATTAAAAAACAAAAACAAAACCTGAATGCATACCACTAACTAAATCAATCAGATTTACTGAGCTAAAGGAATTTTACCAAAATCATTCTACGTAACTATTTGGAAAGAAGATACACCCTACACTCAATAACTTACTGTACTGCTTAAAAATATGATGACATAATTTAACATCTAGTAGATGCATTCTATTTTGTTTAATCTGAAAAATCATCTCCAATCTCAAGATATTTCTTCCCAAGTCCAACAATCAGTGATTTGACTTGGGAGGGCTGGATGGGGGGCTCTAGCATGACTAAATTTTCTACATTGTTGCTCAAATATTACTGGTGCTAAATATATTGAAAGATGAGCTCTGAGTTCATATACATTCCAGGTAATGTGTTATGCTTGGCTTGCTTTCATTATAGTATTACAGTTTATAGAACAGAATATTTTAGATATAATACTTAAGGGAAACGAAAATTGAAATAGAAAAAAACTAAGTCAATATAAGATAGTTCTCCAATTTAACAAATGAATTACATCCTAATAGTTCATTTGTAAATTAGTATTTAGAACCAGGTACCCATATTAGCACACCACCACTCACTTTGAACGTATTTTATACATGCAGTGTTGTACTGATAAATTTTTAGCAACCAGCTATCTGGGCTTAAAAAGTCCTTCTTTACAGTATTTGCAAATTTCCATATTGTAAATACCCCCAATGTGGCTGATTTCAAGCTACCAACATGATGTCATTGAATGAGGAATAAGAAATGTGCCATATCACACCATTATATAAAATATCTACCATACAGGTATAATAGCTGTAAAGAACCTTAAGGGTATCCTAATATATAAAAACCCTGGGTTGTAATGACCAGTAACAACTGGAGGTTGACCAACCGGAAGTCTGTGCTGGCCCTGCCCCCAAGCAAGCGGTAAGGGGCAATCAGGCAGGCAGGCAGAGGGGTTAGGGGTGATCAGGTAGGCAGGCAAGCAGTTAGGGGAGGTCAGGTAGGCAGATGGCCCCTTGCCAGGCTGGCCCCGCCCCTAAGCAAGTGTTAGGGGCAATCAGGCAGAGTGGTTAGGGGTGATCAGGTAGGTAGACCAGCGGTTAGGGGTGATCAGGTAGGCAGGCAAGTGGTTAGGGGTGATCAAGTAGGCAGGCAAGTGGTTAGGGGAGATCAGGTAGGCAGACGGCCCCTCACCGGGCTGGCCTCGCCCCCAAGCAAGCGATTAGGGGCAATCAGGCAGGCAGGAAGAGTGATTAGGGGTGATCAGGTAGGCAGACCAGCGGTTAGGGGTGATCAGTTAGGCAGGCAAGCAGTTAGGGGCGATCAGGTAGGCAAACGGCCCCTTGCAGGGCTGGCCCCGCTCCCCAGCAAAGAAAGAGGGAGGCCCAGACCAGACAAGCCATTGCACCCCAGTCTGTCGCCTGCAGAGGGAGGCCACCAGTGGCAGGGGAGGGGGGGCAGTGCTGCACAGATGGCAAGCAGTGGCAGCGGCGGGGGTGGGGCCAGCTGCCTACAGCCCAGGGAAGGAAAGCCCCAATAAGCCCTGGTCTCAGGCCAGGCCTAGGGACCCTATCCAAGAGGTCCTGGATTGTGAGAGGGTGGTTGGGCTGAGGGACACCCCCGAGTGCATGAATCTTCATGCACTGGGCCTCTAGTTAAATATAACTTCCATTGTTCCTTGCCTGACTATCTAGTCTCATCCTGTACTATTCTTCCCTCACTTTCTATATTCTAGTCATTTTGGCTTTTTAGTATTTCTAATTATGCTCTTCCTTTCTACTTTTACATACTGTTCTATTTAAAATGTACTTATCATAAATCTTGGGCTTAAATAATTCTTGTTTATCCTTTAGTGCTTAGTTCAAGTATCTGCCTGAGCCAAGTAAGATTTCTCTGATACACGTTCTTATAAATTTCTTACTGTGATTACAGTTATTATTTGCTAACTATCTGTCTATCCTACTAGTTTATAAGCATGATGTAGCATACAAAGCAGTCGGCTGCAAGTAAGAATCACTTGATGAGTGCCCTGGCCATTGTGGCTCAATTGACTGTAGTGTCATCCTGTACATCAAAACCTGGTGGGTTCGATGCCAGGCTGGAGTTTTGATCTGCGTACAGGAGGCAGCTGATCGATCAACATTTCTCTCTCTAAAACACACACACACACACACACACACACACACACACACACACACACACACCCTCCAAAACACACACACACAAAAAAAAACCCCAAACTGATACTTGAGCTTATAGCAAAAATGTAGGCAAGCAAATAAGCAGACAAGTATAATAGACAGATTGATAGACTCTATCCCTGAAGATTTCAATTTATTAGGTCTGTAGTGGCAATAGTTTGCATTTTTGAGAAAGAGGAATCATATCTGAGTGGGTGGTAGAAATGGATGATGACAAGGAAAGGTTACAATGAAGAGATGACATAAAATCTGATGGATAAAAGACAGGTGAAATTAAGGCAACTACACTGGCAAAGAAATGAAGATGAGGAAACAAGATATCGGGTTAAGGAATGAAAAATAGTTCATATTTATAATATGGCAAATTTCAAAAGGAATGCCTGCAGGTCAGAGCTCTGAAAAAAATCCCCATGCTACCTATCCTTTTGTTGTCATCCATTGCTGTAACACTGCCAATCCCTGATCTACTTTATTTCTTTTAAAATATATTTTTATTGATTTCAGAGAGGAAGAGAGGAGAGATAAATAGAAACATCAATGATGAGAGAGGATCATTGACTGGCTGCCTCCTGCACTGGGGATCAAGCCCACAACCTGGCACAAGCCCTGACTGGGAATCGAACCATTATCTCCTGGTTCATAGGTTGACGCTCAACCACTGAACACTGGCCCAGCTGATCTATTTTTTTAGTTGTCTCTTCCAAGATTTCATATGCAGTAAATGGAAGCATACAGCATATAGCCTTTTGAGCTGGCTCTTTTCACTCAGCATAATGCCTCTGAAATTCACTAAAGTTGTTACAAGTATCAATAGTTCTTCCATCTTATTACTTAACTAGTAGCCCATTTGCAGGAAGAATCCTGCAAGCGGCCGCTGCAGCCGAGTACACTGCCGCTGCCGCCTCTTTTGCGGCTACCGCGCCTGCACCCTCGTGCCACTGCCACCCACCCCGCTCTGCCCCGATCCGTCCTGTTCTGCCCCACCCCGCCCGGGCTTTCCCTCTGGCAGTCACCTTGCTTTCCGCTTTTCCTCCCTCTTCCTTCTAAGTTGTCTTCACTCCTCCCTCCCTCAGCATATGCAAATTAACCACCATCTTTGATGGGTAATTTGCATACTCGCCCTGATTGGCTGGTGGGCGTGGCTTGGGCATAGCGAAGGTGCGGTCAATTTGCATATCACTATTTTATTAGGTAGGACTGTCCATTCAAGAATGTGCCACAACTGCCCAGCTGGCATGGCTCAGTGGTTCAGCATCAACCTATGAATCAGGAGGTCATGGTTGGATTCCTGATCAGGTTGCGGGCTCGATCCCCAGTGTGGGGTGTGCAGGAGGCAGCCGATCAATGATACTCTCTAATTATTGATGTTTCTACCTCTCTCCCCCTCTTCCTTCTTCTCTGAAAAAAAAAAAAAAAGTGTCACAATTAATTTATGCAGAAAGTACCACAGAAATCAGGAAGAGATTAGCTCAGTAAAACCACCCCATAAAGTTATGAACTTCTGGGTTTACACTACAAATTCTGAATATTTTAATTTTTGTTCAGTTCCCTTGTTCCTCAAAACTTGCTCCCTTGAAACTTTTACTTTGATCTGTGGACTTTTACAGTGTGTTAAATTTCCAACCACTGGAAAAATTCCAGTTATCTTTCATTGATTTGTTATTTAATTCAATTATGGTCACAGAACACCCTTTGTATGACTTATTTTAAATTTAAGATTTGTTTTATTTAAACATGATGTTCTATCTTGATGAATGCTCTAGCTACCTTTGGAATAAACACCTCCCTGCATTACTGGATGGACTGTTCCATAAATGCCCATTAAATAGTTGGTTGATGGTATCATTCAGTTCTTTCATATCCTTGTTAATTTCCTATTTACTAGTTCTATTTACTACCAAAAGAAGAGCACTGAAGTCTACCACTATAATTGTGGATTTGCTTATCTTTTCAGTTCTGTCCTTTCCTTTTAGTTGAGATTTTGATTCATATATTTTGAGGTTTGTTGTTAGGTGCATGCACATTTAGGATTGTTAAATCTTCCTGGTGAATTGACATTTTTATCATTTTGAAAAGTACTTCTTTATCCTTCATAATTTTCTTCTTCTACAAATCTTTCACAGGTATTAGTATAGCCACTCTTTTTTTTTTTTTTTTTCTTACATTCTATTGATTTTCTACAGAGAGGAAGGGAGAGGAATGGAGAGTTAGAAACATTGATGGGAGAGAAACATGGATCAGCTGCCTCCTGCACACCTCCTACTGGGGATGTGCCCGCAACCAAGGTATATGCCCTTGACCGGAATCGAACCTGGGACCCCTCAGTCCGCAGGCCGATGTTCTATCCACTGAGCCAAACCGGTTAGGGCAGTATAGCCACTCTTGATTAATCAGGGGTGAGCCCAAAAGTTCATAAACAGCTTTATCAAGTTTTTAGTTAGCTTCTTCCTCTCTGCAATTTTGGATTCCTCTTTTTGTTTCTCTGGCAGAAATCTGGGGCTTTAGTTACCTGGCTTTGCTGCAAAGTTACAATTGCATCTTTCTCCAGAAACAACCAAGGACAGAATGAGAAAAACACAACAGCCCACCCTCTTGAGAGTGCTACTTCTCTTATTGGAGAGGAAGGCTCCCCACTTTCAGAGTTTAGGTATATATGGGCCCCACTTGCTGCACTGATTTTCATCCCTGCAGGACAGCATGGAACTGGGATATGAGGAGGGAGAAAAAGAGAACTGGAGCATTTCCTCTAATGTTCTGAGCGTTAGTAGTCCCTTTTCCTGCTCAAGTCAGAACTGGAGGGCTTCTCTTAACTCTGTCATGACCTAGTGCTCACTTCCTGTTTAGTTAGCCTTGAGTTTAGCTTGGGTGATACCAGAGGAAAAACTAGAAATTCACAACCAGTTTGGTAGTACTTAAATTTTAGTCTTCCTCAATTGGCCTGCTACTATTTACCTTTCTGAGTCAACAAAAAGCTGCTGTATACATTGTCTTGTTTTTATAACTGTGCAGTAGAAGCTAGAGTGGAGTGTGCTTACTCCATCTCACTGGGAACTGCAGATCAAGCATTAAAAAATCTCCTTAGATGATAGAAATATACAGCAAAGGTTGAAAACCTTTATTATAAGTAAATGATTGGAGAATACAGCTGGAAATAATAACTGAGGTCAATTATTATATGCTGACAATGCAAGGCAGAAGAATCTATATAATTTGAAGATTAGTAAGAATGCAATCAAAGTTTCTGATCTGTTAGAACCACAATTATACAATCAGACTAATGTTGAGATGTATAAAACAGATTACATATATGAAAAGAATGAAGTCTAAATATAAGGCTACTCCATAGTTCAGGTAAAAGGCATTAAAAATCTGAAAAAGAGTAGACTCAAGAAAAAGGGTGCAATGGAAAATGACCCTATGCAAAGATCTATAGCTCCTTGGGAAATAGTCAAAATTTAAAAGAATCAATAAGAATAAAAAGTTTAAACTTAGTTGACTGAAAGAATTACATTTTCAGAAATAGGAATGTCAGGCAGTGTACAGGCAGGGGAAATAAGTCTGATTTTTTATATATTTAGAGATGTAGGTGAGACTTATGTAGAGATTTTCAGTAGGCAAAGGAAAATACAAATCTAAATATAAGAATTCAGGACCAAAGATACAAATTTGGAAGTCCCTGTACATAGAAAGAAGTTAGAACACTGGAAAAAAAGGATCATTGAGAAGCAAGAAAGCACCCAACCCAAAAACTGGAGAATAAGAATGAAGATTACCTTCTGTGTCTGAAGAAAGAGAAGGTACATTTAGGCAACTGAAAATGGAAAAATATAGTGGCACAGAGATGCCTTTAGAAGAATATTTCAAGAAGGCAGATTTGAAAATAAATTCCAAATGTTATAAGGTTTGAGGGTGCAAAAAGGAGTAGAACACGGAATGTGCTGTTTCTAAGTTATCCTTCTCTTTTTTATCTTCCTTTCTTTCTATTAGATGACTTCCATCAGCAAACCACCATACTCTGGCAATGAGTTACATTACAAACTAAGCAAGCAACCAAACACACGTATTCCCTTCTCTTCACACTCTATGCTTTTCTATTCCCACCATTGCCAAACTTCTTGTGCTGTCCCTCTAAGTTGTCTTTATTATCCCATTCACTCTTCATTGCTCAACTATGATCTGGCTTCTAATACTACTAGGCTACTGATATTGCTTGTCAAGTCCATGTAGCCAAATCCAGTTATCGGCAGCAGTAGTTATGTAACCTAGGAAAAATCACCTAATTTCTGGGGCTATTTTCTTCTCTATAAATCGGGGGGGGGGGGGGGGGGGGGGGGAAAGGGAGGGAAGACCAGCCAATATGTCTCCATGGTTGAGTGCTAACCTATGAACCAGGAGGTCACAGTTGGATACCCAATCAGGGCACGTGCCTGGGTTGCAATATCGTTCCACAGTGTGGGACGTGCAGGAGGCAGCCAATCAATGATTCTCTCTCATCATTGATATCTCTCTCTCTCTCCCTTCCTCTCAGAAATCAATTAAAAAAAATTTTAATAAATGGGGGGGGGGGGGGGGGAAGAACACCATTAAATAATCTATATGAGTTTGAAGATTTTATAATTATAAAATATTTTTTAAAATGTGAGGCTGTAAGAGAGCAGCATTTATGTTGAAATATATTCTCAACTTTATTGAGGTATAACTGATAAGTTATATATATTTAAAGTCTACCCATGATCATTTGACATATACATTGTGATCACCACAAACAACACATCCACCCCTTCACATACTTTTCTTCAGTAGATGGGGGGTGGGAAGGGGAGGTGCATGTTTGCAATATTAAATGGGAATGATAAGCTCATAATGTATACTGTATAGATGGCCACACAAAAAAAATGTAGATGGCAGTTATCTATATTTTCCCTCCATTCTCTGTATAAATTGTAATTTTTCTTTATGTGCTTTTGGATGACATATTCCATTTTAATGATTAGAAATCATTAAATCACTCCCTCACTGGAGTTATTTTAAAAAAATAATATTTTACTGATCTTTTACAGAGAGGAAGGGAGAGGGATAGAGAGTTAGAGACATCGATCAGCTGCCTCCTGCACACCTCTACTGGGGATGTGCCTGCAACCAAGGTACACGCCCTTGATCGGAATCAAACCTGGGACCCTTCAGTCCCCAGGTCGACACTCTATCCAGTGAGCCAAACCAGCTAGGGCTGAAGTTCTTGTCTTCAACTATTTTGTGCCACTCAGGATATTTCAGAGTCAAATCTAACTACTTACCAATGAAGCTTCTCTAATTCCTTCTCATTCCATTCTTCATCCTGAAGTAAACCGGGTAAACATTCTAAAGAATGCCTCTTCGTCTTATCAGATCCCGTTTTGTTAGTAACTGGAAACTCATTCATAATATCAGATTTCTGACCATTTATTTCAGCCGAACATCTAGCTTTCTTTTTTAGGGTATGAAATTCAGTTTCACTTTCTTCAGTTTCAGATTCAGAGGTCACTGAGATTTTTCCAGTGATGTTCCTTCTGCTTTTTCTCTGGTGGACTACTGTTTCTTTGGTATTTCTTGCTGTGGTTTTCTTAATATCCCCAGCTTTTGTTCTAATTTTCTTTTCCGTTTCACTCTTGTCAGCAGACAAATCTTGATTTGTTACTTGAATTTTTTCAATTTTCTTCGATGTTGATAACAACTTTGTATTGTTCTTAAAGTCAGAGGTGACCGTTTGTTTCTTGTTAGAACTAGGTATTTTTATTTTCTGGTTGACAGTGAGTATATCACGTTCAATGCAATCTTCCTTGTTTATGCTTGTATGATCCACGTCACACTCAAATGTATCTTTGAAAGTCTTTCTGGGCTTACTAATTGGACATGTAGTTTCATTTAAGTCTGATTCACTTTCTTTTTGATGCTTTGGCACTATAAAATCTGTTACTGCTTTAACGGCACCAGAGGACACATTATACTTCATGCATTTTTGCTCTATCACATTTTTAGATTTAAGTGGTGTTACCACAACATAGGCTTCCTTCTGATTAGTAGCCACATATTTTCTTTCTTCGTCTGAGAAAGGTGATTTCCCTGAGATGATAATATCAATGGATACCTTCGATTCTTCGGTTTGCTCTTTAATTTCATAAGATAAAACCAAAGATCAAAATCTCAAATTAGCTACAAACAAAATTTAAAAAACTGTTTTCACAAGTAAAATATATTTTTTCCCACCACAAACTCCACTATCATATTAATCTTGCTGAAACACCAGTCTGTTTAGATCACTGTCCCTTCAATTGTAACCATACTATTTTTTTTTGTGTGTGTGTGTGTTGTTTTTTTTTTATTGAGGTATTATATATGTACATATCTTACCATTACCCCCCCCCACCCTACACCCATACATGCCCTCACCCCCCAGAGTTTTGCGTCCATTGTTTATGCTTATATGCATGCATACAAGTCCTTCGTTTGATTTCCTAACTCCCTCACCTCTCCCTAACTTTCCCCCTGTAATTTGAAAGTCTGTTTGATGCTTTACTGTCTCTGTATCTATCTTTTTGTTCATCACTTTATAATGTTCTTTACTATCCCTAAATGAGTGAGATCATGTGGTATTTTTCTTTCATTGACTGGCTTATTTCACTTAGCATAATGTTCTCCAATTCCATCCAGGTTGCTGCAAATGATTAGAATTCTTTCTTTTTTACTATGCTGCCATAAAAAAGAAAGAATTCTCATCATTTGCAACCATACTATTTTTTAATACCAATTTGTCCAGGACTTCTCATGGTATACTTAGTGTGCATATAAGCTCCTCTACCTGGCCTTTAATACAGCTCACTTGCTGCATTCATGTCTGAACCATATTCTATGTTTATGAGATCAATGTTTCTCAAATTTTCTCTACTTGGAAAATTTCTTTCACTTATTTACAAACTAAATCACTACCTGATTCAATCTTATACTCCAGCCTACCTAGTCTACAAACTTTGTCCTGATTTCCTCAACTGAATGAAAGCTCTTTCAAATTTCCAGAATATTTTAAAATAATGCCATGTTTGGCAATGTGCCCTGCATATAATTACACTTGTCTTATCTTTCAACTAGTCCAGTGGTCAGCAAACTCATTAGTCAACAGAGCCAAATATCAACAGTACAACGATTGAAATTTCTTTTGAGAGTCAAATTTTTTAAACTTAAACTTCTTCTAACGCCACTTCTTCAAAATAGACTCGCCCAGGCCGTGGTATTTTGTGGAAGAGCCACACTCAAGGGGCCAAAGATCCGCATGTGGCTCGCGAGCCGCAGTTTGCCACCACGGAACTAGTCTGAAAGTATACTTAATAATTTTGTCTTCATTTGTGAATTATCTTCATTTTACTGGAGTTAGTTCAGTCACATATGTAGTAGATGCTAAATAAATATTTGTTGGGTTGCTAAAACCTTACTAGGTATGTAACATATGAAATAGAAGGTATATTACTGAAGAAGGGAATTAGAAGAACATGGAACTCCATTTGCACGGCCTCATTCTCATTCATCCCTAATGGTAGCCATCAAGGCAATCTTTTGCTGACTCCCCAAAAACTCTATGAATCATCATGGGAAAACAACCAAAACAGAATTGAGAGTTTTTATTATACCATGTCACTACTTAAAGAAAACAAATCATATGAAATTCTCAACTCTAAAACTTAAGAAACCAGAAGCTAAACTAATTTAGTTTCTAACTTTAAACTACCCAGCTATAATTAGAAATAGATATAAACTGTAAATTATCACACCAATCATCACAGTGACATACTGCCAACAACCTACACATATTATGTGACATTTAAAAGATGAATGACAAAAAGAAAAGAAGTTTCTAAATTATAATTCATGAAATGGTACTAATCAAAATCAAGGAAGTTTCCACAACACTTCTCAATGGAATTATATATTTTCACATTATGAGCTAAGTGTTTTCTTCTAATTCCTTATTACAAATGTGATTCAAATGTTCAACTGGCAATTTAAAAATTTTAAACTTTCTAATTTTGAGCAAAATATTTTTTATTGATTTCATTAAATAACCTGAATAAAGATCCAGCCTATTCTGGATACCTTTAAGTCATATAAACTTGGTAAGTAGTATTATTGCTCTTCAGTCTACTTTTTTACACACTTATAAATGTTCTCCACTTTCATTTTTCACTTATAAGCAATAAAATAGAAAAAAAATGCTATTAAGCTGATAGATTCAATTAAACATTAAGTTTTAAACTCCCTAATGCATAGAGAAAAGGTTCTATATATTCAGGTATGCAGGATTTCAATGAAATCATTTTGAAAAATCCACACTTACATAAAACTAAATTATGGCTTATTAACAATTTAATAATAAAAAGATTGTCTTTAAACATTACTAGAAACATATTTAAATAATATATATTTCGTGATTTTAAAAATTATTTAAAGCTACCTAGATTAAAGAAAGCAAACCTATAATTGAATCTATATTTAAAGCAATGAATTATTTCATTTTGTAAATCATCTTCTATAAAAAGATAACGAATATTTAATAAGCATTAAAACAGTCTACCATTTTAGATGTGGAAATTTATGAAATCACTTTTATTATGTTAAAATATTTCAAATACTAAATTTCTACTTATCCTATATAATAAAAGGATAATATGCAAATTGTCCCCTTGACCGGGAGTTCGACCAGGGGCGGGCCCGGCTGGCCAACCTCCCATGTCTCTTCTCCCCGGACAACTCGGCCCGATGGGCCCCGACTGGAGTGGGGCGGCCAGAACCCCACCCGTGCATGAATTTGTGCAACGGGCCTCTAGTTACAAAATAAAACAATAATAAGGATATATTACCTTGCTTCTGACTTTTAATTATCTTTTTACTTATGCTTTCACAATTTTTGAGTTTCTTTGAAGATAACTTCTTATATTCCCTTTTTCCAATCAATTCCTTTAAAATCAAAAGATAACTTTTTACTATAACAAATACTACCTGTAAACATGACTGCAAGCATTTTCACAATATGAATCAAGCACACAAATTTCTAGGTACTTACAGCTTATAGAAATTTCATTAGCAGAGGTATTCAAAGCTTAAGCTTTGGAAGCACCACGTGGGTAACCCACATTCTCACATCTTCTTTACTGATTTAGTACTATCATTTAAAATGTGCATGTGCATGCTTGCACACAATCTCTCTCTCTCTCTCTCTCTCTCTCTCTTATTTAAACCTTACTCTATAGCTAAAAACTTTGTTATTCTTGCCTGCACTTTTCCAGTGAGACACTAGGAAAATAAATATCAAGACATTTACCTACTATGTCTAAACTAATAAAAAGCAATACTTAACAAAGAGAATGCATGATTTCTCATTTGGTCTCGAACCTTTTCAGTAGTATCATACCACCACTGTACAGTATTCAGTAAAAGCTTACCTGATTAGGTAAGTCATATTCTCCCCCATTTTGAACAGTATTCTTTATTTGGTCATCTGGGAAGCTTAATGGTGGTTTATTTTGAAGATTACTCTGGCAAATGTTTAATTCTATAGCTCCTGGCAATGTACTGTGTTTACTCTTCTTCAGTTCTATGAGTACAAAGATGGAGATTTAGATAAATGATTATATAAAAGTTAAACTGCTCTTCCCCATTAAGAACTCACTTTGAAAAAGCCTAATCCAATGTCACAAATATCTGTTAAATTTGATTATGACATAAAGCAATTTTAGTTGGACAGAATCACTCTGCATAGGG
This sequence comes from Eptesicus fuscus, assembly GCF_027574615.1. NCBI lineage: Eukaryota > Metazoa > Chordata > Mammalia > Chiroptera > Vespertilionidae > Eptesicus > Eptesicus fuscus. The sequence continues at coordinate 8,914,841 of NC_072474.1, read as the reverse complement.
CCATATTTTGTTCAAATCACTTTTATTCTCTTAAAAAAAAGAAAGAAAAAATGGACTGTCATATTATTCCTTATTATGTTTTGAATCTCCTTTGCCACATCTAAACCAAAAGGGAAACATTAAACCATTTTGTAAATAAAAATTCCTTTTCATCCAAACTCTGTACTAACTAAACAGGAAGTGAATAACTCTATTTCCCTTATATTTCTTCATGTATATTGAATTCTTATGTTTCAATTAATTTATGTATACCAATGTATAACTAAATCCATGCTAATTAAAATTATAAGCAAAACCAAATTATATAGTATACAATATGGGCTTAAGAAACAGTTATTGAGCTAAAATTCTAGATAAATTAAAAAGGACTCGTAAAACTATAAACATTTTTATTATTATTTTAGAAGCTGTATTTGAAGATACATAATGGATGGTCCTTCCTCTGAGATTATTACAGTATGGTAAAGAAGGCTATTATAATAGATCACCTATAATATATTCTGGTTAAGTATAACAGACATTAAGTATTTTAATACAATACTATGACATATAAATTATAGCACTAAATATGCAAAACCACATTTTAGGTAAACCACACACACAATCACATCATCTTATATTATCCCTGATTAGCGCCTTTGCATACCTTTAGTTGTTTAATGTTAGACGTGGTTTTGTTTTATTTCAGTGGTTTTCTCATAAAAAAAAAGACAGCACTAACCAACACCACTCAAAATAACTTATGTAATATGAGGACACACAATGTCTTAACATTTTCACAAAACAAAGTTTTAATAAATCACACTAGAAAAATGATATACCTAAAAAAAATCCACTAATATTGTCCCTAACCTGAGCTTCCCAAAGGGGAGGCATCATCTCATCTTATTCATTTCTAAGTTGCTAACAGCTAACAAAGATCAAGGTTCATGGAAAGTGCTTTAAAAATATTTGCTGAATTATTTTATTATAGACACAAGGGCATGTAAAATAGTTTACCAAACTTTAGCATTTTACATTTGTATCTTCAAACACTTCACCAGTAACATTCACAATTCAAACATTTATGAAAAACACTGCTTAAGATCTAAGACTAAAGAAGATTAATAAATGATAAAAGTGAGATATACGTTTAAGAATTTTAAATTTAGGAGTAAAAAAGTATATAGCAGTTGCTATAGCCCCAGGACTCCAGAATACTGAAGATGGTCTAGCAAATGACAAATATTTTAAACTTACAGGCAAATAGGATGACTTTTGAAAAATGAGGAAAGGTTGAGAAGAAACTGGAAGAGTGACTTTTAGCTAGCTCTGAGCAAGCAGTCATCTACATATTTATCCATTCCTTTGTACCAGAAAGGACAAGCAAAATTACAAAGGAGGGCCCTATGAACACAGGGAAGTGGGGTGCAGTGGGCGACTTATACTCATACGGTGCCATGACTTTGGTAGAAGCAATCCTGTAAAGCTCTTTGTTACAAGGTCAAGGTAGAATCGACAGAAATTTATGCAACAGTTCTAATTAACTTTTTATTCATCTATATTTTCTAGAAAAGGCTGTGAAGCAAATTATAGTTTTGGCAAAGAGGTGACACAGAACAGTTTTGCCAGCTACCTTTATAGCAATGGTCATTCAAATAAACATGCCATTACCTCCATAAAAACAAACTGGTATTGTCTATTAACGAGAATAAAATTTGATACAAATTAGGCATATTTAATATACAGGTTTGAGTTAGGTTAGCAGCCTAAATACCTTGCGTCTAGGAAACTAAAAGAACCATTATCTTTCATTGATATATTTATCAGATTAATTTAAAGGTAACATTTAATGAAGTAAGTTGAATGCTAACTGCTTTGTAGTTTTTCTTCAAGTAGTGAAAACTCAAAAATTTTAGGACCAGATTAGAACTCAAGACTATATGCACTGTAAACAATTAAACAATGTGGGGTTCATGTAAGAATATACCACTATACCAATAGAGAAGAAAAGAGCAAACATACCCAAATGGTTACAATCAAGGTCATTAATGGTGCTGGTTCTTTGGGGGCCATCTGTTTGGTTTACTCCTGCATCATTTTTCATTGATTTTCCTATGTCAGGCACAAATCTTCTACTTTTCTGTTTTTGTCTGGCCTTTTTCTTTTTTTCACAAGCCCTAAAAACATACATTATATTCCCTCTAATGTTGGTTCCCCAAAAAGTGAAAACAAAGAACTAAAACCCACAAAAAAATGAAACTCTCCTATGACCTAACCTCAATCCTAAATATAATAGTACTAACTCTAACCCTAACTATAACATACCAACCCTAAGCTTAACTCTAATCCTAACATTGTTCCTAATTTTAAACCTAATCCTAACCCTTACCCTAAAGCTATCCACAAACCTTACTCTAATTATAAAACTAACCCTAACAATAAGCCTATAATTCTAAAACTTAACGCTAAACCGAGCCATCACCCTAACCCTAATCCCAAATATTACACCTAACCTTAAAACTAACCTTAGCCCTATCTAATTTTTAAACTAACCCTAAACCAAAGACTAATCCTAAACATAACTAACTTTTAGCCCTAACCTTATATCTAATCCTAAAGCTAACTCTGATCATAATTTTGAACTCAACCCAAACCCTAACCTAATCTTTAACACTAACACTATACCAAAAAAATAAATAAAATTCCCTTAGCTAAAGTTCTTCACCATAGTAAAGATTACCTTTAATCTTACATAATTTAAGCTTTCATGGCTTCCACCCCCTTTCCCACAAAAAACTCAAGTACAATATAAAGTTTACTGAAACATAGCCACGTTCATTAAGGCACTGACTATGTTGCTTTTCCTCTACAAAGAGTTGAAGCAGTTGCAATAGAGCATGCCCATAAAAATACTTACTATCTGGCCCTTTACAGAAAAAAATTATCAACCCCTGTTTTGTGACTAGTTAACTGACATCACTCCATCCCCTATGAGTTCCTTAAGGGCAAGAATTAACCAAATTCTCCCTTGTTTTCCCCAGTGCCAACAGAGGGAATGAATGAAAGAAAAAAGGACCACGAACTTCAGACTCTTGTTTAACAGCTATTTGACTCTTAAAGGGTAGAATAAGGATGACTCCTTGAAATGTCCAAGGTTTTATTTTCCATAAAAGAGAAATTAAAACCACTGCATACTGGTTATATAAGTATACATTTTTAAAAGCTCACCTAAAATGGATGCATTTTATCAAATGAAAATTATGCCTCAATAAAATTGTTTTTTTTTTTAAATATAAAAAGTACTTTACCTTAATTGTTCTAGAAAAGTATCAATGTGCTCTTTCCAATTTTCTGGAAAGCCAAACATAAACTTCCTTATGAGATAATATGGATAACCTATGTAATAATAAACAAACAAAATTATCTAAAAACCTAGAATTTTGAAGACATGACATTAACTCATTAAAAAAATATATATATATCTATATACTTATTGTTTACTATGTGCCAGGCAGGCACTATTAAAGATACAAGGATTCAGCAATTAACAAAACAACCCAAATCCATACCTTCATGGAACTTGCCTTCTAGTGTGAAACAGAAGACAAACCAACAAGTAAAATATCTTGTTAGATGGTCATTGATGCTATGGAGAAAAATTATGCAGTTGAGGGGGAACAGAAATATCAGTGTGTTCATGCAGACAGCATCTTTAAAAAAGGATAGTCAAGCCCAGCTGGTGTGGCTCAGTGGTTGAGCGTCAACCTATGAACCAGGAGGTGACGGTTTGATTCTCAGTCAGGGCACATGTCTGGGTTGCGGGGCTTGATTCCCCTGGATCATGTAGGAGGCGGCCAATCAATGACTCTCATCATTGATGCTTCTGTCTCTCTCTCCCTCTCCCTTCCTCTCTGAAATCAATAAATATATATATATATCTATTTAAAAAAGGATAGTCATAAAAAACTAACGAATTTCAGAGGGAAAGCGGGAGTGGGTGGGGAGTAATTAACCGGGGAACTTATATGCATAGCCCATGCACATAGACAATAGAGTGGTGAAGGCGGTCAATGTGAAAAACAAACAAACAAAAGGGGATATTTGTAATACTTTCAACAATGAAGATTTTAAAAAATAGGATAGAGATATTCTTACTGAAATAGCATTGAAAACCTAGAAGGACTTGAAGTAAGCCACATGACAATATGAGGTTAAAACACTGGAAGCAGAGAGAACAAAACAAAAGGCTGCCTTTGTAGAACAAAGTGACCTGTAAAGTTAAAGTGTAGTGAGGAGAGACTAGTACCAGGAGGATACTCAGATGGGTAACAAAGGGAGTGGGGGAGCACAGGAGATTATAAGGCCTTGGAGTCATTTTACAGACCTAGTAGTCTCTTACTTTGAGTGAGAGAGAAAGCTATGGAAATGCTATGATCAGAGGAGCCACAGGAATTGACTTTAACAGGACTGTAATAGCTGCTATTTTGAGAAGAGTCTATGGAAGTATAAGGGGAAAAACATGGAGACCAGTTAGGAGGTTATTGCAATGACTCAGAACAAGAGAGAGGTCTGGACCCCAATGGTCAGCAGAAGCCTAGGTTCTGGATATATTATGGAGATAATACCAACAGGACGTACTGACATATTAATGTGTGTGGGAAAGAAATCTAGGATTTAAGGATGTCTCCAAGGATTTTAGCTAGCCACTGAAAGAGTGGAAAGAGGGGGAAGTCTATACATTAAGCAGATTTAAGGGAGAAGATCAGGTTTTAAATATACAGTCATGCACTGCATAAGGACGTTTCGGTTAATGATGGGCTGTGTGCATATATGCAGATGGTCCCATCCTACCTAATAAAAGAGTAATATGCAAAATGACCATAACTCCGCTACACCCACCAGCCACACCCACCAGCCAATCAGGAGCAGATATGCAAATAAACCCAACCAAGATGGCTACAGCCAGAGAGAGCAAGGTTTCCCAGGCAATGGAGGAAGCCAAGCTTTCCACCTGCCCTGGCTGGCCTAGGCCTCCACTCCAGGCTACAAAGTTTCAATTATAGAAGGTGAATTAACCCCAACAGAAATGGCTGCCGGCCACGGAGCGAGCAGGAGGCTTGGCTCCGCTCCAGGCTACAAAGTTTCAATTGTAGAAGGAAAATAAATTCCAGATACCAGGGCCTCCGCTTGCGTTGCCAGGGGGCATGGCCTGCCTGCAAACCACCACAGGCTCTTCACTCAGGCCGCCCCACACCCCAAGGGAACCCCCACCTGATCCGGGACACCCTTCAGGGCAAACCAGCTGGCCCCCACCCCTGCACCAGACCACTATCCTATCTAATAAAAGAGTAATATGCAGATTGACCATCACTCCAACACACAATATGGCTGCCCCCATGTGGTCAAAGATCCTGCCTCCATGTGGACACAAGATGGCCACCACAAGATGGCCAGCAGCGGAGGGCAGTTGGGAGGCACCAGGCCTGCAAGGGAGGGCAGTTGGAGGCAATCAACCCTGCAGGGGAGGGCAGTTAGGAGTGACCAGGCTGGCAGAGAAGGGAAGTTGGGGGCAAACAGGCTGGCAGGGGAGCAGTTAGGCATCAATCAGGCTGGCAGCGGCGTGGTTAGGGCAGGCATCCTCAAACTACGGCCCACGGGCCACATGCGGGTGTTTTTGCCGTTTTGTTTTTTTACTTCAAAATTAGATATGTGCAGTGTGCATAGGAATTTGTTCATAGTTTTTTTTAAACTATAGTCTGGCCCTCCAACGGTCTGAGGGACACTGAACTGGCCCCCTGTTTAAAAAGTTTGAGGACCCCTGGGTTAGGGGGTGATCAGGCTGGCAGGCAGAAGCGGTTAGGGGCAATCAGGCAAGCAGTTGGGAGCCAGCAGTCCTGGATTGTGAGAGGGATGTCCAACTGCCTGTTTAGGCCCGATCCCGGCAGTCGGACATTCCTCGAGGGGTCCCAGATTGGAGAGGGTACAGGCTGGGCTGAGGAACACCCCCCTCCCTCCATGCACGAATTTCGTGCACTGGGCCTCTAGTTAGATCATAATGGAGTTGAAAAATTTGTATTGCCTAGTGACTTTGTAATTGTCATGACATCAAAAAACGGGTATCACCTAGTGACATTGTAGTGTCATGATGTCACAGTGCAATGCATTTCTCACAGATATTAATAAAGAATAAGGATGTAAAGAAAGCTTTTTTCTTTTTTTTTCTTTATTGATTACTAGAGGCCCGGTGCACGAAATTCGTGCACGGAGGGAGGTTGTCCCTCAGCCCAGCCTGTACCCTCTCCAATATGGGACCCCTTGAGGGATGTCCGACTGCCCGTTTAGGCCCAATCCCGTTTAGGCCCTACATCTAAACGGGCAGTCGGACATCCCTCTCACAATCCAGGACTGCTGGCTCCCAACTCTTGCCTGCCTGCCTTCCTGATTGCCCCTAACCACTTCTGCCTGACAGCCTGATCACCCCTTAACCACTCTGCTGCCAGCCTGTTTGCCCCCAACTTCCCTCCTCTGCCGGCCTGGTCACCCCTAACTGCCCTCTCCTGCAGGGTTGATCACCTCCAACTGCCCTCCCTTGCAGGCCTGGTCCCTCTCAACTGCCCTCCCTTGCAGGCAGGGTGCCTCCCAACTGCCCTCCCTTGCAGGCCGGGTGCCTCCCAACTGCCCTCTCCTGCTGGCCATCTTGTGGTGGCCATCTTGTGTCCACATGGGGGCAGGATCTTTGACCACATGGGGGCAGCTATATTGTGTGTTGCAGTGATGATCAATCTGCATATTACTCTTTTATTAGATAGGATAGAGGCCTGGTACAGGGGTGGGGGCCAGCTGGTTTGCCCTGAAGGGCGTCCCGGATCAGGTGGGGGTTCCCTTGGGGTGTGGGGCGGCCTGAGCGAGGGGCCTGTGGTGGTTTGCAGGCTGGCCACGCCCCCTGGCGACGCAAGCGGAGGCCCTGGTATCTGGAATTTATTTTCCTTCTACAATTGAAACTTTGTAGCCTGGAGCGGAGCCAAGCCTGGGGCTCCCTCCGAGGCGGCCGGTAGCCATTTGTGTTGGGGTTATAATTGAAACTTTGTTGCCTTAAGCGGGTGGGCCCGGCCAGGGTGTGCGGAAAGCTTTGCTTCCCCTGTTGCTGGTGGCAACCCTGGCCTGCTCTCTCAAGCTCCATTCTGCCGCCATTTGTTTGAATTTGTTTACCTTCTATAATTGAAACTTTGTAGCTTGAGTGGAGGCTTAGGCCTGGCAAGGGCAGGCAGAAAGCTTGGCTTCCTCTGTTACCTAGGAAACCTTGCTCTCTGTGGCTGTAGCCATCTTGGTTTGGGTTAATTTGCATACTCGCTCTGATTGGATGGTGGGTGTGGCTTGTGGGTGTGTTGGAGGTATGATCAATTTGCATATTTGTCTATTATTAGATAGGTAGGTATTACATAAATGTCCTCACCCTCCCACTGTCCCCCCACCCTCCCCTCACTCATGCCCTCACCCCCCCTGTGTCCACTGGTTAGGCTTATATGCATGCATACAAGTCCTTTGGTTGATCTCTCCCCCTTACCCCCACCCTCCCCTACCTTCCCTCTGAGGTTTGACGGTCTGATTGATGCTTCTCTGTCTCTGGATCTGTTTTTGTTCATCAGTTTATGTTTTTTCATTATATTCCACAAATGAGTGAGATCATGGTGGTATTTATCTTTCTCTGACTGGCTTATTTCACTTAGCATAATGCTCTCCAGTTCCATCCATGCTGTTGCAAATGGTGAGAATTCCTTCTTTGTTACCGCTGCGTAGTATTCCATTGTGTAGATGTACTACAGTTTTTTTAAATCTACTCATCTGCTGATGGGCACTTAGGCTGTTTCCAAATATTAGCTATGGCAAATTGTGCTGCTATGATCATAGGGGTGCATATATCCTTTCTGATTGGTGTTTCTAGTTTCTTGGGATATATTCCTAGAAGTGGGATCACTGGGTCAAATGGGAGTTCCATTTTTAGTTTTTTTGAGGAAACTCCATACTGTGCTAAAGAAAGATTTTTAAACAGCTGTATAATGTGCTTGTGTTTTAAGTTAAGTTATTGCAAGAGCTGAAAGTTAAAAAAATTAAAAAGTTTAGAGTTGAAGTTACAGTAAGCTATGGTTAATTTATTGAAGAAAAATATTTTCTTATAAATTTAATGTAGCCTAAGTGTACAGTGTTTATAAACTTTACAGTAGTGTACAGTAATGTCCTAGCTTCACAGTCACTCAACACTCACTCACTGACTCACCTAGAGCAATTCATCCTGTAAGCTCTATTCATGGTAAATGACCTACACAGGTTACCATTTTTTATCTTTTATACCATATTTTTACTGTAACTTTTCTACAAATCTAGATATACAAATATTTATCATTGCATTACAATTGCCTATAGTATTCAGTAGAGTAATGTGCTGTATAGATTTGTAGCCTACGAGCAATAGGCTATGCTATACAGCCTAGGTGTGTAATAGGCTACACTATTTATGTTTGTATAAGTGCACTCTATAATGTTCACAACACGAAACCACCTAACAATGTTTTTTCATAATGAATCCCTGTCATTAAGTGATACATGACTACATTAAGTTTGAGATGCCTGTAGACATCCTAATGGACATGTCAAATGGGCAGATGGAAAGTGAGTTGAGTGGCTAGAAGAGTATATAAATTTGGCATTTGTCACCACATAGATTAATATGTAAAGCCTCAAAGAAATCAGCATAGTACTGAATGTAGAAAAAGCCCTAGTCTACCCCATTATTAAGAGGCAAAGAAAAAAGAAAAACGAGCAAAGAAACTAAGAAGGAACAGGGAGTGAGACAGCATGAAAATCAGAATATGGTATTTTAGAAGCCAAGTTAAGTGTTTCATCAACAAATGACAAGTGCTAGAGAGGATGTGGAGAAAAGGGAACCCTAGTTAGTATACTGCTGGTGGGAATGCAGACTGATGCAGCAATTATGAAAACAGTACGGAGTTTCCTGAAAATATTAAAAATGGAACTGCCATTTGACCCAGTGATCCCACTTCTAGGAATATGTCCTAAAAGAAACCCAAAATACCAATCAGAAAGAATATATGCACCCTATGTTTATAGCATCACAATTTACAATAGCTAAAATCTGAAAACAGCCCAAGTGCCCATCAGTAGATGAGTGGATAAAAAAGCTGTGGTACATTTATACCATGGAATACTATGCAGCAATAAAAAAGAAGAATCGCTTACTCTTTGAAACAGCATGGAGGGACCAGGAGAGTATCATGCTAAGTGAAATAATTCAGTCAGAGAAAGACAAGTATCACATTATCTCATATGTGGAATCTAAGTAACAAAATTAACTGATGAACAGAGTGAATCCAGAGACATGGAAGCATGGAACAGAGTGAGGAATCTCAGGAAGGCAGGGGAGGAAGGGTAGGAGATAATCAACCAAAGATTTGGTATGCATATACTGTATACATGGCCCATGGACACAGACAATGGGATGGAGGCCTGGGTGGGGGGACAGGGGCAGGCTGGTGAGGGTTAATGGGGGGGAAAAAGGGGACATATGTAACACTTTCAACAATAAAGAATTATTTTTTTATCTGAGCAGTCTACTTTAAATTTATGATTATTAGCAACAAATTGTGGTCCTTAATGCTACTTGGTATCCTACCACATTTCTCCATTCACTCTCCCATTCTCCATAATGACTACTTCATATATTTTTTTTAAATATATTTTTATTGATTTCAGAGAAGAAGGGAGAGGGAGAGAGAGAGAGAAACATCCAAGTCAACCAATAGAGCATTATTAATGTCAGGCTTTTACAAATGTCATATGAAGTTTGGATATCATTCTAAATTTAATGGGAATCCACTGAGGTTTAAACAAAGCATCTTCTGGACCTGAGTATCCATGGTCAAGGGCACATGCCCTGGTTGCGAGCTCGATCCCCAGTAGGGGGCATTCAGCAGGCAGCCGATCAATGATTCTCATCATCGATGTTTCTCTCTCTCTCTCTCTCTCTCTCTCTCTCTCTCTCTCTCTCTCTCTCTCTCTCTCTCTCTCTCTCTCTCTCTCCCTCTTTCCCTTCCTCTCTGAAATCAATAAAAATATATTTTTAAAAAATATATGAAGTAGTCATTATGGAGAATGGGAGAGTGAATGGAGAAATGTGGTAGGATACCAAGTAGCATTAAGGACCACAATTTGTTGCTAATAATCATAAATTTAAAGTGGACTGCTCAGATGTGGTTTTCTTCAACCCTATTAGCTGTGTGCAAGTCACAGGCAGAAAATTAGATTATACCAAGACCGGGGCTATGCAGGGCAGGTTCAACTAAGTGAGGACCTAGGGAGTTACATTATATTCTTATAAAGCAATTCTTCCCAAATAAGGAACACTTCACTTAATTAAAACAATAAATAAATAAATATCACTGGACTTATTTAAACTGTCAAATAATTTTACATAATGTGGTCAATTCTGTTTTTAATTTTTAGTTTTAACTGATTCACGGTTTTAAAACACCTAATTAAAAGTAAAAAATTATATTAGTATTAGAAATATGGTTAATTCACTTATTAAAATGACTTATCAATTAATAATGAGTCATTACCTGCTTCTTTCATGGAAATCCGGTCTATCATCCCTTTTAATATATAAATGTTGCCTGATAATGTCTTAAGTTTGTTGTGTTCAATCCGTTCTACAATTGCGTTACTGTGCCAATAGATATTAGTGACATCTCTAGGAGAAAAAAATAGCTTAGTTAAGGCCAAAATATTCACAGAAGTCACAATGGATATAGATAAGTATATCAAACTATAATAGAAAGTAATAAATTTGCATTCCAGCTACATTAACAATATTATATTCCAACCAGAGGCCCAGTACACAAAATTCGTGCACTGGAGGGGGGGGGTCCCTCAGCCCAGCCTGTGCCCTCTTGCAGTCTGGGATCCCTTGCTCCTTACTGCCCGACTGCTCACTGCTCCTTACTGCTCGGTACACTGCTCCTTAGCGCTGCCGCGGAGGCAGGAGAGGCTCCCGCCACCGCCGCTGCGCTTGCCAGCCGTGAGCCCAGCTTCTGGCTGAGCAGTGCTTCCCCTGTGGGAGTGCACTGACCACCAGGGGGCAGCTCCTGCGTTGAACGTCTGCCCCCTGGTGTCAGTGCACATCATAGCAACCTGTCATTATGGTCATTCTGCCGTAAGGGTCACTTAGGCTTTTATTATATAGACTAGAGGCCCGGTGCACGAAATTCGTGCATGGAGGAGGGGGTGTCCCTCCACCCAGCCTGCACCCTCTCCAATCTGGGACCCTTTAGGGGATGTCTAACTGCCAGTTTAGGCCCAATCCCTCTCACAATCCGGGACCGCTGGCTCCTAACCACTTGCCTGCCTGCCAGCCTGCCCCTAATCGCTTCTGCCTGCCAGCCTGATCACCCCCTAATTGCTCCCCTGCCAGCCTGATCACCCCCAATTGCCCTCCCCTGCCGGCCTGATTGCTCACAACTGCCCTCGTCTGCAGCAACCTGCCTCCTCCGCGCAAGGTGGTGGAGATGGCGGGACTGGCTTCCTCTGCACTGCATGTAGCCAAAGGACCCCCAGGCCTCACGGCGCAGAGCAGCTGTTGGGCCCCGCCTCCACTGTGCAAGTGGCAATCTTGTGATGACATTGCACGAGGGCGTGACGCAACCTGGACTTTTATTATATAGGATTATAAACATTTGAGGGCCAAACATTGCAGCAGAATTCAACTACTTACTTAATGTGATTTCAGAGCACCAGTATGTATAAAATACATCATTAGTAAGGAAGCAGAGAGTATCTCTAAATATCTGGTGTTGACAATATTTGCAATTCCATCCTGATGCTAAGCTTCCAAAGAATGATTTCCTAAACCACTTCTTGGGGCCTATACTGTGTTAGCTTTCATGCAATTTTATAGTTTGGATCATCCACGCTTATGGATTTTCAATCCTCACTATACAGCCAAATGTTTTTACCCTCCTCTTTGGAAAGTACCAAAAGGAAGTTCCAGGGAAAAAACAAACTGCAATATCAAATCATTTACCCATAAATCTACTCTATATTTCCTCAAATGAAGCTAAGGATAAATCTATATATATCTATATATATAAAAGGCTAAAGTGACCAACCGTCTGTCCGGTACATATGACGCGAACTGGCAATCTATATATATATAAGAAACCAGCTACCGTAATGGCCGTAACAACCTAACAACCGGTCACTATGACGCCCACTGTGGCCAGTGAACCTGCCCGATCAGAGGGTGAGGCTGGCCGGCCAACCTTGCGGCCCCTCTCTCCCTGCTGGCCTGCCCCTGATCGAACTCTCCCACCCGGATCAAGAGTGGGGCCGGCTAAACGCTCCCTTCTCTTCCCCCCAGTACCACCCCCAATCAGCCCACCCCACCACGATAGGCCCGCCCCTGATCGCACCCCCCCACCCCAATAGGGCTGGGCGGTCAACCTCCTGAAGCCCCTCTCTCCAGCTGGCCACGCTCCCGATGGTCCCCCACCACCCTGATCAGGCTGTAGCCCCTCCCCCCAGCCAGCCCATCCCTGATCACACCCCCCCCACCCCAATAAGAGGCAGGGCTGGGCGGCCAACCTCCTGCAGTCCCTTCCCCTGTAGCCCCTCCCCACAGCTGGCGGGCCCCTACCACCCTGATCGGCCCACAGACCCTCCCCCTGCTGGCCCCACTCCTGACCGCCCCCCGCCACTCCAATAGAGGGCAGGGCCGGCTGGCCAACCTCCTGCAGCCCTTCCCCACGCCTGGCCCCACCCCACACCGGCCCCCCCACACCGATCAGGCGCAGGGCCGACTGGCCAACCATCCACGGCCTCTCCCTCAGGCCACTGGTCCCCGATCAACACCCTCCACCCCATTCAGGGGTGGGGCCAGCTGGCCCACAGCCCACAGCCCCTCCCCATGGCCACCCCCACCCCCAACTGGCACCCCAACCCCAATCGGGGGTGGGGCCCGCCGGTCAATCACCCTTGGCCCCTTCCTCCAGCTGGCCTGGCCCTGATTGGGCCCTGATCAGGGGCGGGCCGGTCGGCCAACCTCCTGCCATCTCCTCCTCCCAACAGGCCCAGCCCCAATCCACCCCGATTGGGCCAGGCCAGTCAGATGAACCCCACCCATGCACGAATTTGTGCACTGGGCCTCTAGTTTAAAAATAAACGTTTACTCACGCATGCAGTTTAATCAATTTATCAGTCATTGTTTATATCAATGTTGTTTTTATATCATGTTTTTGTTGATTTTATATCATGTTTTTGTTGTTTTTATGTCTTTGTTGTTATATCATGTTGCTATTGTCTATTAATCAATTTATGTATTATTTTCATATACATCTTACTAATTTTCTTTCATCTCTGACACTTCTATTATAGAGAAAGGGCAAACCAGCAATATTAAAATATTTCTTCTAATTAATTTCCTTTCAATGTGCATGAATCCGTATAGTATAAAATATAATGAAATATGAAGATGTATTAGATAAATGTTGAACATTCTCCAATTTACTAAATAATTAACAATAAACATACTAAATTTAAGTGTAATAATGAAATTAAGTTCTATACATTTGGTCAAATGGTACTAAATTCATATATTATACCTTAATACGATATTACTTCTCATCCTGTTTTTTTTTTTTTCTTTAAAGTTCGGTTCTCAAGTTTTAAAAATATAACTCATTTAATCCTCAAAATAACTAAAAAAAAAAAGTAGTAGTATTATTATCACCACTGTACAGATGAAAAAACTGAGACTGCCCAAGTCATACAGTCAGTAAGCAGCAGCAATAGAATTCCAACCAAGGCAAGCTACACTGCCTCTTGGATATTCAGAAAATGGGCACACAGCAGGCAGAAATGGAGTGGGCAAGACAGAGTTTATATACTCAACTTATAAATTTCCAGGCCAGTACCTTTGAATAGTGATATCCTGTGTTGTTTTAATTACGTGTTGTTGTTTTTTATACAAAAAAAATTTTTTTAAATCACTAAGATATTGATTTTGAAGAATAGGAAATGGTGCTAGTAGATTAGCAGAATTAAGCAAAGCCCTTACCCAATAATGCTTTCACTTTAGGGAGAACCAGAAAGTGCCCTATTTTAATATGTAGCTGTATGACAAAGTTTTAAAATAATTTTGATTCCTTGTCTGAAGCAATAATTTATACCTGGTTATCCCAGATATAAATTTAGATGTGAGACCCTGAATTAAAATGCATGTAAGTAAATATTAACTAACCAAATGTAATTAAGCAGCAAATACCAGTCAACTTATTAAAACCTCTGGGGAAAAAATAAAGCACTGTGTATAAAACTTTGAGCTGTCACTATTTTAACCTTTTGCACTTGGATGTCAAGTGTGACTCAACACGGTTAGCATTAGAATAAAGGTATCGAGAAAAAAGCAAGCGAGTGCAAAGGGTTAAAAATAACCTATAAGGCAAAAATAAGAAAGCTGGTTACAATCAATATATAGTCATTTTACCGTTTTTGCTTTTACTTTGCAACCTAGACAGTCTTTGTTTATTGATCATGCTTCGCCTTTTAAGCTCTTATGTGTCTTATTTTATTAAAAGAATATTTAAGCCCGGCTGGTGAGGCGCAGTGGTTGAGCATTGACCTGTGAACTAGGAGGTCATCGTGGTTCAATTCCTAGTCAGGCTATGGGCTCCATTCCCAGTGGGGTATGTGCAGGAAGGCAGCTGATTGATGATTGTCTCCCATCATTGATGTTTCTGTCTCTCTCCCTTTCCCTTCCTCTCTGAAATCAATGGTAATATATACATACATATATATATGAACATTCAAATGTTATACTTACATCAATTTTCCTTCTACGCATATAGCAGTATTATTGTTGATGATTTTAATCATCCATTCCTGTAGCCGGACTACCTATTAAACATAAAATAAAGTATATATTTTCTGCATTACTTGTAGCATAAAGCATTACAAAATCAATTTACATTAAATTAAAAGAAAAAACTCATAAGCAATCCAAATGATTCCTTAGTGCTCATCTATATAAAAATCATACTCTATTTTAAATAGCAATAAGATAAAACTCTTGTAAACAAAACAGAAATGAATGGCGAGAAAGACTGCGCTGAAATCTTATTGCATAGTTTCTTTCCAATCCAGAATCAATTATACTTTAAATATTCTTATTATCTAATATCTCAATCCCTGGGGGGAGTGGGGAGGGGAGGAGGAATCACCTAAAATCCTAAGGTAGTCATTAAAACATTAAGTCCCACCAAAGACCCAATAACTTGGAGAAAAGGGGTTAGTTGTGTAATATACATGTATGTCACCATCACTCTTATTCCTAAAAACTCACAGCACATATTTTTTCTTTACAAAGTTGATTTGAAGTTGCATTCAATTTCTTATAAACTATAAAGGTAATTGCTAGGAATCTATATTTAACAGCATTCTATTCCAAAGCAAAATCTGAATAGCAGAGAATTCCTTATTTTAGGACAAGTAAAATTCTATTATAAGGAAAATTTCTGTGAACATCAGTGGTAGGAAATTGTTTCTATTATGTAACAATTTAACACTGAACTAATTCTGATGAGATATGTAGCCAAAGGTCATAAAACGACTAATTTGGCCGAAACCGGTTTGGCTCAGTGGATAGAGCGTCGGTCTGCGGACTGAAAGGTCCCAGGTTCGATTCCGGTCAAGGGCATGTACATTGGTTGCGGGCACATCCCCGGTGGGGGGTGTGCAGGAGGCAGCTGGTCGATGTTTCTCTCTCATCGATGTTTCTAGCTCTCTATCCCTCTCCCTTCCTCTCTGTGGAAAATCAATAAAATATATTAAAAATAAATAAATAAATAAAACGACTAATTTGACAAGTCATTTACTTTATATATAAAATTATAAGTTTATATATAAAGACATTCTCCAGTGGTAATTTATGTTGAGTCAGAAAAACATGTTAAAAATGGAACAGTGCTGTTAGTTACTGTACTTCACATTTATGTTCATTTAAAAAATTATAGGTAGGATTTGGGGAAGAGGCAATAAAATTCTTTCTACTTTCACATTGGGAACTACCTGAGACACGTACATCACATAAGTAAAAATAAAAGTTAACACTAGATATTGTCCCAAGCACTTTAGATGCATTGACTCAGATTATCCTCCTAACACTGAGAGATATTAACTTCATTTTATAGATAAAGAAACTCTGTAAGGTCTAGTTAAGTAATATAAATAACTTGCCCATGTCACACATAGCTAGTTAGTGGCACAGATGGGTACTAAATTGGAATTCTGGCTTTAGAACCCCATACCATATTGCTTATATAGAATGTCAAAATATTCATTCAGCAAATATTTGTTGAGCTCTATATGATGAGGCTGGTTATCTCCAGGAATTGAATTATGTACAGTTCTGTAAACCACATAAAGGCTTAGTGTTTTCTCTTGAGATAAGAAGTTACTGGAGAATTTTGAGCAGAGAATGACATGATTTAATATTTTAAGGAGCTGTTGGGTAGAAATTGAGGACTTCATAAAGACCCTGGCTTCTGTCTGGAAAATGCCCACCATCATCCTTTTAAAAATTAATGGACAAACCTTTAACAACTATAAACTTAACCTTTTATCTTTCTCCTTGAACTTATTGTTCCATTCCAGTTTCTTCAGCAAATGTCCTAATGTAACATAGTTTGATGGTCTGAAGTCTTTATTGATCAGTTACTTTACAACAGAAAAAATTCTCAAATCTTTAGGTGCTATACGTAATTCCTTTCTCTTGTTATTAAAAGTACCCCAAGAATCAGGGAGGGGGAAATTAAAAACAGGAATAAAATCAGTGTTCATCCCCATAGGGAGTAAGTAAATAGTTGAAGGCTATGCAACTAATAATCAAGCAAGGTAAGACTTAACACCTGGGCCTTCTTGCTTTCAACCCACTGCCTCTACATTAAATAGTAGTAATGAGAGAACATAAGAGCTCAAGCTCTTAAAGAATGGGGATAAAAACAAAAATACATATCTGCCTTAAAAGTTTTCCTACCTTATTATTTTTAACTCCATTTGTAGTAGTTTGGCATATATTTGGAAGAAGCTTTGAAGTGTGTCTTTTTGATCCCTGAGGTATTGTTACATTAAACCCTGGAGTTGCAAGTACAATTTTACATGTGTCGTTTATAGAACCTGGAAGAACAGTTTCTCTGGGCACTGTTTTCTCATTTCTTCCCTTAATTTCCTGTTGTGAAGTCCCTTTTATTCTGACCTCATTATCAGAAATCATTAATTGACTGTCATTTTTAACAGAAACACAGTTAGTATTGAGAGTCTCAGTAGTAGTATTTTGGGATTTTTCATAGGTAGAGTTAATGTCTTCTAAAACAAATGTGTTCTTTTTGAACTTAGTGGTTGCAACTGTATTCTCCTTTGAAAGAATCTGTTTTGCCAACTGAGCTCTAGTTAATGCTCTGTTGGAGATTCCTGCAGCTGAAACATTTTCATGTTCTTGGTTCAGAATTGGAAGCTCTGCAAAAAAAAAAAAAAAAAAACACAAAGTCAAACAAAATTTTCAGAAGATTCATATGAAATTAAAAGAAAAACAGGAAAATTTAAAACTTAATATTAAAAAGAAGTCTTCAGAGAGAAACCAAGATGACAGCATAGGGAAACACCTGAAATTGCTGCCTCACACAACCACTTCAAAACTACAACTAAAAGACAAAATAAACATCATCCAGAACCACAGGAAGGCTGGCTGAGTGGAAACTCTACAACTAGAAGGAGAGTGAAAAGCACACTGAGACTCAAAGGAGCTGCGGAAGTAAAGTGCAGAGGTACAGAGGCACGCGCGGAAAGGGCTGGCTTTTTCAATTATGAGGGAGACACAAGCTCCCGACTGCTCTGAACTCCAGTTCTGGGCAAGACTCTGGAAACCCAGACTCATACAGGGAGAAACTGGACTGTCTGGCTTCGGGCAGAACTTGAGGGCGGCTTTCTCTCAGAGGTGCTTGCAATGATTACCAAGGGACACTGAGAACCAGAGGCCTCTTAGGGCAGGGCTGACGGGAAGCCATAGCTGTTTGCTCTGCCTTGATGATTCCCTGAGACCCCGCCCCATCCAAGCTGTGGGCAGAGGCTTTTGCATATGAATGGCCTGGCCCTTGGCAATCTAAAATTACCTAACATACTGCAGCTGGGTCAGAGAGCCCCAGACCCGCCAAAAGAAAGCCCAAGGCCCCACAGCAGCTTGCACTGCTTCACAGCTGGGCCTCATCTGGGCACCTCCAAAACCCAAACAATGAAGAGGAATCTGCAGATCTCTCTGTAGCTCCTGCTGGGTGGCCTCAGGCAGAGGCTAAATTTGCACCTCCTTGGAGATCCAAGAGCCAGTGTACCCAGGGGTCAGAGTGGGACCATCCAGATTACAACTCCTCAGATCCATAAGGGAGACACTCAAGGGGCAGACTCAGTGAGCACCAAAGTCCCACTGAAGCAAGTCTTGCCCCATAAGGGTGTCTCCAGCACAGAAGTTCTCCCAGAGTAGACACAGCTGATCTTCACAGCCAATTGGCCTGAAGGTCAATTCCTCCCAGTGATACCAACAACAATCAAGGCTTAACAACAACAAGACTGTGCACAAAGCCCACAAAGGGGTGCACCAAGAGTGTCCACCTCAGGTAACTGGGGAGGCTGAGCCACTGGGCCCTATAGGACACTAACACACAAAGCCACTCTATCAACTCAGGGAAGCAGCCAAAATAGGAGACAAAGAAACAGGTCACAAATGAAAGAAATGGATGAAAGAAAACTACTGGATATAGAGTTCAAAACCACGGTTATAAGGTTAATCAAGAATCTTCTAAAAACCGACGATAAATTAGTGAGACCCTCGAGGATATGAAAAAGGACCAACTAGAAATTAAGCACACACTGACTGAAATAAAAAATAATACACAGAGATCCAACAGCAGACTAGAGGATCGCAAGAATCAAGTCAAAGATTTGAAATACGAAGAAGCAAAAAATACCCAACCGAAAAAGCAAAAAGCAAAAAGAATCCAAAAATAGGATGATAGTGTAAGGAGCCTCTGGGACAACTTCAAGCGTACCAACATCAGAATTATGGGGGTGCCAGAAGAAGAGAGAGAGCAAGATACTGAAAACCTATTTGAAGAAATAATGACAGAAAACTTCCCCGACCTGGTGAAAGAAATAGACTTACAAGTCTAGGAAGCGCACAGAACCCCAAACAAAAGGAATCCAAAGAGGACCACACCAAGACACATCATAATTAAAATGCCAAGAGCAAAGACAAAGAGAGACTATTAAAAGCAGCAAGAGAAAAACAGTTACCTACAAGGGAGCACCCATATGATGGTCAGCTGATTTCTCAACAGAAACTATGCAGGCCAGATGGGAGTGGCAAGAAATATTCAAAGTGATGAATAGCAAGAATCTACAACCAAGATTACTCTACCCAGCAAAGTTATCATTCAGAATTGAAGGTCAGATAAAGAGCTTCACAGATAAGAAAAAGCTAAAGGAGTTCATCACCACCAAACCAGTATTATATGAAATGCTGAAAGGTATTCTTTAAGAAGAGGAAGAAGAAGAAAAAGGTAAAGATCAAAATTATGAACAACAAATACATATCTATCAACAAGTGAATCTAAAAATCGAGTAAAAAATCTGAGGAACAGAATAAACTGGTGAATATAATAGAATCAGGGGCATAGAAAGGGAGTGGAGTGATAATCCTCGGGGTGAAAGGGGTGTGGGGGGTGAGGGAAGAGACTGGACAAAAACTGTACACCTATGAATGAGGACGGGGGTGGGGGTAAGGGCAGAGGGTGGGGGGGTGGGGGAACCGGGTGGAGGAGAGCTATGGGGGGGGGGGGGGAGGAACAACTGTAATAATCTGAACAATAAAGATTTATTAAAAAAAAAAAGAAGAAGTCTTCAGGTTAAGAATACTCTACCCTCCTGCCCAGTCTTTCTGAGTGCTTCTGCCTTTTATGATTTAACTACAGGCCCGGTGCATGAAATTCATGCACTCGAGGGGGTGGGGGAGGCTGTCCCCAGCCTGACCTGTGCCCTCTCACAGTGTGGGATCCCCATGATCGATCTCCCCAAAGAGGTAGGCCCTGCCCACCTAACTGGGGCTCCTCGATGGATTGCCCCAGAAAGGTAGGCCTGAGCCGGGGTACCCCACGCTAGGGTTTCCACCTCCACGGCTCCGCTGCACGGAGGCGGAGCCGCCGGGACCCCCAGCCTGGCCACGTTTTGCCGCCAGGACCCCAAAACTCGCCTCTGCGGCTCCACACACACGCACACATGCCCACTGCACACGCAGCCTCCTGGTGATGGATTGTTACGGTGTGACGGCATGAGGGCATCACAGCATGAGGGCATGATGGCCACATAGGCTTTTATTAGCATAAAAGCTTTGACTGTAGATCTTTCATCCACAGTCAAAGCTTATTGCCTACACAGGGAAAATAATTATCTAGAACATTTAACAATACATTCAAATAACAAACCAAAAAAGAAAACCAAAAGCACTTTACCGTAAGTTAAATTGTGCAGAGGCGCTTTCTTTGCTTGTTGACATTGAATCTTTGGCTTGACTGGGAGTAAAATATTTGATGGTTCTAGAGGAACTTCTTGGACTGAGGTTGAGATTTTTTTTAAAGAAAGAAGTTGAGATGTGTTAGTCACTGAGAAGGAAAAAAAATGCCTTTTAAAAATATTTAAATAAACACTTAGGTTTAGTAATGACCAAATATAGGCACATAGACTTTTATAACATATTAGTTACATAAGTTTTTTTCCTTCATTATTTTCTCATGCCTTCAACCTATTCTCTATACTTACATTATGCTGAGAATTTTTTTAAAACCTCCTTTCAATCCTTTTTTAAAAATATATGCTTTTTAAATTGATTTTTAGAGAGGAAGGGAGATAGAAACATTGATGGTGACAGAGAAACACTGATCAGCTGCCTCCTGCACTCCACCTACTGGGGTAGAGCCCATAACCTGGGCATATGCCCTGACCGGGGCTCATGGGTCTACACTCAACCACTGAATCACACTGGCAGGCTGAGAAAGCATTTTAAAAAATGTCATGTTACATCTTGCCAGCTTTAGACAAAAATATACTACTGAACTTAGAAGCCTAGAGATCTGGAATAAAATCAGGTATATATAATATATGAAGTACCATCCAGTTTTGAAAAGTCTGCTTCTGGCTGCTGTAAATTTCTAAAATATGAAAGAATAGTTGACAAGTTGTAACTTATACTTTAAAAATCAAAATGATGAGACTCAATAATAATTTATACCCCTTTGACAGCTCTTTAGCAGATCTTCAAATACACAAATCTGGTAGGCTTATATAAACTAAACAATAAGAACTTTGAGTATTGCTTACATATTATTCTGCTATACCTCCTAGAGCATTAAACTAAATTATTTTATGTTTAATTTCAAATATTATACTTGAAAAAAGTCAGGAGTGAATATGCTTTAAGTGTGCGACTTTGGCCTTAGAATCATAATATGAAGATTTTTTTTTTTTTACAATTTTTTAATTATTTCAGAGAGGAAAGCAGAGGGGGAGAGAGAGCTAGAAACATCAATGAAACCTAGCTGGTTTGGCTAGGTGGATGGAGTATCAGCCTGTGGACCAAAGGGTCCAGGGTTCGATTCTGGTCAAGGGCACCCACCTTGGTTGCAGGCTCCTCCTTGGCCTGGGCCCTGGGCGGTGTATGTGCAGGAGGCAACCAATCGATGTGTTTCTCTCACATTGATGTTTCTCTCTGTCTTTCCCTCTCTCTAAAAAAAATAAAAAGAAACATCAATGTTGAGAGAGAATCATTGATTGGCTGCCTCCTGTACACCCCATGCTGGGGACTGAACCTGCAACCTGGGCATGTGCCCTGACCGGGAACTGAATCATGACCTCCTGGTTCATAGGTCAACGCTCAACCACTGAGCCACGCCAACTGGGCTATAAAGATTTTATTATAATGACATGCTATAAAAGGATAAATTTCTATTTAACTTATTCTACTGGAATGGCAGGGCAATGCAGTAAAGAAAAGCAGATAATTTGATCAAATATAACATGCTGTTTATAACCTGGGTCATTTATTTGAGAGTCCAACATCCATGCAGAGGGTCTCTGAAACTACATACAAAATTTGTGTTTGTATATATGTGTCTTTTCTGGGGAAAGAGTCATCAGAGTCTCAAAGCAGTCAGTTACTCATTTCTTCCTCTAATTCCAAATTACATATAAAATGTGCTTTAATGTGCGTATTTCCCTTGCTTCTCCCTTTTCTCCCAGGCTGTATGAGAAACAGACTATTTTGTGTACTCCCCCACCTCCAGCCTAAGCTCACCTAGAGAACTCTTTTTGTGTCAAAATATATCACTGTCTTTGAAACACAAAAATGCACCCACAATCTACTGTATAGTAATTAAGACTGTGGGCTTTCAAACAGATACCTGTATTTAATTCTCAGCCCATCATTTATTATCTGTGACACACAGGGTAGATAAAACCTCTTTGTAAGTTCCATTTCCTAGTCTACTAAATGAGCATCTACCATATCGTTTGCTGAAAGGGCTACCCCAACTACTTTTGTCTTTCTCTCACTTCATCCTATTTAGCAAAATTACAATCCTGCTAAAATCCAACTCCTTGCCTATTCCCCACCAGCACCTATACAGTTAATAGGGCAAGAGGAATACTCACAACCATACTGATTGGTCTTATTTAAATCCATGTCCACAAATCTCAGCTAGGTTCTTAATGTTGCCCAGAAAATTAAATTTAAGCCTAGACCATTCACTCTTCCAGTCTCCTACACTATTCAAACTTCCATACCTCCTCAAATTTCAATACCTGTTTCCTATACTCACTCACAGCTGCTGACTTTACTTCCTATTTCAGATTATTTCTAAAGTAATACAACACTGCCTACCTTCCTGTTTGATTGATGATCTCTTTATTTTCCTAAATCTCCACTTTAATTTATTATTATTATTATTATTATTTTGTGTGTGTGTGTTGTGTGTGTGTGTGTGTGTGTGTTAATCCTCACCCGAGGATATTATTTTTCATTGGTTTTTTAGAAAGTGGAAGGGAAGGGGAGAGATAGAGAGAGAAACATGGACATGAGAGACACATCGATTGGTTGCCTCCAGTACACATCCTGACAGGGGCCAGGGATTGAGCCTGCAACTGAGGAATGTACCCTTGACCAGAACTGAACCTGGGACCCTTCAGTCCACAGGCCGATGCTCTAGCCATTGAGCCAAACCAGCTAGAGATGCCAAATCTCCACTTTTAGATTTTATTCTTTCTCAGCTACTGAAGGTATCAGACTTCTAATCTCAGTTTTTCCTTCCTTACTGGATTATTTCCAACAGCATACAAAAATGTTATTTCACCAATCATTAAAAACAATAAAATCTTTTAATGTCATATTTCTTAGCTCCTCTCAAAAAGAGTTGTCTACATTCACCACTGTCAACTTCTGTCTCTACTCTCTCTTAAACCCTCTTGTATCATGTTTTTGCTTCCATCATTCCACCAAAACGGCTCTAATCAAAGTCTCCAATGACCTCCACATTCTTAAACCCAATGGTCAAATCTCAGCCTTCATTTTACCCGACTAATTTTGCAGCATTAGTTTTGATGTCTTGGCTGCCAAAGTATCAATCCTAATTTTTCTTCTTCCTTATCTTCTAAGTGGCCTTTACTACTTTCTATCCTTTATTCTAACTTCTAAATTTTGGGACTCATTATTGAATATTTTCTCTTTCTACACTTAATCCTTGATAATCTCATCTCATCTCATCTCATCTCATCTCATCTCATCTCATCTCATCTCATCTCATCTCATAGTTTTAAAAACCATTTAGGTACTAGTAATTCCCAAATATATTTTTCTCACTTGGACTATGTCCTTTAATTCCAACTAATTTTTTTTCAACAGCCTAATTCACATCTACACCCAAATTTTCAAAAGACATGGAAATTCACATGACAAAAATGACTGAGATCCTGATCCCACTTCTCCTTCAATCTGCTTCATTTCAGATAAATCACCACATCTTTCCAGTTGCTTGGGTAATAAAAACAAAGCCAAACAACAGAAAAAAACCACTCTACGGAGTCATCCTTTATAACCTCTCTAACATTCCACACCCCATATGGGCTAATGTGATTGGCTTTTCCTTTAAAATATATCCAGAATCAACCACTTCTTATCTTCACTGCTACCACTTGGATCAGCCAACACCATCTCTCACCTGGATTACTGCAATAACTATTTCAAATTAACAGCCAGAGTGATATTTTAAAAACATAAGTCAGATCTTATCATCCCTCTACTTAAAACTTCCCAATGGTTCCCTATTTTGCTCACAATAAAAGCCGAAAAATCTTACATTCACCTATTAAGGCTCTACATTATCTGACCCTCTTATTTATCCCCACCTCCCCAGCTCTGTACATTCATTCCATGATACATTAATCTCATGGCTAGTCCTTGAATTTGTGAGGCACACTCCTGAAATAAGAAATTTCAGGGCATTTGTACCAGCTATTACCTGTCTGGATCATCCTTCCCCATTCTCCAAGATACCTATCTGTATCTATTACCTTCTTCATTTTTTTAAGCTCAAATGTCACATTCTCTTGGAAGCATATCCTGACTATCCCACTGAAAATTACAACCTACTCTAACTCTCCCTATCATCCTTACTCTGCTACGTATTTCTTTCCATAGCACTTCTACTATACCATAAAAATTACCTACTGTATCTGATCCCCACCACTTGAATGTGAATTAGCTACAAGAGGGCAGGGATTTTTGTCCATTTTGTTCACGGCCGTATCCTGAGTACCTAAAACAGTGCTAGACACAATGAATAACACATTATAGCTTTTTAACCAACACATAATATAACTAACCTCTTAATAAGCTGTTTTCTGATTTAAATGATTTGTTGTTTTCCTTTTCTTCACAGAGGTAGGTATGCTGCAATACTCTTTTCTCAGCTCCATTATGCATAAAAATTTTGTTACTTTCACTTTTTGGTGATGCTTGTTCTTTCTTATTACACATTACCTTCTCTTTCATTCTTTGATATACTTTTCCTGGTGATTCATAGTTTGCTTTATTTTTTAATCCATCCTTATTGGGCTTTATAGCACTGATATCAATATTAAGAAGACTGTTAGAGGTGCTAGGCTCTGCTAGCATGGTAGAATGAAATACATTTCTATCTTGAAAAAATGTCATTTCTGAGAGTTGATTCTTTTTCTGGTCATTCAATTTTAAAAAGGAGTTCTGATATTTCAGCAAATCTTTTACAGGAGTAAGTGTCCCTGAAGGAATGCTGTCAAAAAAGACTGCATGAATGGGCATATTTCTCCTTTGAGAAGATGTCTCTGAGGACAAGTGAATTCCTGGATGTTTTGAAGGTGTTGTAATCATCTTGATAAACAGAAGCAACAAATTTCCTCTATCAAAAAATTTACTTAATCACAGTTTTCAGGACAGATCTTCAGCAGGGGCCCAGAAGAACCTGTAATTCAATGTGAAATCAAACTTTATCAGGTTTTGGTGCAGAAAAACTTAAGTTTGCTTTCCATAATAACATTATACTAGTTAAAAGGTTTAATTGGTTCATAATAACACTGGATAACCTGTAGCTCACAAGTCAGTGTAGTCCCATACACCAAAAGTTTTCAGGTTTGATCCCAGATCCAGGTGCTTACAGGAGGCAATGGATATCTCTCTCTCTCTCAAAACATA
This sequence comes from Eptesicus fuscus, assembly GCF_027574615.1. Classification (NCBI taxonomy): domain Eukaryota; kingdom Metazoa; phylum Chordata; class Mammalia; order Chiroptera; family Vespertilionidae; genus Eptesicus; species Eptesicus fuscus. The sequence continues at coordinate 8,888,971 of NC_072474.1, read as the reverse complement.
TCCTCAGGTGAGGATTGGTTGGAGGGGGGAAGGGGGGGGGAGGCGGGCGGGATTTACCAAAACATCTACTTAATAGCTCTAAGAATTGAATTTCGAACATCTGTTTTTGAAATTTACTTGAACCTAAAGTCCTATAGGTTCCCACCTAATATTAGCATCAAAAAGCATTCAATGACTCTGCATATCTACACTAATAAAAGAGAAACATGTAAGTTGACCATACCTTTGCAACACCCACCAGCCAATCAGGAGTGAGTATGCAAATTAACCCAACAAAAATGGCAGGTTAATTTGCATACACAGGCTCCAAGCGGCTGGGGGCGGGACGCTTGAGTCGTCGCCATGGCGATGATGCAGGCGTTCCGCAACACCCCAGTGGCTCTGGGCCTCTGGGCACCGTGGGAAGGTGAAAAGGTGGCTCCAGGCCAGTGTGAAGGCAGAAAGGCGGCTCCAGCCAGAGCGTAGGTGGTGCCGGCAGCCAGGGGAAGGAAGGCCCATTCTTGCATGAATCTTCGTGCATCGGGCCTCTAGTGGCATTATATTAGGTCATAAAAGATTAAGGATTTTTTTTCCGCTAGATACTTAAATTTTAAGGCAGCAGATACAATCATATATCCTAATGAAAGCTGAAAAATCTATTCAATTTTTTAAATAATCCCCAGTCCTGATTTTGTTATGCCGCAGAACATTTCAATTATGAGGTTTTAGTTGAAAAACCCTCAAGTCAAAAGTAAATTATATCCATTCTAATTTAAAAAATTTTTATTGCTATGTAAAATTTTTGAGGGAATCGTACTTGAGCATACATAGTCTTAGACGTGTTTTAGCTTGTTTCTTATGTACACATTTTATACCTGACACCTAGAAATTAAGATTCTATGCAATAAACCATATAATTATATTCTGTAATACTTAGTAAAAAATTATTTCAACCCAAAGAACTTATTAGTCTAGATTTAAAGCATCTCTTATTGCTGAACTTATAACTATACCAATAACTCTTTGACATCATATAAATATAAAAAACCTATCACAGAAAATACTAATCATGCCAGACCAAAGACATCAAGTATCTTTAGCTATAATTAACTTCTGTGAGAAATAAATATGCAACTTAGAAATTCATATACAGTTTAGAAGAGAAAAACAGAAGGAAATATTTCTCAATAGCTAGAGCAAAGAAAGGTATCTTAGGAGTCTAGCCTTATGACACAAAAATCATTGAATTCTTCTACAGAATGTTAATTCAGCAAATATGTACTATCATATATAGGTATGTGGCAATAGGCTAGTGACAGGAATTCTGTGCTCGGAGTTAACAACACTCACTAGCCATACACTTTAAACTCTCAAAAATTCTTCAGAACCTAATGAAATGTTCCAACAGGGAATATAAATTACAAATTAATTACCAGAACCTAAAAGAAGCCCAATGTGTAGTAGAGACATACATAACTGTTTTCACCTAAAGGCAGGTAATTATGGTCACATTGAAAGGCTCCAAGACCAGCCCCATAATTCCTCTTTCACTTTGCCCAACCTCTTCCCTCTCAATGTAGTAGGATGGAGAGGTGAGTAGTCAAGATTTTAAAGATCCTCAAATTTCATTCCCCTTCAGGAAGACAGAGTTCTTTTATGAGCCTCTCTTTCCCACTATGTGATAAACAGCAACTCAATAGAAGCCCAAAGAGTTGCCAATAGTTGACAGTGGTTTTGTTAGGGGCAGAAATAGAATACTGGGGACTAGCTATGTGGACAAAAAGGGGCCACATGCTAACCTGACAAGCTCAGGGAAGGCCTGCATGGCAGTCTTGCAAACTCAGAGAACTAAAGTAACCACAAAGGATAGTCTGAAATTAAACTTTAACTAAAAGCAGTTATGGTGGGTAGTTATATCCTAGGCTGGTATCTTCACTGACAAGGTCAACCTTTACCTTAACTGAGCCTGTCTTTTTGTATCTATAATAACATACCCTTGAAATGTCTGGGTAACTTTTAACTTCCCTTTTTCTGGACCCTTGAGACACAACCTAATGTGCCTGGGCATCAGGACAGATACCACAAATTCCTTCATTGTTAATCGTTCCTGCACCCACCTAAGTATGTGTCTATCATTTTACTTTTTATCCAATCCCAGGGTTTTCCCCTCATTGCTTTCTCCCACCTCTCTAGTTTATCACTAGTGGATTTCATGTAACCCACCTACATCCCTTCCGCTGACTGCAATCCTATATAATAAAAGTGCAATATGCAAATCAACCAAACAGCCAAATAGCAGAACGACCATCAGGACCACGACCATCGGGGCCATGCTATTGGGTGCCAGGCCAGCCAAGGCAGGTGCGATGCGATTAGTCCGGGGTCCGGCCATTGCCCCATGATCGCCCCACAGAGGGAGGCCCAGGAAACTGACTGTCGGACTGCGGCAGGTGGGCGGGGCCTCCCTCTGCAAGGGAAACCTGGGTCCTGGGTGCCAGCAGCAGGAAGAAGGGGGGCTGCTCTTGCACGAATTTCGTGCATTGGGCCTCTAGTGTATAAATACAGAAGTAACCCACCGTTCTCCAGAGCATTACCTCAATCTGTTGAGGTTCTGCTTCCCAGCAATTGTCAACAGTTTGGCTCAAATAAACTCACAAAAATTCTTTACAGGTTTGAAATGTTTTTATGTTAACAGCTAGTAGAAATGTTATTAAGAAATATTAATCATTGCCGAAACCGGTTTGGCTCAGTGGATAGAGCGTCGGCCTGCAGACTCAAGGGTCCCAGGTTCAATTCCGGTCAAGGCATGTACCTTGGTTGCGGGCACATCCCCAGTAGGGGGTGTGCAAGAGGCAGCTGATCGATGTTTCTCTCTCATCGATGTTTCTGGCTCTCTATCCCTCTCTCTTCCTCTCTGTAAAAAATCAATAAAATATATTAAAAAAAAAATAAATAAAAGAAATATTAATCATGCTCTGTTAACTGTGACTGTTTTGTTCTGATTAAAGACAGCACATTCTAACCTGGCTGGGAATTGTACACAGGACCTAGGAGGTCATCTGGAAATGTGGCCCATCCTCCCCTCCCCAAATCTGCCTATTAATGCAAAGATTAACAGCCTTTTTGGAGAAAGCAAACAATGGAGTCCCGGATGCCCCTAGCCCTTGGAAACCCCCAGACACATTGCTTACATTGCCTGCAATCTGTAAAAATCATACCCATTCCTATTCCTTTTGCCCACTTCCCCATGTTATCTTTGTCCAGGTACCCCATATAAGCAGCTGGCTTATGGGGCAGGGGTGGGGGGGGGGGGGCGCGGGGAGGTACAGAGCTGATTTTCGTGGCTGACATGCTGCTCTCCCATACTGCCGGCTTTATTGGAATAAATGCTCATTTATGATTCAATACTGTCTCTGCTGTATTGGCTCAATTAGTGACAGGCAGCCAGGACCAATTGATTGGTTGTTGGTTGTCTGGTTTCAGATTCAGTGTGGTTGGTGGAACAAAAAAGGACAATAGGGGAAAATCATCCAGGATTTTCTCTGACTATAGAAGCTTTGCAGAACAGATACAGCATAAAAAACACCACTAGGTAGAGGCAATCAGGAAACACCTGAACCTCCATTCTCCACCTACTTAAAAGAAGAGCAAAACGAAGAAAAGTTGCTCAGACTCTAATGAAACAAAGAAACCTTAGATAATGGGGATTTAGTAACTGGCGTTCCTCAAATTAAGGAAGGAACAGAGTATCCTAGAGGCCAAGCATACTTGACCCAACAGAGGTCACAAATAAGAAATGGTTAGATCAAGATGGCGGCATAGGTAAACACCTGAACTTGCTGCCGTGCACAACCACTTCAAAACCACAACTAAAAGACAAAATGGACATCATCCAGAACCACAGGAAGGCTGGCTAAGTGGAAATTCTACAACTAGAAGGGAAGAGAAAAGCACACTGAGACTCAGAGGAGGTGCGGAAGTAAAGTGCAGAGGTACGGAGGTGTGCTCGGAGAGGGCTGGCAACTGAGTACGTGGCTGGCTTTTTCAATCCGGAGGGAGACACAAGCTCCCGACTGCTCTGAACTCCAGTTCTGGGAGAGACTCTGGAAACCCAGACTCATATGGGGAGCGACTGGACTGTCTGGCTTCAGGCAGAACTCGAGGGCGGCTTTCTCTCAGAGGTGCTTGTAGCGATTACCGAGGGACACTGAGACCTGGGGGCCTCTTAGGGCAGGGCTGATGGGAAGCCATTGCTGTTTGCTCCGCCCTGAGACCCCACCTCATCCAAGATGTGAGCAGAGGCTTCTGCATATGAATGGCCTGGTCCTTTGAAATCTAAACTTACCTAACAAACTGCAGCTGAGTCAGAGAGACCCAGAACATCCAAAAGAAGACCCAAGGCCTCACAGCAGCTTGCAATGCTTCACAGCTGGGCCTCATCTGGGCACCTCCAAAACCCAAACAATGAAGAGGAATCTGCAGATCTCTCTGTAGCTCCTGCTGGGTGGCCTCAGGCAGAGGCTAAATTTGCACCTCCTTGGAGATCCAAGAGCCAGTGTACCCAGGGGTCAGAGTAGGACCATCCAGATTACAACTCCTCAGATCCATAAGGGACACACTCAGGGGGCAGACTCAGTGAGCACCAAAGCCCCACTGAAGCAAGTCTTACCTCATAAGGGTGTCTCCAGCACAGAAGTTCTCCCAGCGTAGACACAGCTGATCCTCACAGCCAATTGGCCTGAAGGTCAATTCCTCCCAGTGATACCAACAACAATCAAGGCTTAACTACAACAAGACTGTGCACACAGCCCACAAAGGGGTGCACCAAGAGTGTCCACCCCACTACTGGATATAGAGTTCAAAACCACGGTTATAAGGTTAATCAAGAATCTTCTAAAAACCGACGATAAATTAGTGAGACCCTCGAGGATATGAAAAAGGACCAACTAGAAATTAAGCACACACTGACTGAAATAAAAAATAATATACAGAGATCCAACAGCAGGTTAGAGGATCACAAGAACCAAGTCAAAGATTTGAAATACGAAGAAGCAAAAAACACCCAACAGAAAAAGCAAAAAGCAAAAAGAATCCAAAAATAGGATGATAGTGTAAGGAGCCTCTGGGACAACTTCAAGCGTACCAACATCAGAATTATGGGGGTGCCAGAAGAAGAGAGAGAGCAAGATACTGAAAATCTATTTGAAGAAATAATGACAGAAAACTTCCCCGACCTGGTGAAAGAAATAGACTTACAAGTCTAGGAAGCGCACAGAACCCCAAACAAAAGGAATCCAAAGAGGACCACACCAAGACACATCATAATTAAAATGCCAAGAGCAAAAGACAAAGAGAGACTATTAAAAGCAGCAAGAGAAAAAGTTAGTTACCTACAAGGGAGCACCCATACGATGGTCAGCTGATTTCTCAACAGAAACTATGCAGGCCAGATGGGAGTGGCAAGAAATATTCAAAGTGATGAATAGCAAGAATCTACAACCAAGATTACTCTACCCAGCAAAGTTATCATTCAGAATTGAAGGTCAGATAAAGAGCTTCACAGATAAGAAAAAGCTAAAGGAGTTCATCACCGCCAAACCAGTATTATATGAAATGCTGAAAGGTATTCTTTAAGAAGAGGAAGAAGAAAAAGGTAAAGATCAAAATTATGAACAACAAATACCTATCTATCAACAAGTGAATCTAAAAATCAAGTGAGTAAAAAGCTGATGAACAGAATAAATTGGTGAATATAATAGAATCAGGGGGAATAGAAAGGGAGTGGAGTGATAATCCTCGGGGTGAAAGGGGTGTGGGGGGTGAGGGAAGAGACTGGACAAAAATCATACACTTATGGATGAGGACAGTGGGTGGGGGGAAGGGGGGGGTTAGGGCTTGGGGTGGGGTGGGAACCAGGTGGAAGGGAGCTATGGGGGGGAAAAAGAGGAACAACTGTAATAATGTGAACAATATAGATTAAAAAAAAAAAAGAAATGGTTAGTTTCTTCTTGTACTGGGAAAGAGAAGGTGAATTCTAAAATGATAAGCTTGTGCTTTTGTTGCAGGATTCCAAGGCAGGAGGAATATGGACACTGAGACAGAAAAGTTAAAACAAGGCCAAACAGTGTGGGCAATTTGCAGCCAGCTTGCAAATAATAAGCCATTATCTTCCCCAGCCAAGGACAAAAGCCTCACTGAGAGAATGCAGAAAAGGGAGAGAGAAGGGTGTTAGGATAAATTACCCTTAACGTTTCCAGTATGGACGTTTTCTGAAATATATATTACAAGCCTTTTCCCATAGCTTGGAGCAGACAGCTGGCGCCTGCAGAAGCAAGGTAAGATGAATCCCCCTACGCTTGGCCATCCTCCACACTCGCCTCCCCTTGACCAACTCAAACCCTCCCCTCTGCTTGACCGACTCATGCACCCACATACTGACCCTATATTTCACACTTCTACCCTATGTAAGAGAACCTAGATGCCTCTTTGGAGCTGACAACCAACACACTGGTCTCAGCCAGCTGTGAGAGAATGCAATAAAATTTCTTAAACTCTCACAACATCTCTTGGCCTGGCTCTGGACCTAACAAAAGGGAAAGGGAAAAAGGGTAGTTTTACTCCCTAAGCAGTAAAGGCTTCGCAAGAAAAAATTGCTAGGTACTTCTCATGAGTTCTGGGAAAGTGACAACAAAGTAAAAAGGGATCTTGAGAACTAATTTTGTACCAAAGTATTCAGCAGAGGAATTTTGAAACTTATAGGCAGGAGAGTACATATAACACCTCAGACTTCCACCCAACTCACTATTAGATTAGCTGAGAGCTCTTCTGTACTTCATAAGCTAGAAGTACAGACTTGCTTACCTTGCTTCTTTAATAAAGGTGCATTCTTTGTTTTAATAAAATTGGCTTCATCATAAGGTCGTCAGGGTCTCATTCGTATAAATTCATTTATATGAGAAGGCAAGAATGGAAGTTGGAGACATCCCTCTCTCCCTCTGACTCAGGGGACTGAATAACACCTCTGGTGTCGTGAGAGGTGTCTCTAACACTTTCATTAACTGTCTAAAGCTATTTGGAAAATCGATTCTGAAAACTGACAAATGCCTATGTACTAGGAAAAAATTGTGATCTATTCAAAGTAAAGACTCAGGAATGGGAAAACCATTACATGAACAGGCTAGCTCTGAGTTTTTACAGTAAATGTAAATATAGAAGATTAAACAACTGTTGTTATCATGAACATGATACTAAATGTAACTGTTAGTCTTCTTCCCAAAAAGACAGGAAAATTTTTTATAGGAATTTACTGTAGTGTAGCAGTACTACTACTACTCATTAAAATGAAATGGGTCAAAATTCCCAAAACACACTAATCGAACTGGTAAGTGGAGTTGGAAAAAATGAGAGGACTTGTAAATTAATTGGAAAGTGGTAAATCTGAATCGCGCCCCACCCCCAAAGCAGTACCTGACATACAAAGGACTAAAATATATAACATTCAAAGAGACCAAATGAATCAATTTAAAAAAAATGATTAATACAGAAAATGGACAAAGAACATTAAAGGCAATTAACAGAAAGACTACAAAGACAAATGAGTGAAATGACACTCTATATTTTACTAATAAATGAAGAGATGCAAATCAAAAGAGGAAGCCTTCTTAATTTACCAGATGGATAAAGATTAATTTCAAAACATAGGTGTGCATGCCCTTGATCAAGAAATTCCTCTTCTGCCCTGGCCGGGTAGCTCAGTTAATTAGAGCACAGACCCCGCCCTGGTAAGCCAAGGTTGGGGGTTCAACCTCCAGTTGGGGCACATGCAAGAACCAACCAATGAATGCATAAATAAGTGGAAAAACAAATTGATGTTTCTCTCTGGCCCTCTCTCTCCTGTCCTCTCTAAAATCAATAAAAAACAAAAACAAACAAAAAAAGATAATTTTTTTTCTTATAGAAACATCTACATAAGAATACAAATATAAGGGGTGATGGAAAGAGATTAACCAAAGAACTGAATAAAGAGCCAGGGTCATAACGACTGTTATGACCAAAGGCACGACCAGACCGGAAGTCAGTGCTGGGTTGCCGTGGCTGCGGTTCCACTGTGCCGGGTGGGATTCAGTCCCGGTCCAGGCCACGCCAGGCAGAAGTCATTCTCGGGCGGGAGTCAGTCTTGGGTCCCAGCTGCGCTGGGTGGGAGCCAGTCCAGGGTGGGAGCCAGTCCTGGGCGGGAGTCAGTCCCGGTCCCGGCCGTGCCATCAGTCCCGGGCAGGAGTCAGTCCCAGGTGGGAGTCAGTCCCGGGTGGGAGCCAGTCCTGGGCGGGAGTCAGTCCCGGGTCATGGAAGTGGAAACCTTAAGAAATAGAAACAAGGCAGACCTATCCCTCCAGATGGGGAGATATTGGCAGAAGAATAGCAGGGAGCCAGAACTCCTACCATCTCATAACAATAATGAATACCCCCCCTCCCCCGACACACACACCTACAAACGTTTGGCCAAGTGAGGTGGCATCTCACCCTTCCCTTACCAGAGGAGTATCAAAGCAAAGCCAGATAAAACAGGGTTGAAAAAGATCCAGAGTTTCATAATGCTCAAAATTTCTAGGTTTCAATTATCAAATTATTCATACAAAGAAGCAGAAAGATCTAAAACTGAATTAAAAAGATAATAGATACTAACACTGAGATAGTAGAAATGACAGTTATTTGATAACTAGAGGCCCGGTGCACGAAATTCGTGCACGGAGGGGAGTTGTCCCTCAGCCCAGCCTGTACCCTCTCCAATCTGGGACCCCTCAAGGGCAGTCGGAAATCCCTCTCACAATCCAGGACTGCTGGCTCCCAACTGCTTGCCTGCCTGCCTTCCTGATTGCCCCTAACCGCTTCTGCCTGCCAGCCTGATCACCCCCTAACCACTCTGCTGCCAGCCTGTTTGCCCCCAACTTCCCTCCTCTGCCGGCCTGGTTACCCCTAACTGCCCTCTCCTGCAGGATTGATCACCTCCAACTGCCCTCCCTTGCAGGCCGGGTGCCTCCCAACTGCCCTCTCCTGCTGGCCATCTTGTGGTGGCCATCTTGTGTCCACATGGGGGCAGCTATATTGTGTGTTGCAGTGATGATCAATCTGCATAGTACTCTTTTATTAGATAGGATAGAGGCCTGGTACAGGGGTGGGGGCCAGCTGGTTTGCCCTGAAGGGTGTCCCTCATCAGGGTGGGGTTCCCTTGGGGCGTGGGGCGGCATGAGCGAGGGGCCTGTGGTGGTTTGCAGGCAGGCCACGCCCCCTGGCAATGCAAGCGGAGGTCCTGGTATCGGGAATTTATTTTCCTTCTACAACTGAAACTTTGTAGCCTGGAGCAGAGCCAAGCCTGGGGCTCCCTCCGAGGCCCGCAGCCATTTGTGTTGGGGTTATAATTGAAACTTTGTTGCCTTAAGCGGGTGGGCCTGGCCAGGGTGTGCGGAAAGCTTTGCTTCCCCTGTTGCCAGCGGCAACCATGGCCTGCTCTCTCAAGCTCCATTCTGCCGCCATTTGTTTGAATTTGTTTACCTTCTATAATTGAAACTTTGTAGCTTGAGTGGAGGCTTAGGCCTGCAACGGCTGGCAGAAAGCTTGGCTTCCTCTGTTACCTAGGAAACCTTGCTCTCTGTGGCTGTAGCCATCTTGGTTTGGTTAATTTGCATACTCGCTCTGATTGGATGGTGGGTGTGGCTTGTGGATGTGTTGGAGGTATGGTCAATTTGCATATTTGTCTATTATTATTTGATAATAAGTTTAAAGCAGCCATCAAAGCAATCTTTACATGAGTGATTTTGAACATCCTTAAATGGGAAAAAAAGAAAGTTATGGCAAGTAAATAGAAAGTTTCAGCAAAGAAAATGAAGCTATAAAGAAAAACCAAATGAAAATTATAGTACAGAAGAATATAATAATTGAAATAAATAACTCAGTCAATAGGCTCAAAGCAGAATAGATGGAACAGAGGAAACACTCAGGGAACTAGAAAATATAACAATAAAAATATCCAATGAGAATAGGGAGAACATGGGCTTGAAAACAACAACAGAAAAAGATCAGAACCACAGGAACCAGCAGAGTCATAACAACAACAAAAATCAATCAACCAATCAATCAATCAAACTATAACATTTGGAGTCCAGGAAGAAATTAAAGGAGATGGAGCTGAAAGAGTACTTGAAGAAATAATGGCTGAAAACTCTTCCAATTGGTCAAAAGACAGAAGGTGAGCAAATACAAAATGAGATAAACCCAAAGATATCAACACCCACATCATAGTCAAACTTCTGAAAAAATAAAAACAAAGAAAAAAATCTTGAAAGTTCTGAATGACAAATAACACTTTATCTATAAGGAAAAATTCTCATGACAATAGGTTTTCCATTAGAAACCATAAAGTCTAAAAATAAAAGAACTGTCAACAGAGTCCTATTTCCAATGAAAATATCCTTCAGCAATATGGGGAAAATCAAGGCACCTCAGGAAAGAGAAAACACAAATGTAAACAAGAATTGATAAAGAAAAGTATCCAAATCTCAAAAAACATATGAAATATATTCAATTTCATCTATCCAGGTAAACTCAAATTTATTCCTCCATTACTTACTTACCAGGATAGCTAAAATTAAATAGGTTTATAATATTAATTATTGGCAAGTATCTGCAGGATCTGGAACTCTCATTCACTGCAGGTGGTTGTATAACTTAGATAAAAGGATGCTAAACTGTATCTACTAAAACTAAACATATGCCTACAGTGTGACTCATTAAACTTACTGCTTTTATATATTCAAAAGACACGGGCACATAGGTCCTCATAATCATATGTGAAAGGATGTTTAGCGTACCTTTATTCATAATATTTTAAAATTAGAAACAACTTACAAATTTGCCTACAGGAAAATGGAAGAATGGTAGTAAATTTAAATAATAGAATACTACACACCTACAAAAAAAGAATAAAATCCTGATTTGAAGAATAATATGGGTTAATTTCATAGATTTTATGTTGAGCAAAAGAAGTGAGACACAAATGAGAATACATCATATAAATCCACTGATATGAATTTCATGAACTGATGGTACTATCAACGGTCATAAAGGTCAGAAAATTAAGAAATTCTGAGGGTAGTAGTCAGAAAGGGGGATGAAAGAAACTTCTAAAACCTTGAAAAAGATTCTACATCTTATATTGGGTGTTTACATATGTAATAAGTTTACATATGTAACATTTACATTTCATGCACAGGTGGAGTTAAATATAAGTGTTTTCTAGCACTGAAAGTCGTTTATTATTTGAGCTTGGGTTCCTCAACTTTCAGAGTCCATGCTAATCTCCGTTATGTCATATTACCATCTGGAGATAATAGTGCCATCAAGATCTAATTCTACAGCTCAGTAACCCTGAAAAATGAAAGAGGATTTATCCTGATTAAGAACTCTGAAGAAATCATACTAACAATTCAATATAATTCACCAAATATTCTGCAAAAAATATCTCAAATGGAGTACCATTTATGATTCATAACTGGAATTTAAGAGGAAGTAAAAGAGTAGGTCTTTTGTTATTCTCATAGTCTGTGGACTCAGGAGTAATACTGATAAACTACTGAAAAAGTAGGTGTTTACTTTCTACAAATATTTAAATTGTTTGGGTAATACCAAAAGACTGTAAATTTTTAGCCTAAACATACGTTAATATATTTTTATTATTAATTTTAGAAAGGAAGGGAGATGGAGAGAAATAAAGAAACATCAATGATGAGAATCATTGATCGGCTTCCTCCTGCATACCCCACACTGGGGATCTAGCCTGCAACTCGGGCATGTGCCCTGACCAGGAATCAAACTGTGACTTCCTGGTTCATAGGTTGATGCTCAACCACTGAGAAACAACAGCCAGGCAACCTAAACATACTTTAAAAAGTGACTGTCATATATTGGGAAATGAAACATTAAAGTAATATGTAATCCTATATAATAAAAGGCCAATATGCAAATCAACCAAGCAGCGGAATGACCGGTCACTATGACACGCACTGACCACCAGGGGGCAGACGCTCAACGCAGGAGCTGCCCCTGGTGGTCAGTGCGCTCCCACAGGGGGAACGCCACTCAGCCAGAAGCCCTGAGCTGGGCTCACTGCTGGCAAGTGCTAGTGGGCTTAAGCCATCAGTTGGACATCCACCAAGGGCTCCTGGACTGCAAGAGGGCACAGGCCAGGCTGAGGACCCCCCCCCCCACTGAGTGCACAAATTTCGTGCACCGGGCCTCTAGTCTATATATCCTACCTAATAATAGACAAATATGCAAATTGACCGTACCTTCGCTATGCCCACGATTGGCCAGGAGGTGTGGGGGGGCGGGACTTGGGGTGGCCAGGGTGGCTGATTGGGCCGGCAGGACGCTGAGCTCGCATCAGCAGCGGCGCCGCAAGCTCAGCATCTGCGCCATGGCTGTGCTGCGGCACAGAAGGGGCCTCTGGGACAGTGAGCCCATGTCCTGCTGCGGACCATCAAAAGCGGGGGAGCTGGGTGCCTGTATGCTCCGGCACCAGGCCTTTCAGAAGCCTCCCCCGTGCCAGAGGCTTCTGAAAGGCCTGGTGCACCAGTGGACAGGCACCCAACTCCCCAGCGATTGAAAGCGAAAGTGTGGGAGCTGGGTGCCTGTCCGCTCCAGCACCAGGATGGCAGGTTAGGCCTAGGGGACCCTACACGTGCATGATTTAATCATGCACTGGGCCTCTAGTAGATATATAAAAGCCTAAGCGACCATCGCAACCAAAAAATCCAGATGACCGAACAGGCTGTGTGGGGCGACCAGGCCGGCAGGGGAGACAGTGAGGGGCGACCAGGCTGGCGGGGGGTTGGGGGGAGCTAGGGGCAACCAGGCCGGCGGGGGGGAGGGGGCAGTTGGGGGCGACCAGGCCAGCAGAGGGGACAGTTGAGGATGACCAGGCCATCAGGGGGGGGCTGTGAGGGATGATCAGGCAGGCAGATGAACAGTTAGAAGCCAGGGGTCCCAGATTGGAGAGGGTGCAGGCTGGGCTGAGGGGAACACCACCCCCCCCCCGCCGCGGGTGCACGAATTTCGTGCACTGGGCCTCTAATATGCATATATGTATTGCCCAGGAACAGAGAGAACATGGTGGTGAAGGCCTGGGGCGGGCAGGAACCAGGTGATGAGGGGCTAGGGAATAAAAAGGGGGGGGAACATCTGTAATACTCTCAACAATAAAATTTTTTAAAAATAATGCAAATATATACACACATACACACACACTAGAGGCCCAGTGCACAAAATTCATGCACGGGGGGGGGGGGGGAGGAGGGGGCTGTCCCTCAGCCCAGCCTGCACCCTCTCCAATCTGGGATTCCTCTCACAATCCAGGACTGCTGGCTCCCAACTGCTCACCTGCCTGCCTTCCTGATTGCCTCTAACCCAGTGGTCGGCAAACTCATTAGTCAACAGAGCCAAATATCAACAGTACAACGATTGAAATTTCTTTTGAGAGCCAAATTTTTTAAACTTAAACTTCTTCTAACGCCACTTCTTCCAAATAGACTCGCCCAGGCTGTGGTATTTTGTGGAAGAGCCACACTCAAAGGGGCCAAAGAGCCGCATGTGGCTTGCGAGCCGCAGTTTGCCGACCACGGCCCTAACCGCTTCTGCCTGCCAGCCTGATCACCTCCTAAGCACTCCCCTGCCAGCCTGATTGATGCCTAACTGCTCCCCTGCCAGTCTGATTGCCCCTAACTGCCCTCCCCTGCAGGCCTGGTTACCCCTAACTGCCCTCCCCTGCAGGCCTGGGTCCCCCCCCAACTGCCCTTCCTTGCAGGCCCGGTTGCCCCCAACTTCCCTCCTCTGCCGGCCTGGTCACCCTAACTGCCCTTACCTGCAGGCTTGATCGCCCCCAACTGCCTTCCCTTGCAGGCCTCGTCCCTCCCAACTGCCCTCCCCTGCTGGCCTGATTGCCCACAACTGCCCTCCCTTGCAAGCCTGATCCCTCCCAACAGCCCTCCCCTGCTGGCCATCTTGTGGCGGCCATCTTTTGTGTCCACATGGGGAAGCCATCTTGTGTGTTGTAGTGATGGTCAATTTGCATATCACTCTTTTATTAGATAGGATAGAGGCCTGGTGCATGGGTGGGGGCCAGCTGGTTTGCCCTGAAGGGTGTCCCGGATCAGGGTGTAGGTTCCCTTGGGGCATGGGGTGGCCTGGGCGAGGGGCCTGTGGTGGTTTGCAGGCTGGCCACACACCCCGGAGACCCAAGCGGAGGCCCTGGGATCTGGGATTTATTTATCTTCTATAATTGAAACTTTGTAGCCTTGAGCGGAGGCCAGGGCCGGCCAGGAAGTTTGGCTTCCTCCATTGCCGGTGAAACCCAAGCCTCCTGGTCACTCCATGGCTGCAGCCATCTTGGTTGGGTTAATTTGCATACTCGCTCCTAACTGGCTGGTGGGCGTGACTTGTGGATGTAGCAGAGGTATGGGCAATTTGCATATTACTCTTTTATTAGATAGGATATGTGTGGTAATAATAGTTAACATTTACTGCATATATGCCAGACACTACATAACTTTACAGCAATTCTTAAGAAAAGTACAGTTATTATTCCCAATTTGAAGATGAGGAAACTAAGGTATAGGGTGGTTAAATAACCTGACCAAGGTCCCACTGACAATGATTAACAACTGGACCCAAGACTATATAATTTCAAAGCCCAAGTTTTAAACAGGCACTATATAAGGACATTTACTAAAGTATGAAGGAAACTAGAAACAATTTAAATGTCCAATATGGGACGAAATTCTGCTACATCTATACAAATGAATTCTATGTATTCAATAAAAATCTTGTGGATAAAAAGGGACCACATACTAAACCTGACAAGCTCAGGGTGGCCTGCGTGATGGCCTTACAAACTCAGAGACCTACAGTAACCACAAAGGTTGGTCTGAAATTAAAACTTTTAAACTAAAAGCAGTTTTATGGCAGGTAGTCATGTCCTAGGCCTGTGGTCGGCAAACTGCGGCTCATGAGCCACATGCGGCTCTTTGGCCCCTTGAGTGTGGCTCTTCCACAAAATACCAAGGCCTGGGCGAGTCTATTTTGAAGAAGTGGCGTTAGAAGAAGTTTAAGTTTAAAAAATTTGGCTCTCAAAAGAAATTTCAATCATTGTACTGTTGATATTTGGCTCTGTTGACTAATGAGTTTGCCAACCACTGTCCTAGGCTAAAATCTTTCCTGACAAATGTAAATTGAGCATGTCTATTGTCTTCTTGCATATATGATAACATACCTTTGGAATGTCAGGGTAACTTCCCTTTTCCCAGACCCCTCAGAGTACAACCAATGCACCAGAAGGGAGATCACAAAACCTGTTATTGTTAACTAGAGGCCCAGCGCATGAAATCATGCGCAGGTAGGGAACCTAGGCCTAACCTGTGATCAAGGCCACCTTTTGCCCACTTACCAGTCCCCAGTCCCGCCCTGCCGCCACCCACCCCGGTTCCCCATGGTTCCGTTTGCCATCTGGCCATCGGAGCCTGCGGGCCGGCAGGGCGGGACGGAGAGGTGGTCAATGCATCTCATAGCGTAATAGCGACTGGTCAAGCGGTCGTTCTGGTTGTTATGCCATTATGGTCACAGGGCTTTTATTATATAGGATGGTAGCTTTTTAACTAGCCTGTACACACTTATGTAAAAGAGATATGTTACTTTTTATCCAATCCCAGAGGTTTCCCTGCTTTGCTTTCTCCCGCCTCCCTAATCTATCACCAATGGATTTCATGTAACCCACTTGTCCTCTTTTGACTGCAATGTATAAAGCAGGGTACAGAATTGCCATTTTCCAGAGCATTTTTCTCAATCCATTGAGATTTTGCTTTACAGCAATTGTAGTCAGTTTGGTTCAAATAAACTCACAAAAATTCTCTACAGGTTTTAATGTTTCTTAGGTTGACAACATATATATGTAATAACACAGAAAATAGCCAGGATATATTAAATTTAAAAAAGAAGGCAGCAGAACAGACCATACAATTGCATTTCTGTAATAACACCCCCCCACACACACACCCCCACACAAACATAAGCACAGGGAAAAAGTCTGGAATTGTGCCAAACTGTAAATAGTGTTTATCTTTGAAAAGGATAAAGGGGCCTTCCATTTTCTAAATAATTTTAACGTCTGAAAATGTTTGCAACCAATATATTATTTAATCAGAAGGAAACAAGCCATCCGGATCAATTGTCCCGATAGTCCGGTGGATCTTGGGTTCCATGGTGAAAAATCGGGCAGTGATGCACACACTCTTCCTACTTGGTAATCACTCTAAAATAAAGGTTTTTTCCTAGAAGTGATTCTAGAACAAAGGTCTACAGTGCTCATTATCGAAAGGAATCTGAAAGTGGCCTACTTTCTTGATAACTACATTACACACGCACCAAATACACAGACCTAATGAATAAGTAGTTGTGAAATCACTGCCAAAGCCAGAAATGTACAGAAGCCCGAGAGAGCCCAGAATGCTCCAAGGGCTGGGACTCGCGGCGCCAGCGGTGAGGGGAAGGGACAGGGAAGGCAGGCCATACCTGGAGTGAAGGGCCAGCCAGGGCCAGCCGGCGGCAGTTCCCGTGGACTTCGGGTAGGTGGGTGCCCGGAGCGCCAGAGTCACGCCTCCGGCCCGCGTCGGCCCCAGTCGGCAACCCGGGGTTCCCTACCACCCACAGCAGTAGGTGAATTCAAATTTGAAGAGCCCGCCCCCCAGCCAGGACGGCATTGGAGCGCGCAGGAATGGCGTCACCGTGCGTTTCACGCGGACTCACGAAGACGGGGGGCGACTCCCTCTCCGCGGGGGCAATGCTGTTTCCATAAAACGTAGGTAACCCCAAGTTGCCACGGATAGTGATCGCGCTCCACTCTCTCCAGTCGAGGAATCCGTTTGGTCTTCACACGGCGCGCGCCCGCTGGCGCTCCGCCCCTCCTCCCATCATGCTCTGCGGCAGGGAACTACGTCATCCAGATCTACGTCGGACGTCGCCGGCACGCTGGGACGCTGCGGAAGATTCTCAAGATTGGTCCTTCCCGGCTACCACCTGCCCGCCGGTGGGCTCGCTTGTGGCCGGTAGTTTTCCGTTTCTTCCGTGTTTGAGGAAACAGCCTGCTGAATATGTTTGAGAGAATTTTTTAAAATTTGTTTTTATTGTTGAAAGTATTACAGAGGACCCCGTTTCCCCTCCTGTTGACCTCCTCCATCCCGCCCTCCGCCCAGCGCTTTGAGCTTTCTCAGGCCGTCAGATATTGGAGACCGAGGAAAAACGTTTTGTGTTTGAGGGAGTGGACTCGATGCAAAGTTATACTTGCAGTTTAGTGTGAGCTATTCCCGCAGGAACTGTGGCTTCTTTAACCTTATCTCGAATCCTAAAAGCTTGAGTCTCGAGAACTCCGGTTGCGACGCCGAGGCAGTGGAGCCCGGACCGCCCGGAGATGCTGCGCTCGGACCGCCCACCGCGAGGTGTGCTCCCGGCCTCCCGCCGGCCGCGCGCAGCGGCGGCTGGAAGCGTCGTGCCGGGCTCCTAATTTCAGCCTTGCGGGAGGAGAAGAGCCAGAGTAACGAGGGTTTTCAGCTCTAACCCCTTCCAGCGCCCATCCTGTGTCTTCTCTCCAGGAATTGACCCCACCCAGCCCCCGCATTTGGGACGAGCGTTAATCTATGTCTCCATGAAAATTCCTCAGCACTCGAGTCCTATGTCGCATTTCTCCATTAAGCGTGGCCTGAAATGGTTGTAATAGCTTTTTAAAAGTGACTTTCACAATCCTCTCTTCTAAACTCTGTGTCCACTAAGTCTTGAGCATACCGAGTATACAGAATCCAAAATATAAGCAAATGAAGGCAAGTAAGGAAATGAAACCAGTTGGGCTTGCGGGGAGGGAAGCAAATCTAGAGAGGTAAAATGAAGTTTCTGCCTGTGCAGCATAACGAGGAAATGCTAGGACATGGATTTGCACCAAATCTGTGGGGAAAGCCACAGTTAAAATATATGTTATGTGACATGTATGAAATACACTTTGTGGAATAAAGGGACTTTGAAGACATGGAGTTCATACTCCAAAGCATCTGAAATTGAGGTTTGAGAGGTTTCTGTGCCTCAAATGGAACGAGCCATGGCTCACACATTTAAGCCAAAATAGGAACCTTGAGAAGACTCTGTGTGTGTTGGGGGGGGGAGGGGTAAGGGCATGGGGTGGGGTGGGGAATCAGGTGGAGGGGAGCTATGGGGGGAAAAAAAAGAGGAACACCTGTAATAATCTGAACAATAAAGATTTATTTTTTTTAAAAAACACAAAAAACAAAATAGGAACCTTGACATGTTAAGGACAGACACTCAGAATTAGATATTTTCTTTTTAATTAGCCACTTCTCATGGGAGAAGTAAGTAGCATATAGCATGTTTCAGGGTGAAAAGCAACAGGAATTTACAGGACTAATGATTTTCTAAGCAAAACTGGATAAAACAGTTGGTGGATCACCAAGTGTGATAAGAAGGCATAAAGGCCAAGAGACAATGTTCCTTGTCCATTGGAACACCAAATGGTGATGTCCTGGATGGGCCCTCATATAAGTTTGTCTGCCAGGAGGGGAGAGCTTCTCTTAGTCATAGTCAGCCACCTGGAATTTTCTGTCCAGTGGTAAGTCTGTAACTCATGAGGACACATGCAGACCCACTTAGGGTCCAAAGGATAGACATAGGAGGAAGGGACTAAAAGCCTTGCCCTGTGGGAGTTGCTGCCCAGGCATCTGGGTCTGCTCAGCCTGGAGGAATATTCCCAGGATCATAGTAAATTCCATCAGGGATACACCATATGGCATTTGGGAGAGAATTAGGAAAAAAGATGTTTTTTTTGTTTTCAAGGCCAATGGGTCTCAACCAGAGCTGATTTTGTACCCTACTCCACCCTCTGGGGGATA